>NC_142631.1:1877500-2502500 GCF_059453375.1 Lepisosteus platostomus
TCATGGTTCGAAGCCATCCCGCCCATTTAGCCCAGATTTTTTAAAAAATAAAATAATAGTCGTTATGTGAAAAACGACTTTGGCAAATGTTAAGTTGTAAAGAGGGCTGGAAAACTGAAGTTCATCCTGGCTAGAACCCCCATCCCTCCCCCTGAGCATCAGCGATGTAGTTTTTATACACTACTGGAGTCTCTCAGTCTCACACTTAGGAAGAGCAGAGCAGAGAGAGGGAGATGCCGGTTGCCATGACAACAGCCTCTTGGCTGCTGCACTGCTGCTACAGGTCCATGGTAATGGTCTGGTGGCTCCGAAGTTGGGGGGGGGGGGGTCCACAAGGCTGTAGAAGTCCGAGGAGAGACCCGTCTCTGGTCACACAGCAAGGGTCAGGAGCACAACAGGGCACAGTTCTCTAGCTCAATGGTCCAGACTGGGAGAGCCTGTAAGATTGTAAGATGACCAACACACACACACACACACACACACACACACACAAGTGAATTCCTTCCCCGTAGCCCAGACTGCGTTTCACCGCGGGCGCAGACCCCAGTGGAGCAGGCTAGGGATCTCTGTGGAACTGGGACGACGATGGAATTAGATTGCGTATTTTACATTTACACTAGCCGTGTAAAACCGCTGGCTGTGAATTTCTCTTCCTTGCAATGTGGTTTAGGAATAAATCGGCCCCTTCGGGGTAGACAGGAAGTGCTGGACCCCCCGCCCTTACACACACACACCCCTCTGATTGCGGTTTCCTGTGACCCAGTAGCTCACACTACGCCCCTGATCCCTGGGGACCCCTGTGTCTACTGAGCTCCAGCTCTCCGGTACCTCTCGATGACTTCGCCGATCTGGAACTCAGTCCCAAGTTTCAAAACCACCTCACCTCAAGCATGAAATCCACTGCCTTCAGCGCAAGGAACTGTCACCATCTCTCCTCAGCCCCTTCACCCTGATTCCTGTCCACACGCCTCTTAACAGAGTCCAGCTGCTGATCTTTCAGACAGCACACCTGCATGGGGGCAGGTTCAAACCTCAGAAACTGTTAAACGGGTACACATCCCGTTTAAATATTTGCCCCAAATAGAAGATAGAAATCAATCGGGCAGAGATTAGGACCCTGAAGATACAAGAGATCCCAGAACCAGGGTTTGCGGACACGTCCAGTCCTGGTCCTGGAGGGCTGATATAGCTGTGGGTTTACATTTTAAAATTCTCTCTACCAACCTACAGCTCGTTATTGGCTTAGTTGGGAACAACTTGTCCCCTCTGTTAAGGTGCAATACCTTAAAAAGATCTAGAAAACCTGCAGTCAGACTGGCCCTCCAGCTCCAGACGGCCCTTTGTCTACCCTGATGCACTGCAGTGGACAAGTGTGCAGGTAGTGAAAAAAAAGTGGTGTATGTTTCCCTCTTGTGGTAAAAAGTCAGAGTGCATGCTTGTAGATTTCACAAGAGCCAGGTATCAAGACAGGTGGTCAAACCCGTCGCCTACAGCACAACAACAGATGAACGTACACTGTTCAGACATATTCACCCTGAGGCGTCGGCTGGTTTAAGGAGACCACTGGGCTTGTCGTGTGCTATTAGAGAGTGGTCAGAAGCTCTGATTGGATCTGGGTTTGGACCTGGATGTCAGGATGGAGGGAGAGTCTTTGGGGAACAAAGGAGAACTGCTCACTCTCTCGTCACTTGTACGTCGCGAGGCAGGTCAGAGCGAGCGTCGGGATTCATGGCTAGTTTTTCAAACTACTACAGTTTGACAAACTGCCACTTGATGGGGCCTACCCCTCACCAGGTATCTGTTTCTCAGAACAATGAGCATCATTACCAATGAGCTCTTTCCCACAGCGTGAATAATCAAGCAGCACAGTGGAGACAGCACTATTGCGTTTATTTCACACGTACTCCCAAAGACAAAGCCGGGAGAGCAGACCCGTAAAATTAACATCACACCTTCATTAAAAACCATACAAAAAGTGACACATTAAAATAATACAACTCAAAGTTTCGCTTTGTCGTTCCTTAAGTTGAATGAGCTGAAAGTGAATTGCTTCCACCTGCTGCACAGTGATATTTTTCCTAAAGATTCACCTGAATTAATTGAGCGCATAAAAAAAAAAAAAAAAAAAATCTATCTGAACAAGGACAATGAGCTACTAACTACCATATGGGCTACATGGGAAGAACTGCCCCTCCCACCACACCACCTTGTTTGCTGGTATCACCACTTTTGAAGGCGACGCATTTAAATTTTAAAATTTAGATTAATTCCCCGACAGCGCTGCACCGCTGAAAAATCAGACCCCAACTCATCCAACAGAGCTGGGAAAACCTACGGCTTCATTATCCCACTGAATAAATACTCTATTTACTCTAAGTTTACAACAGTCTTCCCAGATAAAAGTACAGCATTATCATGCTTAAGACTCCTAAAAAAATAGATATATTGTCGGCTTTCTAAAGTGCTGTAAGCCATTTCCTGCAAGACAGCTGTTCCGTTGTGCAAGATCACACCCTGGAGCAGGGAAAAATCATGGATAGGCGTCACTGTCCTCTGGAATGCTCCTCCCTCCTCCCTGGAAATCAGACCCCCCGTGCACAGCAGTCTGAGCCACTTCACGTTTTACCCACGGCACCTGGCAGCAGGTGGGATGATCCCGCAGGGAGGCGGATCCGGATCCCCAGGGCGCTCGGCAACCAGGGAGGTGGGGGATCGAGATCCGCCTCCACACTCGCACGAAGAAGCCTGAGGTGGCCCCAAGCCTGTAGTGGCCCTCGAGGGCCAGAAACGCAGATATAAAATCGGGGGGGGGGGATGAAAACAGGCAGAGCGAACGGTAGGAGGCGGCCGTCGAGGGGTCTTCCGGGCTCGTTAGGGCTGCTCAGCAGGGCCCGGCCCGTCCGGACCGGCGAAACGAGCTCGCGTCCAGTACAGCGTGGATATTGCATGGAATGCCTTACAGGGGTAGGGTGGATTTTTATTTTCTTTTTTAAGAAGTGCTCGCTCCTCAAACACACCCCCGCCCTCGAAGGCGTTTCCCCGTCAGC
The DNA here is from genome assembly GCF_059453375.1 of Lepisosteus platostomus. NCBI lineage: Eukaryota > Metazoa > Chordata > Actinopteri > Semionotiformes > Lepisosteidae > Lepisosteus > Lepisosteus platostomus. Next base: position 1,880,548 of record NC_142631.1, read on the forward strand.
GGAATATTTCCGACGCCTGCCCGCTCCAGTGCCTCGGCCCGCCCGCTGCCAGCGCGCCGCAGAGCAGACCAGGCTGCTGGGCACCGGGGGGGGGGGCACGGTCCACCTCCCACATACCGCCCCCCCCACCCCGGCGCAGCTCAGGCGCTGCCCTCGCCCGCCTCGTCCAGCACGCAGGTGCGCACGATGGCCTCCGTCACGAGGTAGGGGTCGCAGTTGGCGGCGGGCCTGCGGTCCTCGAAGTAGCCGCGCCCGTCCTGCCCCACCTGGCGCGGGATGCGGATGCTGGCGCCCCGGTTGGCCACGCCGGCGGAGAACTCGTGGAGGCTGGAGGTCTCGTGGCGGCCGGTCAGCCGGCGCTCGTTGTCCTTGCCGCCCCGCGGGTCGTAGAGGCGGATGTGGTGGGCGTGGCGCCTGCCCAGCTTCTCGATGGCCTCCTCGATGTGCCTGGGGGGGGGTCAGAGAGGGGGGGAAGCTCAAGGGCACCGCTGGCAGCTGGAGAGGACCGAGCCAGCGGGGGGAAATGCCATTAACACTGGATCAGAGCCGATGTGGGGGAAATCTGACGACATTCCAATATTCCCACAGATATGTGGGATAACAAACACTTAAAAATGAGGGGTTTTTTTTGCAAACGGCCGACTGCAGCTGGAAGAGAAGTTCAGTATAATTGTATAGACGTCCATAGCAAGAGGACAGCAGTACACTACTGTTACATTTATATTCATCGACTTTTTTTTGTGTACTGTTCTGGTTTGTTCGGTGTGTGTTACGGACTGTGAGTAACTCTTATTGGTGCACTTCTCACTGTACCGATTGATCGTATTGTATGTACTGGTTCAGGTGGGGAGCTGCGTCAGCATGCGCAGGCTGCAAAGGAACAAGTCATAGGTTTATTCCCTGCTGAAAAAAAGAAGAAAGAGAACACAACGTTTCGGCCGTGGAGCCTTCTTCAGGTGTGTATGTATTGTATTATTATTATTATTATTATTGTGTCGTTCGTTACACTGTGGCTGTGTTAAGCTGCTGTTGCACTGCAATTTCCCTCACGGGATCAATAAAGTATCTATCTATCTATACACAGGCAGGAAGAGTGAGCAGGAACAACACAGGTGGATGTTGTGCAGGACAGTACAGTTACACAGGCGGATCAGGCAGAGCAGGTGCAGGACAGCGATACAGGTACGGCAGTATAGCTACAGCGGGTTGGACTCACTGCAGGCCCCCCGGGCTCCTCATGGCCTCCGTGCTGACGTTGATGTGGCAGCCGGCCCCGTTCCAGTTCCCCGGCATGGGTTTGGGGTCCAGGCTGGCGATCACCCCGAAATCCTCGCACACCCGGTGCAGCAGGAAGCGGGCCACCCAGAGGTGATCGCCCATCTCGATGCCCTCACAGGGCCCCACCTGGAACTCCCACTGGGAGGGGGAGTGAACGAGAGTTTACAACGAAGGCTCGGGGGGGGGAGGGGGGAGGGGTCAGTCAGGAGCTCGGACGGTCAGTCAGGAGCGATCCCTCCTGGACTTCACCTCCTCTCCTGAAACACTGTAAATACTGGACGTGATCCCCTTCTCTCCCTCGTATACGTCTCCATGCATCCCACCCCCCACCCCATCTCCCCCTCTGCAGCTGCCCCTGGGTCACCCCTCTCTCTGCAGGGGGGTCCCAGCCTGACCGTCCTCTGGCCAGGAGGCCAGCCCTCTGCCAGGCGGGTTCAGCCACATTTCGACTGAGCACTCCAGAATCCTTGGGTGGCTGTTATACAGAGACTCAGGACATGAGTAGAGGAGGCCATCTGGACCAGGCGGTTAATTTGGTAATTAGTAGCTATCGATTCCGGGATCTTATCCATCCATTTCTTTAAAGAGGCCGGGGTATCGGCTTCAATAATGTGGCTGGGCAGCTTGTTCCACACTCCCACAGCGTTCCCCCACCCACCACCGACATCAAAAGAGCTGCCTCACGCTCTCAAAGGGAAAAAACAAAACAAAACTACGAGCTCAGGCTAGGTCACGCGAAAGTGCGCCTCTGTGTACACAGTGTGCAAGCTGCAGAGGAGAGAAAAACAGAAAGATTCAGCTGTGGAGCCGAATTTCAGCATGTTTTCCCATAAACACAGGTGGAAATACCATTAAGCTTTTCTTTGTTTTTAAAAACAAATGCCTTAGCATGTTTGTATTATCGACGCACACCCCCACTGACCCCTCCCTTGTGCTGGTGCCTGGTGACCAGCTCCCTAAAAAGAGTCTTCGGAGGGGGTGGGACTGACAGTCGGTACCTGCGAGGGCATGACCTCCGCGTTGGTGCCGCCGATCTTCACCCCCGCGTAGAGGCAGGCCTTGTAGTGGCTCTCCACGATGTCCCTGCCGTAGACGCAGTCGGCGCCCACCCCGCAGTAGTAGGGGCCTGTCGGAGAAACGGGGCGCTTTCAGAGACACCGATGCAGGGGGCCAGCGGTCAGGAACGCGATTCACCAGTCCGACGGCGCAGTGGGAGGATTCGGCCGCCCACAGGGGCTTGTCGGCCGCCTGGCGGATGACCTCCGTCTCGCCACTGAGCCCCATAGCGCAGGCCCGACTCCCCGTGTCAACGTCAGGATAAAGCTACTGCAGCGCCCCCTGCTGGTCACTCGCCCTTCTCTCCTCGGGGTCCTTGCAGGCAGAGGATGCTCAGGCCCTGACTGAAGCCTGTGCCCTGGAAATCAATCCCCCTGGCTGGGCTCCCGAGGGGCTCGACCGGGAAAGATGTTCAGGCAGATGCACACCTGGCGGTGTCAGCAGAGTCAAAGGGAGACACGCCGCTCTCCCATAATCACTAACCCCACCCGCCCACCACCTCCCAGGCAGCACAGGGGTGGCAGATGTCAAGTCAGTCGAAAGTAAACTGGCATTTGGGAGGCTAAAACTCAAACTGGCACCTTCATTTTTTTTTAAAGAGAGGGGAAGGGAACCATGCCCACTGCCCACCCAGACGGTCCGATGAAATATATACAACACGTGATCTGCTGGAGAATCCCCAAGGCTAATTCTCCGCGTTAAGCTGTAGAAGCGGAGATGTACAGAAATAAAGGCACTTGCACTGGAAATGCATAACCAGGGTCTAAAAACGTGATGGTGGCCGTTCGCCCTGGACAGCGATCTGGTTCTGGCAGAGCGATCAGAGAGGTCACAGAGGGGTCAGGGCAGGGTCAGGACGGGGTCATGACGGGGTCACGGTGAGGTCACGGTGAGGCCCACCTACCCTGGGGTCCGGGGAAGCCGTTGGGAGGCCAGCCATAGGGGTGCTTGTTTATCCCCAGCAGGGTGTACTCCTGCTCCATCCCGAACCAGGGGTGAGTGTCCCGGACCTGCTCCATCACCTTCTTGCAGCTGGCCCGCAGGTTGTTCTCTGCCGGGACAGAGAGAAAAGGGGCGACTCAGCTCACGGGCCGAGCTCTCAGCCAACCGGACCCCGCCCCCAACCCCCACCCGCCGCGGTGCGGCCGATCGGCGGGACGTAGGCCCTCACTCACCTGCGGGCCTGCGGTTGTACTTCAGCACCTCGCACAGCACCAGCTTGTTGGGGTCCAGGGCGAAGGGGTCCCTGAACATCCTGGCCGGGACCAGGTACATGTCGCTGTTGGACCCCTCGGCCTGGTAGGTGCTGGAGCCGTCGAAGTTCCACTCCGGAATATCTGCAGGGGCGGAGATATCGGAGACGCCCGGATCAGTAAGCTGCCGAGCCCAACGAATCCCGAGGAGAAGCCGACCGAGCCCTCCCCCTGGCTCACGGCCACTTCCGGGTTCTCCAAACAAAGTTTTTCCAGCCATTTCTGACCGGGGGACCCCATTTCAACAAGGACGCGTAAATTGAAGCCAAAATCTGACGGGGGCATTTCATGACGAGAAACAGTTCTGTAATAAATGTCAGCACATGCGTTGACACAGAAGATGGCAGTGAAAGAGTGAGGAATTTTCATTTCCCCTTTTTTGGGGGGGGATCCCCCCAGGACATTCCCTAAAGACCCCCATGGTCCCCCTTAGTCCAGGCTGAACAGATAGGCTCTCCTGAACGGCAGAAACACGAGTCTGTTTTGCTCTGCGCCACCACTCTGAGAGCAGAGAGAACAATAACATTTTGGGAACAACAGATGACCTCAGAAAGCACACCCTCAACAAGGCAATACCACGAGGCACGGATACCACTCGTGCCCGCTACTGAACAGTACAGTTACCCCCCACAGCATGAGAGCAGAGAAACACCAGGCAGCTTCACTTTCATGGGCAGGAACTATACGTAGCGCCTCTTGGCAGAGAAAAAAAAAAATCTTCCCATGCCGACTTCCCAGCAGAAATGCACCATGCTGAACCGTGCCAAATATTTCATGTGTGCACAACAGGACTCGATGTGTACAAAACAACTGAAACTTATTGTGACTTTAGACTTAGTGATGTAGTAATCAGAACTTTTGGAACGCATGTGCAGGCTGTGGAGGGTGATATCGACACGATGGGATCCTCTAAAACATCAACGACACGAGTTTGTGATGTTGTACCCATTCACACTTCGCAGGGATAGCTTGATTTTAAAGGCTGCGACTTCACCCTCCACATTTGCGGAGAGCATTAATTACTCATTCTTTTCCATACTTTGGAAAAATAAAATAAAATCGGAGAGTCTCCGACTTTCTGCTGAGCTGGCCTGGTGCTGTAAAGCAGTCTCTCAGTTCTCCGCAGCCCATAGTCTTCAGGACTCTCGAGAGTGCTTAACACACCCTAGGCAAGAGGCCAGGCCTCTGGTGCAGGGGGCTTCTCCTTCATGTGTCCAGTACTGCGGTACATGTGTGTGGTTTGACCTCACTGGCCTGCCAGAACAGTGGCGTGTCACATCCATACACAACACCATGCTAAAGAGACCGACCTGCCTGTTGCACACTGAGGCTCAGGCGAGTGCAGGAGAAGTGGCTGGCGTGCGATTTACTCGGCTGAATCCTGTTGCCGTCAGACCAGGCAGGTGAAGCAGCCCCACCCTGAACAGCTCTCGGACAGCGCGCACACTATTAATCCCCTTCGCCGAGACCCCCGGGCTCCGCAAGACGGGGGAAGGTCCCAAAACCGAAGAACTTTTTGAATGCATAGTCAAGCCTTGCTGTGGAAAATGATCTTGATATGACAGGATCTTTTAAAACAAACCAACAGTTACAGCTACTCGAATTTGTGATCTGGAACCCGCCCACGCTTAGAGATGGCTCGATTTAAAAGGCTTCGGCAAGCTGAGCTGGCCCGATCCTGAAGACTGCCCCCCCGGTCCCACGACCGGACGCACAAGCGTTCCAACTCGTAAACCGAGCGCTGGCACACGGATTGGAGCCCCGTTCGGTTCGCGGCCAGCGGAGGCGGGAGCTCACCCTCGATGCCCTTGGGCTCGCCGTCCAGGGTCCGGGTCTTGCTGCGCAGGCCCTCTCCCGTGCCGTCGATCCACACGTAGGTCACCTGCACCTTGCCGTCCTGCGGCAGGCTCCGGTAATACTCCCGCACGCCCTTGTCCAGCCGGGAGCTGTCCGACACCGAGGACGCCATCGCAGGCCTGCGGCAGGGCGATCACACAGCGCGCTTAGGAGCACCCAAAGGGCACCGGCAGCAGCCAGTGAGGAGCTACTCTGTCCTGGTCCGGGGGTACCCCAGTTTTTTTAGCAGTGGGGGGGGGGGTCTTATATGCAGGCTCTTGAGCGATAAGTTGAAGCCTTCATTGGACTAATAATTGCCTTAATTAAATATAATATTTATTACATTGAATAATTGAACTTAATTAAGACAATTATTAATTGATTTGAATTTAAATGTATTCTACTCTGAAAGCAAGAGCTCCCAAGCTACCTATGAAAACCCAAACCCTGTGATCCGCACATGGTTTTGGGAAAAGCATTAGCAAACACCGGAACCTGTTTTCGGGAAGACAGCCCGGGGACGCGGAGTATAGGGACGATCCTGGAAAGCCCTGGATGTGAAACTGCAGTGAAAACACAATCGAGCAGGTGCTAGGGCGCGAGTCTCCCGCAAGTTCACTGCCAGAGCAGGGATCTTGTTTCGGATTGTGGGACAAGCCGCCCAGCCCTGCTGTTGAAGCCGATACCCCGGCTTCTCTCATGACGCAGCTGCATGAGATCCTCCAGTCAGGACAGGAGGCGCTTCTGTACACAGAGGGTGGCGGGGGTGTGGAACAAGCTGCCCAGCCCTGCTGTTGAAGCTGATACCCCGGCTTCTCTCATGACACAGCTGCATGAGATCCTCCAGTCAGGACAGGAGGTGCTTCTGTACACAGAGGGTGGTGGGGGTGTGGAACAAGCCGCCCAGCCCTGTTTTTGAAGCCGATACCCTGGCTTCTCTCATGACACAGCTGTAAGAGATCCTCCAGTCAGGACAGGAGGCGCTTCTGTACACAGAGGGTGGTGGGGGTGTGGAACAAGCTGCCCAGTCCTGCTGTTGAAGCCGATACCCCGGTTTCTCTCATGACACAGCTGCATGAGATCCTCCAGTTAGGACAGGAGGTGCTTCTGTACACAGAGGGTGGTGGGGGTGTGGAACAAGCCGCCCAGCCCTGCTGTTGAAGCTGATACCCCAGTTTCTCTCATTACGCAGCTGCATGAGATCCTCCAGTCAGGACAGGAGGCGCTTCTGTACACAGAGGGTGGTGGGGGTGTGGAACAAGCCGCCCAGCCCTGCTGTTGAAGCCGATACCCTGGCTTCTCTCATGACGCAGCTGGATGAGTTCTCTACTAACTACCAAACAGCAGTGGAATGGCCTCCTCTCACTTCTAACCTTTCTGGTGATTTTTCATTCTACACTGCAAAACTGGCACTTGGGAAGGTCCCCCTTTGTTTCTGGGGATACCCCGGGAACATCTGGTAACCCCAGTTTGCAAAGCACTCATTGACTCATGCCTCTTCACATCCGGGAGCGGAACCAGTTCTTGTGTTGATCTGGGAACTGTTGCCCGTTTTGAGACAAGTTATTCCAGATCACCTCAACAGTCTTACTGACTACAGCAGAGGAGAGACGTTCGAGCTCAGAGCCAACCATTTGTAAGCCACAGATTTAAATCGCATAAACCCAAAGGGGAAATAAATTAACCTGTCCTTTTGAATTCAATCATCTTCTAGACAACGAGGAATCATCGAAACACCTTGTTAAACCATCTTCCATTTTAAGAGCAGTAGTCGCGTTTATGGAGTGTGTGGGAGGAACTCCTTTGCTCCTATTAAGAACAGGACTGTGTCATGAAGACAAAGGAAAGCGGGCTTTAAAAAAGTTTCGAGCGTCTGAACAAACAATGAGGTGACGTTTGGCCACGTACAATTCCAGGCTAGCGACACTATTTCCTTCTCTCTAAAAGAGCCATCGCTGTTCCGAAGTGTCATTATATAGCACTGTTGCCTACTAACATGTTCAGGAACTTGATTCAGCTAAATCGCTAAATAGATTAAAAAGCAGTTCAAAACCGACCTTCTGTTCCTGATTATAATGTGTTTCTTTCCTGAGAAATGTACTTATTTAAAAAGGTCAACAAAACCAAATTATAGGTATAACCGATAAGACAGAATGTGTCAATTCTGGGAAGGAAATCAATTTCCTCCAACTTTAAGCAAGATGAAAGATAAATCAGATCGAGCAGATACACACCTGTTGAGGCTCCGCAGTCGAAACGTCGCGTGTTTTCTTTTTCGCCTTTCTGCCTTTTCAGTGCGACGTGAAGATTCAAGCTGGTGAGCAGGACAGCCGAGGAGCAGAGCTGCCTAAACCTACCAGCGCCAGACACACACACACTCTCTCTCTACGGCGGAGGCAGAGTTTAAATCCCCCAGCTCGGGCCGGCCCCGCCTGCTGGCGTCAGCAACACACCTCCGGCTCACCTGCCGGGGGAGGAGGGGGGCGCCGCCTCGCGGGAGCTGACGGAGCAGCCGCGAGCGGCCCTTTTTCCGCGCACGTCGCAAATCGGAGAAGCACGGGCGAAAATAAACACGACTCGGGCTGCAACACCGAGACACAGTTCCACGGCCCATGTGAAGCCTGCGTGTCACCTTCACGACTTCTGTTCATGCACGAGGAAGGCCCTGATGCAACGACAAACCCCGAAGATATATATATATTTTTTTTAAGGACGGCGCTAGTTTCACGGTGAAGTGCAATTAAGATTCGCCTTATTTACACACAAACGAGTCGCAGTCTGAGTCACGCCCGTCGAGAAATGACGTCAGCTGGCCGGGTCGCAAACTATGCGTTTAAAAATGTCGTTCTTCCCTGTGTTTCTGTGATACAGGTTGTGCTGGGAAGTCATCGGCTAGCTGTGGTTTGGAGTGGACTCGGGCGTGACTCGAGACTTAATCGGTACCTGCTGGGAATTTTAATTTCCCTGATTTTTTTTTCTGCGGAACAGCAAAGCAGAAGAACTGGCTGCCGGGCCGTTGTAAAAGAGCAGGGCTAAAGAGAGGTCTGTCAGAATGAAAGCACAAAGCGTCCAGCAAGAAACTCCGCTGTTCTCTCTCCCCCGTCTCCTCGGACACAGGACACCTGTTTCCTTGCAGTTTCCGCATTTCCAAACAGATAAGCGGCTGTAGTAGATAACACAGGGCAGACGGTCACCGAGTCACCGAGGGAGGGTTGTTCGCGAAGGACGGGCGCGGTGACCCCTCCCTGTCCTGCCGCCCAACGTGGGTCAAACTCGCCGGCCGAGCGGCTCAGGCCGGGCGCCGCCGGTGGGGGGAGAGTACTCGGCCGCCCGGGAAACTGGATGTTTTGTTGTAGGCGCTTTTTTAGATGAATACAAAGGGCCGGGGTCGGAGTGGTGCCTGAAGGAGGCGGCAGGTGTCCCGTAGGTCTCCTGACGGGACAACACGCTGCCGGAGAGCAGGGCCCCGGCCGGGAGCGGAGCTGGTAACGTCGAGTCAGGAGCGGCGACACTCCTGGGGGTTTCCACTGCGCCTCATTACCCAGGACAACTCATTGTGGGCAGAAGCAGTCGATTCACCTGTTTTTAATGAGTTGCTGATGGGGAAAGTGCCGGCAGGCCTCTGCCCCCCCGAGGGGAGCAGGCTGTGCCCGAGCCTGACAGGAGCGCAGCGCTGGCAGGATGAGGAACACGCTGTCCCTGCGGGGGACGGGGGCAGGAGCAGGAGGGGGGGGCAGCAGTGGAGTCAGGATGGGAAGGGGCAGGGGGAGGGCAGCAGGGGGGTCAGGGGCAGGAGCAGGAGGGAGGGCAGCAGTGGAGTCAGGATGGGAAGGGGCAGGAGCAGGAGGGAGGGCAGCAGTGGGGTCAGGGGCAGGAGCAGAGGCCGGCCTCAGGAGTGGAGGCAGGATGGGTAGGAGTAGGGGCAGCCACAGCAGCGAGGGCAGGAGCAGAGGCCAGGGGCAGTAGAATTGAGGGCAGGAGCAGAGGCAGGGACCGGGGTCAGGTCAAGAGTGGAGGCAGGATGGGTAGGAACAGAGGCAGGAGCAGGCACCACAGGGAGGCCTCTGCTCGCTTCCTCTCCAGTGCTCTGCTTCCCCTGGCCAAGACATCGCATTCAAAGAGTTTTATTGGCTTGACCAGTCCAGTACAGTGCCTAAGCAATAACAAGGAGTGAACATTTACAGACATTTCAAATAATAATAATAAACATCATCATTGTTATCAGATTTTTACAACAAAACATTGTTGGCGAGGCTGACGGTTCTGATGTTAAAGGACAGGAGATCACACACTGGGCTGCAGGTCTTCTCTGTGTGCCAGCTGACACATAAGCAAGCAGGGGGAAGCCTCCGCATCTGTTGTCTCGGCAAAGTTCGGACTGGAGGGCTGGAACTGTCCTACAGGCGAAGGGCCACGCTGGTTCTGGAGAGCAGGCAGGTGTGGCCACAAGATCAGGGATAATCCCACACGGCGTTGGGAACAAATCGTTGGCTGTTGCAAATTTCCCCTTGCTCTCAGGAATTTTAAAACCCAACCTGCCCAGTTGCATGGGCGTTGGCAGCGTTTAGTCATAGACGAGCAGGAAAAAGAGTTCTGAGCTAAAAAGGAGCTGCAGTAAAAATACCACACTCCTTCCTCTTTCTGTTCCCCTGTCAATTCCTTTATTTGGAAGGGCCACCAGCTCCGAAAGTGGCCCGCTTCCCAGTCATGCCAAAAATGAAGGTAGGGCGTCGCAGGAGCCCTTCCAGCATGAGTAATGAACTCATTGCACCGCTGGAATTCACAGAGCCAGGTGCCAAGATGCCACCACCTCAAGAGCTTTGAAGCACGCAAGACTCTTAACCTGTACCACAGCCCCAAGAAAACATCCAACACACACACTTTAAAAAAACCCCATTGTCTTCTTCAGGCATCTGCATCTGTAACACCATGGCAATAACACTGAGGCTTCTTGCAGAAGCCATCTGCTTGAGCGCAGGCAGGAGTTTCTTTTTCTCCCTCGGGCCTCCAAGCAGCGGGAAATCAGAGCTGCTGGACGCGCCTTTTCCTGCTGTCCGCCAGCCCTGAGGGGCAGGGTCAGGGGCCGGCTGCTGGGGAGACCCCCCCCAACCCCACCTGACGCCGCCTGCCCGAGCCGTGCCCGATCCTCCGCCGACCGGAGCCGTTCGCTCCTCTCCACACCACCGGAGGGCGCTGTGCCACGGCCCCGAAAGCGTCCGACTTCCCGCCACACGGCCGCCTTAGCGGGCTTCGATGCCGGGCCGCGGGCCGCCCCTAGGGGGCGCGCGCCGAGGCGGTGCCCCCGGAGGTCACGCTCTGTCTGGAGCTCTCGCCCTCCTCCGGCTCCGCCGCCCCGTCCCGGAAGCGCACGCCCACCCTCCTCAAGGAGCTGCGGAAGGTCTGGGTGAACTTGCGGGAGCCGAAGCAGTAGAGCACGGGGTCGAGGCAGCAGTTGGCGCCCGCCAGGACCCAGGAGGCGTAGTAGGCCACCTCGGTCCACTGCAGCAGGGAGCAGCGGTCGGGGAAGAAGTTCTTGAGCACCACGCCGACGGTCCGCGCCACCTGCAGCGGCACGAAGCAGACGGCGAAGATGGCCACGCTGCCCGCGATCATCCGCAGCGACTTGGCCTTCACGGCCCAGGCCTTCTGGTTGATGGCGTTCATCTTGGAGAGGGAGCACAGCAGCAGGGCGTAGCAGGTGGCCGAGACGCCGAAAGGCACCAGGAAGCCGGGGACGAGGAGGACGAAGTTGACGGCGAAGTAGGCGCCCGTGAGCTCCCCCTGGTGGATGCTCAGGCACAGCGTGTGGTTGCCCACCTGGCTGGTCTTGAGGAAGCCGAAGAAAGTCAGGCCTAAGGCCAGGAGGACCAGCCAGACGCCCAGGCACAGCTTCTTCACGAAGCCCCTCCTTCGGATCGGGGAGCTCTTGGAGAAATGCACCACGGCCACATAGCGGTGGACACTGATGAGCATGAGGAAGAAGATGCTGCCGTACAGGTGGGTGCTGAGGAAGATGACCATGAGCTGGCAGAGGAACTGCCCGAAGGGCCAGGTGCTGCCCAGGGAGAAGTAGGCGGCCAGGAAGGGCGCTGCGGGCGTGCCGATGGCGTCGCTCAGCGCCAGGTGGAACTGCAGGATGGTCCCGGACGACCACTGGGGCATGCGGAAGCAGAAGATCCACAGGCTGAAGGAGTTGAGCAGGATTCCCCCCAGGAACACCAGGCTGAGGAACACCGTCAGGGCCGGGCTCTGGGGCTCGACTCCGCAGGCCTCAGCCCGGCTGCTGTTGCAGGAGAGGAGGGGGAGGCTGGAGTTCATCGCTCGCCCGCGGATGTGCGACTGCAGTCCTCGACGGACGGAAAATCCCGTCAGCTTCACCGGAGCTTTTCAATTTCCAGCTAGTTAAGAAGGGGGGGGGGGGGGAAACAGGTTATTCTGCATTTATGCGAATAATTAGTTCAATTAAAAATGAACATCAAAGGCAGAGGGTGCCGCTGTGCCCGAGGATGAAACCTGATTCGTACCACGTCTTACTCCGACATGACGGACACTGGCGAGGCCAGCGCTGCTGGAAATATCAGGGGATACAATAGGAATTAATATCACCTCAGGGCATGTACTCCTCTCCTGCTGTTTCACCCTCAGGGCTCTTCAGTGTGAGATTGCCAACTCTGTCCAGGGGAGAATGAGTTACATACACGTCCCACACGGATCAGTTTTCATTTTGAGGGCGAGTTCAGGAGCATGCGGTCGCTATGGACTATGGGGCGGATGTTCGTGCTGGAAGGCCAGGACAGCAGGGTGCATACTGTCAAGCAGTGGAGGTGAGCTCATGCTGGAAACGGCACAGGTCTGGAGAGGTGCTTGGAGTGCACTGACAACAGGTTTGGTCTGTATTGCTGTAATTGTAGACTTGTATTTAGTGAGACTGAACAGTTTAGACTCCTGGTTCTGCTCATATTTATCATATATATGTTATATTTGAGGACTTTTTTCCATGTTTATCCTATAGGTAGTCAACGGTTCAGGGTTATTCACCCAAGAGGCTCCACATTTTCATATTTAACCAATTTAAATTTGAGACAATTGAGGCAGTGGGATCCTTAATAAAATAGAACAAATATTTTAAAATTTTTAAATAGACTCTATTTAGCACTCTGGGAGCTCAGTTAAAAACTGTTCTCTACAGTCAGACATTGTTAATGCACTTCTGCTTTGACCGTATTCTTTTACAAACCGTATACATCGCCTAATGGTCTTCTTTGTTTTTAATAAATTAAGAAGAGAGATAAGTGTTAGTCAAATGAGAAAACTGAATGTAATTCCTGGCACATTGCACTTGTGACTCCAAAACCTTTTTCCCCCTCCATCAGGGTTAGGAAAATCTTTTATTTCAAATCCTATTGCTCAAACGCACTTCATGGAAAAATAGCACCGGACCTTCCAAGTGATTACAAATTCATTGAGAAATTAGAAGTTAGCAGCACGTTATGGAATTGGGCGCCATGATAAATTAAGCGTTACAGGTGAAGACTTGCAAGCGGATTGAGAATAAAACCGGATTCCAAAAGTATAGTGTTTTATCATTTCTTCTATGAACCCCGAAAAATGTATTTTTTATTTGCACAGTATTCTTTTCCGTTTTATTAAAACATTTAAATCATCATACAAACCGTTTACGTTAACAAAAAAAAAACCCGACTTCAAGTCCAAATTATTCTGTACTCTCGTGATGCTGTTAGAGGTTCTGAATGACTATTTCAGGAACCGGAATAAGTGAGTCCGAGACTGGGTTTTTCAGCCGGCCCATCCATCAGTTCCTGAGATGAAACGACACAGCGGCGCACTGGATAAGGGCTCGGTGGAGGAGACGGTTGCGGCTGTACTCACCTGTCCCCACCTGTCCCCGGGCGCTGCGAGCTGCAGTCTGAAGAGCAGACCCCCGGCGAGCGCCTAGAGGAAGTGTGCGCCGGACTCCGGAGCTCTCGGGTGACACTCATCCAAAAACGGAACAATCGCGTTTTCGCAGGAGCTTGCGGCTCAACACCAGTTCTCTTTTCTGCGAGGACTGAGCAGCATTCTTTGCAGGCGGCCGATGCTCATCCCCCGCGCACACACACACACACACTTTTGTTTAAAAATAAAAGAGTATTTCATTCACTGGACAGGGACTTTATTAGAAACCCGCAGACAGAGAGGCCGAGATAAGGGCAAATAACACCCACCTTCAGAAATCAAAGCTCGCCTCCGCCTCCATAGCGCGCCCAAACCCTGCCTCGAGACTCACGCGCGGGCTCCAGCTTTTAATTGGGTTCCGTTGATTGGGTTTAATTGGTTTAATTAACGCTGTAGTCCGCGTGCTGGCTGTGCCGTGACAAACTGTGAAGTGCTAAAACACACCTCGGGAGAGACTCTATAACACTCGTGTGATGAAGATAAGAACCGATTGAAGCTTCCACTTCGAAGAAGAGCCGGCAACATTTCGCCGTAAAACGTGTCAGACTTCCTGGAAAGAACTGGGTGAAACCCTTTAAACATGGTGATAATTACTTATCACTTCTCCACTTATCACACAGCGGGAATTCGACACTGGCTGCGCCTCTGAGGGGTGACCGAGAGACAGCCTTGGTGTCCACTATACACTCAGAATTGTACATCATAGATCCAGCACTGGAAATAATTACGGAGGGGGGGAACTGTTATAAGTCACACATGAGTCGCTCATGGAGTCCTGGAAAACTGTCTTCATTCCCTACAGAGCTTTCAGTCCCAGGGGATTTCCGCGGAGAGGGGACTGTCTGTAGAGCCGACGGTCACGTCGTACTCCTTCCTTGCATTGTAATCGCATTGTAACGCCTCGACCCGCTCAACCGAGTCAACAAGCCCCACGGCCGCAGCGTGTCGTGTCAGAGCAGGCTTCTGCTGTTGTGTCGGGTTATAGGAGCTCCCGGGGCAGGGGGGGCGGCCCGTTCCCCCTCTCTCGCCCACCCATGAGTGGAGATGGAGCCGGGTCCAAACCCGTCGGTTCCAGCGTCTTGAGACGCCGGTACGAGCCAGGGAATTACGCGCGCACACACACACACACAGAAAAACGAGCGGGACTCTTCAAAAGCTCCTTGCGCGTGAGAATGATCCTCCCGTCAGCTCCTCCTCTTCCTCTCAGGCCTTCCTCACTATCCTCCCGCTCTTCCTCCAGTCTCGCGCTCTCTCCGTCCTCACGGGCTGGCTGCTGACCCTGGGCAGCCCCCGGGTCGGCGGCCTCCACCCCCTGGACAGGACGAGAGAGAGAGAGAGAGAGAGAGAGAGAGAGAGAGAGAGAGAGAGAGAGAGAGAGGTCAGCCCAGAAGCGCCGGGCCGGGCCGGGCCCAGTCATCCCAGTGTCGCCCTTCGCCAGAACCAGCGCTTTAATGACACACGTGGGTTAATCAGCTGGGAAGCAGGTGACCTGCGTGGAGCCCTGGCGGGGGCGAGAAGGAAGAGCCCCAATATTGGGATACCGGGGCTGCGATACAGCAACGCCGGCCCCGGGCCACAGGCGCGCCCACATTCCTGTTAGCGGTGCTGGGGGGATGGCGCCCCCTTTGTTTCAGCAGTAGAAGTGTTAAAAGGTAAGAAAATGTTCAACTTTATTTTAAAATAGTCAGATGCCCGGACGGAGAGCAGCGTCGCTGCGCCTATGGACAGCGTCTCTCTCCGGCTCGGGGATCCCTGCTGCAGTTCTGATTGGCTCGTTGCGGTGAAGAATTTCGCGTGAAGCGGCTCCGCCACTCGGCTCTCGGTGAAGCACGTCCCGCCCGTGTGCTGACCTCCCACTGGACAGGGGTTGGTCACGAGCGGGAATGTCGCCAGAGAGCAGAATAATCGTGTACTCGGGGCAACAGGACACAGCTGCTCTTTCTCCTCCCACCCTCGATATAGTACGGGTACCCTGGGTGACCCCCTCACCCCTCCTCAGTCCGCCCCGCCCCAGGCGGTCCTGGGAGGCCCCGGGTCGGTCCACTTACCCGGAGGTCCAGACGGGCCCGGGCTGTTTCCGCGGCTTGGCCGCCTGCCGCCGGTACTGCACCCAGCCGCACACCAGCTCGTGGGCGATCATGACGTACAGCAGGAAGATGAGCACGGCCGGGTCCATCGCGCGGGGCGGGCAGACCGGGCATGAGACAGCGGGGGGGCGGAGTGGGGCGGGAGAGCAGATGTCGGGGGTGATCCGGAATCAGGACCTGCCCGTCGCTGTGGACTCGCTTCGCTGGGTGGCGGAACCGCCCGTGATGTTCTCCTCAGCCGGACAGGCAGCGCATCCCCGCACCGGTCTCCTGCAACAGCGATGCTCGGCGTCGGGGGGTGAGGGTGGGGGGTCTCGGCTCGCCAGCGGTCAGGGCGCCCGCAGCTGGCGCAAGCCTGCAGCTCCGCCGCTCACAGGCTCGGTCGCTGAAACTCGTATACGAATAGTTGCAAAAAAAAAATAAATACAAAATCCCCACCGGACACCAGCGACTGCCACGACCTGAACTGTCTGAGAAATGAATCCTTTGTGCAGGCAAACCAGCTTGAGCCCAAGACCGATAAAGCCAGGTCCCTTCTGTACGAAATGCTACATAGCGCTGGTTAATATTAAATACGCGCCCAAGCATCGAGGGCTGCGAGCCGGCATTTCTCCCCGCTGGTACAGTCTGCTCGCTGATGACAGGCCGGGCCAGGTATGTGTAATTCCCTGTGCACGGACGAGCCTCAACTCGCGGCTCATGTATAATGCAGACGCGCCGCCGGCTCTCCAGCTGTTCTGTGCGCCAGAGCCGGAGAGACTGAAGACATTCCCCCCTCGCGGCGCGAGGACGGAAGGGAGAGAGGATGTTGCCATGGAGACGCCGGGACGTTGCCAGGGAGGGGTGTAGAACCGTCACGGCCGTTTTGTCCTGAAATGCTGCCGCTCTCTTTTAACAGCCCCGGCAGGACGGATCGACGTCGCCTCACGCGTGTCGCAACCCCCGGGTACAAATGCGTGCCTTAGATGGGCAATGAAAAAACGGCCTTTTTCTAAGCGGTTTTCCAACACCGGGTCGCGCTGGGGAGCCGGAGCCTATCCCAGCAAGCAACGGGCGCAAGGCAGGGTAGACCCTGGAGGGGACGCCAGTCCATCGCAGGACACAAGCAGACACCCACACACTCACACTAATGCCAGTCCCACCCCCCCAAAAAAAAAGCCGATTATCCTCCCAGTGTGTCCGACTGTGGGTGGAAACCCACGAGAACGTGATTCTTCCAGATCATTCCTATTATTGGGCTCAATTAAGCGTACAAACCGTCCCACTCGAGCGCTCGACGGGACCGGGAAGCAGCTGGGGTGCGGGCCGCCCGGCGCAGGGCTGGGAGCCCCTAATAATATATAGAGGAGCGGGCGAGCCGAACCCCTCCGGGAATCGTAGGGTGCCCCCGCCGTACAGTGTCCCCTTTATACGGGCTCCTCGCGCAGTAACCGGCGGCGGTTGGAGAGCTCCTGCGGTTTCCAGGGCAACCAGCCAGGCCGGTTGTTTACCTGGATGGAGGAGCGGGCCTGCAGTGTCGGTACGTGGGGGGGGGGCGGCAGATCCACCGTCTTTCTGTCGCGACAGCTGTACGGCACAGGGCGCCGGTGAGGCCTTCAGCGCCTGGGGAGGTCAGCGGTTTAACGTGGAGACCCTGAAAGGAATTCAAAATGAGATGGAGTTGCAGGCGGATGTGCGGCATTTCTGATCCATTTGTTAATTGCAACTTAAAGTGCCCCCTTCCTAAGGCGCGGGGATAATGAGAACGTTTCTGGGGAGCACCGGGGAATGTGTAGGCGGACGAAGTGGGGAGCTATTGCACGGTACGACGGGAAAGTGCACCGCCAGCTCCGTGTCCTCTCTCCCGCGTGGAAGCGCGCACTGATAGCTAGCTCTTCCGCCACAGGCTCATGAACGGATCGGAGGGCCGGAGCGACCGAGGCAAGTCCACGCCGCGGCCGGCGCGGGCTCTGGACACCGTGGTGTGCGTGGGGAAGGCGATAGGACAGCGCAGCCCCACGCGTGACCAACGGGGCGCCGGGACTCGGACTGCGACCGCCCCGCATCAGGTCCGGAGAGGGGTGGGTCTTCAGCTATCCCCCGACGCGCCGGTTCGCTCTCCGGTCGGCGGTGTCTTAGGATTAACACTGAAGGGGTTAAGAACACGCGAACTGTGTGGCTCACGGCCTCAGTTCGTTTCAGACAATCGCCAACTGCAGGCAAAGGAACCGTGTAACTCAAAGCAGGGACCTAACGAGTGGGCAGCTGGGACCTGGGTGCGCAGAGCTCAGAGAATCTCTAACCTGGCATGAAGAGGGTCAGGCAACAGTGAAACCGCAGGTTCGATTCTTCCTTCTGGGAGAAGCAGAGAGTGACGCCAACAGCCTGTCCTCGTTTTAACCGACTCCCACAACTCCCATAACCTCCCAGCAAAACGTTCCAGAGGCCCAGTGCGGCACGGTGATTTCTCTCTCTCTCTCCTGGCTGTGCCGTGTTTCCAGGTAGCAGCCTCCGGAAGAAGGCTCATCCGCTCTGCGGATCCCGGCCAGCAGCCCAAGAGAAGCGCGGAGGTTCAGGATTCCTCCTCCAGGTAACTGGAAGGAATCCTGCTTTTTCCCCCCTCTTTCTTTCGGGAGGGGCCTGCCCCTGGCCTGTGGCCCCAGAGCTGTGCTGTGCTCCGCGAGGCTGTGAATCTCAGCACCAGGGCCCTCAAGGGAAGCCCACCTGCACAGCCAGCACTGCTCGGATAGATGCTGCCTGGAACAAAAACAAGACGCCCTCCTTGTAAGGAGGAAAGACTTGCCAGGATTGAACTCCTAGAGTAACCGCTAGGGGCTGGATATTGTTGATCAGGTCTATCCTGTCAATAGATCATCAGTCCAGTGATGCAAATGAGCTTGGCTTACCTGGATCAGTAAGGCAGCCGTTTCTTGAAGGATCGAGGGGAAACCTGCCCGAACAGCAGGACTGGGCAGCCTGTTCCAGCCTCCCGCTCCTCCGTGTGTAAAGAAAACTGCTGGCTTGCGGAAACCCTCCGGGCTCCCCGGATGTACCAGTGGTCCCCTTCCGGAGAAGCCTGCTCAGTCCCAGAAACAGTCCTTCACAGACATTAGTCCCCAGAAGATCTTGAGCTCCTCTTTTCATGTGGAAGAGCTCTTCTGTCCCCTATTCCACTGAGAGAGAGCTGGATCAGCCCCCCAAATTCTGCATTTCCCTTCTTCGCAGAATATAACCTCACCTCGTCTGTTTCCCCATCACACCGTTCAGACTACAGAGAATTCAAACTAATCCAGGGATCCAGTACCAAATCCCTTTCCAAATCCGGCAAAGGTTCCCGTTTCTGAAAGCGGTGTTAAAGGTCAAGTACTCAACAGTGCCCGCGAAGGGAAAACACAGGGCCGTCCAACACCGAAGCTGTTTCGCAGTGTGCGCTGCGAAGGGGACTCTTCTGCTGAGTTCCCTTTTATCGTCCCAAGTGGGAGATTCGCTTCGCAGGCAGGTCGAAAGACCCAACACGTCTAACACCACGTGAACCCCATTCATATAGAAGAGAGGTGCGTGTATGATGAGAAAAGGAAATATATAAACACAGTGAGGGTGAGGTGTACTTTCAGATCCTTTCAAACTCTCGCGCTTTCTCACCCCCGTCTGCTCTGCCCAGACCACAGGCCCTCCCAGCACAGGGAACACGCAGAAGGAAGATCCTCAGTGGCCAGTGGGAGCTGCGCAGACCGCCGAGCCCCTGAGGAGTCCGGCGGAGCGGATACCGGTCAGTCCCGCTGGAGGGAGCCGGAAGCCCACACAGCGCAGTCCCGGGCAGCGAGGGCTCGGAGGCACCGGGAGAGTTTGGAGCAGGACGTCCTGGTAAGGCGCAGGGGCAGGGATAGAAGGACACACTCCACCTACTGCCGGAGGCGTGGGCAGATTAAAAGACTTAAAAAAATTAATTTATAATTTTCCTTAGTCTGGTTATTCAGATGCAGTTATCATTACTTATTTAGATAATGTATTTATCTTAAGGCAAATTATCCTTCACCATGCACAGCTAGAGTAGGGGACAGCTTTGAGGGTTTTGGCTGATTTTAATTCATTTCCATCTCCTTGTCCAGTGTCCTCACACACTGGGTTCGGTGAGACGTGAAGCCTACATGAAAATGTTGTCAATCGGGACAAATTTGGTCCCGAGAGCGGACATGCGGTCCACCAGCTCCCTGAGAAGTCAATGGTGTAAAAATGACTAAACAGGATGTAGGTTTCCCTGGGATTTACAGCCGAGCCCCTCCCTGTCTTGCAGCCTCCAGCCTCTGCTGCCCGTGGAGCTGTGCGGCCCCCCCATCTCCCAGTGCTCCGGGATCATGCCAGGTGAGGACACGCCCACAGTTCGGACCACAGCCAGGACACAGCACACACCTGGACAGCAGCAGCTCCTGGTCCTGGGCAACCCCCCCTGTCTTCAGGGCCTTCGTCTCAGCCCGATGGAGTCCCATTGTCTGTGTTTGGGCAATAATGACAAATTTTCTTTCAACTCTTCGAGCTTTGAAGAGGCTTTGTACTTGGTGTCGGTGCTCTAACAGTTTCTGAGGTTTAAACCTGCCCTCATTCAGGTGTGCTGCCTGGAGTGTCAGCAGTGTAGACAGGAATAAGGGTGAAGAGGCTGAGATGCTGACAGTTCCTTGTGGTGAAGGCAGCGGATTTCATGCTGGAAAAGTGAGGTCGTTTTGAAACTTGGGACTGAGCATAGAAACAAGTTAACAAACAAGGCAGCAGATCCATTCAAGCAATAGTGTCCCCCCCCCCAGTGCCAGGTCTGATCCTCCTTTTTGGAGCAAGTTACAAACAAATCCTTCGCTTTCAGGAAGGAACCGGAGAAACTCTCACCCGCCCCACCAGGCCTGTCCTCTCTGCTCCTGTCCAGCCAGGGTCGTCCGCGTGCAGGCCAGGGGTCAGCCAAGAGCCAGCAGGCCCGCCAGGCTCAGGCAGCTCTTCGAGGTGATGCTGGAGGAGGACGCCCCGCCCACGTCTGGGCGCCCCGTCGTCCAGGCCTCCGGGGGGCGCCACACAGGGCCCAGCAGGTGTGGGGGCTGGTTATTTGGGAAGGGGCTACTGCTGTGACGATCAGACCTCTTACTGAAGAATACCTGCTTCTTCAACATCTTCACAGCTCAAGAAGGCTCAACACCTTTTCTTCTCTCTACTTTTCACACTCGACTTAAACTTTTCTTGTTAAAAATAGTGGTTATGGCACAGCTGAAAGTATATCCCGCTAGCGATTAGAGAGGTTTCCCAAAAAGCTCTGCAGTTTCCTCATGCAAAGCTGCTGAAAAGCCACCCATCCCGATTCCTCGAACTCCGCCTCCCCTTGCAGAGCCGGGCCTCCCCAGGCACCCGCCCGCGGGACGGGCACACCGACCCCGCCTCTCCCAGCCCGGGACGCCCTCCTGCTCCAGCTGGCCCGGCTGGATCTGCGGACGGGCCCGGGCGAGGAAGGCAGAGCCGGATCGTGGGGAGTAAGGACCAAGGACCACGCGTTGCCCCGCCTGAGGTTCCCCACGCCCGGGCCGGAGCCGGAACCGGATCCAGATCCAGATCCAGATCCGGAGAGACGGGCCGGGCGGGACCCTCCCGTGGTGGACGTGCCGCCACCCCGCGGCGGAAGGCGCGCTCCGGCCAGGGGATCAGCCGGCCCCGGAGAGCGCGCGCACGGGCTAGCGTTCCCGGGGGGCCAGGCGGGCGGCTGGGACCCCGCCCTGTTCGAGGCGACGCTGGTCAGGCGCGACGCCGCGGGGCAGCACCTGGAGACCGTGTGCTGCAGCCCCGGTGCCCCGGAGAGGAAGAGGAGCCGGCCCGAGCCCGAGCGGCCCTGCTGAGGCAAGGACGCCCTCCCCGCTGTCCGAGCACTCCCCTTCGCCCCCTCTTTCCAGCGGCTCAGGCTGGCTCCCCTTCCGAATGGGAAAAGGTCCTAGCTTGGTCTTACTCCAGTATTTTCTCACCTGCTGCATGAATACAATAGTTCAGACAACCTGTCGCTTCTAAGCTTCTTTCTTCAGGTACATACATATATACTTACCTAACTGTTAAGGCTCTGGTTTCAGGTTCTAGAACAGCCATCCGGTCCCAGTCGGACCAGTACAGTCCATAAAGGGTGACTCCTCCCATCCACAGCGACTGGGATATGGATCAGAAGGGCAGGGTTTCGCGTTCCACAAAGAGGACCCTACCCTGAGCCCTGGTGCTTTCCCCGTCTGCAGAGGGGGCTGGCGCTGTGGGGGAGCTGACGGGCACAGGGAATATTTAGTCAAATTCCCTGCCCAGCTGATTGATGGGCAGTGTGCCTGCAAGAGCCTCCGGGGAACAGTAGGGCGTCTCTGGGCGCCCCACGCTTCCCAGCACAGGTGCAGCCCTGTTGGAGTGCAACGGGAAACAGCAGGTGTCCCTGACAGCAGGTGAGCAGGTGAACACCTGTTTATATTCCAAAAACTCACCCAAACCGAGAAGAAACAGGAGGGACCTTACACAGAGAGTTGTGGGAGTGGGGAACAAGGTTCCCAGTCATGTTGTTGAAGCCGACACCCAGATGGGCCTCCTCCTCCTCCATGACCGTTTTTAGCCTCACAAAAAACACTCCCAAATCTCAAAAAAAACTTTATTTACAGCCTGCTTTCTGCACACACGCACACAGATCTACACTTCTGCACACACAGTCCTAAATCCTACGCACACTTGCCAAAATATGAAAATATACCGTAAACACCCTTCCAACGCTCTGTATTAAAAAAATATACATGCTTGAATATGCAAGGTGTCTGACATACTACAGCTCTACTGAATAATGCCGCTTCAAGTCTGTTAAAACTGCACTTAAAAAAAATCCTGAACTTCATTTTGAGTGAACACAAGAATCAATCGCTGACTGTGTACAGCCGGCCAGGTTCAAAGAATGCGGATTTCGTGGAAGCTCTTCCAGCCCCCGAGTTCCTCCCTGTCCCTGCTCCTGCTGCTCCGATCAGGAGGACAACCGTGGGGGGGCTGAGCGAAAAAAGGCTCTGTTCTCGCCGCATGGCCTCATGGGAAGCGGCGCGGGACCATCCAGAGCACGACAAAATAGCTCAGCTCGGCAAAAAGTTAAAACTAGGGTTTCCCCCGGAATCAGGGAGGCCGCAGAAAAAGCCCATTTTAGCTGTACACTGGAGAAGGAGAGGGGGGGCTGCTTGGTTTTCAGAGCCAGGGTGACAACCAGCTCTCTTGCACTGAGGGCTTTCAGATGAAGGTCTTTTCTCCCCCCCCCACCCCCCCTGGGTCTGAAAAGCACAGAATTATAAATTTGATCCCCTCGGTCCTGCGGATCTTTGAATCTGGAGACCCATTACGGCTGCCCTATTAATTACCCAATCGGAACAATGAGAAGCCACCTGCGGGCAGCCTGCAGGAAATCCAAGATGTCGAGGCGGCTCCTTACGGGGCCCGGGCCCGCGGGCTCTCTCACAGCGGGGCGGCGCCAGGCCCGGCGGGGGGCACGGAGACCGGGTGCAGCCCCAGGTCCAGAGAGGGGGCCTCCGGGGCCGGGGCGGGGCTCTTCTTCTGGGCGTCCAGCTTCTCCGCCAGCTGGGCGTAGAGCTCGCGCACGGGCTCGCTGCTCTGTGGGGAGAGGCAGGGCCGTGAGTGGAGGGGCTCGGCTCGGCAGGGCCAGCGTGCGCACTAACACGGACATGAGCAAGCTACAAAGGAACAAGTCATAGGTTTATCCCATGCTGGAAAGAGAAGAAAGAAAACAACGTTTCGCCCGTGGAGCCTTCTTCAGGTGTGTCCTGAGAAAGCTACACACCTCATAGCACTGCTTAAGTACGACCAACACAACAAACTAAGGCATGGTGGAAAAGGGTCCCTGGGGGGGTAAGTTGTGTTAGAGCAGCAGGGTTGGTGTTCAGACAGGAGCAACGATATCCATACATCATGACACAGAAGGCCTGCCTCTCGGATTCAGGCTGCCGAACCAGCAGATCGGGGTAAAAATGAGAGCAGATTCAAGGGAGGACCGGTAGAACAAAATCGACAATGAAGCATCGACCTTAAAATACTCCAGCTTCCTGATAGACGCTGTTGACCTTTTCTGAGGACCAAGTCGTTATTGGCTTCGAAATTAAGCTGGGGAGTCCAGAACAGTCCCCAGGCACTTGCCTTGCTCTACCAGCTCCAGTGAATCTGCCCCATGCAGGTCAGGGTGGGAGTGTGGGCACCACTACACTGCTCGGACAGTCCGCAGCGGGCTGCGTGAGCTCACCTGCTTGGGCGGCTCCAGGGCCTTGAGGAGAGTCTCCAGCCGGGAGGGCAGCACTTTGTGATGCAGGTGCAGCAGCAATCGCAGGATGTGTCTGTGCACGTTCTCCTTACTGGAACACAGGAGCAGTTAGCCAGCGCGGCACAGGGGGACGCACAAGTCCTGACTGCTTGGGGCCAGAACCCTCACCTCCCACCACCCTTCTGCACACAGCTGAGACACAGCGCGCTCACACTAGCTGACCGATACAAACCCAGACCCAGTTACAAAAAGAGGACTGTGGGGACTGTAGTCCCGTGAGCGATGACTGTCAGAGAACCTGAGGCCCGCAGTGCATTAATGGGGTAAAATACCAGAACACTGTGGAAAAGTGGCTCCCCACTGTCCCGATGGAATAGAAATATTATAGATATCATAGAAAGCTAGCGATACAGTGAACACACCAAGAGACTTCCCACATTCACAGAGCTCCAGCAATATTCCAATGTTGCCCACCCCTTGTTACCAGGAAGGTGGAGGGATACCTGGAGAAGGAGGTGAGGAGAAAGCCGTCAAAGACGGCGTTGCAGAACTCCTCCGTGCCAAAGTCGTCGGACAGCAGGGTGAGGTGGCCGGTGAAGAGGTGCAGGAAGATGTCGCCCAGCGCCATGTCGTTGTGGGTCTCCGCTGCAGGCAGACAGAAACACGGCCTCAGCCAGGGGCACAGGACTGAGACAGAGCTACAGCCTCAGCCAGGGGCACAGGACTGAGACAGAGCTACAGCCTCAGCCAGGGGCACAGGACTGAGACAGAGCTACAGCCTTAGCCAGGGGCACAGGACTGAGACAGAGCTACAGCCTCAGCCAGGGGCACAGGACTGAGACAGAGCTACACCCTCAGCCAGGGGCACAGACACTCAGGACTGAGACAGAGCTACAGCCTCAGCCAGGGGCACAGGACTGAGACAGAGCTACAGCCTCAGCCAGGGGCACAGGACCGAGACAGAGCTACAGCCTCAGCCAGGGGCACCGACACAGAGCTACAGCCTCAGCCAGGGGCACAGGACTGAGACAGAGCTACAGCCTCAGCCAGGGGCACAGGACTGAGACAGAGCTACAGCCTCAGCCAGGGGCACAGGACTGAGACAGAGCTACAGCCTCAGCCAGGGGCACAGGACTGAGACAGAGCTACAGCCTCAGCCAGGGGCGTGACTCCCTACCCTGCAAACACAGATGTCCAGCTTTCGGCTCGGAGGCCAGAGCTACTCACCCAGGGCGGGCAGCAGCCTCTGCAGGGCGTTCTTGTTCCTCTGCTTGGTGATGTGCAGGACGTAGTACAGCCCCATCTCGCAGGCCACGCGGTTCTCCTGCAGGAACCTGAGAGGGGACAGCGGACCCTCAGCCCACCAGAGCTGCATTACTGAGCCCCAGCTCTTTACAAGGGCCGCGTTAGAAGGATAAGGCCACACGGGTGCACAGACACGCACACGCATGTGGGAAATGCATCAGTAGACAAGCGTCCTTATTAGACTGTGCCCATGCCTGCCCCTAGCGCTGAACGGTTAACCCTCTTAAAATTCCCCTTTCATTTCCAGATCGGGTGCCTCACACCTTCCCCTGCGATCTGTCCCCTACACTTCCACTTCACTCTAAACAGGCAGCGTGGAGCACACGAGGCACACAGAGGCAGGTGGGGGGCGGCGGAGAGGCGCTGACTTGGTGTAGGCCTCGGGCAGGGCGGTGGGGTAGGTCAGGCTGCTCTTCTCCTCGGTGGGCAGCCTCTGCTCCACAGTGAAGGTGTAGTCGTCCACCACCACAGACATCATGGCCGGCAGAAACCGGGTCACCACCTCCAGGTCCTAGAGGGAGACAGCACCCGCACAGTCACGGGGGGGGGGGAGAGGGGGAGACACTCCCCGCTGGCTTGCGCACGCGCACCCAGCCCCCGCCAGCCGGAACGCAGGCCGGCCGAACTCGGCTCGTACCAGGCGGGGCTCCTTGAAGACCTGGCTGTCAATCATGTCCCAGGCGCCCTGCCCCAGACACAGCATGCGCAGCAGCAGGAGCAGGTCCGGGCTGTCCTGCACGGAGACACGCAGAGAGGACGCTAAGTCACTGAACCAGATTGTGTCTGCAGCTGAGGCAGCTGAGGCAGCTGATGCAGTCAAGACAGCTGAGGCAGTTTAGATACGGTTTATTTTTAACGTCAGAGAAAACTTTCTTTGCAGTGAAGATCAGACTGAAAGCCTACAGACTGAAAGGACGGACAGCTCTTGCCCTGCAGGCCCAGAGGCCAGAATTCCTTTCCAATGAGCAGCTCCTTGCCTCCTGACTGGTTTCTTACCCACGCCAGCTACTTAATCCAGGTCATTAAGGGAAGTGCTCACCCTGGGCAGGGCGTCCTGGCCCAGCAGCTCCTGCAGGTTCCTCACGGTGCTCAGGACCAGGGTGTTGCTGGCAAAGGGGTCACAGAGGATCATGGACAGGTCCCTGAGGAGCACACGGACAGCGGGGGGTCAGGCGGCCGCACGCAGCGACACTCCTACCCCCCGAGCACAGCGCCCCCCCACCCCCCAGTCTCCCCGCTCACCCCAGCACTTGCTCCTGCCCTTTCTTGACCCCATCCAGGAAGCCCTGCAGCTCCCTGGCCCGCTTGGCGTCCACAAACTTCTCCCGGATGCAGGCGTCCAGGCACCAGGTGAACTGCGGGGGGCGACACAAACAAGCAGAGCCCAGACGCTGTGACTCTCAGGGGGGGGGCAGAGCTCTTAGCACTTCATAGAGATAAACTAGATGAGACAAAACGGCCACATCCGCAAAAACAGAGCAATGGGGCCCGAACACCTAACTCGGGGTTCATTTTGAAACTGAAATTTAAAACAGACAAACTGTTCTCCTTAGAACAAGCAATTTTGAGTGTTTGTTAAATATTCATGCCTCAAAGCCCTTTTCCTGCGTTCGGCAAATCTCAGCAAGGCCATTATTCTACAAGAGTGGAACGTCTGAGCTAAAGGCTTTTCTCTGCACTCCTTTACTCAAGGGACTCCTGGGATGAACAGGCATTCAAGAAACAGGTCATCACCAGCCTCCAGCCCCATCGAGTCAGTCTTAGGGGGTCACTCAATTCCCCCCCCCTTTTTTTTTTAAGAGGTGAGAAACACCTGTAAGTTACAGATCAGATAAGCATGCAATCCGTTCTGGGAAGGGTACTCCAAGGCCAAAGGAGTTTCAGATTTTTATCCAGGATGATCTCTGGAATCACTGAAACCTAGAAAACGGACCGTTCCCACTGATCACAGTATAAAAATTGTGCCTGGTGTTTAGAAACTGGGGACCCAATGGCAAACTCTGAGTCTCGCCGGACTGGAGCTCTCCAGGAGCAGGGCCGGAGACCTCCAATTTCGGCCCCCCGAAGATCGCAGGATCTTGCGTCGCTTCGCCGCCGAACGCCGGCACCCGGGATCGTCCGCTCTGTTAATTCCCTACTGGTCGGGGGCGGACACCCCCCGTAAGAGGTGGTGACACATGGGTGTCCACGCTCCAGAAGGAGCAGGCCAGGCGGGCGCACCTTGTGGCAGGGGTCGACAGAGCAGATCTCGCTGACGTCCAGGTCGTGCAGCGACATCAGCAGCTCGGCGCGGAGCGTGCAGTAGTGGACGTTGCGAGTGCGCAGGAAGAGCGTGCGCAGGAACTGCAGCACCATGTCGTACAGCTTCACGCTCTTCCCGATCATCTGGGTCAGCCTGAGCACCACCTGCGCACAGGCGCCACAAGAAACAACACAGGCACCGATTTAGGGAAAAAACCTTCAAAATCCAAAACTCTCGCCCAGGCGCCGCCGAGTGACGGATTTGGGCAGGAAACCGCCTGCCCACAGATACAAAAAAAAAAACGACTCTTTATATGAAAATCATCCTGCCAAACAAAAAGCAATAAACAACACAGCAGAGAGAAGGCATCAGCTTTTCTGTGGGCCACAAGCTTCTGATCACGCGAATCATTCCAGAAATGAGGACACACACGCAGGCACGCGTGCACACACACACTCCCATACAGGCACTCCCACGCACGGGCAAACACGCATACGCAGGCACGCACCCACCCACACACACACGTGTTCCCCGCGTGCTGCCCCCGCCCCCTCACCTCTCCCTGCCGGCGCATCTTGGGCGAGGGGCTGAAGAAGCTGTGCAGGACGGACAGCTCGCTGCTGAAAAGCGCCGCCTCCTTCTCCACGATGTACTGCTTGAGCAGAGGGGAGACCTCGTCCCCGAACAGGGCCTGGTTATCCTGCCAGATCTGCCTCTTCACCTCCACCGCGCACACCTTGTACAGCTCCTTGTCGGCCATGACCTGCTTCAGCTTCTTCTCCGGCACCTGCAGGGGGGGGGAGAGAGCAGGCAGGCAGGGCGGGGTGAGGTGGGCTGGGAGACCCCCACCCCACCCCCAGCGTCCAACAGGGTGCAAGCACGTCACCTCAAGCCACAAACCCCAATGAAGAGAGAGACAGACACCACTCCTGCACCCTTTCCAAGACAAAGACAAGAGAAGTGGACAGCCAGAGAGACTGGCCCCACAGAGAGCGGTCAGCGGTCAGCGGTCAGCGCGGACTGGCCTTGGGCAGGTGCTTCATGACTTGCATGACGACCGGCTGGATGGAGGGCATCTTGACCAGGGGGAAGCTCTTCTCCAGCAGCTCCTCCAGCTTGCTGTACCTGAGGGAGACACGGACAGGCGGGGTCAGCCACTCCAAGCAGCGCCTGCAGGACTGGGAGCAAACCAGTGCAGTCCTACACGCGGGCAACCGAGCGTGCAGCCCTTCCAGTGCGCTCCATTCCAGCTCCTGGCTGCACACAGCACATTGAAACATCAAGCACACCCCCGAAATAAAACAACACCACCCATACAAGTGAAGAGCTGATGGCACGGATGCACAGACTGCAAGCCTGCAGGGGAACAAGTAATAGGTTTATTCCATGCAGAAAAGAGAAGAAAGAAAACACAACGTCTACCATCATCCAGGTGGGGCTGCACATTGGTGGTGGTGGAGGGGAGTCCCCATTACCTGTAAAAGCACTTTGAGTGGAGTGTCCAGAAAAGCGCTATATAAGTGTAAGCAATTATTATTATTATTATTACATTACATGACCTTTGCTTACTACCCTGTCTTTCTCACACCCGAAGAAGGCTCCGTTTCAGCAGGGAACAAACCTATTACTTGTTCCCTTGCAGCCCACACATGATGACGCAGCTGCCCACCTGAGCTACTGCGAGCTGAGAAGCCCTGACGCACTGCACAACCCGGGGTTGTCTCTCACTCCGAGGATACTTTCGAGTTAAACGGTGTAAGACAGCCTGACAGTCAGGCGAGGCCCCTTTGGCCCACACGTACCGATCGGCGTCCTTGCCCTCGGCGATGACCGCCACCCTCTCCATCAGCTTGTCCCTCAGCTCGTCGAACACCGACTGGTGGAACTCGAGCCGAGGCGTGCCGTGCAGGTCCAGGAACGGGAGAGCCGACTGCAGGGTGGGCAGCAGGATGCCATTCTCCGTCTGCGATCACAGCCAGCAGAGATTGGATTGCGAAGTTACAGAGCGGCGCGGCACTACAGCAGACACAGCATAGCTGAAGCTGGTTAGGGGTTGTGTCTTTTAAAGCAGCATGGTTTTTTGAATCGCCTTGAGAACTCCTCTCCCAGATACAGTTTGCACATGACCCTTCAAACCACGACCCATTCCGTTCTTCAATTACACACGTTGAACAGGCGACTCGAGATTCCCCTCAATGTCATCGTCGCTGTCTTATCAACTCGTTAGTTTGTTTGTTTTTTTGCTACGGGGACAATTATTTATAACACTAGAACTCTTGCAGCGACAACGGAAATAAATTAATCAATTTCAACGTCAACAAACACAGGCGTAAATGCAAAATCCGCACGTCTTAAAAAAACACCCCAAAGTGCATTGAGCTCGGTGTACTCCTGACAGTCGACCCAGTAACTTCTGCACGACTGAAGACTTGCTTAGAAGACGAAATCGAACAGAAATAAGTCTCATGTCCCCCCCCCCTCCTTGATATGCTGCGTTTACCTGAAACTGATCGATGGCTTTCAGGGGCTCAGTGCAGTTGGTCAGTGTTTCTTTAAGATCCTCGCCGTTGGAGATGCCCAGTTCAGGTAAACCCGCAAACATCCTGCGTTGATTGTTTTTTTTTTTTTAAACCTAACCCGGAGTCCGTAAAAGCTTGTAACGCTATCGATTAGAAACTTATGACGCTTAAACCAGAAAAGCACAACTTTCCTTTTTGTTTAAAAGCAACACAGCCTCCTCTTCATCCATTCAAATCGTCAGTGCATTACTCACATTTCCTGTGCGCTGCCTCGTAAACAGTCCCCCGGGTGCACAAGGACGTGGTAACATTGGTTCCGCTATAGACAGAACCGACTATGTTAACACAGATTTCTTCAAGTATACTTACTGTGGCAATCCGTAATCTCCTTTCCAGCACATTAGGAGGGTTGGTGATGATCCTATTCAAACTGATTTTGCTTAATTTTGTAACATTTTCTTAAACCACTACCTGTGCGACAGCCGTCCCTTCGGTTCAGAACACAGAGCTCAAAAACAAACGAGGAAATGTCGAGCTCAATTCTCTTTTCGTGACAAAATACTGACTTTGGTTTCGCGACACATTTTTAGATTGTTAAGTAAGAAGACATTAACAGTGAGTCGGTTTCAATAGTCATTCGTGTTTATTAACTAGGTCACCTGCCCCCTTTTCCCTTGAGAACAATTATAACCGTACAGCAGCGAAAATCATACTAGTACAGGACATGGACCTCAAAAGGAATATCAGTCTGGCACTTCAGATCTGCTCCTTTCAATACAGAATTAATCATAAAGTAATAAATATTGCAGAAATATACAGAAAATGGTTAATAATCAAGTCATCTCCATCCACCGCCTTTGGCTGTAACATCTAAAAAACTAACGTTTCAAGTCATGGATGAACACTAAGCGACAGACGGGGAAAGAATGGTCTTGTTTAGCTCGGGGGGCCATCAGTCTTGGTCCGGGTGAGTTGCATGCCTGCTGCTAGTTTCTCTTTCAGCTGAGCGCTCGGTTATAAACCACGGCACTCATAAAGAAAGACATCAGAATTGCTCGGCTCCCTTCCGGTCTTAAACATGTTGGTGATTGCCTTTTAACTATCGTATTTCAGAAGTACCATAAACCCCCCTCACGTCGGAGCAGAAAAAAAAACTTTAAAATATTCCAATTAAACAGTGTCAAATTGAGTAACTCAGCTGGAATGAAAACCAGCAGCACCAACTGCGATCCCCCCAAGACCAGTATTTTGAACGCTTCAATCGAACATCTCCATTAAAAGCAGCCATAGCAGGTTGTACACTGACCATGGACTGAGGAAGACTCTTCAACGTGTTTCCCCCCCTCCCAGACAAAGTGCTCCTTTGTCCCCATCACATCTTCTCTCTCATTTTCAAGTGAAGGTTGGGGAAAACAAAAGCCCATTTAAGAGCTACACACACAAAGCAGGCAGAGGAAGGCTCAGACCCAGACCGAGGGAAAGAAGATGTCTGCCCATGATCAATCACGCTCCCAGGACTTGAAGATGGCTCCTTCTTTACCTAAAACAAGCCCAGCGAAGACACACCAACGCACAACTGGGGCTGTAAAACCCTGACTGCTGACTGCTGGGTGGGTCTGGAGTATGAGAATGAACACACACCCAGAGTGCATGAGGTGCTTGCCGGTGGAATTGTTTCTGGTTCTTAATCCAGATCTCCAATAATCCAGCCCCAGTCCTCTCTGGAGCCCCAAGACCCTTTTCCCAGATTTGTTTAAATGCCTCAGCTGAAGGCCCAGGCCTTCGCCGTGGCAACCCCTACCGCCCCAAAACGAGTCCGGGAACGTCCAGATTTTCTTCCCAAGGCTAGAACCACCCCCGATCTCGTGACTCTGGGAAAGAGCAGCGGTGAATAACACCTGGTTTGTTTGTTTTATGGCAAGACTTTGTGCGTCTTCAGAGGGAAGCCGAATCCCAGCCAGCAGCCCGGCTGTAGGCTCCCGCCCCGCCCCCCACGGGCCAGCGACATTCGGTAAACAACAGCCCCCCCCCCCATCCCTGCCCAAGAGCTGCTCAGGGGAAGGGGAGGAAGTCACAGCGGTGGACGCAGAGGGGACTGAGCGCTTAGGAACTGGCCAGAGCGAAGAGCCGCGCCCACAGAGGGGAGAGACGACCTGCGCACTCCTTGCGGACACAAGTCATTCCCTGGACTGTTCTTCCTCTGTGACAGATCAACACCGGGGTGGCGAACACCCACACCCCTCCTCCCTCTGTCGTTGTTTCAGACGGCCGCGTCACTGGTTCCTCAGGGACAGACTGGTCACACACCTTGGCCGGCCGGCCGGCGGCCCCTCCCAGCACCAGGTTCCTCCACCGCGGCAGGAAACGGGCCCAGCGACTTGTTCTCTCCGCCGTTTCTTCACGCCAGCTGCGTCTCCTGCAATCCCTTTCTTATCGCACTGGGGCACGTTCTTGACAAAGAGACGGCCCACGTCATGAACGCCGCAGCACATGAAGAGTGCTCCTCCACCAGGGAAAGCAATGGCACAGGAGCGGACGGGCTCCGTGCTTGTGCAAACACCCCTCCTCACACCTTGTGCGTGTGTAGGTTTTTTTCAAACACACACTGCCTATGCATAGCCTACCGAATAACCACAGGAAGAAAGAAAGCCCACCTTCAGACCTTCAGGAAAGGAACAGGGGGAGCCTCTTAGCCATCTGAATCACTGTCACTTTAAAATAAAAACCCAAGTGTTTCTTAAAGAGCCGGACCCACAGTGTGTCGCCCGTGCCCTGCTCCCCCCAGCGCCCAGTCCGATTCGGGGGCACTGAACCCTCATCCCCAGAGGCCGCGCAGCCCCAGCCTTGCTTGGCAGTGTCCCCCCCGCATCAGGGGTCGGGTTCCTGGGGTCCCCCTATGTCCCGCAGGGGGCCCCGTCGCTCGGTGCCCTCAGGGCTGCAGGGATCGGGGGAAGGCCCCTCGGCGGGCGGCCCCTGGCCCGCAGGGGGGCGGGAGCCCCGGGCGGGGCCCCCCTCGGGCTCCAGCAGCAGCTCGATGGTGGCGCTCTTCGCCACGCCCCCCCCCGGGGGTCCGGCCTCCCGTGCCTCGCCCTCCTCCGCCAGGCGGATCTTGATGTTCACCCCCTTCAGCCTCTCGGCCTTGCCGGGCTCTGGGGGAAACACAGGACCGAGTGAGTCGAGCCGCCAGAGGGGGCTCTTCCTGTTTCTCCTCTGCGGGCACGTTTGCCCCTTGAATGAATTCGCTATCAAGGGGGGGCAGCTGGAAGCCTCTATTTTTAACAGTAATCTCAACGACTACACTGTGCCATCACCCGCGAGGCTGGGCTGACGCGTGCCGTGTCCTAGGAGCTCTGCTGGTGCGAGTGCGGTCTGCACCCCTCCTGCCCCCTTACCCTGCCCCAGCTGCCTGTCCCGCGGCAGCAGCAGGACGTCCACGTTGCGGTGCTCCTCCAGCGCGGCCAGCAGCCCCGCCCCCTCGCGGCTGAACAGGAAGACCAGGGGCACGGTGATGTCGTCGGTCCCGCCCCCGTCGCCCACCATCTGAAAGAGGGGCGTGTCCTCGCTGCTGCTGCCCTCCCGGTGGTCTGCGCAAGGGGCACACACACAGCGGGGCGCCCCCAATCAGAACAGCCGCTCACCCATCACACACACACACACACACATATATTCGCACGAGAGCGTGGGCCTTGTTGTGCTGAAGAGATACGTGTCCTTTCACCATCAATTTATACAGACACAGGAAAAGCAGTTATTAATAGTAATAATAATTCCTTACACTTATATAGCACTTTTCTGGACACTCCACTCAAAGCGCTTTACACATAACTGGATCTCACCTCCACCAGAGATGGGGGTTATTAGGAGGCCATGACTGGTAAAGACCAGGGGGGGAATTTGGCCAGGACGCCGGGGTAACACCCCTACTCTTCTCGAGAAACACCCTGGGATTTTGAATGACCACAGAGAGTCAGGACCTCGGTTTTAAGTCTCATCCGAAGGACGGCGCCTTTTTACAGTCTAGTGTCCCCGTCACTATACTGGGGCATTAGGACCCACACAGACTGCAGGGTGAGCGCCCCCTGCTGGCCCCACTAACACCTCTTCCAGCAGCGGCCTCAGCGTTCCCAGGAGGTCTCCTGTCCAGGTACTGACCAGGCCCACAGCTGCTGGGCTTCAGAGGGCTGCCAGCTGGGAGCTACAGGGCGATAGGGCTGCTCTCTGGCGCCTCTCAGTCCTTTGTCTCGGCGTCGTGGGCGAGCGGCCGGCCGGCCCTTACCGATGAAGATGACCCCGATGGCGCCGGCGTCCTGCAGCCGGCGGGCCTTGGCGGCGAACATGCAGTCCCCCCGCAGCGCCAGCGCGATCCGCCCCCTCAGCTCCGCGGGGTTCTCGATGGCGCCGCACGCCGTGTAGGGGGCGCTCTTCGCGATGCTGCCCTTCACCTGCGGGGGAGAGGCGGAGGGGGGGGGGGGGGTTCACCGCCAGCCGCGGCCCTGGCCTTCCCAGAGGGCCGCGGGGCTGCCCCTTTGGCACCGCCAGCACGCCGAGGACTGGGAGCGGCTGTTTCTCTACACCACTCCGCCCAGGCCCAGTTCCACTTCTCCCCCTTTAAAGAGGGACGACTACCAGTGGGATTCAGACCTGCAGGTCCAGCCCTTACACTCCTCCTCCCTCTTCAAAACCATTCCCGGTTCCACAGCCTATTTTTTACATCTGCAGAATTAGGAACTGGTTTAAAAAACAGGACTTGACCCCTGCGATTAATTCATCCTTTCCGTTCCTACCACAACATCTAGTTTACTGCACTTCAATGGTTTTTACAGCTCACTGACTGCAAGTTACTTTATATTAGAGCATATCGTAGAAAAACTCTGGCAGAAGTCTTTTAACACGTCTGGATAAATCCAGTCCCGGCCTACAGGAGTGCTACAGACCTATATGTCTCTTAACAGTCCTGTGGAAAATAATGACATTAGTACAGTGCCTGAATCAAGCCTGCTCCAAGCATGCCATCAGCCCAGGGAGGCCCCAGAGTGAAAGGCAGCGCTGAGACCCAGCAGGCAAAAGTGTGAGTCAGCAGTGAGAGTCACAAGGTGAGAGGCCACAGCACGTAGGACAAACTTTTATATAGCGCCTTTCGGAGGAGGCATGCGCTCACCCCGTGCTCGGTCTTGGTGAGGTCCATCCCGAACTTGGCCGGGCCGGCGGTCAGCACGGTCCGGCCCAGGAAGGGAGGGGAGATGAGCTGCACGGCCAGGGGCAGGACCTCTTCCTCCTCCGGAGCCTGGGTGACCTCGGCGATCAGTTTCACCCTGTACACCCCTTTCTGCGAGGAGGCGTCCTGGAGAGAGACAGAGAGACACGCTGGACTGTTGGCCCAAAGACTGGGGGAGGCAAACAGAAGAGCTGGGTGGCTCCAGAGCCCGACCTCCCTCCCCCCACTCCAAAACAGAGCTGCTGGCATCACCAGCCGGCTGGGCGATCCAGCTGCTCAAGACTCCAGCGTCTCAAGCTCTTTTTTTTCCCCAGCTCAGCTCTTGATGACTTAACTGGACCCCCAGTTGGACCCGAGCTTAGGAATAGCAGATTTTAGATCTACCTTACGTGCTTCTTAGCAGCTTGAAAACAGGGGGAAAAAAATTTGGAAAACAGTTCACATTCTGGTCTCAATGCAGGGGGGCCACGGTGTTCCTGGCGGGACTGAAAGACAGCTCAAGAAGCCCCATCCTGTCCCGAGCCACATAGATCAAGGAGCTGGGACATCGAACGTGAATATCCGAACCCTATTCAACGTCTCTTCCGGGAAAAAGCCCTAATTGTTTCCTGAAACTGTCCTGCAGGAAATACTTGACAGCAGTTTTTTTGAGGTTCACATTTTAGAAACACGTCACGGTTTTAATGAAATGTTTAAAGAGCGCAGTCATCCAGTTAGAAAGTCTGGGTCCACAGCCGACTGTGTTAACTGTGTTAAGCCGCTGGCTCAGCTGGGGTACAGTCGCGATGGGGGGGTCAGTGCCCACACGTACAAGGTCTGCACTTACCAGCTGCGCCCCCGTGCTGGTGACCCCAATGCTGCCGTCGCTCAGCGGCGTCAGGGAGATGCCCATGCTCTTCAGAAACTCCATGGGCTCCATGCCGTTGTCGTGCAGGGGCAGCTCGATGCCTCTGAGAGAGAGAGAGGGCACGCGTGCTGTGAGCCGAGACGCGAGGCGGATCTGTACGGGCCAGGCCCGAGGGGGGGGGCCAAGTCGGCAAGGTGAGCAGGCTTTTCAGAATTCAAAAAAAGACATTGATGAGAAATCCTCTAGCGTGAATTGTCCCCACTACAGGAGGGGGGGGGTTTGAGGGCCTCTCTTGAAGCACCGTGTGAGCAATTCCACCTTTTCTGGACCCAGTTGGGCACAAAAGCTGGTGTGGTCTCCTATAACAATCACTCCAGCGTGGCACCACATTGACCTGCTTGAACTGCCCTTCAAGCCTCGCTACACTCGTATTCATCATCGTCATCCTATAACCATAGGCATTGTGGGACGGCACCGATGCCCTTTCTGACCTAATTCCAAAGCAATGGTACGAGATGCAGATGCTGGACTCACCTGCCTGCTGAGGGCTGGTAGCCGCCTCCTGTCCCCATGAGGTATTTGGAGCCGTCCCGGATGGTCTTGGCGAAGGAGGGGTTGTTGGGGAAGAGCGTCTGCGCGCTGGGGCAGGAGTAAGAGAACAGGTCCTCCTCAGAGGCGTAGACGCCCTGCAGCCGGGAGACAACGCGACACAGGGTGACGTCGCTGGGGGGGGCAGGCCGGGCGGGGGGGCCGAATTCACCCCCGCTGGCCTCGCGACTGGAGCCTAGCTCCGCGGAGAGCTTTCTTTTCATGGGACAGCGGCGGCGGGGATGGGAATCTCTCTCCCGCTGCACAGCGGGCCGGTCCGCTTCCAGGTCTTACCCGCTGCAGAAAGACGCCCGGCCTGCCGTCGTTTTGCGCTGACCACGCACGAAAGACCAGAAATCCAACTCTCACCGCACCTCAATCTCTTTCAGGGAGGCAGAGGAGCAATCGATGTTGTTTTGAGCATCTTGACGCTCCGCACTTGGCTTTTTCAAACTGACAGAAAAGGGGCGCAACGTCCAGATGGCGATGAGGGCGCTGGTGACTGAGGGGATGGGGGGCAGGAGGGGGGACCAGGGGACTCACAGTGCGGTTGTCCTGGCAGGGGCCCTGCGAGGTGGACAGGGAGATGGGCAGGAGATGAGCCTCGGTGGTGAAGACGTAATCGTCGATGTCGAACGGAAGCTCGCTCTTCTCGGAGAACAGCAGGTACAGGTACTTGAACATCTCGGCCAGGAAGAAGGAGTCCATCCTGGGATCACAAACAGACGGGACACGGTCAGGGAGACCTTCTTAACACGACGGGGATCTGTGCTCCCACCTTCATTCCTCGAGACACTGTCCTGGCTCTTCTACTGCTGCTGGGAATCGATTCAACCGTGTTCAGCCCTGATCTCGGCCCACAGCTCTGTGGACAGTTTCTGGCAGAATCCCTGTAGGACCGCCATCTTTACACACATGCAAACCTGTGGGGTTTTTAGTAACTATTAAAGCACAGACCACTTGACTCAAGAACAGCTTCTATCCCACTGCAGTACGCATCCTTAACAGCTGACTGCAGTGCCTAAATACACATCTGCACAATGCACTTTTTGCATGGTCTACCATGTGTTTTTTGGTCTCGCTACTACATATTTATTGTTCCCGCTGTCTACATTGTGTGGTGTTTTCTGTTGTACTGTGCATGTCCCGGGAGATCAGCGCGATGAAGAATTCCAATGTACGCGTGACATATGGCAACAAACTCCTCTACTTTCCCCTCTGCCCTGATTCTGGGTGGATCTCGGGGGGCGACGCACGGCACCTGTCCTCGTGCGCGCCAGTGCGCACGTCCTGGACGGCGGCGAACCCGCAGGGCACGCGGGCGTGAGCGTTCAGCTTCTCCACCACGGACTTCCCCACCCTCAGGTAGTACGGGTCTCCCGTCGCCTGCGAGGATGAACAGCCGTCAGCTTTTCCCTGCTGCCCCGACCTCCGACCTCTGACCCTCCCACCACCCTCCCATCCGAGCAGCAAGAGCACAGCTCTTTCTACACCGGCTCTCCCCAGCTCTGGTCCTGGAGCAGCCCTGCGTCCGCTGGGTCTCATTCCAGCCGAGATCTACACCCCCCAGTGCTATACGGTTTAACCGGTTTACTTTCTCAGACCTTTGACCTGTTTCTCGGTTAGTCTCGCGTGTGAAAAATACTCCCTGCCAAGGGTACGGTTTCCGACAGCTTCAGCGCACGCCCGTTTTCTCAGCTGGCTTTCAGCCTTTCTGCACACCGATTAGTCTGAGGCTCGTCTGAAAACCCTGCAGGGGCTGTGCTCTTCCCCCCCCAACCCTCTCGTTCCTACCTTGTACAGGAAGTACGTGCTCTCTGCAAACTCGGGCCTGAGAGGATGCTGCCCCCAGTGGACCCTGAACTCTGTGGTGAAGGCCTGGCCGGGCAGGAGAAAGGAAGAGAGGAGATCTCTAGAACAACACTTGAATCATGAGTTTCAGCAGAGATTCGAGCGGGAATGATACATTAACATTATGCTGCAGAACGGCTGACAACTGCGTGCTTTTGAGCTGAACGTACCTCGGGTAGAAACTTGTGCTCCTTAGTAACCTGATACAGCATTTCATGCGTCTCAATTGCAGGTTTCAGATCCCCTCTCAGCACCTGCACAGCACACATGGGTCGTTATTATCGCAGCTTGTTGCTGTATTACAGGACAAAGCTCCACGGCTTTGGCATCTGGAGTCAGGGATTACTGACAACCAAGCAGGCTGGAAGACACCATTGTCTGAAGCGACTTGAGCAGGAATCGGTACCTGCAATCCTGGGAAGAAGGCGAGCAGAGAGTCCATCCAGCTGCGCACGCTGATGGTGGGGTTGTGCATGTGGACGCTGAGCAGCAGGGGCGGCTGGCTGATGTACTTCATGATGGCAGCGTAGTGCTGCAGAGCGGACAGACACCAGCAGGGGGCAGTGCAGTCAGTCACTGTCCCCCCCCAGGACTGACACACACACAGCAGCCAGGCTACAGGGCGAACCTGCTGTTTCACCCAGCCCTACAGCAGGATAACGCTCCAAGTCTAAAACTGTGAGCCCCATTTGGAGTGAAAGTAATTAAGAACTGACACAAAACAATGCAATATCGAGGCAATAAGAGACAACAATATTGGTCTGACCTAAATGAACAATGTTATTCTGAAGACAACTTTTTCCGCACTCATTTAAACTAGTAGCGTTCTCAGGTCATCAGCTAGTGGGATCGTAACCCTTCTTCCGTCTGTTCTCAGAAAGCTGCTCATTCATGGTGCGAGTCAGTGGACAGAAGCTGGGTGGTCACACATTGGAGGACACGCACAAGCACACAGGGGTCAATTTAGAGACACCGATTAAACGAGTCTGAGGAAGCTAGCAGGCAACCCTCACAAAGGCATTCAGAGCACACAAACGCCACACAGCAGGTTCTCCAGCCTCCGAAGTAGCAGTACACACTCCTCCACGCCACTGCGCCACTCACAAAAGTCAAAGACAACAGCCGTCAGTGCGTGCAGTGGGGCCTGGCCCCCACGGCACACGGCGCCTCCCCACTCACAGTGTTGAATCTCTCCAGGTAGACGTCGTCCCCCAACAGGATATACGCCTTCATCAGGTACTCGTAGTACGAGTCGATCCCGGCTCCCACTCCGCTGTCTGCGAGAGGAGAGGGGGAGAGCGGGGAACGGGGAAAAGAGAGACAGGAGGAGAGGAGAAAGAGAGAGGGGCATACGGGAGGAGAGACAGGGAAAACTCATCGGAAAGAGAATTTCTGC
This sequence comes from Lepisosteus platostomus, assembly GCF_059453375.1. Taxonomy (NCBI): domain Eukaryota; kingdom Metazoa; phylum Chordata; class Actinopteri; order Semionotiformes; family Lepisosteidae; genus Lepisosteus; species Lepisosteus platostomus. The sequence continues at coordinate 1,920,252 of NC_142631.1, forward strand.
ACGTGAAAATTCCGAAAAACGCCACGGAAGTCCTAGCAGGAGAGCCGAAACCCTCCTCACCCACTGCCCGGCCCAGATCGCGGCGGCTTGGTTTCGTGCTTCAGTGAAGACACCGGAAACGCAAACCCCGGAAAAGAGCGAGCCAAGCGATCGAGGGGGGCCCGTCGAGTCTCTCACCCCTGCGGACCCAGTCGCCGTTGTGGATGTTGATGACGGTGCCAACGAGGTCACTTCCTCTCTGCCTCTTCTGCCACAGCACGTCCAGAGCTCTGCGAGCGTGCTCCTGTTCCCCAGCGGCAGACACGGAGAAACGCCACATGTGAACACAGCGTCACGGACACACGCACGCATGCCAATCTCTCATTACGATACCACTCAGGCATCTCGCAACACGCACACTCACTGCCCGCCCGAGTCTGGTACCTCATACACAGAGTCCCCCAGCAGACGACTGAGCGCAGCGAACTCCAGGATCATGGTGCCGGCGCAGGCAGTGCAGGTGTCCGATTCAGTGCCTGTCCGGGACAAGGGGTTGAGGACCCCGTAGCGCAGGTTGACCTGGAACACAGACGGAACCCAGGGACATCAGTCCCCTGCCCCCTGAGCCTGTATACAACTGCTGCGCTGCTATACTACAGATCGCCTCCAGATGGCAGCACTGACAGCTAATAAACCGAAATAGGTTCAGATTTAAAAATATTTAACCACATTAGCAAACAAAAACGGACTGCAATTAGGTCTTTAACTAGTACAACCAGTTAAAAAACCACATTAAACATCTGGCATTTGAATTGATGATCAAACTGCAACTCCAAGTTGGGCAGAAATTTGGCATTCAGATTGTTCAGATTAATTTTAGTTTTAATTTACTAAGGAATTTTTTTAATTTGAGCTAACTCAAAAAGAATGGTAAAGCCCCTGACTACCGCATTCACTGAGAAGAATACATGAGATGCAGGACGAAGCTGAGGACAAGGTCGTACAAAGACACTACAAAGTAAAAAAACCAAAACGATCATGCAGTCCCATGCACTTCTGCCCCATGACCCTTGACCCTTGACCCCTGACCCGTGGATAAGGCAGGCCGCTGGTGGTGTTGAAGGCGGGCAGCAGGCGGTTCCCCAGCTCCTTGGCCATGTGCAGCAGCTCGTCTCTGTACCACAGCATTCGCTGCCCACGCTGACGCAGCATGTCTGCCATCACGTGCGCCCCCAGCAGGCCACTGCAGAAACAGCAAGGTGGGGGGGGGGAAACGGCAGATTTTCAGTCCGACACTGAAGCTACTGTGTGATTTAACTGACATGTCGTAAAGAAAACCACAGGAGTAAATAACTTCCCTTGCCAATACTTAGGTTAAAAACTGAAGGCCAGGAATTCCCGTGGTCAAAAAGGGGGGACCCCTTTTTACAAAGGGGTCCCCAGTTCCGACGCCGACCCTCCCTGAACGTCACAGGAGTTGTTGGCCGAGGTCTCTTGTGGACCGACTCGGAACAGAGGCATCCACTACCAACAACCTGCTTTACAGGCTCAAACTCCAACACCAGATCTCAACTCGGCCCTGAAATCTCACTGCATCAACAGTGAAACACACACCAGTGGAAGCTTTGCACCACGGAATTTTTCAACCGAGATGCAGGCGGCACTTCTGTCCACAAAGGGTGGCCAGAGTCTGAAATATGGCTGCCCAGCCATGTTATTGTGGCAGATTCCCAGTCCCCAGGAAAATCCAGTTGCCCCTAAATGGGCCAAACTGTAACCTTTCTTACGGTAAATAAATGGAACAGTTTGGTACAAGTGCTGACACAATGAAGGAAAAAAACTGCAAAAAAAAAAAAACAAGGCCCAGTGGAAACAAGCCAACCGAAACGCTGAAAACGTTCTTCTCCGAGCTGCTCGAAACGCAGACGCCCCGCCCCCTTCTGCCCGCGCCCCCAGAGCCTGTACCCCAGCACACGGATGTTGGTCTCGAAGACGGACACGACCACGTCGTTGTCCAGCCTCACGTCCCGAATCGCCCGGCGCACCCCCTCCTCGAACTCCTCCAGCTTGTTCAGCACCTGGGTGAGCGGGACAGAGCAAGAACGGGGGGGCGAAAAAAGCCGTCAAGCCCTCGCACCCGAAGAAGACTCCACAGCCGAAACGTTGCGTTTTCTTTCTTCTCTTTTCAGCAGGGAAGTAACCTCTTACGAGTTCCTTTGCAGCCTACGCATGCCAACACATCTCCCCACCTGAACTACCCTATAACTGAGTCGGATATGAGATCAGTTTAGACACATTTCACATGCAAGACGCTCTCCGTCTCCTTTGGTAGCACAGCACATCTGGACAGCAGGAACGAGGAGAGAAATAACCCGGAGCTGAGGAATGGGAGGACTCACCACCAGCGTGTCCAAGGTGTCGATGAGGGTGAGAGAGAACCTGCGGAGAGAACAGGAAGCTGCTTCCGGTCACTGTGGCTTGACCTCCTGCCTGGCTCACAAGCGCGCTGGAGATCCTGCCCCTACCCCAGTTCCTTCCCCTGACCCTAGGCCAGCTCCAGGTCCTGCCCCATTTCCTGATCCAGTTCCTGTCCCAGACCCTCCCCCTGCGCCTGCTCCTACCCCTTCTCCAGGTCCTGCCCTACCCCTACCCCTACCCCAGTTCCTGCCGCTGCCAATGCTTCTGCCCCCGCCCCAGTTTCTACCCCTGCCCCTATGCCTGCTCCAGTTCCTACCCCAGTTCCTGGAGGGCCATGTGGATCTTAATCGCCGGACTCAGCTCATGATTGCCTCAGCCACTTGCACGCCACAAAACCAGCAACGGACCCGAGCCACTGTGCATCCGGACTCAGCCACGTACTTGCCCAGCGCGTCGTCGATGTCGCCGCGGTTGGGCTCCATCCCTCGCACCCTGCCCCTGCAGCTCAGGGGCATCAGCTCGTCCGCGGGATAGGCGTGTTTCTGAGGGAGAGACGGCACAGGGCACAGGAACGGACACGTCCAATCACGGAAGGAGAAATAGATGGAGGGGTGTGTATAATTGAGCACCAAACAGGAAACAGGAAGTCACATTTTCTTTCCTACTTTCATAAGCACCTCCCTCGCCTTCTTCCCTCAGACTGTAATTATACTCAACAGCAGTAGCTAACCGGGACAGGAAGAGCTTCAGTTAGGCATTCCATGTTCTGTATTTGGCCTGAATTCAGCATGGGGTATATTCAATTTCTTTGGAAAACATTTAAAAGGAGCGTAACTTGCCAGCGCTGAACTGGAGGAGAAACCGCCCTGTGGCTACTCACCATATAGCTGCCATAGGCATGGTCAAACATCTCCACCACCTGCTCCCTAAAGAGAGAGACGCGTCAGTCTTGGTCAACACAGAACAGGAACCAGCTTTCAGTCTGTTCTCTGAATGAGCCTCTGGTTAGGAGCCCCAGGCAGAGAACATGAAAATCCCAGCTCTTCGGGAGCGATTTCCGCCCGTGTTTAAAAGCTTTATTCCAATATGGAAATGTGCTTTCATTGAGAGTAACGACTAATGTAATAATGTTACAGAAGTTAGAGTAGCATCTCCAGGCAGACTGAGCAAATCATCACTTCACGTGCAGCTCCCAGGGCACTGAGATCTGAGGGGCAACGCCGTCACGGAGGGGGTGCAAGTCCAAGGTCCGACTGTTCTCTCTGCTGCCCCCCGCTGGTGGAGCCCCCCACCTGTCACAGTCAGAACCGTGGGCTGGCGCGCCGTCTTCCGAAAGGAAAAATAAACTCGCTCTCCGGGAAAGACTCAACCCTGGAGGCCTGCGCCCCAGGGGATCGATTAGCTACAGGTTACCATAGGGGCTGGGTGGCGGTCTGCTGGCATTCTCTGGTCCACAGGTGTTCTTGAGCCCCAGAGGCCCTGCCAGCTGGGCGCCGTGCTGCACCACAGCTCCAAAGCCTTTCGCCTCGCGCTGCAGGACGCTCAGCCCTCTGCGCTTGGCGTTTGGGTGCACCTTGCGCCATGCTGGTTTAGGAGACACGGCCCGTTCTAGAAGGCCCAGGGCTCTGAAATACGCAGAGCTGTGGAGCTGAAACAGTTTCAGCACATCAGCCTCGGGACTCCTGCATGCCTCAAACAGCACCTCCAGATCAGAGATGCTGACCTATATGCGTGGAATGCGTGCCGTGAACGACGAACACTCCTCTCCCTCCTGTTCGTCGGTTTTTTTTTTTAATTTCGCACACGAGCAGGACGCTAGAGACTGTGAAAAAGGATCCTGAGAGGGAGCAGGGAGCACCGAGCTCTTGGAGCTTGGAGCTTGGCACAGCGACCAGCGCCAGCAGGGACGGGCGCGAGCTGTCTGAGCAGGGGAGTTGTGGTGAATTCCAGGCGAGATCGTCGCTGCAGGCTGCGGGCTGCACTCTGCTTCGGCAGCGCTGACGCACGGCACAAGAATTCGGGCTCGCATGCCCTTTGTCGAAAACAAATTGACTCATTTCCCCGAAACATAACGTTACCTAATCCGCCCGGACAGCGGAGAGCACACACAAAACCCACGCTAAAATAAAATCTGGAATACCGGTCTCCTGCTGTGCCGGCTTCCGAGAGCACAACCAGGGACTCGTGCCACCGATGTGAAATGACAAAGCCGACGTAAAATCCCGGGACACGGCTCCGAAGCCTGGGCACGCTGCCGGAGAGATGACTAATTAGCGCGAGGCGGAACGGACCGACTGTCCGGGGGCGGAGAGAGAGACGCAACACGCTACCCCGTGCCAGGGAACCAAATGCCAACTCCAGGACGGGCTCACAGGTGCCCCACCTGCACTGTGGCCCCGAGAGGTCGGGGGCAGCTGGTGGGCATCCTCCTGCACGCACGGCTGAGGAAGACAGCAGGCCTGTACTGAAGTGTGGGGGTCAGAGGGCTCGGGAGAACTGACCACAGCTCCTGTTGCCAAGGTGGGGGGTGACAGCACGCAGGTGGACAGGTGGGTGTGGAGACATGTAGGAGCACTGACTCGTGGAAGGGGTGGGCAGGATCGGTAAACAGATCAGGCAGGTCAGGAAGATCGAAAACCAACATGAATGAACATGAGAGCAAATATGCATTTCATTGCACTCGTGCACATGACAATACGCTGGACTGAACTGAAGCACTACTATACAGGCTCCTCTCAGCGGGGTGTCATCCGGACTGAGAAGACAGGCAAGAGGTCAAAGAGGCAGATCAGCGCGAGAGATGAAGAGCAGCAAGGAGACGAGCTGGAACTCAAATATCTCCCAGCAGGCGAGACGCCGCAGTGAGGCCTCCTGGGACGCTCATCAAAGACAGGCTTGGACAGGCCGAGACGCTCTAGGTTGGAGATTGTGAGTGATCGTGGACAAGCCCAGCCAGGAGACTGTTACTGCCTCACCCTCGGGGGGGCCGCCCCGCTGGAGCTGGAGACCACACTGTGGTCTTGAATCAGTCCCACTTCCCCAGCCTGTGGACCGAGCCCCCGGGACTGGTCACCTGCCCAGGAACGGGCTGGTTTACTGCCACCACGACACTGGATCACCAGGGACAACAAACCTATCCTGGTTTTCCAAGCAATCCCTCCTGCAGCTGCGCCGACATTCCCTCTCCAGAGACTGCCCGTGGTCATGTTTACAATGAACAAGAAAATCACATTCTTCCCGTCCAACGACGGCACTGGATTTACAGAAAATCATCTACCGCCGTTCAGCCAGAGAGGATTTTTTTTGTCCGGGTTAATTGAACAATGCCCCTTAACTGCAGCCATTTGTCAAGTCCGCACACGATACTCAGTAACAGGGACGCTCCGCCCCAGCATGGAGACCGTACGTTTCTGAAATCCGGACAGGTTTCTGAAATGCAGGTTTGCCGTGATCGACTTGGAAGCTGTGTCGATTATGAGACGAGGGTGTTTGACGTCGCCTCATTCATGGCGATCCGAGTTTTGATTCAGCGGGGACTTCGAACACCAGCTCTGCCCCAGGCTGCTTAGAGAGCTCAGACACAGAGAAGAGCCCGGAACTCCGCGGAACACTCCCCTCTTGTTGATCTGGGCAGATGTCCCGGGTGCAGGTGACCCAGCACCCTGACCCAACAGCAGCAGAGTGAAAACACGCACCCCACCCTACCCCCACCCACCCAATACTGCCCAAACCACAGGGCGACCTCTAGCCTGTGGGACGGATGCAGAGGAGCCCAGGACAGTGCCTCCTGCTGGGCTGGAAAGTAGGCTTGTGCTCTGTCTGAGCTACTTCACCACAGCACTTAACCCACTGGGGGCTCCAGTGCCCAGCGCACTGCACAGCCCATCTGACCCGCTGGCAAATGCCTTCCTGCCCGCATGCCCAGATATAATGTCAACGTCCGCCAAATCAGGCTGCTTACTTTTTCAGACAGCCCTACCAGCGTCAACGGCTTATCGCTGAACTGCTTAGCTGCTGAGCTTTTTTTTTTTACTTTAAACAGCACAAGACTTCTGGCAGGCTCCAAAAACAGCACAGGGCAAAACTATGACTGCAGCTGAAGTCTGACAGAAAGAGATCTGGAGGATTGTTTCGTTAAAATCCGGCTGTTGGTAACGATTATTCTTTCTTGCACTTTTTTTTTTTAAATACAGATTTTTGCCAAAGGCCGCGCGCACGCACACACACACACACTCAAAACACGAGGCAAGACACCTGGAATGAACTGTTGACGTGTCAGTGACGTCCCACTGTGTCGCCATACTGTAGCTAGAGGCGCTCCGCGTCCCTGACGTCACACCGCGCGTCCTTACTTCAGGGCTTACCTGACTCTCGCCTTTTCCTCCTTCGACATGGCCCCCACCTCCGGCCGGCACACCGAGAGCACGGCGGCCAGGCACAGCAGCGCCTCGCCAGGCAGGCCCGTCCGCCGGGGTCCGCTAACTCCCATTTCGGGTGTACTTACACCCCAAAACCCGCCGCGCCGCCTCCTGCTCACGCGTCCTGCCAATAAGTCCCCTTGACTGAGATCTCCGATTGTTCACTTTTCAAGGAAATCTGACTGAGCCCTGAAGTTATTGCAGAGGGTTAGATATCTGGTTTCTTCGGCTTGGTTACAAACTCCACAGAGCACCTTCTTGCACTTGACTGTACGCCGCTTCCTTGTAGGACAAGAACTCACGCGTTACACCAAAATCTCCTATAGAAGAGCGAAATGTAGATATAAAAAAAAACTCCACTATTCGTCTGTCACTGGCTCGTCGTGGACGCTGTTAGGTTTCGACTTCCTGGAAGTCCAACACGGTCCAGTTCGGAGATCAGGTGGCAGGACGGGATCACGGTCCCGGGAAAACTCAGGTTTCCATTCAGATGCTCCTTCTTTCAGACCCCAGGTTTTCCAGGCGAGCGCACACCTGCGCACAGTGCGCTGTCAATGACCTCGGATGCGCGCACACGCGGTTCGGGTCCGGTCCGGTCCGGTGACGCTGGGTGTCTCCTGTCCTGCCCGCTGTTCAGGCACAGCCGCTGCTTGCGTCACACACAGCCACGAGCCCTCGCGTCAAGTGGGGTCCCCCTGTATGGCTGCGGGCGCCCCGAACTCCGCCGCAACTCCATTCGCAACTTTACAACCCGACAACAAAGGACAGGATCCGGCTACCAGGGGAAAAACAGACCCCCCCACTTCAGCGTAATACCACTCTGGGCATTATTTTAACCCGCCCCCCCGAACCGAGCCCCTAATCCTTCGCTCGGGTCCCCACAGCAGTGATACAGTCCTAACGAGGAACCCCGCAAACTCCCCGCCTGTCCCCCAGACCAGGAATGCGGCGACTGCTCTCCTTCAGACAGATTTAAAGAACCAGCTGGTTCCTGCATACGGGGATTTCACCGAGGCCCGCGGTGCATGTCGGGACTTGTAGTTTCGCTGATTGTAATCTTCCCACCTTGTGAATTCGCTTAGCGTTGAAATCCACACGAGAACTCGGAGGGAGGAGACCCTAGCTGTACTGCTGATCGTTGGTCTGGTGAAAGGCTGTCTTCTGGACCTGGGGGAAACCTAGGTATTCTTTGCGCCGGGTCTCCGAGAACAGAAGCTACGTCTTTACCCAGAGAGTGGTGGGAGTATGGAACTATTTTCCTAGAATTGATGTTGATGCCAGTAACCAGGCTGGATAAGATCCAGGGCCGGCTCGTCCATATAGGCGAACTAGGCGGTCGCCAAATTTGAGGAGGAAAAGGTAAAAATACTCTATTTTCTTCAGTAAAAGTTTAAAAAGAAAACGATGATGTACATATTTTAATTCAAGTGTATGTAAGGAGGGAATGTGAATTTGCGAGAGACCGAGGATCAAGAGAAATCTTCTACTCTGCTTAATCACAATTGAAGAATAAACGTTTAACACACAGAAAGACACACAAAAAAAGGCAGAAGAAATCCAGATTAACAGAGAGAAGCAGGAGCACCAGGTGAGTGGGACTTGTCCCGCTCTCGGATTTAGCGATGCGTGTATAGAACACGAAGACCGAAATCTCTCCGCAATGGGCTTGGAAACCTTCCTAGAGCCCCACCCGGAGTCCCTGCACACGAGCTCCACAAGTCCGGATTCGCGACTCCCCTCGCTTCGCGGCGCAGTATCTCGTCCGAGAGGAATTAACCCTCACTGCTCAGCAGCCGCCGGGAAGGGATTCTGCAGTCCCACAGCTGAAACAGAAGCTGTTCTGGGGGACTTGAGGGGCGATGAAGGTTTTGGAGAAGACTGGTAGAATCTGAAGAAGGAGGCTGAACCAGTTTGCTAAACTGGGGGGAAGGGTGGGCCCCTCTCGTTCTCCTACTAATCACCCGACGGGCCTCTCGTGTGTCACTGTTCGTGCGTCCTGACGCACAGTATTGAACAGGATTACAGCAGGCGGGCTGAGGAACAGACTCATCCGCGCAAAATACCAACAGAGCCGCAGTGAGCTTCCACTGCAAGGGGTAAATATATACGGTACCAGGGGGAAACGCGCTCACCACCCTGTTAAAAACGCTTGCCACAAGGCCGCAAACCTGCCCCCCCAAATCTAGATCTACCAAAATAAGTGATCTGGAAATCAAGTGCTGAAAATGGACAATGACGTGTGCACAAGTCCGTGTCACTACGAATGACGTATTGCAGACGTATGTTTATTTGGGCCTAACTCATAAACAGATATATGCTGGCACCGGTACACAGCGCCACAGGAGAACCTCGGGATGAGATATGGAGCAGTCTGTCGAAACAAAAGCCGAGATCACGCTTGTAGCGAAAACATTGAAAGGAGGAAAAACTACATTTCCCAGAGAGGATTGCGAACAGCGTGCCTTTCGCCATGTGACTGCAGTTAGGAGGCACGGTACAGGGAAGTTGACGACCTGTGACAGTCGCTGCCTTTGCAGCTGATCGCACAGACCGCAGAGCTATAAGGGCAAGCAGGGTTTGCCTAGGCTTGCTCGTGTTTGATCCCTTGGAAGGCAGAGGAAGAGTCCGTGTGATATCGCTTTCGATCTCTCCATGACGATGACGATGATGATGATGATGCCTGTAAGTTCTCGATCGGAGTTCTTTATTTCTGTCATGGTCTGTCTTGTTAACTATCGTTAGCTGTCGTCTGTCTGAATCGATCCATGATTGTTTTGAAGGAAGAAACGGCGATCGAAGGTAGCTAAACGTCAGGAAAACTCTGCCTTCGAATGGGACAACTATTGACTCAGCAGCAGAAGCGCACGGAAAACAACTTAAATAAGCTATTGCATTTAAAATGTAGAAGTTGGAGGAGGGTATATGAATAGATTTTGAATCTAATCACATTTTTGAGTGTGTTTGTTTCCTTCTGAAATGCGTATTGTGCAAATTGGGGTGTTCCTCGGCGTCCAGTGCCAGACGAGGTAGCGGCGTAGCCTGTGTCGGACTCACTTCTAAGAAAAAGGAACATTTTCAAACATCCAGTGCGTTTCCGAAGAAGGCTGGGCACGTGTTTTTAACGAGGTCGTCGTGGGGAGGCTCGCAGTGGGTTCCTGCGAAAACAGACGGCGACTTTATCTTATCGGGTTTTTTTTTTTCGCAAACAAGCACTCGCCTCGCCACACTGCGGGAATTTTCGCTCGGGGCGGAAACACCCGCGAGTATACAGCCGTGTCCTGCGACTGGGGGGGTCGCCGAGGGAAAGGTAGTGCTGACGGCGCGAGGGTGACCCCAGGCAGAGTTCAAAACGTCAGCCGTGGGAGCCGCGTTAAATACTGACAAGTATTATTCAAGAAGCTTTTGAAACCACACCCCGTGCATCGGTGCGTTTGACTTGGTTTTAAAAGTGTTTACGAAGGGATTGCACGACTGCACAAGTCGAGGAAGGATAATATTTGGTCACTGTGCGTTGCTTCATTTCCAGTCGTTGCAGACATATTCCAAATGGCACTACTGTTTTGGTGAACTACTGGTTTATACTATTTTTCCCATTTCTTTTCAGGCCATGATGAGTTAGTTAGTCCGACACCCTCAGAATCCCCCGGGCTATAAAGATTCTGCTGGAAAAACCTGCTGTTGCGATTTGCAAGCCACAATCACACACGCAAATACACACACACACACACAAATACAAAAGCATTAAACCTTTCCTTTGTGGAGTAAAAGGAGCAAACTATCAAGGCTAAAACTGTTTTTGCAGTGCAATGGCTTGTTCACATTTGTAGTTTAATATAAAGTAGGGGCAGAGGGCACAGAGTTAATTTTTCCAGGCCCGGCAAATCTTAATGCGAGGAGAGAGTGGAACAAAACAGCAGCTAGTTCACCTGTATGGGCTTGAGAGGAGCAGCCCATTCACCTAGCACCTCGAGGGAAAGCAGTCAGCAAACTCGGCGAGGCGATTCTGTCTGGAGTAAAGGTCTCTGTGCTGTTGGTTTTCTAGGAGGGGCTGGTTGAATTCTCCGGCAGACAGCCCCCCCCGCCGCTTGGAAAGGCGACAGCCAGACACCCCTGCCCCTTTGACAAACACCGGGCTCTCCGTGATCGAGCAAGGCAGGCCATTAGCTCTCCGCAGCGCGCCCAGGGGGATTGTGGGTTTCAAACGACGACAAAGGCTTGCAGATTAGTGCACCCCGAAGCCTAAGTGAGAAGCCCTGCGCTGGGGAGGGGGGGTCCGGTGTTCACACATCGCAGGAAATACCTCGGCCACTGGGCCTTATCTCTGCGGCCCAGGGGGAAGTGTCTTTGCTCTAGTCATGCCTGAGCGCTATCTGCTGCACATCGGAGCAGCGCCGCTCGAGAAGCAAAATGAAGTGGCCAGTGAGGGGAGGCCGGGCTGCCGTTCGGGGGAGAAACGACTGGCAGATCTTTTCCCAGAGGCAGTGGAAGTGTTCAAGCCCATACCTGGCTCCTTTCAAGGACCGGGCCCAGGGGTCAGTTCGTCTCGCTTGCTGTTTCTTAGGTCCCCACGGCCTCGCTGGTCTGTCTCACGGGAGTCTAAGTGAGCTCTTTCGTGCGGGCCCCGCCCTCGCGACCGACCGCCGCCCTGCGCCGGCTCTCGGTTCACGTTCCCCGCTGTCCGCCTTCTGTTTTCCAGATGCACTTCGAAGACTCCAGCAGTGTCACGCTGCTTTTTGATTTCTGGGACGTGCACGGCCCGGCAGGTAGGCGCGGAGCTCACCGAGAGCGATTTCAGCGACCCGCTGCTTGGGTCAGGGTCTCGTGAAGCAAGTAGGAAGGTGTGTGTGTGTGTGTGTGTGTGTGTGTGTGTGTGTGTGTGTGTGTGTGTTTGTTGTGTTGTGTTGTGTTGTGTTGTGTTGTGTTGTGTTGTGTTGTGTTGTGTTGTGTTGTGTGTGTGTGTGTGTGTGTGTGCGTGCGTGCGTGCAGGGGGGGCCAGAAGACAACATTGCTTCTGAAAGGAGACCCATGGGGCGGAGTGGTGGCCCTGTGGCTCAGGATCTGCGCCTGTGGCTGGAAGGTTGCCGGTTCAAATCCCGCGGCCTGGCAGAGGAATCCTACTCCGTTGGGCCCCTGAGCAAGGCCCTTCACCCCAGCTGCTCCAGGGGTGCTGTATAAACAGCTGACCCTGCGCTCTGACCCCCAGCTTCTCTCCCTGTCTGTGTGTCTCATGGAGAGCAAGCTGGGGTCTGCGAAGAGACACATGCCTAATGGGAGAAATTGTATAGGGCCAATGAAGTGATCTTAGTAGGAAGTAGGAAGAGGGGAAGTATTGCTCTTAATTAAGGGGCGAGGCTGGTCATGAGAAGCATCACGCATCTGTTTAAGTAGGACGGAGGTCACATGAAGAGGCCTTATTGCAGCATCACGGCACAGTTCGGACTTGACTTCCCCCTCGCTCTGCTGAGACACAGATCTCAGATCTTAACTACCCGCCCCCCTCCACTGCACGCCTGCCCCCCCCCCCCCGGAGAGCCCAGGGCTTGTGGCTGGAGGACTACGAGAGCCCCCCCTGCCCCCTTATCAAGAAGGCGCAGGCTGGGCCGAGTCAGCGGCGGGGGCCCTTGCACAATGGCGGGGCGTGATCACTGATAGTTGTGGTTCCGCACTAAAGCGAGAGAGGGGGTTCCCACAGGCTGACCGGCTGGGGTCTGCGGGGGTTGGAGAAGCGGCTCGAACCCGTTACTCGCTGCGCTGTGACCCAGCTGGGATCGCTGGGAGGAAACGGCAGGGGAGGGGGAGGGCCAAAATGTGTTTTGCACCTGTGCAACTCGTGTGACTACTCGTGTTTTTTCGTGTTAATCTTCATCTCCGCCTCCTGTCACGTTTCTTCTATGGAGCTCTTAAGCGAATCGAGCTCGCAAGAGGGTGTGAGTCCGCAGGGGGGGGGGGCACGAATTAGCTGATTAATTCTTTCCTTGCCTTTAAGTAATTCTGGGTCTGGGGGGGGCTGCTGTGTTATGTGCGCCTGCAGGAATGGTCCTGTCCGTCTTCGTGGTTCTGCTGCTCACGGTGTCCTACGAGCTGCTGAAGGTGGGGAAGATTTGGCTCAGCGAGAGGTCCCGCCCCCCACCCCCTGCCGAGCACCAGGGCAGTCAGGCCACCCTGACGAGCACGGCCTCGGAGAGCTCGCTGCCTCCCACTCCCCCAGAAGGCTCCAGGAACAGGTACTGGCCCGAACGTGCCAAACTATTAACCTCGTGTGACGTGGCGGCTTTGTGCCGGACCACCACATAACAATTATGAGGAGCCAAGGGTGTGGTCTTTGAACAGAATTGTCCAATAAGGTATTACAAGTCCATAAAATGGGTGTGGTTTTGGGTGGGGCTGTCCAATAGGATGGTGGTAACTAGTGAGGGTGGGTGTGGTTTCAGGTGGGAAAGACAAGCCAATGGCATGGCAGCAATCCCTGACGAGGGGCGTGTCTTGTGTGTCCGGCAGGTGGATTCTGCTGTATGTGGTGCAGGCAGCCGTCCACGTTGTCCAGGTGACCCTCGGTTACATGCTGATGCTGTGCGTGATGTCCTACAACGTCTGGATCTTCCTGGGCGTCATCGTCGGCTCTGGGCTCGGGTACTTCCTGGCCTTTCCCTTCCTGCGCCGGCCCTGAAGCAGGAGAGGACGAGAGACGCCCCCTCTCCCCTCACGCGAGCAAAGTCTTCTGCTGAAAGACCTCCAGGCTGGCTGGAAGTCGGCATTTTCAAGCGGTCTCGGCTGAACAGGGCTCTGCTTCGGTTTCTTTCACACTCCTCTGCGAGGGTGTGCGATTTTTTCGGCACTGATGGCCTGCAGAGCCGCTGGCCAAAAGCTTTGTGCTTTTCTGTCAGGGACTCTGGGTGCGTCTTGTGCAGTGCCTCAAGCCCGATGGGCCCGTTTTTGAACAGTTCTGCACAGCGACCCGTGCCGATCTCAACCAGACCAAACAAGATTTGCGTACGTGCATCGGCGTGTCTGGACCGCCCCCGCCCCCCTTTTAAAGACTCTGTGCTCCAATTGTAAACGGGTGCACCAAACTACTGTACCTAACCCTGCACAGCAAAGAGCTGCTCCAGCTCCAGAAGTGCAGATCTGTGTCCCTGCCGAATATTCCAGGTCCAAGCGTCTGCAAGCACCTTCCCCTGCAGGTGCCTGCGCTCCGTGAGTCATGCCAGACGAGACATGAGCAGAGCTGTAATTCCCCTCTCAAGGGCGATGACTCGCCACTGTCCCGCCCTCTGCTGACCACAGGTCTGTCTGTCTTCTACCCTGCGTGTTGAGGCAAGAGCCGGACAAGAAGGGTGCGCAACCACAGAGCCGGGGTCACTGCAGGAGGCCCAACCTGTTGAGAAGCAGATGCTGAAACGGACCAGTTTGGACTAACCTATTCTGTTGGCCCCTTGCAGCACCCGGTTATACATCAAAACACGGTTGTTATCCTTCTGCTTGGATCGGGATGAAACGTTTTAAGGCTCATCTTCCTGATTGTACGGTATAAATGGTTACGGTTTAACAGGGTTTTTTTTTTTTTTTAAAGTGAGCCCGTGCCTCATTTGCAAGACAAATTGACATGAACAGTTTTAAAGACGGCAATGAGCTGGTTCAGTCCTGGTTACACAAGAGTTTAGCTCATGCTTTTATCAAACGCATCTCACCTTTGTACCTACTTTTACATCTGGATGTTCCTGCAGAAGCACTTTTTTTGGGATTCGAACCTGCAACCTTTCAGTTTAAAGCCTTACTGTAACTTCTGGGTTGGAACTATGTGCCTTTCAGATTCCCCCCCATCAGTAAAACTCCCAATGTATTTATTCTAAGAAAATGTGATCAAATGTATTAAGTGCAATATATAAATGATGCAAGCCTTTAAAACGCTTTCAGGGGGATGGGATGTGGGATGTTGGCCATGAGCTAATCTTTGAGCAGCTGTTTAAATGTCTAGGGGTTACTGAGAAGTCCAGTCTCCCTCCCAGACACAAACTGGACTGGCAGCATCTAGTGATCAAAAACTATCTGTAACCCAAGGGCCCTGGTTGTAGAAAGTGTCCAGGCTCTCTGGTTGGTAGATGTCCCCCCCCCAATCTGAGGCATAAACTCCCTCTGCTGTTCACTAATCAAGCCAATTCAGAAAGGGATGGGGTGGAATCGGCCAGCACTCTGCCACATGGTCCTGGAAAATGTTTCTTCTCTCTCTGTGATCCTAATAGATAGGGCTAAAGAGACGAGGGGAAAAGCTTTTCTAGGAGATTATCGTAATATAGTAACCAAATCGTATCCCAGTGTCCCGGCAGAGACGCTCTGCGGCCCAACTGGTCTACGAATTTAAATGCAGGTCAACAGGGCGGATGCCAAGCCAAAGCTGTAGAGGTGCCCCAGTACTTGAACCGATCGTCTGGGAGAGGCGGTTTTGAAGATGCACCCCACATGCCGTTCCGCTAATGCAAGTTTGACCCACACAGCAATAATGTACAGATCTACACTGTTTTTGAAATGATATATGATCGCCAAAGCAGCGCGTTTTGTAACGAGACATCAAATAAAATGACTTTTTCGGAGTTCTGTGTGTAACGGGCTAAAGTATGTCAGAGCACCGGCCTGTGAAGGTGAATTCCTTCCGATACCCTCTTCCCCAAACCACCCAGCGGGCCAGCGGGAGCAACACAGTAGCCTCACATCGTGTTCAACTCGTTTATTATAGGTATATCTGCATGACATTTCATAAAACATTTGGTAGAGAAATCGTGAACAGAACAGACGAAAAAACAAAAAAGGTAAAACACCCCGCAGCCTGGAATGACGCCTTTAGGGCGTAAAGTGAGTGAGCGTGGCGGGACGTCCCGAAATGCACACAAAACAGACAGTTCTGCACTGCAGGAGGCCCCGGGGGTCCCCCCCCAGAGAAGCCGAAGGAAAAGGAGCTTCTCTCCTGTGCCAACACCGGGAAAGGAGGCTCTCGACAGCCCGGAACCTTTTAAAAAGACGTCGCCACCCCCTGGCGCCCCTGCAAGTGCTTTCAGTTTGCAACTGTGTCCGCGTGAGAGGTGGCACCAAGTTCCCAATCCATTAAAACAACAACAACAACCAAACAACATATTTCTCTACCGCCTGCGCCTCAGTAGATTTGCATTTCTGAGAAACATTTTTATTACAGGGAAATCGGTCGTTACAAGAGCGGTCCTGAATAAATAACAAGTGTTATAGAGTTAAGGAAGCAGAAGCAAATTCTGTGTGGGGGGGAAAAAGAACTACTGAATAATATACTCAAGCCTGACCGCTCCACACGTAGTACAGAGCTCCTAACCAGTCCCGTCCTCCGCAGCGGCCGGAGGGCAGCCCCCCCCGGCCAGATTTAGGATGAAGTTATACCGAGAGCGGTCACACCCGTCTGGCAAATCTACAAACTATAAACGGTGTTTACGTAACTGCATATTCTATACCTATGCCAAAAAAAAAAAAAATAATCTCACCAATCCCAACTCTGTTCCCTTTGCAAGTATATGTGTCTCAATCCAATCCTATTTCTGAAGCCGGGCGGCTCCATCACCCAGCACTGACTTTTTTTTTCACTCCCTCTAGTGTTCACCTGCGGTATCTCGCTTCAGCCGGCTCCGTGTCACACCTCCTCGAACAGTCTCGCGTGTCTCAAGAGCACAGCAGACCAGGCCTCTCTACACGCCGAACCAGGCAATGTACACTCTTCTCACACAAAGCCTTCCGGAGTTTTTTTTTTTCCTTCAGCCCCAGCAGAAAATTCAAATGCGCGGCCTCCCTGACAAAGCGAGAAACTATGATATCAGAAATAATGGCGCGGATATCCTTTTCCATCCAAGGCAGCATGCAAATCTGGTAACAGGAATGCGTTTCTCGCCCATTGCAGTAAACCGTGCAGCCACTGTGAAGCACAGCTGATTCTTGGCATCTCACCAGAGCTACGCTCAAAGATGGAGGGGGCCCCACCCAGCCCTGGTCTTGGGGAGCCCCACACCTGCTGGTTTTGGTTCCAGCCTTCTCACTTAGTTGAATCCTTCGCCAGTTTTCTCCTCCTCCTCAGAGGTCAGAGATCTTGCAGTAAATCAAAAAGCAAGCCCCAGCTGTTAATATCAAAAATGAATCTTAAGCGTCCCTTAAGAGTTCAATCAGATCACAAAGAGCCTGATGGGTGTGAAACCCAGCAGGGTCCGGGGTTCCCGGGACCAAGATGGGGGATCCCCCGCTGTAATGCAGTCTGCTGGAACAGGAACAGCATTTCACAGCCCTACCGACGGATGGCGGAGTGCTCTGCTTGACCTGCAGCGGGCGAGAATAACTGGATAAGACTGAAGCAGCAAGCAGCCCAGCCAGCGAGTGTGTCAGCAGCCTCTGACTGGCCACTACAAGGCCCGAGGAGCAGCAGCTGTCACTAGTGCCGGGCTCCACCAGGCTCCGGCAGGGAGAACACGCCGTCCCTGCTGCTCGTGCAAAACGAAGTCCATGAGATCTGGGCTCCCAGGCTGTGCCTCACAAACTCCCACGATCCAAAGCGGAACGGGGAACGAGGCTGCGCCGGAGCATCAGAGGGCTGTCAGTTCCTCTTTCACCCAGCGAGGCGTGGTGTTGGAAAGTCCAGATCCCAGAATCTCACATCTCTATAGTGCCTCTCCCCTCCCTCCCACCTACTGCTCATTTCTCTTCGGCTTCTGGGTCCCCCCTTTCGGAGCAGCAAAATCATTTTTTTCAGGGTTTTTTTTTTCTTTAGTCTCTGGCTGCAAGGAAAACCTTGAGATCACCCCCCCCCCACAAAAACACACACGTGCACGAAAGCACGCACGCACACGTGCAATACAGCTCCAGCTGCACCGATGAAGAATCAGCATCGCCAGAACGAGACCGTCAGTCAGAACGCACCCAGAACCGCTACAGGGCTCCTCCTGCAGGGATGTGAGCTGCTCGTCTGGGCCGGGCCGGGCCGGGCTGTGGACAGGGGCTGCACGAGCGAAGAGGGCAGAGGGCAGGCTTTCCTGTCTCAGTCCTGGCCTCTTCCTCATGTCCGCCGATGGCTCCCAGCTCCCACGTTTCAGAACGGCAAACTCAAAAACACGTTTTTCCTCTTTTCCCCCTCTTCTGTCGATCGTCTCAGAAGCCCCTTTGGTTTTGTTCCAAGGGAGTGGAAGTAGGGCGGCGCTCTCTCCTCGTCCTGTGTGGGAGGTGATGCAGGGGCACACAACAGTTGAGAGAGGGGACAGCCCCTCCCCCCCAAAAAAAAAAATCACAAGTAGCCCCAAAACAGCGCAGAGTCATGACGGAGCTCTTAATTGCTAAATTAGGTCAATTAACGGTTGTCATCTGCACTGTCTCTCCTCCTCCACCCCACTCCAGCCCAGCAGGGTCGGGGGCTGCTGGCGAGAGCCGAGACCGCTGACGGCTCTGAACCGGGCGGGTTTGCAACAACAAAAATAAACCGGGCCTCGTTCGATGAAAGACGACGGCTCTCCACCCTCTCCTGCAGAACCGGGGCCCCCCTTGCTAAGAGCCTGTAGGGATCCAGCACAGAGACGACAGTTCAAGCGCAGGGGGGCAGGTGTTCAGCAGCACCATCGCGCGGGGCTGGGGGCCGGTCTGGCCCCAGAGGAGCCGCAGGCTGGGGTCCAGATGGAAGAACGCAGCTCCTCGCCGATCTTCGGGCCGAGTCCGAGGCGGACCGTGTCCTGGGCTCAGCTGCTCAGGATTCATTCTGGTTTTAGTGTCGAGGCCGAGGCTGGGGGAGGCAGGGGTAATCGACAACGTGCTCTCTCGGGTCTGATCGAAGTGTCGACATGGGCTGATATATATGACAACTACTCAATCTAAGCAATGGAAGAAGTAAAAAGGAACCAAAAAAAAAATAACAATGAATAATTTTTAAACTTTGCTCTTAATAAAAATTACTTTAAAAATATTTTTTCTCCTTTGCCTAAAACAAAAACAAGTATTTAATTCCCGTTTCTGTGTTTAGATCATTTTTCCTGCTTTATTCTTATTGTAAACATCTAATTTCCAGCCGGCACTATGGACTCTGAGGGACTCTCTTTCCCAGAAACCTCCTCTCCTGTCTCCAAGTCATTGGAAGGATCCACTTCCTTCTCCTCCAAAGTCACTTCAACCTTGGCTGGGTCAGCGATGGTGTCTCCCACCTCCTCTTGGCCTTTGGTGATTGGCTGAACCTGATCCTCCTCTACGTCCTCATTGGCTGGGGACTGGAATCCACTGTCGTCATGGTGATGGTGGGAGGAGTCAGAATCAACGGGCAAGGGTGGCGCCAACTTCACGGGGGAGTTTTTGGTGTGCTCTGCTGCAAGCTCCTCTTTTAATGGTTCCTCTTGTTTGTTACTGGGTAGTCTAGTCTCAGCGGCTTGCTGTGTGGCCTCTGCTGTGGACGGCGTACTCTTTGCGTTTTCCTGTGTCCCCCTCTCGATGTGTGGCTGACTTTCCTGAACTTCCTGTGCATCCCTCCCCGTGTGTGGTTTGCTCTCGGCAGCTTCCTGCGCACCCCTCTCGATGCGTGGTTCACTCTTGACCATTTCCTGTGTCCCCTCCTCTGTGCGTGGTTCACTCTTGGCAGCTTCCTGTGCGCCCCTCTCTGCGGGCACCGCAGCCTTGTCAGCTTCCTGGGCGGTCACATCCGTGACGCTCGCTTCCTGCGGGACTGTGCCGTTGGTGAGGGGCGCGTCCGCAGTGGGGAGGGACACCTGCACTTCGACCTTGGGGGTGATGAGGTCCCTGATTTCGTGGATGCTGTCGGGGGACTTGAGCGACTCCGCATCCCCGCCTGTGCTGGTGTTCTCCGCCTCTCCCTCCTGGTCCTCCGGGATGCCGCCCACGCCCGGCACCTCCAGGCACGACTCGTTGGGCACCACCAGCGTGCCGTCCACCTGGATCATGGACACCACCTGCTTAATGCGCCGCCTCTTCGTGGGCTCGCCGCCGCCACCGCCGCCCTCGCCGTCGCCCACGTCGCCCCCCCAGTTGATGGGCGGCCCCTCTCCCAGCAGGAGCAGGTTGGGGTCGCTGTTGGTCAGGACGATGCTGTCGCGGTACAGGTTGTGTCTCCTCTGAACGGCGGCTTCCTTCACCGCTGCAGAGAGAGAGAGAGAGAGAGTACAGTTACAGCCGACAACATCACTGACTTGGGGAGACTGGTGAGGCTCCGATGGCATCACAGGTCTGTCCCTTCAAGGGGTTTTTGACTCTTAACTTCGCTGTGCTTTTTTTATGCAAATGTATTACAGACTGGGTTTCAGTAACCAGTGACTGGAAAAGGCTTCTGTACGGTACAGCAGCCTCCCACAATCTGAAACTGATCAAACCGCTCCAGATGAGAGGAGGCTGTTCCAGACTCCCAGGCCTTTTGTCTCCTGTTCTTGATTTTAAACGCTCTTCTTCCTCATCGCCCCTCTCGTGCCCTGCGGCTGGCCGCGGAGCCGCCAACTCACCCTGCATGATGTCCTTCATGACGGACTGCAGCACCACCTCCTCGAAGACGTTCTCCACCAGGATGAACCGGGAGAAGTCCTCGAAGATCAGCTCCTGGAACTGGGGCAGCTCCTGCAGGGGAGGACAGGGGAGGGGGGGGATTGTGCGTCAGGACACGGGACGAACGCCCCAGCAGGGTGGGGGTGGTAGAGCTGTAGGCTCTTTTTCAAGGTATCAAACTCTTTCCCAAAGCCGGCAAGCTGAAATTGCTTTGGTCTGCAGGTGTTCCCTCTCACTCAGCGTGCATCAGTCCTACCTCCTTGCAGGTCGGGGAGAGCTGCTTCAGCATGTAGGGGATGATGATCTGCAGGAGGGCCTCCCTGAAGAACTTCTTCCGCACGGTGCTGCTGTCGTAGTCGTACTTCTGCAGAGCGGAGGGGAGGGCAGGGCAGGGGAGGGGGAGAGTGATGCGATTAGCATTTTAAAAAAAAGGCCAAGACCAGCATTCACAATCAATACCTGCAGTTGGAGTGCTCATCACCTCCCTCGGCCAGCCCCACTACGCCTCCCGCCCACTCATATCACTTCTTTCTCGACCTGCAGCCGGACACGCAACACTGTCTCCCCCCACCACCACCCAGGACAGCAGCCCCTCTGCACGACCCCCAGCCCTTTGAACTTTGAACTTTGAACTTCACCCCCCCCCCCGGCCCCGCCCTCACCTTGATGACCCGGTCCTGGCAGCGCTGGATGATCTTGCAGAGCTCCTCGCTGCCCTGGCCCTCCAGGCTCTGGTGCAGCAGCTGCTCGAAGGTGTACACCGCGTTGTCCATTTGCTGTGGGCGGAGAGGGGCATGAGCTGTTTCTCGCGGCCTGGTGCAACACGCAAGGTTCCTGCTCATGAGGAAAGCATCTGATCCTCCCTAATTCTGGAATTATTGCACAAATACTGTGTGGGGGAAAACAGCTGCACTCCTTCTGCAGCTGCACACTCCAGACAGGGCCTGTTAGATGTGATGGAAGGGCTGATTTTAGTTCCCAACCCTTACCGCTTTTGGCCACAAGAGGGCGGCGGCTCCTTTCCGTCAGCAGTCTGAATACAGAACGCCGCGAGGAGGAAGAGGGAGGTACAGCAGTTCACTCTGCCTTCCCCCCTCATCCCAGCACACATAGGGTCACCATCTGACCTCCAGGCGAGTCTAGAACAAACCCCGGGCCACCGCCACTAGCGGGAGCATCTCAAACACATCATGAACCAGACCCCCCCCTCCTCCAGCCCGCTGTCTGTAACCTAACCAGCTCCGAGGATGTAAAATCAATAACGTCACTTATTAAAGTCTCCGCTGGGAAGAGAGGCCTCGGGGAATTGTCCCCCTGCCAGCTGGAGTCTAGTTTCGCAAACGATTTGGGTAAATAGGTGCAGTCAGTATGGGCTTGATGGACTGCCTTCCACCAATACGAAGGGGCCTTTGGAATAAGGGCTGGAAATAACCTGCTAATGAACTAGGAGGTTGTTAACAAAAGCCTGACTGTGGCCATTTTCAACTGGTGTATTAACCCACTATTAAGCGCCGATATTATTTCTCGCTAGTTACTGGCGACACTCGCTGGGCTGCGCCCGTGCGCCCAGTGGCCAGCAGGTGGGGCTGTGCTGACCTCCCTCATGAGGATCTGCGCCCTCTGCACGAAGACGGAGGGGCTGGACACGCCGAAGCGCTGCTGCAGGCCCTCCAGGTGCAGCTCCTCCACCTTGCTGTAGCAGACGTTCATCTTCACCGGGTGGTAGGCCAGCATGGAGACCTTGTCCATGTGCTGCATGGGGGGGGAGAGAGAGAGAGGGAGACCAGGGTGACTTGGGGCAGGGCCGGCCAGGGTTTGAGAACACATACCTGAGCGACAGACCCAGCCCAGGTGACAGAGTGAATCAGGTGGCACCAGGTGAGCCAGGTGACCATCATGACCCCAGTGACCCCAGGTGACCATTCCCGGCCCAGGCAACCCCAGGTGAGCCAGGTGACCATTCCCGGCCCAGGCGACTCCAGGTGAACCAGGTGACCATTCCCGGCCCAGGCGACCCCAGGTGAACCAGGTTTCCTTGCGAGCAAAGTGCTGCTTTCATTCAACAGTGGCCATGGAGCCAGGCTCAGCCCTGCACTGCAGGCTGGGGAGAGAGCCTGACCTCACGAGACCCCGGCCACACCCTCCCGATCAAGAAGCAAGGGCACCTGGCCTGCTCTCCAGCTACCAACGTGCCCCATTCCTGCGTGCACTCTGCTGTGGGACCTCTTGAACCAGAGGCACGGCCCTGGGCAGAAGACAGACCTCCTCGTCAGGGAGGGTACCAAACCCTGTCTTTTTCCTGCCCTGTGCGAATGTGGCAGACGCCCCGCCCCTCCCTCCTCACCTCGCCCAGCTTCTCACGGCCGCCCTCGTTGACCACGTTCTTGCTCATGTCCACGAGCTCCCGGAAGAAGACGTCCCGCACCTCGGCGAAGCCGCGGCTGGTGGGCTCCATCAGGGCCTCCAGGATGGAGCTGATGTAGGGCTCGACGTTCCGCTTCAGGAACTGCTCCGCCTTGGGCAGCACCAGCGCTGCCGGGACACAGAGGAGACCGCGGCCGGCGTGAGACACGCCAGACCCTGCGCCGTTAACCCCGCCCGCGCCACACAGCCGCAGCGACGCAAAACCTGCTCCGTCCAGCTGCGGGTCAAAAGTTGCTCGGGATCTGTACGAGATCCTGCCCTGACCGAGGCTAGGTGAGACCAGGCGACAGACCCGCACCAGTTGACAGTTACGGTCCAGGTGACCCCAGGAGACAGACCCGGCCCAGATCAGCTGGAGGACCTCCCAACAAAAAAATAGTTCAATGACGGTGTTTTTTGTTTACATTCAGCCTGCAGATCTAAGTACAAACGGATGTTGCTGGATAATGATCGACACCACCTCACCTGCGATCGCTAGCGATCAAGCCATCGCAGCAACAGAGCTACACTTCAAGCCTGCTGCCCTTAAACCGCCATGCGGGCAGCGTGAAACGGGACAGGATGGGGAGGCAGTACTATACAGGAAGGGTGGCGGGAGGGGGGGAACAGGCTTCACAGCCAGGCTGTTGAAGCCGATACCCCGGCTTCCTTTGAAAAAACTGGATGAGATCATTAGATCAATTAGGAACCAAGTACCAAATGACAGAGGAATAAGTTATTTATTAGAGGCACCAGTTATTTCCTCCGAGGTCATCAGACCAGGCCCTGTCGGGCTCGTCAGGGCGTGGGTGGCCGTGTCTCGGGATGCGGTATCGGCAGCGCCGGAGTCTGCCCAGGGGCAGAATCCCTGGAATCTGGTTCTTCCGCATTTGTCCTGCGAGTGCGCCTATTCATAACGGGTGGGGGTAAAAAAAACAACCTCTAACCATTCCAGCCCTGCAAACCAAACCCTCCCCAAGCAGCAGGCAAGGACATTCCTGACAAGCCCACACCCGTTGCTCGTTTTCCAGCAACGCTCCGAGGTTGGGGAGCGGCCCAGCGGGAAAGGAGTCCGCAGGACGGGGAAAAAAATAAAAAACCTGGGGAGGAAGCTGGTCCCGCAACGGAATATTTCTTTTTCCAACCTGACAGGCACTTTGTTAGAATGAGAGAACTGCGTTGTTAGAATTCCCGCCGTGCCCGTCGGGCAGTAGCAGAAGGGGGACACCAGGGGGCGCCGTCTCACCCCGGATCTTCCCGGTGACGTGCTCCTTGGAGGTGATGATCTGGTCCATGTCCGTGCGGATGGAGGCCTCCAGCGGGGGGCGCCCTGCCTCGCAGCGCTGAACCACAGCCTCGTGCTGAACCCGGGTCTGGCTCAGCACCATCGAGAACACGGCGTCGGAGATCTGCCGGGGGGAGAGGGGCGGGGTCAGCGGGGGTCGCATGGGACACAGTCCGAGAAAAGCAGGACCCCGGGGGTCCTTTGAAATAATTAGCCGATATGCCTGTGGAGAAAGGTTTAACGCATCCAATTGAGCTCTTTTCCAGAGGGGATCCTATTGTGGTTTTCAAGGGGGAGACTCGGGCAAAAAAAAACAAAACGGTCCACTGATATTGTTTTTTGTTGGCGCAGATCTCGGCACAACCAAAGTCATGGTGAAGTCTGATGTGTCTCCAGCAACAACACAAAAAGCACCGAAAGCCGAACCCGGTTGACAACTCACACAAAGGATAACCGGGGCTGAAGGAGGGGTCATTTACAGGAAGATCCCGTGTGAATCTGAAGGATGGACCTCGGGGGGATCCGAGACCCAGGGAGGACGCTCTCTGAGCCGGCGGCGGCTCCACCCGGGGACCCACGGCCCGACTCACCAGCATCCAGTTCCGCTGCCTCTCCTGCACCTTGCCCTTCAGCCGGGGGCCGATGAGGCCGCGCAGCTCCGGGTGCAGGCTCTCCATCACCAGGTTGGCCAGGATCTGCTCCATCGCGGCAGGGGAGAGACAGAGGGGTTAGCTCAAGCGGACCCGGCCCCGTGACACGATCTGACACCGGCCCCCACCGGACGGCGGAGCCTCGGGCTCCTCAGACAAAGGGAAAGACCGGAGCCGAACTCCGGGGCGCAGGCACGGCCAGACACAAGAGGTATTTCACTTATTAGTCTCCGGTGTGGGGGTATTATTAGACACCTCTTATCTTCAATGAATTTCCTGACTCCTGTGTACAAATCATCAGTTTTCTCACTGCAAAACGAACCAACAAAACACCGCCCTGCGTCATTTTGGACTCCAGATTAACGCCCGCACTATGTCAAGAGCCGCTTCAGGTGGGGAAAAAGCGGGGCTTGGTTCCGAACCAGGCCAAGCGTCCGACGTGTTCGCGCCAGGCCCTGTAGTGTTGACGAGGATCTTCCGCTTTCCGCGAGGGTGAAGTCCGACGCGTCTCCAGCAACGGCACGAAAAGCACCGCAAGCCGAAACCCGGTTGACAGCTCACACGATGACTGGGGCTGAAGGAGGAGGCGTTTACAGGGGGATCCCGTGTGAATCTGGAGGAGAGATCTCGGAGAGATCCGAGACACTCCCGGCGAGAACCCTTCGCCCCTGGCACTGGCCAGCCTGCAGCCCTAGCTGGAGGGCAGCAAATCAGCCAGGATGGGCAGAGACGGGCAGCGCAGCTGTGCCCACACGGACAGGACGGCCTCCCTCACAGTGCTCGCTAGTCCTGGGAGCTGTAGCAAACTCCAGCTCTTCCCCCCCCCTCTTATTTGACTTGTCAGGAGGCCAGTGTTGCTCTCTCCAGCTCATTAACTGCAGTGTTTAAAGAGAGGGATTGGGGGGGGGGGGGACGGGACAACAACACTGCCAACGCCTGTGACACACCCAGGCGCCCCAAGCAACACGCCCGCGCCCCCGCTTCACAGTCTTCGCACAGAGGAAACGGCATCGCCAGGAAGGCCCATGCACGCTACTCTGCGTTTCCCCAAAGCAACGAGCCATCGCCTTCCTGCTCCCTTTATGCACGCAAAAAGGCTGAAGCGTTACCATGGAGCGTCCAAAGAGGAGAGAAAAGGCAAAATAAACTGCAAAATAAATTGCATTAAAAAGCCGAGTCTCGCAACGGGGCCCCAGAGGTGGCCCGGGATCTCTGGGCGGAACGTAATGAAGGAGAGTGGGCTTGTTTCAGAGCAGAAGTAAAAAAAAAACCCCCAACAAACTATCCTGTGTGGATCTGAGTTTCGGGAGGGTAATTAAAAGGCGCTGGCTTTCTAACAAGTTAGGTTGTATAGCGCCTTTTCCGCGTAACCATGTAGAACAGCTAAAAATAAACAAAGGCAAGCACAGTATAAAAATAAAGACAACACAAAAGGGCTTTTTAAAGATCATGCAGCCGAAGCCAGGGAATTAAAACCGTCGGCAGTCGAGATATAAAAAGCTCAACTCCCACGAGTTGTGCCGAGCCGGAATGTTTTGTCCTGCAGGGAGTTCCGTTAAATAAAGTGCTGGGCTACTCCTGACTGGAGACGACGCCCGGAGATGTGTCTCTGTGGGAACTGAGGGAGGCGGACAGGCCCAATTCCCAGCAGCGCTTCACTAATGTGGCACCAGCAGGACAGGAGCCAGCCAGCCAGCTCTTCAAAGAGCAGGTCACAGGTCGAGTAGGCGTTTATTCACTGAGCCCTGTGTGGAGCTGTAAAGACACAGCTGGTCTTCACAATCCTCCATTAAGATGCAGTTTCTGTGTTCTCAACAATTCTTGTTCAGGGTTAAAACAAATGTTTAAAGCAGGTATACGTCCGGTGTTCTGCACCTTCAAAATACATTTCCGCGTTTAAACCCAAGTTGCGTGCCAATACTTTCCTTTCATTGAAAGGCAAATGTAGAAAAACGGGCATTGTGAAAGTCTGGTTTGGGACATTGCTCAGCAAGATTCAGTGATAAAGACGATTTCAAAATACAAACGGAGTTTTTACTCTTCCCTGGGGGAGGGGCGATTTGTCTGCTGACTGCAGAGAACACCAAGCAAACTTGAAGGTCTTATCATCTACTCCTGTCTGTAACCAGTCAGGCAGTTCTGGGTGTGGCACCCTCCACTTCACCACAGATGCCGCCCCCCCCAGTCAGCAACAAATTATCACCACTGACCTCTGACCTAACTAACCCCCCCCACCACCCCCACCACGACATCTCCTTCCCCCATCCTTAGTCATCAACATCCCGTACAGCTCAGAAACCATCATGAGGTCAGAGCTGCAGGGTCTGACCACTGAGTCAGGAGCTTTTTTGGGGAGGATGAGCTCATCTGCAGAGGGGGGGGGGGTGAGAATCTTCCCAACGCCCAGAAGCAGAAGAGAGCAGCCGCGGTCTGTGGGGCTGAACCACTCGTCCAACTCGTCGGGCCCTCTTCGGGATCAGTCAAGCACACAGAGGAATGCTTCTTCTTGCAGTCCGCGGGCAGAGGAATCGCTGCGTCAACTGGCTAGGCCCTGCCGAGGTCTGAGCACAGCTTCCTTCACATCTCCACTTGGTGCCTTCAGGGCCTTGAGCTAGGAGTCCTCCATCTTCGTCCTGGAGGCTCACGATCCAATGTGTCCCCGAATCGGTAGCGGCCTTTTTTTTTAAACATCTGGATTCAGGATTGTGTTCTACATTTTATCCCAACACAAAAATGGAATCATCAAACTCTCAGATCAGCTCCGCTTTCCAGCTGAAGCCCGGAGGGATTTCAGGTGCTGCTCGTACTCCTGGTCTGGACAGGCCACACCCAGCACTGTGAAGGGAACCTCATGGAGAATTCAAGGTACCTCCACAGTCTTGTGCACCGACCCACAGGAACAGCAGGGAAGTGGACCGAGCCTCTCTAAGGACTTGGCTTATCAGAGCGGCGCGTCACAAATTGAAATGAAATGACGTAAGAATACCAGGCCCTCAAATTCCAGCCATACCTGTCCCTGTGCCGCAGACTGACAGGCCCTCTCACACACACGCAGACAGCACATCTCCCAGAGTTCCTGCACACCGCAGCTCAGACACCAGACCCAGCCAGTGTAAGTGTCCTGACGTGGGGGCCAGCAGCCAGTTCAACTGCCTCCATCACAGCTGAAGGGAAAAACCAATTTCCCGTGTCCCTCCTGACCCCCAGGAAGTCACGCTGTCAGCCTGCTTCACACTAAAGAGTGGGAAAGCTACACACTTCCCTACTGGCTTTGCATCTCCGGATTTAATGGACATTCTGAAAGATTTGTGATATTTATTTTCCGTTCTGTGATTACAAAGAGCAGGTACAGGACACGTCGCACATCCAGCTCAGAAACGCAGAACGCTGGGATACTGTTCACACTGAACGCTCACCCGCTGGGAGCTGCCTGTTGATCCCAGAATCTGACCCAGGCCAGTTTGTTCTTCACTGTTGAACCTAGGACTTGCACAGTCAGTTTACAAGAGCCGACTGAAGACGGAATGTTCCTGCGGCTGAATCTTTTGCTACCCCTCCTTTTAACGACAGCAATTAGGAAATCAGTCAAGGAGAGCAGAGCGATTTCTGTTGGGACAGGGTCGTCTGCATGACCGGGAGGACGGCGATGTGATCCGTCGCCTCGCGTTCCTGGAAAGCGATCTTGCACTTAAAAAAAAAAAACGAAAATCCAAGCACCATCATCTCAGGGGCTTGTCCTCCACAGACCCCTTATCAGATAATCCAGGGAACACCGACAAATCGCATTCCTTTCAGAACCGCAGCGCGACCCGTCTCGGATTACCGAGGAAGGCGAGACAGAAGCTTCAGCCGGTAAAACCGGACCCTGAATTTGAAACCAAAACCACCCAGTCGCACCCGCCAGCAGACGGGACGCTCCCCACCCTGGGAACAGCAGACCTGAATGGGGCTTTGTCGCACCTGACAGCTCCGATTAGCCAGGAGAGCGTTTTGCATGAAAGCAGCCCTAGAGCAACTCGCTCACAGCCTGCTCTTTCCCCCCAGCGCTGCCTGCGGACACCACCCCCACCCTGACACCCCACCGAACGATCAAAACGGGCAATTAGCGCTCGTGTCACTCTTACCTGGGAGACTTTTACTCGATTTTCCTTGGAGGGCATTTTTGTTTTGCGGAAAAACTGGAAAGACGACCCCCCCAACTCCACCCCAATCACAGGACAGAGGCGGAGAAAGTGCCCGCAGTCTGGGCATGCCTATCCCCGTGCCCGGGCCCTCTCACCTGCGGCGGGTCTCCGCACATCATGTCCCAGGTGCCGAACTGGCCCTTGCTCTGGCGGTACAGGCGCACGGCGTCGGTGAAGGCGGGGATCTGCACCTTGCTCTCCTCCGGGAGACCTGCAGGGGGAGCCAAGAGCCAGGCGTTAGAGAGGGGATCGCGGGCACACGCAGGCCGCGCACGAGCAGCAGCTCCACGCGAGGAGTGGTGGAGGCAGACGGCTGGCACCACGGGCCCAGACCGAACCACAGACCGGGTCCAGATCAGGGCGTCGGAGGCCGAGAAGCCACAAAGCAGATACAGGTTGGCGATTTTGTTTCGGTTCAGTGCGGACGCCTGGCTTTTTCCCCACGAGGCAATCAAGCAGTAATTATCTTTTTTTTTTTTTTTTAAGTCTGCAACATGCTTTAGTCAGATTTGTCCATAACCTTTCGCATCAAAAATGGAGATCATTTAATCCTCAAATCCAGCTTTGAGGCTGCAAATGAAAATGGATTGACGTGCCATGTCCACCCTGGCCAGAAACGAAACGTGCCGGCTACGCAGGGGAATGCTGGGAAGAGCTCAGTCAACCAACAAAGACGTCCCTTAACCGGCAGGTCTGTGGCTCGTGTACGTCAGACGGACTGTTCCGGAGGGCCCAGACAGATACAGAGGAGAGGGATGGGCAGCCACAACCTGTCGCCCACAGAGGCCTCTGCCGGCACACGAGGTTAGAGACGCCGTTAGACATCGAAAACCGTTTTCCTGCCCATGACCGCCGACGCCTCTCCCGCACCGGGCCGCTGTCATTGTGAAACAGGAAGTGGGCACAACCCCAGGCAACAGTAACCAAGGACCCCCCCCACAGCACCGTTGAGGGAAAAAGAAAAAACGTGGTTTGGGGAAGCGAGAGTTTGCGTGTGGCTTATTTAGGCGTTGTGACAGCTGTCCCCCCCGAGGGATCTCCTAAAATTAGCCGCGCGATTTCATGCACGCCGTCGCGCTCGGACGTGCTCAGCGAGATGATGTCGTCCCTGGACTGCTCCGCGCCGGGCTCCAGGAGACGCAGGACGGGCAGGAGGAGGAGGTCAGGGGAGGCGGCCGGGCACAGTGGGTCACTGGGTGGCAGGAAGCTGGATCTGAGCGGCCCGAGACCCAGTGTGGCCAACATCTCGAACCACATCCAGAACGGCAGTGGAGAGACGACTGCTGACTGGTGGCACAGAGCTGCCAGCCCATGGGCTGCCAATCTGTCTCCTTAGCGCCTCCGCCACACCCCCACCACGCCCTGCCACACCGAAGGCACCAGCCCCACGCTGGGACAGGGGCAGGAAGCGCCAACATCAGCCCTACAGGAGGAAAACGAACTCCGGGGGGGAATCTGTACTCCGGCTGCTCAGGGGCTTAATCAATTTCTGGGACTTCAGAGCTGCAGGTTCCTGAATGGGTAACGCACGTGTCACCAGCAGAAGAGAAGGCAAGTGGCACAGGAGTTGGGGTGTTAAGGTCACCTGGCCGCCCCCCCCTCAAGGAAACACGGGGCCAGGCAGGGGGAGGGGCACCCCTGCTGGTCAGTCTGCTCACGCAGGTTAGTAGCGAGTTCCCCCACACGTGTTGTCACAAGTAAGGGAACCCTGCCGTCGTTCATTAATCTCCAGAAACAGAACTGTTTCAATCAGGAAATCAATGTGGGTGAGGTCTTCAATCACCGCTGTTGCAGCACCGCTGAAACCACCAGATCCGGGGAGGGACTTGAGTGACATCACAACAGCAGGCATCTTAGCGACTCGCAGGGCAAAAAAAAAACGAGACAGGAAGTTGCCCAGTGGGGTTATGGGAAGTGTAGTTCACCTAGGTAGCACAACGTTTCTGCGTCACATATAATAATAATAATAATAATAATTGCTTACACTTATATAGCGCTTTTCTGGACACTCCACTCAAAGCGCTTTACAGGTAATGGGGACTCCCCTCCACCACCACCAATGTGCAGCATCCACCTGGATGATGCGACGGCAGCCATAGTGCGCCAGAACGCTCACCACACATCAGCTATCAGTGGGGAGGAGAGCAGAGTAATGTAGCCAATTCATAGAGGGGGATTATTAGGAGGCCATGATGGGGTAAAGGCCAGGGGGGAAATTTGGCCAGGACACCGGGGTTACAGGAGGTTACACCGGGGTTACATATACAAACGCCACACAGCTTTCTGCATTGGACTCTATATTAACCTGCGCACCCAGTCAGATTGGGCATAAGTGTGGCAGGATTACACAGGTTTTTTTGACTCCATGTTGAAAACTGAACAGCAGGCAACATAACATGAGATATCCAGCCCCTGACACTGGCTCAGGCTCAATAGACAGCAGTTGGCAAAACCCGGGAACAGTTCACAGAGCAACACAGATGAGTGCCAGATTGGCATCCTTACAGACTGCTTACAGGGAAAGGATGTGGGGGGATGAGGCACTGAACTGCATTAAGACGGACCCCGACAAACCAGTTTCCCTCGAGTCAGAGTAACGACAGGAAGCCCAGAGCCTCTTTCTCTCTCTACATGCTTAAAAAAAACAGCGTTTATCTTGGCTTTCCCCATGAGAACATATTTTTGGTTCATGTCAGCTAAACCCAAAAAAAAAAAACATCTGGACGCCTGGAATAATGACCCCTCTATGAAAACAATAAAAAAAAAAACAGAGAGGCTTGTTTCTCTCCCTCCTGGAATGCCGGGATTTTGCATTTCATTTTCCTCCTGGGAACCCGGGGGGCATTGTGTTCCCTCCAGGAGCGGCTCCTCACACGAGCTCACACAGAGCCGGGCTTTCCCAGACGGCGCCCGTGCGTGGGAACTCGGGAACTTCGCGCTCCGCTGTGGCCCGGAAAGGCCCCGATCCGGCTCCGCGGAACGCCGGGGTCTCAGGAACGCGCACGTCAGGCGAGCCCGGCAGTCGGACTGGAGGGCCGCCTCCCGCGTCAGTCGGACACCCCCACCCTTCTACACTTCCGTAACTGCCCCCTCTATTGCGGCCTTGGAGCCCAGAATGCATTGAAGCACCGTCCAGACCACTTTCTAAAAAATCGCCACGTTAGACTGCCGATCCTGGCCGACCTTCTTTGGAATCAACTCATCCAGAACCTCACGGGTTCCAAAACGGTGGACCCCACACAGCTGCTGCTGCTCAGCATGGCTGGGGAGGCGCAGAATGTACTATCAGGATTCACAGGAGCTGTGGAAAACACCTCACCGCTGGGCCAACGGAAGGACTTTGTTAGCTGAAGCCACAAAGAGCTCCGGAGGCGCACGGGAGTCTAAAGCCTGGTTATCGAAGGTCGTCGCGTCCGTCTGCGATGACTTCTCCTCCGACAGCTTCGGCGAGATCAAATCAAGTCATCCTGCCTAAACAAGCAGGCCGGTTTCTAAGAGCAACGTGCATATCAAACCACCAGAAACAACCATGCTACTGCTGCAAAGTGCAAAATAAGATCCTCATAATGCCCATTGACGGAAGATTCAGTAAAGCCCTCAACGTTTCGGGGGGCTTTGCAGTTAATTAACTGGTGGCTCAGTGCTCCAGGCACTGTGGTGTGAGAGGCAGGCTCCCGCAGGGAAGACTGACCCTGTTCTGGGACTCCTCTCTCTCTCTCTGTGTGTGCGTGCGTGTTTGTGTAACTGCCCCTCCTGATCAGACCCCGACAGAGATGACCTGACCAGGAAAATGAATTGCTGCCACATTCCAGACATTATTGAGCTGGTAGTCTAAACAGACTCCCCCCACCACTGCACTGTAAAGACTCCCTCCCCAGTAGATGCTGTCAGCTACCCCCCCCGCCCAGCCCCGTCAGCTCCACAAAGAATGCAGGGAGTTTCATCCCGTTCTGTGCACACTCTTGTCCAGGGCTGCCAAGGCGGTCTGCAAGCTCAGTCTAGCCTGTGTGGAGCTCTGAACTCCACCCAGAAGACCCCTGTAGCCACAGAGCGCTGGGACACAGCCAGTCTCTGCTTAAAGCAAAGAAAACCAAGAGCCCAGCTCTGCTACAGCACGCATTCTCCTACCCAGCTTCTTTTCTTTCACTTCCCCGGTGCAAACGGAGGTCACTGACTGCAGCGGAGTTACGCCGGTCAGGGGGCCCCGGAAATCCCGCTCCCCAAGGACAGGGACGACTTCATGTAGCCACAATCCCAAGCTGTGCGTCTTAGGACTCGCTGGCGGGAAACTAGCGCACCTGCAGTGAACATGCAAACCCCGTGCAGGCAGACGCCTGGGCCCAGAACCGAGCCGGAAGCTGGGAAGCACAAGAGCGGTCTGCCGTCCCAGCCCAGTCGTGTCAGAAATCCGCTTCGCACTCCTCTTCAGCACTATCAGTCACACGAGTGTGCATGAAACCACCCAGGACTGCGTGCGCTGCCAGCTAGCAGGCTTAATTGAATTTGTCATGATGGGGAACGGGATGCCTGGCTAATTCCTTCTTGGGTGATATTTCACTTCCCCCCTCCAACTTCATTCTGTTATTAAAACCAACCACTTTCACCACAGGCACCAAGCAGGGTTCCATACGGGCAAACACAGACGCCCGGTCCTCCAAACTGCTCCACCCTCATCACCCCAGGCCTAGCCAATAGGAAAGGAGACGACAGCTGGAGGGGACTCAGATCGGGACACGCCCACGTCAAGCATCTCCTGCAGACGCTGCAGCTCCTGTCTCGGCAGCATCACGCGCAGCCCTCGCCGCCATGGCAACAGGACAAACAGCCCGACGGGGAACGTCAACAAAGGACCCGAATCAGTCAGGGTCTGTCCGAGGAAGCACGCCCATGCATCGTCAAAGGAGAAAACCGCCTCAGGGTGGAAGATGGTGCTGCTGTGTGCATTTGCACACATGGTTTCCGACTTGTGCAGCTACCCAAACACTACCAAAAGTTTACGCTGAAGAAGACTGAGGAGGAAAAAAAAACAATTAAAGGAAAAGATTTAAGAAACTTTCTCCAGTTCTGGTGACCTCGATCTCCTGACTGGAAACAAAACGCACTTACCAAAGCCATCACCAGGTGGCACTGTGTGCTGTATGGAAAAATAGCCCTGAAAAATCACCTGAGCCTCCATAACATACATATATCAATGGCTCCGCAGGAGCCCTCATCCAAGCAAGAACTAATAAGCATGAAGTAAGAGCAAGACATTTAGGGGGTTCAGACTGCCCAGCTATGGTTTAAAACATCAGCTTCTTGAGGCACTTTGAAACACGATACCAAGTTACATGCACAGGCCTTTGAAATGGAAACTGCCACATAGCTGAGGGAAAAATATCGGACTGTAAATGTCACCTTTACTGTGTCGCAATAACACTCCGTACAGAGCAGCGCTCAGTATTTACATACCGTGTCACTATAGCAACCCAGCCAAACTCACAAACCGCAAACCTAGCATTTAATCTTGAGACAATATCGTGCCTGAAGCTCTGTCTCCCCATGCAATAACACAAACATCTCCAAACGGCAGTTTGATTAATGCACTTGGCAATTTTCAAGTTAAAAAAAAAAGCAGACGACCTTCCCCATTCCCAGCAAATCTACTCCCACTGAAGACGCGCTCAACCCCCTGTGTAATTACACTTCCTGTGGTGCGACCTCTATATTCTTCCCCGTAAGAATCGAAACACACAAAAAAACAAATGGTGGGGGCAGGGGGGGCACACCTCTCGGCCAGCTGGCCCGAGATCGGCCGCCGCGTGACGCGGCCCGGCTCTGGTGACCTCTGACCCCGCTCGGGCCCCGCCCGCGGGGATACAGATGTAGATGTGCGCCGGCCGCACATGTTCAGAGATGAAAGGACGGGGGAGCTTGTCTAGCTCTGAAAATCATTAACCGCGGGCAGGGCCCCCGCAGTGGGAGGGGTCCCGGGCCTCCTGTGCCTGTTTCTCTTCAGCTCAAGGGAGCCAGAGGGCCGCGGGAGGAGGGCAGGGACACTCGCTTCCCAGATTTCCCACTCTGCTGGCAACTCTGCTCTAGGCAGGAGAAGAGGGAATTCCACCCCCCGGAAGGACAAACTTATTAATATGTGGAAAAGCCGGTCGCTGCGATGGAGTTCCGGACGGAGTGTCTTGTGCCCGGCCCCGACTCCCGCTGCTGCGCCAGGCTGTCACACGAGCGCCGGACAAAGCCGACGGGAATTTAGCGCGCCCGCGGGTGCGCCTTTTTCAGTCCCATGCGATCGAACTCGACCCACCCCACCCCAGGACTGAGGGCCCTGCCGGCCCACTCGCGACAGACCACCCCGGACCCCTTTACTGTACACATTCGCAACACAACAGACAAATCAAACTGCTGGTTATTTGAAGGCAATGCAGCCGACCTCACGGGGTTACAGTGAGCCGCCATGCTCTGTAATACCTTCCCCACAGCTTCCCCAGCTGAACATTTAAAAGGCTCCTGAACATTTTTTCTCCCAGGTTAAGGTGCTGTGGAGCTACACGAACACATCACCACTGTGAGCCTTCTGCTTGCTCACAGAAGTCAGAAGTGTGCACTGCTCCGGTGTGTGTGTGTCATGCACTGGCAGTGTGTGTGTGTCCTGCACTGGCACCTTGATTCATTAAAGGAATCACACTTAATAACAAGCAATAAGGGAGGTTTCTTAATCCATATCCTTGAAAGTGGTACCTCTGTGTAGTTCATTGTAAGCGTACTGAACAACACAGATGTTTCAGATGTTCTAGTGCTCTTCCCTGTGGTTCAAGGTGGTTACAACAAGCTCCGTTATGACGTAATTGTGAAATGGCACCAGTGATACGATAACTCTGCACCTGCCTTGCCTGAGCCAACTTGGTGTCAGTCTGGATTGGTTGAGCAGTTCTATTCAATGGATGCACCTGTAATAGGCATTGAGAGTGCTCGTGCATGGGCGTGCGAGCAGGTGTGTACTGCACGCGTGTACGCGTGTGCACCTGCACTTGTGCCTCACCGTTGTTGGTGTGCCTGACGCAGTCCTGGAAGACCGCGAGCCACTTCTGGTGCTCCTTCTCCGACGTCACGCAGAAGTAGTGGTGGCGCGCGTACGGGTGCCAGAGGATGATGGGAAACTGGGTGGCGCACTTCGAAAACATGGAGCTGCCCGCCTTCGCCTTCAGACCTGACGAGAGAGGGAAAGGGCGACGCACACCCTCGTCAGCCACGGGCCGCGCTGCACACTGCCCCCACACAAGCGCCACAATGGAGCTCCTATTCCACACCGATCCAGAGCAGGTCTTGCGTGCAGCCGGCTCCTTAATTATCATCGCCCAATTAACAACACCATTAACATGCCGGCAGCGCCAAATCCTGGCAGCTGGGATGCTCCCGGTGGCGCAGTGGGAGACAGTCCTGGGAACTAAGGAACGAAAAGGACCGGACAAACAAGACGTACAGGAAGAGGGATGAAAGAGTGGGAAGGAAGGTGTAGGAGGAAGAAAAACAACCCTGCCAACTCTCCCCGTCGCCTGCCCGCCTCCCCCTCTCCTGACTCACCTGGCAGGCTGCTGTTCATCAGCTCGCCGTACTCCTCCACTGAGGTCAGCACTTTGTAGCCAGCGCAGTTGATGGTCCCCTTGGGGTGCAGTCCTCTGTCATAGGCCTGGGGCAGGGGGGCGAGAGAGAGGGGGGGCACAGTGAGCACGCGGAAGGCCAGTTGTGTCGCACATTCAGAGGGAAGTGCGAGCGCTGTAGCACAGACACGGCTACAGGTTCGAGTCCACTGCCGGGGTTATTAACCGATTTCCTGTGTCACCAGGGCTGAGGGTTGTGGTGAGACTTGGGTCATCTAGAGTGCTCCACAGCGCCCCCGTGTGGCTCGGTAACTGACTCCTCTGGGGACTGTGGGACTTGATCTGAAGAACGAGCATCTGAGTACTGTGTACAGTATATGCCCTGGGTTATAACACTGAGCCTGGCCAATTAGAATGGGCGATTCTGAGCTGGGACTTTTAAACCTAAAAATCCCGACTTGGAACTTGAAAGATCAGGCCCATGGAATCTCTTCCTGGCTTGAACACCCACACCCTGCACCCCACCTGTCCTTCGGCCGTCTGCTTTCTTTTAAACCCCCGGTGCAACACTGCGGTCAAACAAACATCGCTCACCAGCTTGGTCTCGTAGAACAAGACACTGTAGGAGTCCGGGACATAGAGGAACCGATTCCTCCACTTCTTGTTCTCCTCCAGGAACTGGAAAAGATTCCCGGAGAAGATGGACTTGTCCTCCAGGGGCACCTGTGACACGAGAGGTAAGGAGAGAGAGGATCTTCACCAACTTGGGGTCGGATCTTAAAAACAAACCTTTGCCTTTGTCTACATGACTTTGCAGTATGAATGAAAGGTGAATAATGAAATATGCTCTTTCCAGTTACAACAGGAAAGTGATCCTTATCCAGCAAGGGTTGGGTTACAATGTTCCTGCTGAGTCTGCAGAAGGGTGTGAAGAAGCTGTGGTCTACGCAGAAGTGCAAACAAAACTGACAACAAGCTGCTTTACATAAAGGGCTGTTGGAGGATGGAACAAGCATTAATGAGAGCCTGGAATCAATTAACTACTTATTACTAGTCATGGGCCTCTAGACTCTTCCAGTCCCTGTGGAGTCCAGGACACTGACCCAGCCCAGTCACAGGGCTCTAGACTCTTCCAGTCCCTGTGGAGTCCAGGACACTGACCCAGCCCAGTCACGGGGCTCTAGACTCGTCTAGTCCTGAGTGTGACTAGTCACAGCATGACTGTGTTGTGCAGGTTCTCTCCTGCTGTCCCTTCAGGAGGTGCTACAGGAAGATTGCCTCATAAAAACCACAATTTCACATGGCTTTGATAAGACTGAATCTAATTTCATGGCTGGAGAAAAGTTGTCAATGAGACGGTTGTTCAGAAAACACCCCCAAGCGCTTTCCTCCTTGCTGCCTATCAGCTGATTCATCATCTTCAGCACAACCACTGATGTCACTGCGCCCAGATAAATATCACAACAGGCAAAGGAAATAACCGTCACGTTGTGAGCTTGCAGGGCGGTGAGCCACAGTCAAATACGGGCTTGTCCCGGCCGATCACGTCTTCTCTCAGGCCAATGTTAAAAAATCCTTCAGCTTTCCCCAGGAAACACTGGTATTTGGACTGGACTGGACAAGGACAGAATCCAGTCCATGTGATTGCACACCGGGGCACCCGCCTGGGGTGTTTGGTCATTTCCCTATCATGGTTTTGATCTCTGGTGCTCTTTATCTGTCTGGACATGGTAGGATGGGTCATGTCACTGGTATCGCATGACGCACAGATACCAGAGACATTCTGACTGAAGATTCTGTAACATGAGTGAGGGAGAGACAGGAGAGAGGACAGATCCAGAGAGAGGGGGCCGGGAGCCGGGGGGGCCAGTGAGGAGCAGGTGTGGGAGTGTGGGGGGGGGGGGGTCTTGCCTTGCGGTGCAGGAGCTGGGACTGGGGTCCCCCGTTGCCCTCGATCTCGTAGCGGACCTTGTTGAAGAGCGCCACGGCGTACTGCTGCTCGTACAGCCGCCCAAACTCCCCCATCACCTCGCCGGTCCGCGCTGCGAAGGAAGCACAAACACGCACAGTCACGCACCAGCGAAACGGCGACCTGGGTCCCACGTCTCCTTCCCTCGTTATGAGCAAGTTTGCATAAGCAAAACCGCAGGGTTGAAATGCGAAATATATATTTGCCTTTCGACTTCACTGGAAGAGTTGGCACCGGAGCCCGCAGGCAGTAACACCTGAAAAGCCTCCAACGGCCGTGCGGGCAGGAAACGGAGACTCACGCCACCAGGGTCCACTGGAACACTGCAGGCTGGACCTGCAGCTCCACCCCCCAGCCAGGTAACTTCACTTGCCCTTTCACATCAGCAGCTTCCTTTCCCCAGTATGATCATCAGAACAACCCAGCTCAGAGTGCACACCCCCCGTTGTGGCCGGGATCCCGACTGATCCCACCGGCTGCAAACCAGATCCCGACAGATCCCAGCCGTGCCGGTGCTGGGTCAGTGCCCGTTGGACAGCCACCAGAGGCTGATGAGTGAGGGGTGAGAGAGAGACGAATACTGTCAAGCCTACAGAACAGTAAATGCCTCTTTGCCACTAAAAACTTATTTTGACATTTTTCAGATTCCCTCTCTCCAGCTGTTTGGCATTAAAAGCAGAGCCAGCTATTTACCCAGAAATGGAAATCCAGTTCGTTATGACGCACACTTGCCAGCGCCTCGGCAAAGCACAAGTGTTTTAAGCAGCTCCGTCCCGACAGTCGGATACAGGTAAGGCACAACACGAAACACAAAAGCGAGCCAGCACAAACACTACAGGTCAAGGGTGGGGGGGGAGGTACCGACATCGCCGAGCAACCTCATTAGGGCCCTGGTCCCAGCCCGTGGAACCTCGCGCTCTGAAAGCGCCACTGTTATCCTCCGAGAGGACGAGAAGCGTTGTCAGGCTGCCAAAAAGGTCAGCTGCATCCCGCACCTCGAGCAGTGAGAGCGATTGCACAACAAAACGCAAACGTTTTCATTGTTCGGTTTCGGATTCCTTGAATGGTTGGAAGGCCAGCCGGGCTGGAAGGAGAGAGAACGTTTGTTTGTGGTTTAACCCTGTGTTTCCTGGTTTTCCAGTCCTCCCTTCTTCGTTTCCAGAACCCCCCCCCCATTTTGAAGGGCAGGCAGCGCACCCCAAAACCCCCCGGAGGCAGCCACCCCCCCACCCCCCCGTGGAAGCACGCTATCTCCTCCGCAGGTGTGACAGGAACGAGATAGAAGACCCAGCAAGGCAGGAAGGGCTGTGGAGGTGAAGCCCTATCTCTGTTTGCACAGGGCCTCCGCTCTGTATCTTAAACCAACATCCTGCCCCCAGGCAGGCTGGCGGCTTGTGTGCAAGCCAGCCTCATGCCCCCATGCCCCTACACACACTCACAAACACACTAGGGTGTAAAATCCCTGCGGGCACTTCCACAGTGTCTGACGGGTCAGTCAGAGACTCACACTGATGGGGGCAGACGAGACAGGTGTCGATTAGCCATAACACAGGTAGAGCCAGCAGCCCTATCGCCCTGCAGCTCCCTGCTGGCAGCCCCTCTGGAGCTCAGCAGTGCGAGTCTGGTCAGTACCTGGATGGGAGACCTCCTGGGAAAGCTGAGGCTGCTGCTGGAAGAGGTGTTAGTGGGGCCAGCAGGGGGCGCTCACCCTGCGGTCTATGTGGGTCCTAATGCCCCAGTGTAGTGACGGGGACACTATACTGTAAAAAGGCGCCGTCCTTTCAGATGAGACAAAACTGAGGTCCTGAGTCTCATCCTGAGTGGTCATTAAAAATCCCAGGGTGTGTTTCTCGAAAGGAGTAGGGGTGCTACCCCGGCGTCCTGGTCAAATTCTTCCTGCCTTTTCCCCCCCAATCATGGCCTCCTAATAATCCCCATCACTGAACTGGCTTCATCATGCTGTTCTCCTCCTCACTGAGAGCCGGCGTGTGGGGGAGTGTACTGTAAAGCGCTTTGAGTGGAGAGTCCAAAACAGCGCTTTATAAGTGTAAGGAATTATTACTATAAATTCATTACGCTGACTCACACGTGTACCCCTTCGGTTTCCTAAAACACGCACGACATCTCCGGTGAAGCTCAATCTATTTTTTTTTTATTGGAGCAAGATTAAACATGAGGGAAGTGAGGATATCAACCGCTTCTTAGTGTTAAGCTGCTGACTGGGTGGAACATTGGGAAATCTGGAAACTGCCCATACCCCTGTTCCTGCTCAACATCCCCCCCCCCCCAGAGGTCACACGGAGCCGAGTCATGGCCCAGCTGTGTCACAGTCTGCCACGCTGCCCTGACTCAGCGCTGCTCTGCGCTTCTTGTGGCTTTTTTGCTTCTTTAAATCCTAGATCACAGGCCCCTGGCAGCAGCTCAGTAGCAGGGTTACTGCTGCACTACTGATCAGGCCCGTTTTCCTGCCATTCATAAAGCTTCCTGGATGCAGATCTAATTTTCACCCTGATAGCTGGGTCACTTAACCCCTTCTGGGAAAAGATAAGAGCCCAATACAGCAAACGATCACTTTTAATGGGCAAAATGAGCTGTAAAGTACTGTCTTTTTATTCTTTGGGTATCCAGATCCCCCCCAAGGATCATGAATAAAACTGCAGGACAGCAGGGTGTGCATTTGTTGAAAGTGTGAATGGATACAGTACAGGTGTATTGTTCAAAATTATTTTTCATACTGTATAGAGTAGACAATACACTACTACATATTGTATACAGTCATTATAAAACATTCAGCAAGCATATCTACAGTATATAGAATGAGTCCTCATATACGAGTATCTCACTGGTGAATCAACAGACAGCTGGTGATCAGACACCCTTTCCCCCTGCTGGTCCAGCTCCCTGTACTTCACTCCCACTCTTCCTCCCCTCTGCATTCCTTCTCCACCCCCCCACCCCCCCTCCCGTCTTTGTCCTGATTTCCAGGTTTTGTTTTCTCATCAGTGCTAATGGCTCCTGCTTTCCCAGGCACATTCCAGAGAAACCCCTTCCCATCCCCGAGCCCCAGTTGGCCAGCGAGACTGCGCGCAGGTTTCGGTTCATTTACGCGTTGCGCTAGATCCTTTAAAGACTATTTATAACTCTTACTGGAAGAAGTAAAAAGGCATTCCTGCAACCCAATAATTCAACACTGCTGTTGCCTGCAAGACGCGTCTAATTGTAAAGGCGTTGCCCTTGCAGTGTTGATGTTGTTCAAAACCAGCTCTTGCCGAGCTTCGCACACAAACGATCTTCCTGTAGGCACACCTGCGTGGTCGTCACTGTAACCCAGGCTGAAGCGCCAGCGCAGATTGATCTCACACTGTGCCAGTGTGTCTGTGCCAGTGAGGATGATGTCACACTGCATCAGTGCAGATGATGTCACACTGCGCCAGGAGGAGAAGTCTGTGCTGGTGCACATGATGTCACACTGCATCAGTGCAGATGATGTCACACTGCGCCAGGGGAAGAAGTCAGTGCCAGAGCACATGATGTCACACTGTGCCAGGGGGAGAAGTCGGTGCCAGAGCACATGATGTCACACTGCGCCAGGGGGAGAAGTCTGCGCCAGTGAGGATGATGTCACACTGCATCAGTGCAGATGATGTCACACTGCGCCAGGAGGAGAAGTCTGTGCCGGTGCACATGATGTCACACTGCATCAGTGCAGATGTCACACTGCGCCCGGGGAAGAAGACAGTGCCAGAGCACATGATGTCACACTGCGCCCGGGGAAGAAGTCAGTGCCAGTGAGGATAATGTCACATTGCGCCAGGGGAAGAAGCCAGCGCAGGCGATGCCACATCACTTTCTGGAGATAAATTAAATGGCAGCCTCAAGTCAAATGCAGCGCGAGCCTACGTGTCTCACACGGTGTAGGGCTGGACACCTGCACCCCTGCAGGGAAGCAGGTAAGTGCCGTACCTGGTGACAAGAAACACGCCAGCAAGTGCCAGGGGGGCTGTCAGCCTGGAGGAGAGCCGTGCCCAGACAGGCCAAACCGGAGCCCTCCACTCAGGCTCTGACGAGGGCCCGTGACTGCAGACAAAGCAGAGCACCAGGGCAGCGTCACATTCAGCACAGAGCCTCAGCCCACAGCTTCTCCCACAGTCCAGCGCGTGGCAGGAACTCACCACAACCCACTTTCTTAACTGCTTATTAAACCAGGCACTAATAACAGACACAACAAGCCTAGGGCTTCATTTCCCAGGTTTGTGTTTTAGTCATGTGACACACGCTTAAACCTCCCAGAGACAGATCTGTTTTCCCCAGCAGGACTTCCAAACAGGTCTCCTTTTCAAAGGAATGGATCTCTACTGTTCCGCATGTGGGACACAAGAACCCCCAGTGCAATGTTTCAAATCATTATAGTTAATAACAATAATAAAGCCAGCATGAACACAGACAATGAATGCTTTTCACTAAATTGGGACCTAGTGAAGACTCAATGGCTGTAAATTACCACTTGGAGGGAGGCAGGCAGCTGGAAAATAAACACAGACTACAAGGAGCCTGAAATAAGCATGAGCATCCCAAACAACTCAATGCACTGCACAGACAAACCAGAGCGAGGCCCACCCCATTCAAACACGCCTCGAGGACATGATGGCTTAGCCCACCTGAACACCAACACTCCAACACCCCAGTGCAATAACAGCGGGGGCTCCAGGGCCTGGCCACATTCTGCAGTGTTTGTGCGTGCTCTGCTTTGTGCTTGGTGTTTTGCCCCAGCTGCATTACCTCCCTGTCAAGGCAGCACGTTTTAAATTTCGCAAAACGCACCGAGAAACTGACATGACAGCTCAAAAGGCTGCACAATAAAGTGCAGGCCACAAGCGACAAGATTCTAGCCTTGGAACACGCTCCTCAGACAGGCCTCTCGCGTGACCCGAGACGGTTTTCTCTCCATCGCATCAAGGGATTAAACCACAGTGCCCGTCACAGAGGGAGCGGCAGTTGTTTCAAGCAAATAAAAAGGGATGTGAGCAATCGCACAAGAAAATGTCTGCCTCCGAAAGGACTGGATTTTGCCAGCGTGAAACCACACGAAATAAAAAATCAGATCAAGTCTGAAAACGCTGAA
Source organism: Lepisosteus platostomus (assembly GCF_059453375.1). Taxonomy (NCBI): domain Eukaryota; kingdom Metazoa; phylum Chordata; class Actinopteri; order Semionotiformes; family Lepisosteidae; genus Lepisosteus; species Lepisosteus platostomus. The sequence continues at coordinate 1,963,793 of NC_142631.1, forward strand.
CTAAGACCAGAAATCTGGTGAAGCAGATAAAAGTATGACCCACCACCACCACCACCACCACCTCCATGCTGCCTGTGGTCAGGGTTAGTGACGCTTGCTAGCTGCTGACACAGCACAGCGCTGGTGTGGGACTCTCTGTTCTCTCTGTAAGGACATCACCCCCAGCGAGAGCACAGCCTCCCACTCTCCAGCGCGGGGCTACGCGATCACGCCATCCTGCTTCTCTTGCACAAAAACAAAATGCACGAGAAGTGACAGTTTCTCGGAAAAGCAGCGTGGTGGCTCTGTGGCTCGGGATCCGCGCCTGTGGCTGGGAGGTTGCCGGCTCAAATCCCGCGGCCGGCAGAGGAATCCTACTCCGTTGGGCCCCCGAGCAAGGCCCTTCACCCCAACTGCTCCAGGGCCGCCGTATAAACGGCTGACCCTGCGCTCTGACCCCCAGCTTCTCTCCCTGTCTGTGTGTCTCATGGAGAGAAGCTGGGGTCTGCGAAAAGACACATTCCTCATATTTGTAATTGTATAGGGCTGATAAAAAGCAACATGATCATTATTACATTAACATTATCACTGGCTCCTTCCACCAAAGAGAACGACTGTGCAAGTGTGAAAAGGGCAAGGGCTGGCGTTTTCCAGAAACCGTCGTGAAATTCACCCCCCCCCTCTTGTGCCGTCGCCCAGAGCAACGCAGTTAATCCAGCTGTTGCAATGCTGCGGCAATCTCCCGGATTACCAAGGCAGGGGCACCGACAGGACTCCCGGGTGAGCCCGACAGTAGCTCGTTGCCCCCCTCGCCTTCCCCACCTCCTAAACCCCCTCCCATTGCATCTGGGGCTAACGAGCTGCAAAGCCTGTCATTACCCTCCACTCTGTGCTCGCGCGGGGTGAGGCTGTAAATCCGCCTCAAAGTCACTGGCGGGGACTGTAATTAGACCTAGAGAGAATAAAAGAGCAGTTGTGCAGAGGCAGGGGAAGGGTTTCTAGTTGAAAGAAAGGGGCAGGGAGAGAGAGAGAGAGAAAGGGAGCACAACAGACACCAAAGTTGTGAAAACCGACAGATTTAAGACCACCGGCTGCAGGAGGTTCTGTTCAGAGCTCCGTTTCATCTGCCCCGTCTACCCCAATGTGTCATTAATTACCCCCCACCCCCACCCCACCCCACACACACGCTGCACTGCCGTTTCAAAGCTCTGCTTGTTTGAAGGAAACAATAGCGTCCCGGAGGGCTTTCCCCGGAACAGGGCTGGCTTCCCCGGGCTGCCTCGGAAGAATCCCAGGCCCTCCGCTCGCAGGTCCGGCTGCCAGCAGCTGCAAACGTCGCCTTCCCACCTGGCAAAACCATCCCACTACGCGAACGACTCTTCTTCCACTGCTTACAAACACAACCTGTACGGAGCCACATCATTTCCTGCCTTCCATCTTTCATTTTTTGGATTACGTTTTTTTTTAATATATATATATAATGAGCCGTTCATATCACGTCAGCACAGATGGGAGGCGACATCTAGAAATATCATCACCCGAGACGCAACACATAACCAGCTTCACCCTCTTGCACAGAGCCAAACCAGGCCTCCTGGGGCTGCAGACCCAGTCCAGGCTAGCCAGTATTGGCTCATCCTATTCGCCTCCGAGAAAAAGGTGATCTTTTCCATTAGGTGCATCTCCTCCACCACCCCGATCCACTGCTCCATTTTCTCCTGCCCCGTTTTCTCACTGGCATCTGAAAGAATTTCCAGTATCCATCTATCCTTTAGTCCCATATAGTCAAAAGCAAAAGCACCCAAACCCAGAACGATAATGCTAAGTCTAGGTTTACTATATTATTAAAGGACAAAATCTCTGAATTTCCGATGTTGTATTTTGGGGTTCGACCAGAATGTGGCTAACGATTCCGAGGGTAATTAGTGGTCAGGATTTCTTCTTGTGGCCATTGTTTTGCGGGGAAACCGTCCTGCTGTGATCTCATTTTCCTCGCAAGCTGCCACTGCCGATCGCTTACGACTGCAAAACGCTGGACGGTTTCCGTGCTCTGGGGACACCGCAAACTGCTCCGCCGCGCCAGGAAAGCACGGACCCAGTATCTTATTGCCTTTATCACTGAGGCGCGCGCCCATGACCAGGGGCTGCACGAAACCCAGAGTAAGAGAGGAGCGTGTATCGGCGCTGAGGATGGTACGCGGAAGGATTTTTGTAGTCCTATCTCTCTCGAGAAAACCATGTTTAATCCAAGCAACAAAATCACAAAATCTACCGATTGCAACCATTTACAATTTGCCACTGCAGTTCCAGGTTGTTTTAGCGTTATAAGGGCCTGGATCTCATCCGAAGATCAACACACCACACCCACGCCGATCCCTGGGGCCCTATTCCCGATTCTTCAGTCAGACGGGAGCCCCGTGCTAACTCTTCCTGGATTCGTGCCATAAAGATCCGGGTTTGTAATCGGACACTGGCAGGCGGGCGGAGGCCTTTTATTATCTCTCCTGCGCCACGGGAGAGGAGCACATCCCGACAACACCTGTTCATCCGTCGGGATTGGGAGATTAGTGTGCTTTTCCTTAGAAAAGGAAAACGTCATGTCGAGTACACCCCAGTAAGACTATTCCCTAGGGATTCCCCGGGCCAGGGATTGAAGACACAGGCGTCATGTCAGCGCCCCCACCCTGGCCCCCCCCAGAAGGGCAAGCAGGATCCGAGCAGCTTGTCTGCCAGTGGTAGCCCACGGAGAGAACTCCCAGCAGGCACTCCGCACGCCCACCAGCGCCAGTCGCCCTGCCCACAATTCAATCCGGCTGGCGAACCGGAAACAGGAAGTCCCGGAGAGAAGCAGGGCCGTTCAAAATAAAGGCCGCGGGGTTATTTTTAGGTCGGTGTTGTGGCAGCGCTCCGCGATGCCGTCTGCCTGCCCTCGAAAGTCGCAGTCGCGCGCCAAGGCGTCCGCAGGCTCTGGAAGGGCGGCGGCTGCAGCTGCTGCCCTCGCCCCCTAGGGGGCGAAAACCGAAGAACACCCTGCCGCTGTTCCGCGCAAGCAGAAACCCTGCCCGGGCACGGAGCAGGATCCCAGCGGAAAGGCCTGGAGCACCAGCGATCCCTGGGGGGGGGGCTTACTTGCGAGCACTCTCGGGTAAGAGCCCGCGGAGGGAGAGCTTTCACTCCAGGGCGGGTGAGCGAGCTGGGAGGGGTGATGGGCGGGGGCGCTGATTAACCAAGGGAAACCCGGAGAACGACACTGGGCACAGAGTCTCCAGCACCGAGGCACCTCTTCTGCCAGCTTAGTGCCCAATCATGAGAAGAACCAATGAGCAGCCAGGCCGCATCTGGTTGGACAGTGCAATGAAAACCACAATACAATGGAGCAGATACAAATGCATACAAATGCCGTCCGCATACTTTGTTGATCATGCGGTTTGCATAGGAGGCAACTGCAAAGAACAGAGCCCAGAGCCCAGCGTCTCCTTCTCCATGCACCCTGGAAACGGAGGTCTTCTCTCCAGAGCCTCGCTCGCTCTGCTAGTGAACGTCTGGCACATGGATCGCGAGTGAATTCACAGCTGCTATTAGATCCTGCTCTTCCTTTGCTGTATCGGGCTGCTGCAGAGGGAAGACCACCAGGCTGCTTCGATAACTCCCAGAGCCCGTAGGCACCTTGCGTGGCTCACAGACCCACCCGCTGTTCTTGTCACACGTCCCTGGGAAAGGTAAGGCATCGGCAGCCACGAATTTATCGGCTGGATCTCCGTCTCCCGTTTCAAAAAGTGAATGCACTATCCGATGGCGGTGAAAAATGAAACTGCCCTGCCCGGCGTTTAGACGCAGGACGATCGCGATCTGGGTCAGGCCCTCCCTGCCACGCCGGTGCAACTGTTCACACTGTCGCATGCAAGCGGCGTCACTTAATAGGACAGAGAACCAATCTACTCTGGGATTCAGAAGTTCAAGCAGGGAGCTGTGTCAGGCTGCAAAGGAACACGTAGAGGTTTCTCCCCTGCTGAAAAGAGAAGAGAACGTTTTGGCCGTAGAGCCTTCTTCAGGTGGGGCTTTTCTTTCGTACAAGTCCAGGTTTACTCCATGCTAATCTGGGATCGGACGACCATTCGTCCCCAGAATAAATCTAATCCCAGAATTTCCACACCTGCCAAAATCGCAACTGGGGGAGGAAACTCAACTGAGCTGCGGCCCCGACAGCCTGAGGAGCACAGTTATTAAGCACAATCTGAGCAAGAGCCCAGATTCTTGAAGGTTTGTGCCCTGGCTGACCCACTGGCTGTCGTCACACGCTGTCCGATACGGACATGCTTTCCTGAAGGAGAGTCCCCCCCGACCAAATGGGAAAGTCAGCGAAGCCGAGGCCGAGAGATTCCGGGTCCCATTCGCACAGGGAGTGACAGCAGGGCAGAGATCACTGTCCAGGGTGTGGACAGGAGGAGACAGGGTCACCGAGAAAGAATGAACACCGTCCAGCGACCGTGGCAAGTCTGGGAAGGCCGCGACAGGTTTCTCAGCCTGATCTACAGCAGGCCTCCGTTAATTTACAGTCTCCAGCGGGCCTTTGCTCCTGGAAAACCCCTCATCGAGCCTCTCTCCAAACAATCGGGTCCAGAAAGGGAGATGCGTTTGACCGTGGGGGCGGGGGAGGGGACGCGCTCTCTCGAACGGCGTGGGCCTGATTCCGAGTGACTCACGCATCATGTCAGCTCTGCGAGGGAGGGGGCAGCTGTAGGCCTGAACCTTGCAATGACAATCTCCCGGTGCTGAGGCAGGATCCACACAGCCCCGGGCACCTCCGAATACACTGGAACCCTCCACCAGTCGCCACACCAGCTCCACCTCTAGCAGAAGACCCGGCTTGTAACAAAAGTGAGAGACAGAGAGAGCCAGACGTCACCACGTTTTCCACCCTACTGCCATACGCATCCTTAACAACTAACTGCAATGCCCCAGACTCAATGCACATCTGCACTATGCACTTTTTGCATGGTCTACCATGGGTTTTTTTTCACCACTACATATTCACTGTTCTCCACAACACGAATAAGAATACCGATGCACATGTACATCTGGCAATAAACTCCTCTACTACTACTCTACTAAGGGCTCAACACTTCAGTGCTATCAGGTCTGCCAACCTGCTGCTGTGGTGTTAGGGTCTGCTCCCACGGCATGCTAGGTGTTGTTTCAGCCTGTGTAACGCTGGGCAACGCCGCAGGGCGGCGAACAGATCTCTCCGTCTCTTGGTCTCTGCGCATCCTAACCCCTTTCCTCCTCCGCAGGGGCCTGTAGCTGCCTTGATTTCTCCCTCCGAAAACCAAACTGCAGCAACTCCGCTCTGCACAAACGGCTCGTTCCCGATTCGCCCTGGACTCGATGCCGGGCTGGCGATATCGGTACCCGCAATCAGTCATTCTGTTCTACACCAAGGCCCAAGATGAGAGTCTTGGTTTTAGATCACGCTCTGTCTTTTCTACTGGCCTTAACTGCTAAATCTTTCCTTCCCATATCTATTAGGACAAACCCTAATAGATGACTCATTAAGGACCTAAGGACTAGAGGGGTCAGGTGAGCTCATGCAGAAGACAGCGAAGCCCCTGGAGGCTCGTTTCTAGCATCTGCAAGGGTTTTTAATTTTAATTACCAGCTCATTTCCTGCGCCATGTCCCATATGGCCCACAGCACTATTCTTCCAGGGCTTCAGGGATCTCCCTGCCTGCTGTTCAAATTCCTGCTTCTCCGCGATTAAACGATTGACGGACTGAGTTTCCCCAACAGGAGGAGGATCCTTGTGCAGAGGGTTACGGGGCTCCGGGACAAGCCGTGCCCTTCCGGAGCAGAATTCCTGGGATCGACCAGGAAACGGCTGGGGGAGATCAAAGGAGGAATCTGAAAGGCGCGCTCGGCTGGAGACGCAGTTGTCGATGAAACAGTCCAAGGCAACGGAGAGACCGGATTGAGTAAGGACAGCGAGGAGACATCGGGGACAGATTGGGGCACCCCTGACCTAAACCTTTATACGCAAAGCTAAGAGAGGCTTTCAGAGGAAAACAGCTCCTAAGCCACTCTTCCGGTCTGACCGCACAGGAACAGGAAGTGAGATGGGGAGGTAAATGAGTGCGACGCAGCTCTCTGAACCCTGGGTGTCACCCACTTTTTCTTCCCCCCCTGGCTTCTTCATACGTTCCACCAAGAACTTCCCAAATAGTAAGGCAGCATGCCAAAAACTCAAAAGGAGTGAAAGCAGAAACAAACAAAACAAGCAAAAAAGCAGAGCGTGATCACGATACAACCCCCAGCAACGGATAACTGACTGAGCTCATCTAAAGCAGCCCGCAGGTTTGTGTGCAGTTTGTGCTCGGGTCTGGGCTGGGGGGGTGAAGAGACAGTTCTGGCTGTCGGTGCACAGGGCCCCAGGAGGCAGGCAATCCTGTGGCTTTTTTAGAGGAAGTGTGGTTCTCGTCTGGATGTGAGAGTTACCTCCTCCCCATTACAATACCGTAGGTGTCCCCCACGCTTGTCAACGCTTTGCAGCTCAAACAGGGCTGCCAGAAGGGGCACTTCGAACAGCTCGCTCAGGAGGACGCTGTGCAAAACACAGAGAGCCAAGAACGGATCGTGTTCTGGCAGGCACGCTGGGCACAGCGCTGATGGGGGGCGTTGTGAGTAAAGTCACTGATCGCAGTATAAATATCCTGTCGGTCTAGGAGCAAGCAGGAGCTGCGGTTTTAATAACAACGCCCACACTGCGCCCGCTGCCTTGTTTTAAAACTACCCTGGAAGAGCCAGTTGTTTCCCTCTTATTTAGAGGAGGAGATTGACGGTGAAAGTGTCTGTTTGCCCTGGGGGAGAAACGGCTGCACTCGGGTCTGTGCTTGTTCGTGCCCGCGCGCTCTCCACAGATCAGACATGGCGGACGGCCATAAGCCAGAAAACAGATCGCGCGCACAACATTAGGGCACAACTCCGGTCGATGGGATTCGACCCACAAAACGAGACCTCCAGTGCGCGAGTGGTGCTGGCAGCACAAGGCCTTTCTCTCTCTGCAAGGGCGCCCTGTGACCCCTGATCACGGGTATTCTCCCTGTCCCCCCTAAACGCCTCACAGCACCCCCAGATCAGCGCGCAGAGGGGCTCCCCAAGAGGCTCCACTCGCAGGAGCGGTTCTTCGGGGGCGCCGGTCGGGCCCCGCACAGCCCAGACAGACAGACAGACGCCACCGGGACGGCCCCAGCCAAAACGGGATACGTGGGGTTCGCGCTTGCAACAGCGACCCCTGCAGGCCACCCGAGAACCTACAGGGCCCGGCAAGACAGGCCGCGGCAGCCCTCCGTTCCAAGATCGCGCTCCCTGCGCAAACGGCTCACGGCGGGGCCTCCTCTCCCCTCGCGCCGCCACCCTGCCCAGCTGGCGGCCGCAGGTTAACCGCTGAGCAAACGAGGAAACCGTGGCGCGGGGACGAAACAGATTTTTGAGGAAGCCCAAGCAAAGCGTCCCATGAGGAGGGACAAGGTGGCCCTGCGGGCTCCACCAGGATGTTTGTGGCCCTTCTCAGGCTTCGCTTTCAGTTCTATTTATTCCCACCACCCCCCCCAGTTCCCCCGATTGCTCCAGGAACTGCCTCTTGGGTTGAGGCTGAACCGTTCCAACAGTGGAAGCCTTTTGATCTGCGGGCGGATTAATTCCTGACAAATCAGCTGGAAAGGAAGAAACGACAATAATAGCCCAGGAGCGGAGCTTCAAGGGAGCGCTGAAGCCGCCGAGTCCTGCCAACGCCGGGAAGAACGGAGGTTTAGGGAAGGGAAGAGGAAAACTCCGGGAGCCGGAGCAGGGAGCAGGGGGACACGGACGGACAACCGGACAAGCCTTGCCGACGCACCGTTGCGCAAAACAGAAGTGAGTTCTGTTGCTTATTAGCGGAATCCCATCGGCTCCGATTCAAGTCTCTTCAAAGAGTACTGGCAAGCTCGGGCGTGAAGGCTGATTGGCTGGAAAAAACATGACTGAAAACGGCACCCAACACCCCCACCGGCCGGCTCCAGTCGCAAACCCAGCCCCTGCGATCCACACGGGACGTCTGGGGACGGACCAGCCGAAGGGGGCTGCGATCGGGGGGCTAAGGCAGCCGATCAGAGGACCAGAACCCCCCGACCCCGTTCTGTGCTGTGACCCAGCAGCCTCATCTTCAAAGCACACGAGGGAAAACGGGACCAGGCCACTACAAGGACGGCAGCCCTGCGATCGCCCAAGTAAGGCGAAACGGATTACTGAGAAAACCCTTTCGCCCGTCTGCAGCTGGAACTCCAGTGAGGAAACGTTTCGGAGGACAAACGTGCAGATTCCCGCAGAGAGATTTTGGCCAGCAGCCAGGCTGTGTATTTTAGGCCCATCCTCGAGTCTGATAATCCTTGGTTTAGCTGACCCAGGTAACTAGCAGAGCACCTGAAGGAGCACGCTCAAACACCCCACACAGGCACCTCGAGGAGCTCAAACACCCAGCACAGGCACCTCGAGGAGCACGCTCAAACACCATCCACTGCAAGCAGAGGAGCGCTCTCTTTTTCTGTGAGCACTTGAGGACTAGAGGACGATCTGCAAGCGTGTAGGCACACGTGTGTGTGTCTGTGTGTGCCAGTCCCTCCAGGCATGCTGCTACCTGCTCTGGTCACACAGCGCCTCTGTGTGTGAGCTGGGTGTGTCTGAGTCAGCCCCTCCCTGCACAAGCCAGACCACTGTCCCGCGGCCCCCCGCAGCCTGTCCCCCACCCCTGCCCGGCTGTCCCGCAGGCCCAGGACGACGCCCTGGTCCCACTCCTGGAGGGCTTCCTCTCCCAGACACCCCAGTCCAAACAGTCCCTTCGAACCATCAGCCGCCTAACGCCTGCCGCAAAGGGGGCAACTGGTTCAGTCAGCGTGGGCATGATCGGACCAGTCTGGCCCTGTTCACGAGTCCCTGGAGACGGACAGGGACTCAGGGGGGGAGAAAGAATCACTGGACAGGAGCTCGAGTCTTCGGCGTCTGAGAGACGGACGACGTCCTTCGGCGATTTTGGCTATGAAGGCGAATCCGAAAAGCGAAGGGTGGGGGATTCTGTCCGAAAGCCCAGTATATGAGGAAGGGTCTTCCCAGCAGGGCGTCAGGTCCTGCCCATACTGAAGGTGACGGGGCGGGCGGGGAGCAGTCTCTCGGAGCCAGACAGTGTGCCGCACAGAGCCGCTGAGAGCGTGTCCCGGGACACAAAGCCACAGCTGTCTGCCGGCCCGACGCGCAGCGCTGCTGGGATTAAATAAAGGCCCCATTATCGCACGGCCCGTGTCGGTTTGTCTTGGGAGGCAGCCGAGATCGCCTCCCTCTGGCCCCCCCCTCCCGACGTGAGGCCGGCGGGTTTCTTTTTCCAATTCGAGTAACGAGAATGAATGAGCCGCGCGAGGGGGTTAATGATCGAGCCCTGCGTTAATGATCGAGCTGCAGGGCTGGAAAAGCACCGACTGGAGGGGAACCAGTTTCTCATGCAGAGTCATACCCGCCTGTTTAAACAGCAGCTTAATCAGGGACGAGGGAGCATGAGCAAGCAGTTAGGGCATTGTTTCCATTCCTGAAATCGAGAACTAAGGGCTGAAGGACATCCAGACCAGGCAGCTGATCAGTTCCAGCGCCAGCGAGCCGCGCCGGTCGGCGCAGGATCGAGAAGCAGGTCCTCCGCCCCGCCCCCCAGGAATGAAATGGGGCCACTTCAAAAAGCGGCCAAGTTCGGAGGAGAAGAGCCAGGCGCTGGGGTGAGAGACATGGCCAGTCGGGGACAAGCGAGGGCCGGGCACTTGTGTGCTGGGAATCCCTCTCCTGGACTACTGGATCACTGCTCTACAAGGGCAGGTCACCGCTGACCCCACCCCAGGGGGCATCAGATCCCTCCAATCGCAACAGTGGGACCGCAGAGAGAGCCCGTATCTGGACCGGACTGGGAGGCCGAACAGTGGGACCGCAGAGAGAGCCCGTATCTGGACCGGACTGGGAGGCCGAACAGTGGGAGAGCCCTTACGCACCCGGTGTGGACCGGGCTGGGCCAGAACCCACACCTGGTCCCAGTGTGGACCGGGCTGGGCCAGAACCCACAGCTGGTCCCAGTGTGGACCGGGCTGGGCCAGAACCCACAGCTGGTCCCGGTGCGGACCGGGCTGGGCCAGAACCCACAGCTGGTCCCGGTGCGGACCGGGCTGGGCCAGAACCCACAGCCGGTCCCGGTGCGGACCGGGCTGGGCCAGAACCCACAGCCGCGCCTGGTGTTGAACCCACAGGTCTAGTGTGCCCCCCCCACACCTCCATCTCTCCCCCCAGCGCTCCGGCGCTCACAGGGCCAGCAGACGCCGAGTGACGAGCCTGACGCTGGAATTCCAGGAATGCCCAGGGAAACGTGTTTTTTGCGCTTGCGGTCGGAAACTCCGGAGGCACTCTGGACGGCGGAGCGGCGTCTCACCAGACGGGGAACTTCAGACATCGACGGGGAAAAAGCCACGGCCCGAGCCGCCCGTGTGGGCGCAGACAGGGCGCTCCGGGGGGCACCTGACCCCTCCAGCCAGACCAGAGCCGGAGAAGCGCAACGTTCGCCCCCGAGGAGGGCTCCACGGCCGAAACGTCGCGATTCCTCCCTTCTCTTTCCTGCAGGGAATAAAGCTGGACTCGATCCTTCCCGGCCCACGCATGCTGACGCAGCTCCCTGCCTGAACTCTTTCAAGCTCACGGAGCCTGCTGAGAGCTTCACCCGCACTGTCCTGTGTGATTCTGACACCCACTTCACCCTGGTCGTTACATGGCTGTGTGTTTGGGGGGAGGGATCCAGTCCTTTTGGGTTGGTGGGCTGCCCTGCGGTAGAAATCAGAAAGCTGCCTCAGGCCTGCTCCGTGAGAGCAACCGGCAACTGTGGCACAACACCAGGCACAACCGGGAGGAGGCACAAACACCAGTGTACACAGGGCTGATATGAGCTGCGCGGCGCGATCGCCCACTCCAGCGTTTACTGTGACCCATCTAGTGGGCCCCCCCCCCTCGTCCCGGGACGGGATCCCTCAGGCAGGGGCGGGGCGGGGCGGGGTTGAACTGCACTTCTCGCTTCTGCCCCCAGACAGGGGCCTTAAAATAGACTCTGGAAGTTGCTAGCACGCTCCCCCCCCCACAGACACACGCAGCAGGGCCAGGGAAGGGAAGAGCTGCAGGAGGGCTGCTGGTGGTGAGCGGTGACACGCTCCTGCCCCTCCAGCAGGGGGAGCAGGAGAGCACTCTCGGGATTGGGGAGGGGTGTTCTTGCTCTGCAGAACTCTCTATATATATAGATAATATATAATAATAATAATGTAGCAAATACACCTCTGTGCATAACAGGGATCCCGGGCAGAGGAAGGTCTTCTGTACCATAGCTGGCAAGATCCCCGTTGAGCAACGCCCATTCGGTGAGGGACCAACCCCAAGAACCCGACTCCGTTACAATAATAATAATAATAATCCTCACAGTTACATAGCACATTTCTGGACACATCACTCAAAGCGCTTTACAGCCCCCCGCCTGCATGATGCACCGGCAGCACTTATTATAAGCCAGCCAGGTAAAGAACACACCCCCCCACCACCACCAGCAGCAGAAAGAGCAGCAAACGGAAAGCACAGAGGCCATTTCAAGGTCTCTGAGCAGCAGGGCCCTTGGGTAGGATTCTGGGTGCGTCCTGCCTCTAACAAACCCCGAATCCCCCCGACAACACAAGAGCCTGCCTTCAGCTGGGGGACCCCGCAACCCAGCGGCGTGTCAGGAGCTCCCATCTCTTGCTGCCCGGGCGCTTGGCGACTTCAGTACCCCCGAGTGCCGCCGTCACGTCGCGGTCTTCAGGAGCCCAGTCCCCACGCCAGCCGCGGCTGAAGTGTCCTCATTGCCGGCTGTCATCGACCAAGCCCACCTTGCCCGACCCGGCTCTCTCGGCAGGGCTCGGATATCACGGGGAAGTGAAATTCTACAACACGGGCACACGTTGCGTGAAAGGAAAATGCGTGCGTGTGTGAGAGAGAGAGAGAGGGAAGAGCTACACGCGTACAGACCCGAGAATCACCACGCCGCGAGTCGCACAAGGCGTTTTCCGTGTAACCCTGGTAGACGGGTCGCAAAATCAGCCATTATCGCTGTCAAAGACGCACCATTAACACGGATTATTGACGGGTGCGGGACACGGAGAAGTCTGCTACTATTTACAAATACAAGACACCCTTCCTGTTTGGTAACTCACAACCTCCACAGTCTCCTCTTTCATTTTTTTTTTTAATTTTGAAGTACAACCCGATTCCCTACCCACTTTTCGAAGTTTTTTTTAAAAAAAAAGTCTCCGCGTTGTTTTCCGGGCAAAGCTGGCTCGTCCACCTTGAGGTGAGGTGTCTCTCCCTCCGTACGCCCACCTCAGCCCGAGCCAGGAATTGCCAAATCCGTTCGGAAAACCGTGGGAACGAGCTGGGAGCGTTTACAAACACACACACACACACACGGTGGAGCTCGGAAGCGTCCGCACAGCTGAGAGAGACACAGAGTCTCTTTTCATCAAGCTGCAATTCAGCCAGACCCGCCGCCCTCCCGAAAAAAAAAAAACAGCCATGTTAACTCTGCGCGGCAGTTCAGCGCAAGTCCCCGGGCCGGGAAACTCAAATCTCATCCGTGCCGCAGTCGCTCTCCGACTTACCTGTGATCATCTCCCTCCTGCTGTCGTCCAGGTGTGTGGAAACCACATCCCCCATGGCGACGGCGGCGGTACACTCCTCACAAGCCCACCGGACTCTCGGACTCCCTTCGCCTGGTCTTACCCCCTTCACCGGTGCTGATGTTGGGTCAGTGGTGTGTGGGGGTGTGTGGGGGGGGGGAGAGAAAACCAGATGCTGCCCCCCCCTTAACAAAACACTAACCCGAAAAAACCAACCATAGAGGCGAAAAAAAAAACAACTTATTGTACTCCTCCTTCGTCGTCCTCTCCTTCTCCCCTCCAAACGAATAATCCAGAGAGAAAACGCCGCCCGGGGACAGAAGGGACGGGACGCACAGACACTTCTCGATTTAGATCCGAGCCAAACTGAGCGCACCGCGATGTCGGCTCGCCCTCTGCTCCTCGCTGCACAGGCGCTCCAGTGCCGTCCCGCCGCGCCGCGGACACACCCTCCGACTGACTCATTACCCGCTCGACTTGTTAGGATAAGCAGCTCCGAAGGTGTGGTTTCAACGAAAGCGGCAATTAAGAGGGAAAAAAAAAAAACACGAAAAGGGCCGCCTGAGCCGAGACCTTCTCTCGAATCCGCCCCCCACCCCACGAGTACAGTTAAACACTGTGCCCTTGGAGCAGAGCTTGGAGTGCGAGGAGTTAATAACACCGCCCTTGCTGTTCCCCTGCTGCACTTGAAAGGGGCCTTTCATAGTCCCATTTTAACGGTTAAGAGTCCATTTATTCTTCAAGCGAAAAATTCAATATACAGCAGGCCGCGTAAGCAGCTGACGATGACTGCCCCGGATTAAGTTCGCCACACTGTAAAGGAATATAGTATACACGTTTACAGAGGGGTTTTGTTTTGCTCCTGCTTTCAATCAACTTCAGAAGTCGCCTTCAGTGCCGGATAGTGCCATGCGATCACAGAGATCTGTTGCTTGAACAAAAAAACAAACACTTTGATCATTATTGATTGTTACCAGCTCAGGGTTATTCGGGGGGGTTTAAAGGATTTGCAAACGGGCTGCCCCGTTCACACACACACACAGTGACAGGGGTGGGGTGACGGGGGTTCCCCCAAAAGCTGAGTGAACTGAAACAAGGTTTTCGAGCCGTGTCTTCGTGGCGCAGAACATGTTCTGTTCTTGGGGTGCACAGAGGGGAGGGGGGGGGTCTACCGTGAGCGGACCCCCAAGTGTACAGAAGTTCATCTCCGTGTTTCAGGAAATGTAGTGCAGGCGGGGCTCAGAGTTGTACCCAGTGTGTATTTTTCTACCAGTATCCCTTCTCTAGGCTGCATTATTTTCTTCCCGATATTTGTAAACTGCAGCGGATGAGATTACACGTCTCATTTTAACCATATGGGAGGAAGGCCAGGCTGTTGGTAGTTCAACACTTGAGGTCTCTCTCCCTTTCCACTCCAACACTCAGTCTGAGGCCAGAACTGGAACTTCCAGCCAGGACTTAACCACTGGCCTCTGAGGATACCCCGTCTCTGGTAGGGAACAGCTCGTTCAACTGTGGCAGCACCCCTGTATCCTGGTGGAATGTCCCCATTAAAGAACGCCATGAAAAAAAAACCACTAATGACTCTTCAGCAAAGGAAATGTTCCGTCTTTGAATGGTGGGGGAAACCCTTTCACAGTGTTATGTTTTTTTTAAGTCCTTCAGATGTTCGTTTTCAGAAATGAAACGAGTGGAGGGCCATCAGATGATGCTGCCTTAATGTTCGTTTTCTCGACAGCCGGAGATAAGGAATAATACAGCCAGGCAGTGTCCCGGGACATCGCTTCTGACAGACCTCTCGAGCTCTCTCGGGGCTTCTGGCTGGCCCAGTGTGGAGCTGCCCTCCCAGTGGCTGCCTCGTGCTTTCTGTTGGCCTGCGCCTGCTTTAGTTTCATCTAAAGACACACGAAACAATGCTTTACAATGATGAAGGCATATAATTTAATTACACAGGTAATACAATGTTGTTGATTATTCTGTTGGGTTTTATCATGGGCAAGTTACGTATGGTATTTATCGTGTTTATTCATTGAATCTATCTATTCATAAGGCCATAAGAATAGTTACACAGGAAGGTCATTCAGTCCATGGTGCTCAGGGCTGTCCAGTCCTGGTCCTGGAGGGGTCAGTGTATCTGCAGCAGGGCTGTCCAGTTCCTGGTCCTGGAGGGGTCAGTGTGTGTCTACAGCAGGGCTGTCCGGTCCTGGTCCTGGAGGGGTCAGTGTGTGTCTGGAGCAGGGCTGTCCGGTCCTGGTCCTGGAGGGGTCAGTGTATCTGCAGCAGGGCTGTCCAGTTCTGGTCCTGGAGGGGTCAGTGTGTGTCTGCAGCAGGGCTGTTCAGTCCTGGTCCTGGAGGGATCAGTGTGTGTCTGGGGCAGGGCTGTCCAGTCCTGGTCCTGGAGGGGTCAGTGAGTGTCTGCAGCAGGGCTGTCCAGTCCTGGTCCTGGAGGGGTCAGTGTGTATCTGCAGCAGGGCTGTCCAGTCCTGGTCCTGGTGGGGTCAGTGTATCTGCAGCAGGGCTGTCCAGTTCTGGTTCTGGAGGATTCAGTGTGTGTCTGCAGCAGGGCTGTCCAGTTCTGGTCCTGGAGGAGACAGTGTGTATCTGCAGCAGGGCTGTCCAGTCCTGGTCCTGGAGGAGACAGTGTGTCCACTGCAGGGCTGTCTGGATCGTGTGGAAAACATGTGTCAAGAAGGTTTTAAATCCAATTCAGTTTTTAAACTTACTTTCGATCCGCTCTTTATTGGCCCGATGGTCCAATTGAACACCTTCTTCCATCTCTTCAGGTGCAGCTGCTCTGAACAGACCTGACACAATAGCCCCCCCCAGCAACAGGACTGCGGAGAAGGAGCCAGGAGCACCCGCACGTCAGGACTCGCCCTGCTGGGCGCAGTCACGCCGTGCAACTACGGGCTGGCTTTGCAGGCAAGGAAAGCTAGCGAACTCGGTTCTAAAACAGCAAAATGTGTCCTGCTCTTGTCTTCTGCTCATACAGGGTGCACATTCACCGTCGCTAGCCAGATCTGCTTTGCACTTTTCATGGGGAAAGTGAAAACAAAGTCTGTTGTAACTGGAAACGATGGACGTCGAACACTGGACGATCCTGTATTTTAGCCGTCTCCAGTAATCTAGTAACGCGTCTCCACGCAGTGGCGCTCAGCCCCTCCGTCCGTTAAAAGGGGCACGCCCGAATCCACACCTGAACTTCAGCTCGGTTACTGAACGCGAGAAGTTCTCGCACGAAGCTGGCACCTCGCTGGGAAGGGCAAAGGAAAAACTGGTCTCTACCCCCCTCGTGTGGGCAGTTTCGGGTATTGCAATGACCGGTGAAAATGGCCGCTCCGATTTCCTGTGCTTTCCTGGGAATTCTGTCCCTCTTCCGGGTTTGGAGGGACTTTTTTTGTTTTTTTCCAAGCTGTGGTTTTCAGCAGGAGCTTGTGACTAAATCCTTAAATCCGTTCGATAACGCTGTGAATAATTGTAAGCGTGTGCACCTGGTAGCGAATGTGAAAAAAAGGAAAGGAACTTTAGTATAAAAAAGTGAGCATTCGCAAAGTTCTCTGTAACCGTGTTGAAATCTTAACTACAGTTAATAACTGAAATAAAGCCCTCTTCGCTTCTCTCGCCAGGATTCGGCGAAAATCACAGCCTCGATTCTCTTCCAGAATCCTCGCTGTGAAGTAGTGAGCAGACATATACACACACCCGGTCAGTTTCCAAGAATTAAACTAACTCGAATCTACTCTCCGTCAGCGTTTTAAGTCATAGAAACACAACGTGCTGCGGAGCACAGTTAAAAATACTTGATCGCCAGGATGATGAGTGACGTGGTAGTAAGCGTGCACGGGTTTTTTCCACACAGCGTGGGAAAGGACAAGGTCATCAACCTCCTCCACACTGACCGCACTGACCGGGTCAGCGCGCCGAAACCCAAGACCCACAGTCGCCTAGGAATCGGGACACCCCGGTCTCGGCTACAACCCTCCAACAGTGGAGTGGCTTTCCACCACAGAAGCAAGATCCCAGCCTGCTGCATTCCGCCACACAATGCCAGGCAGCCTGTTCCACGCTCCTGCCACTCTCGGTGTAGAGAAACACCTCCAGCCATCGCAGCTAAGCACTCCACCTCTTCATTCAGCTGTGTGAGCTCCGGCTGACCCCCCATACGCCCCCTTTCTGTCGCCCTCGTGGATATGTGATGGCTGTGTGCTGCCCTCCTGACCCCCCTCTTTTCCTCACTAAAGAGATTCAGCTCCTTCATGAGCACAACCTGGACTAGAGTCCGGACGGGACTCCTGGGATCTGTCAGGGCACCAGTGTGGGCCAGGAGGCCTCTGGGAGGCAGGGCGCAGGAGCAGTGGGAGAACACACAGACTCCACACAGAAGGCTCCTCGGTCTACAGCCGAACCTGCAGGGCTCAACCCCCCGGAGAGGGAAGTTCTTCAAAGTCCAAGATACAGCCAGCGGCCCCGGAGTCGCCAGTGGGCCCGGCGATGTCCGAGAAGTGACCTGTAAACTCGTCGGGCTGGACATAAGGAGACCAGCGGTTGGCTGGGCGCTCTGCTCGGCCCCAGACCCGCACCGCTGCGGTACAGAGCGGAGCAGCCGCGGCCGTGGGAGGGGGGGGGGACGGGGGGGACGAGGCGGGGGATTGGACGGCGGCGCGGTGACGTAGCGCCTCCACTGAAATCCCCGCAGTCAGCTGCGATGCGCGGTGAACATCCTCTCTCCGGCTGAGGGCAGGCAGGAACAGCGGCAGCGACAGGCACCACAAGGCAGATACTCTCCACAACCGTCATGGCACCCATCGGACTGAAGGCTGTGGTCGGCGAAAGTAAGCGCGCTTCCTTTTCCGTCATTATTGTTCACAATTGCAGGGGAATCTGTCTGGTTTGCGTTTTGCGGGGGGCCCGGGCTGGGATGAACGCGATGTCGCCGGGGATGCGGCGGCGGCTCCGGCAGGAATCTCACGGCAGGTCCCCGTGACCTGGTCGCTGCGGTGCGCATTTTGGTCTCTCCCCTGCAAGAGGGCTGTGGCGTGGGTCTGGGGGGGTGTATTAATTTTATTGCTGCTTCTCTCCCTTTCCGTCTTGGTTACTGGACCGGGGTGGTGGTGGGGGTTATTAAAAAAAAACCTCCGCCCATCCTTTTCAAATGGGCTTTGGAGAAGAGCGGCGATGCGGCGCAGGGCGTTCGTGTGTCTTGACGGCGTAAATCAAAGGGGGTCGTTTCTAATTCGCACGCCTGGCGGTTTTCCTGGCGCTGTTGTCGTCTTTTATTGTACGGCTTAACGGTAAAACCTCTCGGGTCCCGTCATTTAAGGACGCACACATATCTGCGGCGATCATTTCCCCCAGCTCCGGTGTAGCGAAGCCTCGCCCACTGAAGTTCAATCGACAACGTACGATTGTATTTTCTTTTTTTTGTGTGTGTGTGCCAACGATGGGCTGTCGTTCAGGTGTCGCTGATAATCCCACGATCGCTGACGTCCCTCGACGACAAAGACCATCCGCGCGTAAGCGGCTCGGCGGCTTCCACCGGCTCAACCCAAAACAGGCGTTCGTGCCGGGGTCTGAATTTGTGGTTTAGCGGAGGAACCGCCGCTAAACTCGTCTGAGGAGTGAAACCTGCCTCGTCTCATCCTCTCGGGTGGCGATGCGTTTATTTCGAGGGAAAGTGCTGCTTTAAAACGTCCCTGGCGCAGTGCTACTGTACTGTGCCGTGGGAAATTGCTTTTTTTTTATCAGCGTGTCCATTTCAGAGAGAATTAAAACCATCAATGGCGAGGCTATCTGTCCTCTCCCTGGGGATTAGAGCTCCCTGCACGTTCGCTCTCGTACAACCTGGCCATCTGACGCGCAGACAGCCCTTTCCGCTCGCTCATTTTTCTCGGTGTTACGCTATTCAATCACCTTGTAAAAATCAACACGAGGGTTAATAATAACTCTGCGTTATAGCAAGGGATTACAAGACGAGCCTGTTCCAACGCATTGCACAGCTCAGCGCGGACAACGGGCGATCTCCAAAACTGGTTTCAAATACCGAGCAGATTCCGTGAATCGGAGCTATAGGTGCATTGCTTCCCAGCGCGTTTTGAGACTAAGCCTCCCTGCTGTTCAAAGCAATACGAGAGCGGACGGTGATTCGGTTCGGTTCGGTTCGGGCGTGCGGTTCTGACAGCTGTGGGCAGGCGGCTTCGACGTCAGTGGCGGGTGTCGTTTTCCCAGCTTGGGGCCGCTGGAGTGTGTGTGTGTGGGGGGGTCAGAGTTGCGGGACCGACTCAGGCCGCGGATCAATGAGGTGGCGCAGCGTGGAGAAAGGGGGCTGGCGCGGGTAGTTCTCCCTCAGCCCACGGAGATTTTGCAGCAGAATAACAGGGGAAGGACACCGCAAGGCAGCACCTCGCAGTTCACAGCCACGGATCAGCATTGCCATTGAAAACCTCAACGCTGGTGTGAGAAATAAACCACAATACCATTTCACTTCCTCCCTCCTCCTCCTCCTCCCCAAAAAAAGCAAGAAGATGATGTGAAACAGGATCAGCATTAATGACTGAAGCCGCGCCGATACAATCGCAGTGTTATGGCCTCGCCCTCCCGCGCCGCACAGATGCTCTCTAGCGCCGGTGCCGGACGGGTTCTGCTGAGCGGCTCTGCTACACCACACAGCCCTCCTGAACTGGCGGTGCCGCTTCACACTCCCCGCCAGGCAAACGGTGGAGGCGACATCGGCGTCCTGTATCGTCAGGGCTAATAAAGAAATAATTGCCGGACACACGCCGTCTCTGGTCAGCAGGGAATAAACCTATTACTGGTTCCTTTGCTGAGCAGGGCCGCTTTAAAAAAAAAAACACTCCAAACTGCGCACTTGCGCATCAAAATGTGATTATTAAACGTGATTGTAGAAAACGAAAAAAATAAAAACGATTTTTTTCCAAGAGATCATTCAGCAGTAGCCTGTAGACTCTCTAGACGCCGGCCCGAGTGCTCTAGGAGTACAGATCCAGATTGGTTTCCACGCTCCGTGGGGCTAGGAGTCACGCGATTGACGTGTGCGCGCTCCGGGCTGACCGATGTGCTCTTGTGCTCCAGAGGTAGCGGGGTCGCGCATGGGGGCTGCGTGTTTCTGTGGGCGACACCTGGACTCTACACCGTCTGCTCTCCTGCGGGCGGGCCTTCCGAATAATCTGGTTTCGCTGTCAGCCCCAACCTCAGCTGGTCGTCTTTGTTCAAACACAGCAGAAGGGTTTCATATAATGAAAGCTGCCTGTGGCGTTTTTACAGCACAATAACATCACAAGTCGCTTTTTAATCATTTAAGGTAGTACAGTGCCCAGCTTGGTAACTGGCTAACATTTACAAACAGTAAATTCATACGCGGTATTCTGGTGCTCTGTGTATTTTTTTATTCTGTAGACTGCTTCTTGCCAGAACTAATCAAGTTGGTAAGTGTTTGCTCTTGAAATTCAGTTCCATTGGCACAGGATATATGTTTAAGGTTCTGATAAAGAGCTGGGTTCCACAGATCTCATACCGAAACGGTCTAAATTTTAAATTCCCTCTTGAAAGGAAAATGAATAAATGAAGGGAGGTTTTCTTACTGTCAGTCATATTAAGAAAGCACGCTTATAAGTATTGGTGCGGGTTAAGGTTACTTCTCACTATTTAAATAGCTGAGGCAAAAAAATACTACATTTCCCAGGATGCAGTGTACCTCAGGGGGCGTGTCGGGGGGGGGGGGGGGGGGGGGGGTTGGTAGTAATTGCATTATGATGTCATGCAGCAGGTGTTCCTTTGAGTGGGATCGCAGTACTCTATATTCACTTACAGAGGGGCTCAGGCTTATTAAACCTCCTGGCTGGATTTTTTTGGTAACTTCGGAATGTCCCATCCTCATCATCACACAAGGATCCCGCACCGGGATCGGAGTACAGTCCCTTCAGGACAGGGAAGACGGAAGATGGCAAAGATCATTGTTCTTCTTAAGAACACACCTTCCTTTTGCACGCTAATTATAGCCAGTCATTGTGGCTCACAGGAGCTACCTGTACCCACGTAGCTCAGTGCGAAATAGCCCCCCAGACGCTCTGAGTCTTTACGATGTTGACGACATACCATGACTACATTACGAAACTGACAGCAGTGTGACAGATGGCCTCCTGCCCCCCCCAGGGACCTGGGAGACGGGAAGCTGCCCTCTCCCTGCAGCTCTTCCTGGGGATGAACCCGGAACAGTTTCTGCTGCAGCCACACTTCTGAGTGACCTTTGACCCCCCCCCAGCTGCCCAACCGATAAGAGTGTCCTGTGATGAGGGGTTGGTGTGTGTGTGTGGGGTCTAGTTCCTCACCGAGTCATCAGTTCACATCCACCGTCTCGGTGTCCCAACATCTACAGCTCCCACTCGCCCACTGACGTTCCACACTCATCCTCTGCCACAGCTATGGCTCAAGGCCTGCCCTGGGCCCAAACTCTGATCTGCGCCTGTGGCTGGAAGGTTGCCGGTTCAAATCCTGCGGCCTAGCAGAGGAATCCTACTCCGTTGGGCCCCTGAGCCAGGCCCTTCACCCCAACTGCTCCAGGGGCTTTGATAAATGGCTGACCCTGCGCTCTGACCCCCAGCTTCTCTCTCCCTGTCTGTGTGTCTCAGGGAGAGCAAGCTGGGGTCTGCCAAAAGACAAATTCCTAATGCAAGAAGTTGTATAGGGCCGATAAAGTGATCTTATCCTATCCCACATTAAGTCAAGTTTGAGGTTGAAGACTGGAAAGGTGATCTTAAAAGAATTTTCACGTCAAATGTCCTGTAAAACATTCCCAAAAAAGGTCCCGGCTGTGATTCGGCCCCTGGTCCTGAAGACTCGAGCCCTTGCAGAATTCCAGCTCCGCCTCGGCTTTTCTAATATCTTTCCACCATTTCCCGAAATCTCTGATAGATCTAGAGCGGACTTATCGAATTAATAAGAATCCCAGCACCGTGCTGCGGTTAGGCAGCCAGATCTCCACACCGCGGTCACAGAACAGAAGCGGATGTCCGTGCGGATCGTGGGTGAAGACGGACACTTTTGGACGTTCCCATTGGCCTGCCGGAAGGGAAAGCCATTTTCAATCTGGAGTTGAACATGTTTCAGAACACACCCTGGTCATTTCCCTCAAGTATAATAACGCAAAAGAGAAACTCATCAAGTAATTCCTCCACTTACTTGCACGTCTGGGAGCCAGGTGATGCCCGACGCTGAGAATTTGCTCACGGACCGAGAGGGGTTTTGTACGGAGTATTCTGCAATGCACAGTAAGGGGTTTGACACCTCCCTTCGGTACCGGAGACAAACAAACCCAGTTCAAGCACGGGTTGGAGTCCTGCAGAGCTTTTAGGAATCTTTTAATGAGCAACTGCTTGCTAAGACCCGAGAAAGGCTTGTTATTGGGACTAATTCAGTAAGCATTTCGATCAAAGAGTAAACCCATCTGAAAAAGCGTTGCAAGGAATTCATGAAGACTCCTGTTGTACAGCAGTTAGATGTAAGCCCCAAGGTTCATTACAAAAGCTGATAATAGGTGCTGTGCGTTTACACCTCGTTACCCTGTTTTACACGTAATCTACAATGTGCAACTACAATGGCATTTAACTGTGGTTCTGCTTCTCCGATGTGCTTTGTGCGATGTGGCAAGGGGGAAAACCTGGAATGGATCTAGCAGCTCTGCAGGGGGAATCTTAGCAGCCTGCCCGGGCTGCTGCCCTTGCAGGCCTTGACTTCTACCCTGGGTGCCGTTTCTGTAGGACTGACTGAAAGGAGACCTCCTGTCCGCAGCCTGTGACTCGGGACTGTTCCACTACTCCCCCCCCCCCCCCCCCGTGCTTGGAGAGGTGGTATATTCCTCCTACTCTGAACACTTGTAAGTGGGAAGTGCATCTTGTGCAAGGATCAGTGGGGAAGGGATTTGTTTTCGTGGAAGCACACACATGTCTGAAAAAGGGCTATCCAAGAGAAACTCCTGATGAATTCTGAACCCCCCCATAATGGTGAGGGACTATGCCAGTGAACCTGCCCCACAGGGGGCCTGTCACGCCTTTCCAAAGAGGCTTTTCTGTTCCTGCTGCTGACTCTATATGCAATTTGAATGGAGGCTAATCCTGTGCTGGTAATTGGATAGAGATCTCAGAAATACATCGGAGGAAGAGTGTTGCTGGTCAGTTTGCTTGACGTGATCGTGTTGTTGTTTAGCGTGTACATCCATGCGGCTCCGGGCGAAATGCTCTTCCAAAATCCAGTTTCCCCCCCCGAGGTCAGTTCCCCCAAATGAAGGAGCCAGGCTGTCCGACAGGCGCCGAAAGAGGTAGAGGCCTCTGTCTCCAAGCCCCGACAGCCTTCAGTAAGAGCCAGCATCCCTCTCGTAGTGCCGGGACAGAGTGCGGACCGGCTGCTGCTCTTGGGGTGCAGCGGGGCTCCCCCGTCTGTGGGCCTGCAGCTGTTCCAGGTCCGCCTGAAGCCCCAGCGCTCGAGCAGCCGGGAGAAGCGATTGAGTGAGATGGTCCAGCCGAGCCGATTGGCTCTGGCCCTGCGGGACTGGGACCGGGGACCCCCTGGGGCTTGGGGCGCAGTGATGTCACTCCCCTGCGGAGATCCGGACCGAGACCGGAGTGGACCCCCCCCCAGGCCCATCTGCGGTGGTGGCTCAGGTCTAGGAACAGACCCCCTGCTCTGCAGGGACACGATCCATGTCGAGACCGACTGCCCGCTCTCCTGGTGACCTCCTTGGCTTTTGTCCTGCCCTGCGGTGGGGAAAACGGCTCAGGCGGGCACAGCTGAAGCGTGCTTTCGGTTCCGGCGGGGGACCGGACCCCGAGGGCCCCCCTGTCTTCCACGGCGCCCGCATCTCCTGGCCCCCCCTGGCAGGGAGTGTGTTCGGCTCACGGCGGCCCCCCGCGCTCCGTCACAGAAATAGCTCGGCCCGAGACGTAAGAGGATTTGCGGAGATTAGACTCGAGATTGCCGGGGCCTCTTGCATTCACCCCGTTCGAAGAGTTTTGATACATTTAGACATAATCCCCTTCCGGTAGCGAACACTTCTTTCCGGACCCTATGCAGACGACACAATCCGAAGAAGTGAGGAAACACTGGGGGGAAAAAGTCATGCAGGAATACGGGGATGAAAACAGGGGGGCGTGTCCACGCAGTGCCAGTGATCCGGGGAGGTGTGGCCGAGGCAAACAATCCTAGAAAAAGTCCAAAGGGGAATCCGAACGATAGCAAAAGTCCATGGCCGGGTGATCCATCCAAAACAAGCGATTAAAAACAGGTGCCGGGCCGGAACCGGCGGGGGGGAACGGGAACAGGAGCAGAGAGTTAAAAACATAATGGATCCAGAGGGATCCAGACGGATCCAGGGCCCAAGCTCGCACGATGCAGAAATCAGATGTAGAGCCCGGAATTGACCGAGTGTCTGGCTTTTAAGGGGAACGGGGAGGAGGCTGGAACAAGGGGCAGGTGCACAGAATTAAGTTCAAAGTGAAAAGAGCCGGAGAGCCCTTAAGGAGGGTGGGCTACAATCGTGACACTTCCCCCCCCCCCCCCTTCTCTCTCATCTCCCCAGACTGGCGCCCCTCTTCAAACCATGAGGCTCCCTCTCACCAAGACATCCCTCATGACTTCATTGATTCAGGAGCAGGGTCAATTAAGCAATTAAGGATCAGCTCCCGGCCGGATTTTAGCGCTCGAGGATCGCGGGGGCAGCCCGATTCTCGCATACCGCTCTGTCATTGCTACTTGTATACTACAGTCAGTAAGATTCGTGTTGTAGAACTTTTGCAAGTCATTCTCCTGTGCTCGTGCTTTAAAGGCAGGGTCTGTGCTATGTGAGAATGATCTGAGTTGCTATGGGTTATGGTAATTTCCTGGAGTGGCAGCTGGAGAAAGAAGGGGATGACTTGGGGCCTCGCATCTCGGAGCTAACTCTTTCTGTCCTGCTCTGCATGTCGAACAGGAAATTGCACTACAGGGAATATTTGTTCAGCAGCCCTCTATAGTGAAGGTTAAATACAGATAAGTGTGGAGAGGCAGCTGGTTCTGCCCTCGGTTTTGGTACCTGCTTTTTTTTTTAAAATAATAATAATAATAATTAATAGGAAATAATAATTATTGTAACAGATTTAATCAACCAGGCGCACGCCAGCAAAGGAGAGAACAGACCCAAGGGCTCTTAAACACCACTCTGAGGAGAGCCCATACGTGAGAGAAGGCCATCTGGTAGTTAGTAGCTTATTGATCCCAGGATCACATTGCTGGGGTACTTGTTCCAGACTCCTACCACCCTTTGGGTAAATAAGTGCCTCCAGTTCTGGGCCTGAAATGACACTGGTACCAAAGCAAGCTCACATAGCTTAAATCGGAACCATAGAGCTCTGGAGTAGTGGGCCCAGTCTGTCCCCTTTAGGGTTGGGTCCACTTGAGATGACGTCAAGAGTCACCAGCCACTCTGCCAGTCCGTTCAGAGACTTGGCCAGGTTTGCCCTCATAACAGCGCTGCACAAGTGTTGGGGTTGGGTGTCTTTTTCCCTTAAAAAAATAAACTTGGCATCCAATGGTGAATCGTAACCCACAAAACCTCTTTGCTGCTTTTTGTCTTTGCTTTTTTTTTCCTTTTGCTTAAAAAAATAACTCCTCGCTTTTGCACGCAATACGCAGGTGAGAGAAAGAGCCGAAATTTGAAACGGGAGATCACAGATCCAGGGCTCACGTTCCCCTCCTGCTGTCCCCGAATCGCAGCAATAAATCACCTCACCTACACACAACCTTGAGCACAGCTGACTGCTGACACGCACACGCGACTGAATTACATCTCCCGAGCATTCAAGATCGATCTTCTGGTGACGCTTGGCTCCTCTGTACGGGCCCGAGGGCTGACGGATTTCACCCCACTGCTACTGATAACGCTTTTAAAAAGACGCCAGGATAAAAGACCGATGAGTTGTAATGAATACACTTAAATCTGCATGCCGTATTCTTTGTGGTTCTTCCTCAATTCCCTGCGTCTGTTCCCCCAGCTGCTGTGTTTCCTAGGTTTTTATTTTTCTGTCCTGGACACACACAGACCTGATTTGAATCCGCTGCTCACTTAATTATTCTGTATTTCTACAGTTTCTCTCATTGAGGATTCTATGATACTCTTAAGAGCTGGTGGACCGTGGCCCACGGAGACCAGGAGAGAATTCAGAGGAGGAAATGTGGCGTTACTTTTTTTTTTAATCCTCACCGAATGTCTCCAGGCGCGAGAAGGTTCTTTCAAACCTGATCTCAGTCTTCGTTCTGCCCTGAAAGCAATTGAGTTCATTAGCAAGTTGCTGGACTGGGTGACTTGCTTAGCTACAAAACTGGGCGGTTTCTTCTTTGAATCGGTGTAAGCAAAGCCAGGTGTCTCTTCCTCCAGAAGAAAGCATGCGCAAGACCGCAGAAGTACACTGATCTGTCGTAATCTTAATAGCGCAATCACTATGCATCAGGCAAGACAGAGCGTCATTCTTCTTTTTATTTCTGTGTCTGCTGACTAGATTCCCTGAATCCTTCCCGTCTGTCTCCGTTACTCAGTGTGAGCGTGATCAAGCAGAAATGTCAAATCTGAGTCACGGCTGCAGAAACTGATGTGGATTAATCAAAGCAATGAATGTAATCATGGCCGAGCTGTGCTGCACTGAATTCCCTAACTCGGCACGCGTGGCTCCACTGATCTTTTCACCTGTTCATTCAAAGCGCAGATCAGTTGCCCCTTTTTGGGGACCCCAACACGTCAACGGTAATCTGTAAGTCTTCAAAATGTCGTCGGGGGGGGGGGAAAGGAGATGAAAAGGCAGTTCAGATCGATAAATCAAGCTCTCAGTGGCTGCGGTCAGCTGGTCCCTGAAGACTTCGGCGTCCAGCCGTAGTGGCAGGGAGGAGAGAGCCCATCTGGACGGCCCTCTCACGTTCCCCGGAGCCGAGGATTAACTCCGAATTAACTGCTTATCGGATATTAAATAATATTCCCGCGGATCATTCGCGTAATGTGGATTCATTGAAGGAAACAACACCAAAATGCTGGCACAACAAGCCGGCGCAACACAGCTCTGACAGATGGAGATCAGGAGCCATACGCTCCTGCCCACTGACAACCAGGCTCCCTCAACACCAGCTGCAATCTGCTTTACTGTCCTCTCTTCCGGGATGCCTGTCTCTGTCCTGTCCTGCACGGAGCTGGGGGTGGGGGGTATTGACAGGGCTCCACGAATCGGCTTCTTGCACCACATGTGGGAAACGCCGACTCTACAGTCCGGCAGGATTTCTAGGTGTCTTGGCATCATCCACCGATTCAAACCAGATATCCGCTCCTGGTCCTGGCGGGACGCCGTGCCTGCTGGTGTCCACGCCCCCCCTGGGCTTCACGACAACTTATTCTGAATCGGTTGCTCTCTCGTTCATACGACTCACTGCTTCAGGCCAGGACCGGGAGTGAGGGGCGCTGCTGTAGAAGGGTCCAGTCTGTGCTCTGACCGGGCTGTTGATCGGTCCGGTCCGTCAAGGCTCTCCGGAAGAGCGCCGAGCCGTGACGGGACCAGATCTGTCCGGGGCCAGTTGTGTTAGCCCATGGCTTTCCCGTCCCTCTGAAAAAGCCAAATCACAGCCAATCCATCCGGGCCTTAAATTCCAGCTTCTACAGCGATTTTTCCCCACAGTGTCTTGAGTTGAGTGGTGCCTGGTTTTGCTCTGGACTTCCTGAGCTGGTTCTCCTTTAGGGTAAAGCACTTTGGGATGTTCTTTTCCCATGAGTGAGGGCTCTTGTTCCTAACAGCGGCACCTGTCTGGGAGCCAGAGGCTTGTGAGGGTGCAGGGTGGTCTCAGTGCAATAGGGACATTTGTGGCCGCCCCACCACAGACAGCCTTGGTTATGTCCGGTAGTGGGGGGGGGGAGAGGTAGCCCAGGGGGGTGGGATGAATGCAGGGGGGTGCTGGCTGGAGTTGTCACTCCACAGGACCGGAGAGGGGGAGACAGTGTCTGAGGAACGCCCTGAAATCCCTGAGAGATTCCCGAGATGGCTGCTGTCCAGGAACAACTCATCGGCATGAGACTGGCCTCGTGGCTGGTCCAAATATAGCTGCGTGGTGCGAAGAGATGCACTAGACACAACCGGCAGTGGGGCTAGAACCCGTGGACACACACATTTTTATACAGGCGGGGGAGGGGGGAGAACTACAATCGAAGCCTTCTCATCGGGCTGGGTGAAGTCCATTAAAATCAGGACTGTACAGTAGCTCATTCACCAGCGCCGCTATGGTGGAGCCAATGGGTGTTCAACAGGCTCAGAAGAGAGATCGCGTATGGATACGTTTAGCCTAACAGCTGCTCATTGCAGGAGGGAATGGTCTTAGTCCACATAGAAGGAGGTGAAACTTGAATACTGTCCGCGTGTCCCTGTGATGGCACGCTTCAGGGTGTACTAACCCTGGCACCTGAGGCACTGTGCACCCCCTTGCCCCAGTTTCTGCAGGTGCTGCAGGGAATGGCAGGGCACTAGGCTTCCCCACGTCCCCTGTCCAGAAAACTCTCCCAGTTGGAACTGGAGACGGACGAAAAAAGACAGATTCCTTTCAAATTAGACGGGGAACAGTCTCTTGCATGTGTGTTTATGGAGGCGTGTGATGTGGCTGTGTAGAGACACGTGTGTGGCGTGCGTGGCATGGCGTGGCGTGCGTCTGGACACCGGCTCAGCTCCTGACGGCACGCCGCCTGTCCTTGTGTCTCCGCAGAGATCATGAACGACGTGATCAAGAAGGTGAAGAAGAAGAGCGAGTGGAAGGTGAGTGGTCTGGTCAGCGGGCCCCTGTCCCTCTGTCCCCCGTCACAGCGCACGGCCCGAAAGCTGCCGGGATTTTCCCTTCTTTCCGATTGGCTGTCCTGGGCGCGCGTCATGACCCCGACTTTGATTCATCAACGTCGTGCAGTAAATCAAGGAGAATCGTTGCTTCGTCACGGTGAATCGAAACAGCGGCACGGTGCAGCACGGTGTCGACACGGTGATTTGTACTGTTGTCCTGGTGCAGCACGGTGTCGTCACGGCGATTTGTACTGTTGCCGTGGTGCAGCATGGTGTCGTCACGGGGAATCACAGAGTCGTCACTGTGTATCGTTTTAAAAATATTTAAAATTCATCCAAATTGCATTAGCTTTTTCTCACGGCCAAGGTATAGCTTTCTCCTGATCCAAGTGTTGTATGAGGAGATGCCGTTTCCAAACCACAGTAAAGTCAATTTCTGGAAAAACAAATGGGGTTTCGAAGACGGGATCCCCTAGCAAAATCCGCGACACACCTGCTTCACCCCTGGGATACGGCCAGACTGTTGTCCAAAACACAAGGTCAACTGTCTGAATCTTCCTGCCAGTGGATTTTGCCGTGCCTGGGTATTTTTCCAAAATATCAGTTCGCCCACGATATGACATCCCTCAGGAATGATCCGGGATTGTTGTACTTCCAGGTGCTGGTGGTGGATCAGCTCAGCATGAGGATGCTGTCCTCCTGCTGCAAGATGACGGACATCATGACAGAAGGGATCACCAGTGAGTCCACTGTCCGAACCCCCTGGCCAGGCCAGCCCACTACATAGCCAGGAGCCACAGTAGCCACCCACCCGCGTGCAGCCTGTGAGACTGCACAGATCTTACACCCAAAGCCACAGTAGGAGAACAGTAAGATGTTCTGATTCACCCTGAACACTGGAGTGCAGCAGCATTTGCACAGAGAGGAACAAAGCAAAACTCATTAGAGCAATTGAGGAGCTCAGTGCTGTTTACTCCACATGCAGGGAATCAAGTCAGGGAGTCCAGTCAGAGGATCAACTGAGCGCCTGCTTGCTCTGTTGAAGGTTTAATGAAGAGCACATTTCTGTTTTTAAGCCAAAATGGGGTGACAGATAGTCTGTTTTTGTCCTTTATAACGATGTTTTTTTAACGTTACCGCCCTGGGGCCTGATCTTGTCAGATCTCAGAAGTTCAGCAAGGCCGAGCTAGGCCGGTACTGGGATGGGGGGGGTGGACCTCAAAGGGCTGCTCTTGTAAGTGGTGCTAATGGACCAGTAGGAGGCGCTCTTGCTCCCAAAGCGAAAGCAGTGTAACTGGACACGTGACAACAGCGTCACCATTGCTGCCCTCCTTGTGATCCGAGCCACAGCAGGCTTGCAGACATTCTTCAGTCGAGGAACCGATGAAGTCCTAAGGCTTTCTCATTTTTCCGACTAACAGAGAATTGTCTGTCCTTTCCTTCCCTCTCTCTCTCCCCTCTTTTCTCCATGCCAGTTGTTGAGGACATCAACAAGCGCCGGGAACCCCTTCCCAGCTTGGAGGCGGTCTATCTGATCACCCCCTCGGAGAAGGTAAGGACCCCCGGCGCCCCGTCTCGAGGACTGGGGCACCGTCCTGCGCCGGCCCCCGGGAACGAGGGCGGCTGGGCTGGGTGGGAGGGGCCCGTGCAGGACGGACACTGGGATGGGGGGGCAGCAGTGTCCCCCCCCTGCTCAGGCGTGTCTGCCGTCGGCTCATGAGCTCACGCCTGCTCACGTACAGCAGAATCACGAGGACACGGGCGTCCAGCAGGAACCCCATTCCGCGCATCAGACAGAACCCCAGCAAGGGCTCTGCACGGACAGAGGGGGCCGGCTGCTCGCTGCCTGGAGGGCGTGACGAAGGCTAGAACCTTCTGACCAGCGCTGGCCAGACCCCCTGCGGGGCTGGCTTGATGGTCACTAATCCCTGGGGGACTGACCCCCCCCATCAGGCCGACAGAGGGGCTTAGGGGTCCAGACTCAGGCCACGCAGAAACACGGCCCGAGCCGAGGTGCGCAGCAGGACAGTCCTCATAAAAAAACGTTTTTCCACCAGTTGTGTAGTAGTAGTAGAGCTTAACACAGGGCAAAGCCAGACAAACTCCATGGACAAATCAGGCGCTTTTGCTGTGACAACAGCACTGTGCAATGCAATCTGAGATGGGAGCCTTTCAATTACAAGTATGCTGTGCTCTTACTGCATTGTGACAGCCGCTTCGTGCCCTGCAAACCTGCAGAACAGCTGAACCCCACAGGGGGACTTACCCAGAGAGGGTTCCCCGCTCACTGGCCCGGTGTGCAGGGGGGGGCTGTGGTGCACCGTGGTGAAAGCAGAGCAGAGCAGTGAGGGCAGACGTGCAGGCCTGGGACAGACGCTGGAGAGGGGTGGCTGGAGCCCTGGGAGTGTCCCAGCGGTGCACAGGGACAGGGAACCAGCGCGTGTGTGTGTGTGTGCACGTGTGCGAGGCAGAGGGGGGCCCCCCTCTTCCTCCCCCAGCTCACCCCTCCTCCTCCTCTTCCTCCCTCTGCAGTCAGTGCACACGCTCATCGGCGACTTCAAAGACCCGCACTCGACCAAGTACAAAGCCGCCCACGTCTTCTTCACCGACTGTGAGTACTGACTGCGCCGTGCTCAGGCCCCACCCCCGTTCCCCTTCGCGTTCAAACCCGCAGTTCAGAAAGGACCGGACCGATCCGGCCCGCCCCCCCCCGCGGTAAAGATCAGATCAAATTGATTCTGCTAGTTAAGGGGTTCAGCAGGCGTGGGAACCCTTGTGCTACAGCGCTGGTCTCGCGTCCTGCAGAGATGCCTCTGTTCTCCGGGCATCAGAGCTCACCCTGTACCCTGTGTGCCCACAGCCTGCCCGGACCCCTTGTTCAACGAGCTGGTGAAATCCCGGGCATCGAAAACGATCAAGACCCTGACGGAGATCAACATTGCTTTCCTGCCCTACGAGTCGCAGGTACGTCGCCGTGAGCTGCTTGGGGGACAGTGCTGCGATAGAACGGTCTTAAAGAGCAGCAAGATTAAACCCTGGCCTTACAGGAGTGTCCTACAGCGACAGGTTCAACACTACTGCTCCGAACACTAGCCATCTGCTGTACACTGAACAACACAGGCTAAAGGCACTGAATCTCAAATGATCACAAACACAGAAGACTTTGACGGGACCTCATTCAAGTGATCAAAGTCAACCCTCTGGGAGTTTTCCCCAGAATCGACAGTGGAAAACAAGAGCACATGAGCAGAAAGGTAGTAATGCCAAGTCCTTTTAATACTGAAGGGGGGGGGGGGGGGGTCTTCTTTACACAACGGGTTGTGGGAGTGTGGAACAAGCCTCCCAGCCATGCTGTTGAAGCCGACATCATGACATCCTTCAAGACCCATCTTAATGGGATCCCTAGATCAATTAGCAACTAGCCCTCTAATGAGCGAGACGGAGTGAACAGCCTCCTTTAGTCCCACCGGGGGGAGCAGGGCTCACAGACAGCGATCAGACTCCCCATCGCTCAGCTCCCTCATCTCCATTTCAGCTTGTACGCTCCTTCTGACCCGTCATTAAACATGAAAAGGCCAAACCCGAGATAATGAGGTCGCTCAGGGGTTAAACTCTGCAGGCTAGGACGTTTCTGAGCTCCACTAGACGTCATGCATCAGCAGTGGGCCAGGCACAGCCTGCACAATATAAACGCAATGTTGACACAGGGCTGCGAAAGCCGCCGGCATGCAGACAAGCACCTCTGCTGCCTATCCGATTTCCAGATCTCCTCTGTGGACATTTCGCCTGCATTATCGCATCGCAATTATTCGAGTGGCTTCTGTATTGGAACAAAAGGCAATATCAGGATAATGCGACAGCGTTTGAAGAGGCTAGGGATACATTTGAACACCACTGCAGATGGCAGCTGAGACGCTTTCTGTGGGGATTCAGAGAGCAGGGAGAGAAGGACAGGGTGGGAGAGACGGGGACACAAGGGCAGGGAGAGGAGAAAGAGAAAGCTGGGGAACTCCATTCAGAGCCCAGCCTGAGAGGTTGAGAGAGACAGCAGCTCAGAGCTGAGTGCAGTGGCGCTCTGTTTACTGACAGAACCTTCCAGAGGGGCTGAGCTGAGGGCTGTGTCTCAGGGCAGCCCGGCCCACAATCCCCCTCTCCTGTCAGCTGCGATTAGTGCACCAGAGCCAGAGCTGCTCTAGGGCTGATGGTGATGCAGCCGCTGCCTCAGCCACATCCCCCTAATCCTGCCTGCTATTGGACAGCCGGCATGTATATAGAGCCCAGCAGCCAATCAGACATCCGAGAGGAGACAGATTGGGTGACATCAGCACGGTCACATGACTCAGAACAGATGGACTTGGGTGGGTAGAGAGAGAAAGCTTTCCAGTGCTAGTATCAGTGAAAATCTCTGTCCCAAAGTCCTCCCAGAGACGTATATCCGCTTTACTGAACTTGGTGGGTTCCTGTAGACTTCTGGGCTTTTTAAAGGAGTTGCAGATCCAGTACAATGAATGCAGGGAGTGGGACAAGTGTGCTAGGATAACTACTGCCCTCTGCACCCAGCAGAGCAGTTGTGGTAAATTCCGCATTAGTCTGGTTGGTGCTGATAAAGAGGAGGCAGCAAATATCGTGCATGAAAGTTTATATACGAATCTACAAGCTCAAACACTACATGCATACTGTATGGGCACACCTATGCACAAAAACAAGCACACACACACATACTGTACAGACCCTTTCCAACTCCTCAGTGGGGAGGAGAGCAGAGTGATGAAGCTAGTTCAGAGACAGGGATTATAAGGAGGTCATTATTGGTAAAGGCCAGGGGGGAAATTTGGCCAGGATGCCAAGTCCCCATCACTATACTAGAGGATTAGGACCCACACAGACTGCCCCCTGCTGGCCCCACTTACACCTCTTCCAGCAGCATTCCTTAGCTTTCCCAGGAGTCTCCCATCCAGGTACTGGCCCGGCTCACACCTGCCGAGCTCCAGTGGGGCTGCCTGCTGGGAGCTGCAGGGTGAAATGGCTGCTGGCTTCTAGCAGAACCGGCAGGCTGGTTGACTGACCGAGTCTCTCCCCACCTCTCCCCCGTGCCCAGGCGTACTCTCTGGACAACCCAGATGCTTTCCAGAGCTTCTACAGTCCCCACAAGACCCAGCTGAAGAACCCGGTGATGGAGAGGCTGGCAGAGCAGATCGCCACGCTGTGCGCCACACTGAAGGAGTACCCTGCCGTCAGATACCGCGGGTGAGTCGCCTCGGCCCCGGGCCCGAAACCAACAGGGTGCGGAGTCGACAGGCTCGCGCCCGAAGGGACTCGAATCCGTGTCTGGTTTTCCAAGCTGCTGACTGTCGGGATGGGTCACACCAGGCGAACAGGCCAGCCCCCTCACACAGGGGCTGGTCCGGTCCAGTAAAGCCCATAACCAGCTCTCGTTAAGAGCCGAGCTGGAATAAAGACCTGCAGAGACACCGGACAGCCCTGATCAAGAACTACTGCTGCACTTATACTAATATACAGGGACCGCAGGGCCTCAAAGACAGCACACCAGGAAGTTCAGTAACACACGCAGAGGGCCGTCAGTATCAGAGCTGGCATTTACCTTAAAGTGGGAACTGCAGTCCCAGTTTCTCAGACTGGTTATTAAGTCTGGGCCGTCAAATAAATTCATTGACGTTATAGAAAAGAAAAAGACAAATTTCGAATGAAGCACAAAATGGTCAACTCCGTGAAAGTACCGTGAGTCGCCATGTGGTCACAAGAGTTCCCCCAAGAACTGCGACGTGATGCGGCCCTTCCTGCTCACTAGTCGCTGTAATGACTAATGTACTGGGACGCAGCAGTGAACAAGTACAGTTTGTGCAGACATATCAGCGCAGAAATGTTCCAACATGACCCGCATGCAGAGTCAACAAGTAGTGTTTGTCGCCATCTTGAAGTCAAGAGCGATATTTCTCCCGGATCAAACGAGCTGGATTCACACGCCTGCTTGTTTACAGCGTCATGGGGCCACTTCACCTCGCCTGAAGTTTTGTCGCCCCGTTCTGAATCACAGAATACGGGGCTGCGCAGACCTGGAAATTTGGTCTACTTTGTGATGGAAATTGGGAGGTTTCACAAGTTACCAAGAACATTTGACTGATCTTGTTATTGCAAATGCCCTCATCAATCCCGATTCTTTCTAAACCCAAAATCTAAAACAGCGTTGCAGCTCCCCCGTAAACAGATCACTGGCCTGGCCGATAAGTAGCTCTAGTATCTAGCAGAGCTCTGGGGAGACTAGGTCACAAGGCCCTGTGACCCGTGAGAACAGCACTGAGCAGCACTGGTAATCTTGCACCACCCTCTGTGTCCCCGTTTTGCATTCGTGCCTTATTCGAGTCTTTTCGTGCAAACCTGTGGCCATTTTAACTGTGGGAAAAAGCTATAGACGGAACGTGCAACTGGAACTCCACTCCTAACCAGCAGCTCCTTGTTTCTTGCCAATGTGACAAGAACGGCCGTACACGAACACTACCCCGCTGTGCAGCTGTCTTTGTCTCTCCGTCTGTGTGCAGGGAGTACAAGGACAGCGCCACCCTGGCTCAGCTGGTGCAGGACAAACTGGACGCCTACAAGGCCGACGACCCCACTATGGGAGAGGTGAGAGGTGCAATGATCTACTGCTCATGATCCCTGGGCTCCAGAGCAGCACTCCTTCTGGAAAAAACCTCACGATTCCTCTCTGGGCTGTGCAAGCACAACGAGTTCTTGCATTAGTGAGAAACTGTGAGCTTCAGTTATAGTCCCCCCCAATCAATGTCTCTCTTTCTCTCTCATGCATGGATAACCGGTCTTCCCCACCCTCTCCTTGTGCCCCCCCCCCCCTCCTCCTCCCTTGCAGGGCCCAGACAAGGCTCGCTCCCAGCTACTGATCTTGGACCGGGCGTTCGACCCAGTGTCGCCAGTCCTGCACGAACTGACCTTCCAGGCCATGAGCTACGACCTGCTGCCCATCGAGAATGACGTCTACAAGTACGGCCTGCACCTCCTAACCTCCGTGTATCCCAGAGCGTCCCAGTACAGCGCACGGCAGGGCTTTTTAGAGCCGTTTCGGGTTTCACTCGGTGGGCTCTTGTCTCATACGACGGGAGCTTGTATGAAGTCTGTGCACCCTTTCAGACGTCTGCATTGTGAGAGCAGCACTGCGGAACGTCTAGATGGGAGTGCGTGCACACACATTGCCACCAACGAGGACAGGGCACAGCCCAGGGGTGTGCCAGTCTCTGGCGTCCACGAACAGCATCAATGCTGTGCCTCTATAGCGCCCTCCAGTGTACAGTCATGGCACAGCAACACCCATTCCTCATGCTTCCATTTGTCCTCTGCATGCTTGAGTTTTGTGAGCCACAGTGGCTGTTTTTAACCAACTTTAGAAGCACCCTCTCCGTGCGCAAGAGTAGACCTTGTTGATGCTTGTTTAGCCCCGTCATCTACTCTAGGCTGGACCCCCTTGCGGGGCGATTTGTAAGTGCGTTGCCCTAACGCCTGCCTTGGTGGGGCCGCTCTGTGTCCAGGTACGAGACCAGCGGGATGGGAGACTCGCGGGTGAAGGAGGTCCTTCTGGACGAGGACGATGACCTGTGGATGACTCTGCGACACAAACACATCGCCGAGGTGTCCCAGTGAGTGTCCATCCTCTCAGGGGGTGGAGTGGGGATCTGAGAAACTACCCCAGAATGTTCCAGTATCATGAAATATATTTGCTTCCCCGCTGCATCGCTGGAATCTGCTCACAAAGCCTAGATCTGTTTTATATGAGTGAAAGAACACTGTGCCTTTCCTCCACCAGGCTCAACTCGGTACACAATGTGCACACCCCCTAAACATCCTCACAATCTCTCCTGAACACTAAGCATGTGCTGCACACAAGCACTACGATCTCCATACTGAACACTATTTCACAGGACAGGCTACATGTTCTGGATTGACAGGGGTCACTCTGGTCTTGGGAAGCACAATTCGGCAAACTTAAATCACCTGTTTCTGTAGCGGTACAGTGCAACAGTTTACTGTTTGAGCTGGTAGTAAGTGGAACGAGAGTCATCTACAAGCCCTCAGGAATGGGCACGCAGCTTGCAGGCTTTCGGCAGTAGAACTGGACATTCTCCTGACTCCACCTGCCCCAGGGCTTCAGGGTGAGAGGCACTGAGGCTACCCAGCCCCAGGACCGCAAACGTGGTTGGGAATCTGCAAATCAATCAATCCGATTGCTTTGCCCACATCCCCGCTGAAGCCCCGAGCCCAGGCCAGCGTGCAGAGTAAACCAGTCGCCTCTCTGTCCCCACAGGGAGGTGACCCGCTCCCTGAAGGAATTCTCTGCCAGCAAACGGATGAACACAGGAGACAAGGTAAGATCCCTGGCCCTGCACTTCTAGCACTCACACTTATCACTTGTGAAAGACCATCCGTGAGCACCATCCTCCGCCATCAAGTATACCGCCACGAGGTACAGTGGTGCCTGTTGTGAGTGGCCAAGTAGTGACATTCCCGTGCATTCACGAGCTTTGACACAACTAGCTGGTTAATTAGATTAGACTGACGATCTGTTATCCACCCTTCTGCAATCCTGCAACCGGAATGACTGGGATAAACTTGTTAGACATTTCGGTATCCGAGTTTGGACAGTGGAATATCATTGCCCTGTCCTTGGTGCTGTGTGGGACAGGGTGTCCAGTCTGAATTCTAAAAGGGCCGCTAGGCAGTGTCGACTGAGCAAGATCCTGTGGGCCAGCGTCCCAAGTTCCTCTCACCTCCCGATTTTCCTTGTTGTGGCTGGGCTTGGCCCTGTTGACTGTCCGGTTTGCTTCTGCCTCTCGCAGACCACGATGCGGGACCTGTCCCAGATGCTGAAGAAGATGCCCCAGTACCAGAAGGAGCTGAGCAAGGTGAGAGGCTCTGTACAGTTTACCCTGCGTCTCATGAGTCTTTAAATCCAGCTACTGGAAAGACAGTTCGGGGGGGTAGCTGCTTCAGCATGTGTAGTCTGCACAAAGGAACAAGTAATATCACCTTTATATCACCCCTATCACCTCACACAGGGTATTTCCCTTGAACTATACCCAGATTATGTGCAGGAAAGCACCTATATATCCTTACATTTATACAACCCTTTTTTGGACACTCCACTTAAAGAGCTTTACAGGTAATGGGGAATCCCACTATTACCACCAAAGTGTAGTCCTACACACACCAGCTCTCAGCAGGAAGGAGAGCAGAGTGATGAAGCCAGTTTATAGATGGGGATTATTAGGAGACCATGATTGGTAAAGGCCAGGAGGAAATTTGGCCAGGACACCTGCATCACCACAAAGCCTCTCCAGTCTGTACACTTGTGTCCATCTGTGTCCACAGTACTCTACTCACCTGCACCTAGCAGAGGACTGCATGAAGCACTACCAGGGCACCGTGGACAAGCTGTGCCGCGTTGAGCAGGTAAGCTCACCTGGCCTTGGGACCGAGCGCTAACCTGCAGCACTGGGCAGGATTGTTTCAGCCCAGGACAGTGGCACTTCCTAGT
Source organism: Lepisosteus platostomus (assembly GCF_059453375.1). Taxonomy (NCBI): domain Eukaryota; kingdom Metazoa; phylum Chordata; class Actinopteri; order Semionotiformes; family Lepisosteidae; genus Lepisosteus; species Lepisosteus platostomus. The sequence goes on from NC_142631.1 coordinate 2,001,907, forward strand.
CCCGAAGGGCTTAAATTTCTTGGAAGGGTGTGGGAATGGGATTGTGGGATCACTGCAGCGTGCGTCTTTCTGCCCCTCTCTCAGGACCTGGCGATGGGCACGGACGCGGAGGGCGAGAAGATCAAGGACCCCATGAGGGCCATCGTGCCCATCCTGCTGGACGCCAACGTCTCCACCTACGACAAGATCCGCATCATCCTCCTGTACATCTTCCTCAAGAACGGTGAGCCCGCGGGGCGCCGCTCCACTCCCACCCCCAGTCTGTTCCGCTTGGCTTGCGGCGGGGAAGTCGGAAAGGGTGAGTGAAGCTCTCTCTCTCCCCCTCCGTCTCGCTCAGGGATCACGGAGGAGAACCTGAACAAGCTGATCCAGCACGCCCAGATCCCCCCCGAGGACAGCGAGATCATCACCAACATGGCCCACCTGGGGGTGCCCATCATCACGGATGTGAGTGTCGCCCTCTCCCTCGCCGAGGCCCCGCCCCCTCTCCCGCCTCGCTCGCTCTCTCTCTGACTCCGTGCCCGTCTCTCCCCAGTCCACCCTGCGCCGCCGGAGCAAGCCGGAGCGCAAGGAGCGCATCAGCGAGCAGACCTACCAGCTGTCACGGTGGACCCCACTGGTCAAGGACATCATGGAGGTGAGGGCTCCCCCCTGCCCCCTGCCACCAGTGGGGCAAGAGCCTTTGCTAGCCAACTGCCCCCACAGGGCAGACGAAGTCCCAGTCAGCGCGCACACTTTCCATAAGAATCACCTTTATTCTATATAGCGCCTTTCAAGCTCACGTTTGCTGTCCAATAAACCACTGCAGCTCATCGCGCCGCCACAGACCACCACAGTAGCTCAGAGTAAAAGCCGCACGGCGGACGTGACCTGAACGAGCAGGAAAGCAGCCGGCCGGCTGGGTGAGATCACCACGTTAGCCCTTGCTCTGGCCCAGACCTGACCCTCGTGTCCCTGCCTCCCCCAGGACGTCATCGAGGAGAAGCTGGACACCAAGCACTACCCCTACATCTCCACCCGCTCCTCTGCCTCCTTCAGCACCACCGCGGTCAGGTAGGGCTGCGGGCGGGGAGGGCTCCGTGCCTGTGTGCGGGAATTTATGACTGCAGTGACCCGAGGCTGTCCAGCCACGGGGGGGTGGGGTGGGGGAGGGGTTCTGCGGACAGGGAGCGCAAAGGGGCAAGATCAATAGGCATTATCGAGACGAGAAGAGATCAATAGTCATCAAGGCGGGAGTCTGGCTGTAAAAGGCCTGTGACTAATCCACCAGCTGTGAGGGGGGGGGGGGTTGAGTTGGTGGGGGCTGCATAGAGCAAGAGGGATCCAACAAGGGCCGGACTGGACCGCACTGGACGTCTTCTCCCACCCCAGGAAGAGAGGGAGGCATTTCAATCTCGCTCGCTTCCAGGCATGCGCCTGACGGGCCTCTCTGGACCGCGAGGCTGGAACACACGCGCCACGGGGCGGGCAGACCACTGCTGTCACCCACCCCCACTGTGGGGGAGAGGGGCCGGGCCTGGAGCTGCTTGTTCAGGGGAATGGGAGCAGTTTGCCTCGGACAAATTTCCCTTCATTTCTGCTTGCAGCTCCAGAGCTCCGACAGCTCACCCCGTGGGGGTCAGGCAGAGATCCGATCCGATAGCTCTGCGCGCGGGGAGCTCTTTGCACATAGATGACCCCCCCCAGAGCGCCTCACAGGGGTTGGGAGGGAGGGGGAATATTGTCCAACGAATTCAAGATGGAGGACAGACCTTCGACGAGCATTTCAACATCCCCGCTACACCGGATCCGAGTCGCTCTGAAGGGTGTTGTAGGTCAAGGGGTGGACCGTTGAAGAGGCATCGGTTCACCGTTTCAGACGGCGGAACGCAGCTCCAGCAGAGAAGAACGATCACTCTCCTGCCGAGGCCGAGCAGAGCAGAGCAGAGCAGAGCGTAGCCCAGCGCCCTGAAACATCGGGGTAACAGGGAGAGAGGGGGAGATTCACAGCCAGGGCGGTAACGTTTCATCAGTCTGCAGCTGAGTGAGCCAGCAACGACTGGGAATGCGCCGGGGGGGGCCCTGCCTTTCGGTGGTCCGAGAATGAGGCCGTTATCGGGCTCTGGGAGGGGGACGGGGGGGGGAGGAGGGGCAGAGTGTTTACACACAGAATGCCGTAAGCTAAAGGAAGTGCCCCTCGCACCCCTGTTGCCACAGTGCCCGCTACGGACACTGGCACAAGAACAAGACCCCCGGGGAGTACCGCACCGGGCCGCGCATCCTGGTCTTCATCATCGGGGGCGTGTCCTTCAGCGAGATGCGCTGCGCCTACGAGGTCACGCAGGCCAACGGCAAGTGGGAAGCCATCATCGGTGAGTGCCACTCCGCCACTGGGGAAGGGGGGGTGGGGAAAGTCCGCCATCTTCCAGCAGTGCACGGAGGGTTGGAGCCGTTCCAGGTTCCACAAGCTGCAATCGTCCGCCCCCGTTTGGAGTGACCGAGAACTACGTCTGTATTTATAAAGTCTGAACTCTTAACTCCACAAAGGTCTCTGAAAATCTCAGATAAAGGCAGGGTACCGATTCGGACGACGCGTCTCCCGGTGTCGGGCGGTACGCCGGAACCTGCAGCTGGGACCCGGAGGGGCTCAATCTCCTGTGCAGTGGGAATCTGTTTGGGAAGGGGGTGGGGAAGGGGGCAGACGCCTGTTTCTCTGTATCATGTCCGCATCGGTTCTGGAAGAAGTCACAACCGTCTAGGTGCGAATGCGTCTTAGAAATGAATCTTGCACACGCTCAGGTGAGCAGCAGCTCCTCGTCTCCTGACAGCACAGGCGTGGCGTCTCTAACAGGCGCCCCGGCTGTGCGTCTGTTCCCACTGAAGAACGGTCTTCGTGTTAGCAAGCCAGTAACTCAGGGACTGCGGGGGGGAGGTCCGAGTCCGCTGCTGGTTTAGTTGTGGGCGTGTCTCGTTGTGTGTGCGTTAAAACTCTTGTTGTTGAAGTGCAGCCGCTCGGCCCTGTCCTGTAGGCACACTGCCCTGTCTGAGTTGAGCTCTTTCCTTGCCTGGCTTGGCCCGCTACCCACTGCCCACTGCCGGCCTCGGGCCTCAACAAGCCCCCGCTGGCTCACGAGCTTTCTGACCTTTCACCCCTCACTGCCAGGAAGAGTTCATCTACACACGACATGGGCGCTGGCAGAGAAAACGGATTGTATTTTAGACTGCAGACATGAGATGTTTTTACTATTTCCACGAGGGGAGGGGGAAAAACAGTTTTTGAACTCTATTTCGGGTCGGTTTGCTTTTAAAGTCTCACTATAGAACTCCCCGACCCCCAGACAACAGCAGATTTCATTAGGCATTGAGCAACACCTAATGACAACTGCACACTCTCCCCCCCGCCACTGCCCCCACTCCAAGGCCTCCACAACTTCATCCTCAGGGTAGAGTTGTAGGCCCTGCCCAGCTGCAAGGCTCCGAGACAGGCAGGGGGTGGCAGGAGAGCTGGGAGGCCGACGAGTAGGCCCAGCCCGAACTGAAAAGCTCAACGTGCTTCGCGATTCACACCGATTCCAACTACTCGCATGGCACCTTAGACGCAGACCCTTGTGTCTCAAAGCATATCACTATTGTAATGTTTGTCATCGAAACAGTTGTATCTGTGTGAGCACCTCGGGGAGAGTCACTTCAACCACCAGTGAGCCATTCCAGGATGTTCCGTAATTCCTCCCAAAAAAACCCATCCCATCTCGCCGTTCGACACGCGAGAAATTGGAATTGATTTCCTGTAGTGACTTACAAAGTTTCTTGGGGCGCACGGCGGAGATTTCCCGTCACCCCAGACTGCGGGGGAGCTGGAGCCAGGCCTGTATAGCGCGGCGTGCCGATCCGTATATCCTGGTCCAGCTCCCTCTTCAAGAGCCTCGAGTTCCCAGAGCTACCGCCTGGGATGACCGCTTTTGAGGAGAGCGGAGCTCGTCCCCAAACAGGCTGGACATTTTTTTTGCATGAAGAAGGGTCCAATTCTGAAGGCCCGCAGGTCTGGGCCCACGCAGTAACTGCTCTGGCAGGAGCAGCTGGTGGCCCTGGCCTGGGTACAGGGCTCGGGCTTCTCTCCTCCTCGTCGCCCCAGACACGAGCAGCTGCCACGACTCACTGATCTCTGGAACGATGAGGTGCGTGTCTGTCCCCGCGTTGTGACACAACCTCCACGTGTGAGGAGACTCAGCATCAGCGGGAGGGTGGGGGGGTCCCCCTTTCGATACTTCCTGTGGACCTGTACCCCCGATGGGTGGGCTGGTGGAGATTCCCCAGCTGGAATTCGGAGAAGGGTTTGGAAAAGAGAGCTGGGACTCGCACACGCCAGGAGGTACAGCCACAGACTGCTGCTCTTGTAGCTGCGCAGAGCTCCATGCGATAGTGGTTCCCAATCTTTAGAATCGGGATTTTGGGGGGAGTGTGTGTGTGTGTGTGGGGGGGGTGATAAGGGATGTTTAGGGTGGCATTACTGCCACTGTGCGGCTCTGCTTCAAACGTTCTGGTCAGAAATGGGTAAATGAAAAGGTCATGTGGCATGCTCTGCAAATCAGCCAGCCTCTGTTCCTTCGCAGGTTCCACCCACATGCTCACCCCCACCAAATTTCTAACGGACCTGCAGCACCCCGACTTCAGGGAGTCCTCTAGGGTGTCCTTTGAGGACCAGGCTCCTAAAGAGGAGTGAGAGACAAAGCACACTCTGACAAAGTAAAGGCAGCCTTGCAAAGAAGCCCTTCTGAACCCCTCCGTAGCACAAGGGCTCTCTTTACCTCGATATCCTCTTACTGCTCTGCTCAGGGATGGCAACCTCAGGACCACCGCACAGCAGCTCGGGCCCCCCCCGGCACTGCCAGCTGTGGGCTCTAACAGAAACCCGGTCGCCCCCGACTCGTCGCGTTGCATGAGTTGAACCCCTCCCGGTCCAGAGAAAAGTGGCCGAAAGCGAGGCACCCAGCATCAGGCGGCCAGCGCCCCGTGTTGGGCTGGCCACCACAGCAGAGCCCCGCAGCTCGTAAAGCCTGGAGCGGACCGGACTGCTATTCAGCGGGAGTCTGACTGCCATCCCTGCACTGTTCTCTTCGGGTGGATTAAATCACAGGCTCCAGGCGCCGTCCTCCCAGGATTTTTCCCCGCTGGGAGCAAGTGGTGCATTATTCTTTTTTTTTTCCCTCCTCCACCTGTTTTGTGTTTCGTTAGGCGATTTAATCCACCCCCGAGATTCATTTTTGTTTTTGTTTTTTCCAAACTCTTGTCAGAATCAGCTGGGTCGTTTTTTTCTACTTTCTCCGGAATTTGTTTTGACTTTTCAGTTGTTTTTTTTCCCCATCCACCCCCGATCTTCTCCAAAATCCTAACCAAGGCGGCGAATCGGCCGTCTTGGACGTTAAAAATCAAAACACACACACACAGCAGTTCCTCCCTCAGATATCACACAGCCCTGTCGCCGCCCCCGCCCCCTCAGTGGAGAAGTGGGGGGGGTATTTCTTCCGCCATTTTGGAATTCCTGTTCACGGAGGGGAAATGCTTTTTTCCACACCCTGCGGAATGTCCCGCGGTGTTCCGGGACGCCAGCCTGGCTCCGCCCGGCAATGGCGCAGGGGGAACGCTGTGGCTCAGCGATCCCCACGGGGAATTCGCCATCTCTCTGCTCCCGAGGGTCACACTGCGGTGAACCCGGAGATGTGTGGGCAGGAAAACCGGGCGATTCCAAACGGGGTGGATTCCCGAGCTCCACATTTTTTTTTTTAAATGGGAGGGCCGGAAAAGATTCTGTAGGCAGAGTCGAACCCGACCCAATCGGTGGTGCTGGTCCAATCAGCTCCAGCAACCCCTGGAATAAGCCTTCCCCTCCTAGAACAGAGGCCCAGACCGGCGGGGACAGAACACACACACACACGTCCCTTCCCTCACTGTCCTTCTGGATACTGCCCCCTGAGGAATAGGATAATGCATCTCTGCCCGTCGCCCGCGCAGAACGACAAACTTTTGGCTCCCAACAGCTCATCTAGGTCACAGGCAGGCCCCTGCTTTCTCCATAGCAGTGCGCCTGCTTAATGCCTCAGCGCCATAACATTCACGCTGCTTACCGGCGGCTCGACATGTTATCTAGAAGGCTGGGCTCTGAGCTCACTCCCACACACCGCGAGCTTAACGGCAAGTCCCCCTCACCCCCCCACACAGACACTGATCACTTCCTTCTCAGATAGGAGCACGCCATCGAGGGACACTTTGATACGACAGGCACACACGTGCACCAGCTTCGGCCACCCCCAGATCCCATCCCCAGGCCAGCTCGGACCCCGGGACCCTCACACCGGCCTCTCCCCAGATACCCCGACACCTCCCGCGGCACAGATTGGCGTCGTCGGCGTCGAGTTAACTGGGGCCACTAACCTGCACAGGGCTAGGAATTGGGAACCTGCTAAAGCAATAACCGTTTTTTTTTTAAAAATCATTTTACTTACTTTTAATTTTCTACAAGTAGAGCTGCTACCCTGTGCAGTATGGGAGAGCATACTGCCACGTTCAGCACCGCTTGCAGAAAACAGAAAGCCATCGATGTTTTTTTTGAACAATAAAACGGCCGTTTTCCTTTCTATTCATGTGTGTTTTTTTAAAAAAAAATTTCTTTGCTGAGCCACACTGCCGCGGTTGCCGTCTTGTGCGTTTCTGTGCGCAGTGAGCAAAGCTCCAGGTATTCTCCGGGCCTGCCGGACCTGACAAGCCCAATCCAAGTTGTTCTCCGTGCTGTGCACGTTTACACACTCTCACACAATCTGCCTGCGTACCCCGGGGGTACATCAACTTAAACCGGCTTGTCACGTCTGGTCTTTTTAACGTTTGCGCAGAAAGAGGGAAAAAAAAAAATGAAACACCAAGTTTCATAGCGAGCTAAATAAACACCCGCAGGCTGTTTAAATGAAAGAGTTCTTTGTTTGCGGTCCAGTCGAGCTGAGCAAATACTGGAGTTTCTCCAGTAAAATTACAACGTCTGGATCTCGGCACTAGAGTCTTCAGTTCATTTCTGAGCTCGTGGATGGCACTACATCCCTGGACTGAAACAGCGCCACCTGCCAGGCGGCAGTGATACCTGCAGCTTTGCTACAGAAACAAGTGATCAAAAAAACCCCAAGAAGAAACATCGCTCCTATATGGTGTAAGAAATGTGTCTTCAGCTTTTACAAAAAACAATAACGCAGTACCTCTATTTTGTTACTTCGTCTGCTCTCAAACTTCGTTTTGCTTTAACTCCGGTTAAGAAGCAACGCAGGATGGTTTAACAAATGCAAAAGCTTGTTTCATCTGTTTGCCCATCCTGCTGCAGTCTGTAGACCATTGCTTGCATGGCATGGTGACACTCGCATCGTGTGCTGAGAGTATCACTTATCAATCTGGTCTGGTCCGCTGGGGCTGCTCTTGCCCAACTATGATGTCACCACCTAGTGTGTGATGTCATTACAGCATAGTGACATCACTGTCCGGTGCACCATAAAACCCCACGAGTGAAGAGTTCCTGTCTGGCATTCTGGATTGTGGTGACGTCATCGTACAAAGAAATGGAGAAAGGCTGCACTATGTGCAGTCTGTTCTTCAGACAGAGCATGTGCATGCAGCTCTTCTCTGCATCTCTCCAGTGGTTATTCGCCCCTTTAACTAATCTGAAAGATCTTGTTAAGGCACTCCCAGCCTGGTTAACCCATATTTAAAACCTGTGGTAACTCCTTGCAGATCATTAGTTAGCTGGATGAACAGTAAACGCTACAAAAGCTTTTGAATTTCCAGCTTGGGAAGTTAGTTTCCTCGGATTTTAAATCTTCCTGTAAATCAGAACAGCTGAAAACACATTTTCAGAGTAACAGCCGGAGTCAACCCGACTAACACCAGTCCGTCTGTCTCTCTCTCTCCCCCCTCGCTCTCCTTCCTGCAGGGTCGACTCATGTCTTCACCCCCACCCGGCTTCTCGATGCACTAAAGACGATGAATAAACCAGACGAGGAAAACACCAGCTAAAAATCACCTCCCTGGCCTCGCTCCCCTTTCGCAGATCTGATCTTCTGCCCCGCCCCCTCCCTGCAGCCCTGCCCCCTCCAGTCCCCTCCCATCCATCCACCAATCAGACAACCTGTTGTCTGGTGACATCACAGTGATGTCATTCTTCCTTCCTATATTAAATGTATGCATCTTGCTAGAGAAAAAAAATAATCATTTTAAAAAAAGAATTGCTGAAACAAAATAAGAAAAAAAAATATATCTTTGAGGCTCCTCTTTTACAATGGATGCAAAGATTTAAACGTCGAAAAAGCACCATTTAACGTTAAGTACCAAATGTAACATTGAATGCTCTATGAAACCTGCTAGAACGTGTAAGACTGTTTGTGACCCTCTGATTTATTAATAGCATCTATCTTTCCTTTCCGCTTCGTCTGGGTGGTCAGAGGAGGAACGTGTTCAGGCAGTGCACACAGGAGTACCTGCTCTCCACAGGGAACACAGTGCACAGGAGACAGGAATTCTGGGAGACATGATTTAAGGGGTCCCAGGAAACTCTGGATAGTAGACTCCTATCCAGCCTGTTCCCGAGGGATCCTGCAAAATGTGCTTCATCAGTGAGGCCGGGCAGCTGGACAGGAGAGTCTGGGATGGGGTTCATACTGGAGTCCGCGACCAGCTGTAGGCCCAAAGCACCCAGATGCAACCTTAAATCACCCGTGCGTGTCTAGTTGTCCCATCCCAAGTTCTGGATTCTTTCAGGAAAAGCCTGTAAGCGGGGCGGGGGGAGCAATTCAAGGCAGATCTTGGAACTGCAGACGTCGAGACCCCCCCCGCCGACAGCCAAACAAAAAGGGGGGTTGGGGGGAGGGGGGGTGGAAGGGAGCGGTTTCAGACAGGAAAACAAAATCCTGCTTCCCAGCTTCCTCCTCTGACCCACGGCTTAAGGAAGCATTTCTCCTCCATGAGTAAGTACAAAAAAAAAAAAGTAACTTTTTGTGTCAAAAGGTCATTGCTTGCAAACGTTTAAGGGGCCAATTGTATTTCAGTATTGTATTCTGTAAAATGAAGTCTTCTCACTGGCTAGTAATGAAGTTTTACCCTCCATGCACTGAGTTACGTGTTGTGTAAGATATGTTACTGTTTAGCGTCTCTCCGTTCCGGTGATGTTCTGGCTGTGACGTAGTGTGACCGTTTTTTTCTTTGGATAATGCCAAGCAGCTGCCACTGTGCTTTGTGACGTATTAGCTCTAGCTGTAGTGGTGAACGGGAAATATATATATATAGCGATTTTGTTGGACTTGTTTCGCTCCTGGTGCGACGTAACACTTTTCCACTGGTTAACAGCTTTGCAACAGCAACGAAATCTATCAGTTTTGTTTCTCCCCCTCCAACCTTTCAGTTTCCCTCCCCCTCGGGTAATCCGTTTGTAATGTGCACCCTGCGCGCTCCGTCACCCTAGGAGTTTCGGTTTTTTTTTTTTTGTTGTTGTTGTTGGGGTTTTGTTTTCCCAATTTTGACGTTGTATAGAGATCACTGTATTGACCGGTTGATTTATATCAAAACTTATTTATCGAAGAAACAAAAGGTTTTAAAACTTTTTAAGTTCGTCTGTCTTGAATCCGTTTTAATTTATTGGCAATCTTTGTCTGCGAGCGGTGAAGCACAAAACTGTACTATACATGTCCTATAAGTGATGTATTAAAGCTGTCTAATAAATTGGCTTCCATTTAAAGTGCGGATCCACACGCGCGTCGCGTCTTATTTAAAGCACAAACTCCGGCGCTGGTGTTTGTAACGCACCTGTTCTTTAACGGGGAATTACCGGCGCTCTCGCTCCGAGTGGGCAAAAGCAAGATTAACAATTAACTCTCCCTAAATTGCGTTTGGGATCTGTTCAGTAAATAAAGATAAGGTCCACTCAGCTTTCATGTTTTTACACACCGAAAGAGTTTGCATTTTGGATCCATTTTGAACTGTTCAAACACGGGACCCTTCCCAGACATTTCACTTCATGTGCACGTATAACAATTCAGTTCATTACAAAACACATTTACACATCGTATTATTTCCCAACGGGATTGAAGTACCGTGTATTTCTTTGAAAAATACCAATATCAGCCTCTTTTGATATGTTTGCAAAACAGGCCAGGAAGTTTTGACATTTTGCAATAGGACATCATCACAAAATAAATGCGGGACGGTTTCAAGGCCACCTTCACAAAGGGCGCAGTTATCATCTGTACTAATTTTAGATACTTTATTGATCCCGTGAGGGAAATTGCGGTGCAACAGCCGCTTAGCAGGGTGTAACGAAATAATACAATAACGCATCTTTACATTTAAAATTAGATTTAAATCTCTGCACAACAAGGGTTTTGACTGGATCACTGCCCCCCGACTGTTCCACTAGCTCTCCTGACACAACTCTTTCTATCCCAGGTTTATCAAGGAGACAGGCAAGCCTGCCGCACTCACCTGGGCTCGTCTCGGCTTCTCTCAAAGCGCTACACTCATAGGTGGGTCCCGCAGGGCCGAGATACTTGTCTTCGCTTCCGGCAGCTCTTACGGCCCTCCCTGACGTCACCAGTCGCCGAAGGCTGGGGACACGTGACGAGCGCTCCTCAATTAAGCCAACTAACGGGTTCAATTAAGCGAAGGAGGAGGCTTGAGGTCTAGGCCGCTGCTATTTTCAAATGGGGTGCTTCTGTGACCCATAACGACATTGATCCTGAAAATCGCTTAGAAATCGACGAGGAATCCGAAATTGGCAAACAACCTGTCTGATTTGGGGCTGACCACCCCACCCCCGGACAGCCCATTCTCGGGTCGCGTTGGTAAAACCACGTCCAGGTCAGAGGTCACAGGTCACCTGGCCCACTTCCCCAGCTAAAACCTTATTTAACAAGAATTCGTCGTTTAGGAGACCTACACCATTCAGCTGTTACAACTATAAAAGAGACTTCGGCGATTCTTTTACAATGACATACCTCCTTTTAAAAGCCATTTCCCGTCAACGTGGTTTTTTTACTAGATTCCGGTGGAGCAGAACGTGCGTCTCGCACTCTTGAGGTTATCAGTATTTAAACCCTGGTGGCTGTGATCGGTGCACAATACATCTTCATTATTGTGCTGGGAAAATGCCTGAAAGAGACACTGTCACTGGAGAAAGTGCTCCGCTGTATAAATCAGTTATAGTTCAAGCAGGGAGCTGCGTCAGCATGCGTAGGCTGCAAAGGAACAAGTAATAGGTTTATTTCCGCTGAAAAGAGAAGAAAAGAAACACAACGTTTCGGCTGTGGAGCCTCGTTCGGGTTTGACACACCCGACCTGATCGTCGTCACCTGTAAATGTTGCTTGAGCAAACGATAAGGCAGCACACTGCACCCACGTCCTCTCTGTTCAGATAAATGCCGTTCAGGAGGTGTTTCTTAATGTGCAGCATTTTCGTTTTTCAGCTAGGTTTAAAGGGACGTCATGTCACAGAAAGTTTACGGGTCCATATTCAAGAATTAAAAATAAAAGCCGCCTGAAACATATTTGCTGCAAATTTTTATTGTGTGCAAATGACGTCATTACAAAACTTAGAATCTCTAAGCAAAGCTAAACTGTGAATAGATTTTTCTAAAAAAAACTAAAAGCATTCTGAAAAGGACTGTATATCTCTAGTTAGATTAGTAGAAAAATATGTAATTATTTACGTACATTTACAAAAATAATTCGGAATCACATCTTGACATGAGCTCTCAGCACCACGACTCGATATGGGTAAAATACACTACTAATTTTATAATTATTTCACTTGCTAGGAAATTTAGACTACACGAAAGTCTCAAAATCGCGATTGAGGAATGTCTTAACAATAACCCTGACCACAAACGCACAAAGCAAAACCTATAAATTACCAAACACGCATTTTAACACCAAACAACCTCATACACAGAACATGAAACTATTACAGACCAGAAGTGAATAAACTAAGACAAGAGACATACCTGAAAAAAGACTGCTAAGACGATAACGGGATCACAGCTGTAGTCGGAATGCTGCATTTCGATTGGCCGTGGAAAACTGATCAGTGCGCTCTCCCAGCCAATCAGCCGAATGGCGGATTACTCCGCCCCCTACTCACTATAGATCACAAATCCCTCTAACTCTGTCCAGGTGTGATAGGTCTCCATCTGCTCAAGACCAAGGAAGGGTTTCAGCCAGTCCAAATAAGTAATAAATTAGCTCAGACTGAAGGAAAACCAGAACCTTTCAAACACTCCAGGACGGGTGCTCCACACTGCTAATTCTTCTCAACCACAGAACCTGCTCTGACATCTGGAATGTTTAAAAATAGTTTTTCAGACGATCTAAGAAATCAAAGACTGAGATCAAAGGACAGGCGCACCACCTGGACCGTAAACCTTGAGATTTGCTCAGAAAGTATTGCATTACTTAAAAGTATAACTTGCATTGTTCAGTGCCTTGTTGTGAAAGGTGCTATATACAAACAAACTGAATTGAATTGAGAAAGGAGGTATGCAAAGATGAAACATCTGCACATTTTGGTCTTTTCCTTTAGAAAGCTGGAATAATGTCCCAGTCCTGTCCAACCCAAAGCAAGCGAATCCCCTCATGAGCTCCAGAAACATCCTTCTGAACTGCAGGCTGGACCAGCGGGGATGACCAGCAGCACCAACACAACCGGCCACGACCACCACCTCCTCTCACTCCGGCGTTCGGATGCTCTTGGAGTCTGAGATCTCCCCACGACCCCCGCCCACAAAACCCCACCTCTCCAATCAGTGCGTCACGGAGATTTCTTGCTCGTCTGACATTGGGACGGTGTGTTGGGGAGGGGGGGGGGGCATTCCAACAAAGAGGGGGTGCAGGATCTACAGCTGGGGGCCCCAGCCTTGGTCTTGGGGAGCCCCAGTCCGGTTAGTCACACAGGTCACCTGGTTCCAGAGGTCAGCAACACCTGAGAGTGCTGCAGGGCTGAAGGAGGGCTCAGATTCTCATCCCCAGATGAATTGCGCAATGGTAAAGGAAAAAGTCACCAAGCTCCCAGCTGGTCACAGGCCAATAGTTTCAGGTCTCCAGAAGTTCTAATGCTCAGATTCATCAAAGCTGCTGCTCTGTAGCATGCAAGGCCGCAGACACCTGCTTACATGACGCCCTGAAAGCCTGCTGAGATGAACCCCTGGGGTACAGGAAGAGAGCTCACATACTGTCACTCCCAAATCAATCCACTGCCAGATCCTGGCACAGCGATCCCCCATCTATGAGCTGAGTGACCCTGAACGAGAAACAAGCGGGGACTCCATGAGCCACTGTCCCATTTTCCGGTTTTACACATGCAGACAACCCCCCTGGCTTAATGATCCCCGTCAACTCTGCGAGATCCCGCCATGACCAGAGGCGTGCACCTTCACAGTAAATAAACAGACAGAATAAAAAAGCACCCTGAGCTGGTCACTACAGTGCTGGCTCTCAGTTTCTGCAGGTTTAAAAAGTTAAAAAAAAAAAGCTCTTATTCAGCACGGTGATCAGTTCAACCACAGGTTCATTTCCCAGATCTAGGACGCCGCTGGAACGGACACTGGGAGACTGGTCAGTATAATTAGAGGCAGGGCTGTCGCAGCGCCCCCTGCTGTTCCAGCCCAGCTGTGAGAGAGCGGGCCATGTGGCGGGAGGCCTCCCTCATGCCGCGCGCAGCGCTGATGGCCCGGCTCAGCGAGAGGCTGAGGGACTGCTCCCTGCTGCCGCCGGCCAGCGTGAGGGACCGGGCGTGTCGACTCCTGCTCCGCGGACCCCTGCCTCCTGTAGCCCCTCCCCCCGCCCCGCCCACGGAGAGGTAGAGGCGGGGTTCCAGGTGGGAGGGCGGGGCCCTGGCGAGGGGGGCGGGGTAATACCTGCAAATCCAAGGAAGGGCGGGGTCAGACCCTCAAACCACCCACCAATCAAATTCAAGTTAAAACTGTCATTCCCCCAGGATGCAACTGAAGCTGAAACGACAACAGCTAGCCAACGCCTGAGCTAAAAAGGCAGAGTTCCTGCCTCACTGATTAATTCAGAGTTCATTTCAGGGAAGACCGCTGGGAAAAGAGCAGAATTAAAACTGACAGATTTAACGTTACTCGTGAAATAGAAAAAAAAACCCTATAGCGTCCCAGGCCGCAGCGTGATTTAGGGTGAAAGCACCCTATTCCATCCATGGGCAGTACTTACACGACTGGTGTGCAGATGGGCACGCACTGAACCACTGGCACATGGCAAAGAAGAGGAGGGGAGGGGGCTGCCACAAACACACCCCTCTTCTCCTTCTGGGGAGATCCCATTGGTCGGCTCCTTCGAGGGGTGGGGCCAGAGTTACTTTCAGCCGAAGCACCTAACCAATCAGAAACGGGAGAAGAGAAGGGGGGGAGTTATGTCAACACAAGGTGCAGTCGCATTTTCTCCTGAACCAGATCACTAAAATCCAAAGAATAATGAGCTTGATTCCATTTTGATTGACAATGACAGTATGGATAGATACTGCACACCCACAGGATGAAACTTCAGCCAGTTTTAGAACTAGCTAAGAGCCCTAAGACCCTATAGAGCAACTCTTAAAGAAGGGATGAGCCACTTCTCACCTGGCTCAGCCCACCTCTCTCTGTCCTGGGGGGTGTGTACCCCTGTACCCCGACACAGGGGGCAGTGGCGAGGGGAGGGTGTTGAAGCATGAGCCCCAGTGCTTCCTGCAAGAACAGATGTGAGAGAGTGTGAGAGGCACAGTGAGAGGGGAGGTCAAGGCGCTGAAACTCTGGATGGGAATATTCAGTTTAACAGTAAGTCCCGATATCTGTGTTGAAACATCAATGAGCTGAAAATATAACCGTAATAAAAACAAAGCCCTCTGTGAGATATGCTCATCTCAGCAGCTGCTTTTAAAGTGAATATTAATTGCACAGCCTTCTGAATGTTCTGCGTACCGTGGTGATGTGCAGTCTTCTGCTGGTGTTGAGTCATGACACTGCAGCGTGGACAGGACGAGCTCGATCTCTCCCTGGGGTCAGCGTCCTCAGAGCCTCCTGGGACCCCCGAAGTGTACGGTCTCCCTGGGATACAACAGACATGCTGGCCTGTCTGTCTGAGGTACACCAGACACGCTGGCCTGTCTCTCTGAGGTACACCAGACACGCTGGCCTGTCTCTCTGGGGTACACCAGACACGCTGGCCTGTCTCTCTGGGGTACACCAGACACGCTGGCCTGTCTCTCTGAGGTACACCAGACACGCTGGCCTGTCTCTCTGGGGTACACCAGACACGCTGGCCTGTCTCTCTGAGGTACACCAGACACGCTGGCCTGTCTCTCTGGGGTACACCAGACACGCTGGCCTGTCTCTCTGAGGTACACCAGACACGCTGGCCTGTCTCTCTGAGGTACACCAGACACGCTGGCCTGTCTGTCTGAGGTACACCAGACACGCTGGCCTGTCTGTCTGGGGTTCACCAGACACGCTGGCCTGTCTCTCTGGGGTACACCAGACACGCTGGCCTGTCTCTCTGAGGTACACCAGACACGCTGGCCTGTCTCTCTGAGGTTCACCAGACACGCTGGCCTGTCTCTCTGAGGTACACCAGACACGCTGGCCTGTCTCTCTGAGGTACACCAGACAGGCTGGCCTGTCTCTCTGAGGTACACCAGACAGGCTGGCCTGTCTCTCTGAGGTTCACCAGACACGCTGGCCTGTCTCTCTGAGGTTCACCAGACACGCTGGCCTGTCTCTCTGAGGTACACCAGACACGCTGGCCTGTCTCTCTGAGGTTCACCAGACACGCTGGCCTGTCTCTCTGGGGTACACCAGACACGCTGGCCTGTCTCTCTGGGGTACACCAGACACGCTGGCCTGTCTCTCTGAGGTTCACCAGACACGCTGGCCTGTCTCTCTGAGGTACACCAGACACGCTGGCCTGTCTCTCTGAGGTACACCAGACACGCTGGCCTGTCTGTCTGAGGTACGACACTGAGGTATGACAGACTCACTGTTAGATCCAGGTCTACATACAGACAGCACTGACCACACCAGGAATCTCCAACACTTCACTGCAGACCTATTCCACAGCCGTGACAGGAATCAGTGCGTCTCCAGTGCCAGATGTCCTGGATGGCATACTGAGTATCTCTCCTGCGGGGCTCTACCTGTGTACGGTCCCCGAAACGCCACGGCTCCTGACCGCCTGCCCCGCTCCGGCGCTGCAGGGGACTGCGGGACGGGCCTGGAGGAGCGGGGCCTGGGCAGAGTGTGGACCCGGTCCGAGTCGCTGCCTGGAAGAAATCACGTCGGACATGGGCACAGTTTCCACTGGTCGAGAGTTACTAGGCTTGGTAGGTCACCGCCCCGAAACACAGACGAGGAAAAGAGGCCGGACAGCAGAGAGGAGAGACAGTTCCCGCAGGAGGAGAGGAGAGGAGCTGCAGGGCTCACCGGTGTGCCACTGCGCGCGCAGTCGTGGGGCCGACGACGATCGCCTCCTACAGGCCGGGCTGACGGGCTCCCTCTCCTGCTCCTCATCCTCTTGCCGTCGGCCTTCCTCACGCTGCAGGGCTCTGCCGGACAAGACACTGGAATATTTCAGTCCTTCCCCCTCTCGCCCCTCCCCGCGACACGCAGCTTCCGTACCAAAAAATGCGGACTTTTTCTTCAGGGATAACGGTGCAAAGGGTCAAATAAACAGTTCCGGGTGCACCCTGCGGGGCCTGACATAGACGCCCCCTTGGGACGTTTCACTATTTACACCACACGAAGCAGGAGCGTGGTCACGCACAGAAAAACCCCAGCTGTGCTCGGTGGTGCCCCCTGTCTGCGGACCTACCTCATGGCAGGCGTGGAAGAGTGCCGGGGCAGGGGCTGCTGGTCCTCCCGGGCTGTGGGGGGCGCTGTGGCTGGGCTGGGGGGTGCCGTTCTGTGCAGGCTGCCCTCCAGGCTCTGTTTCAGTCTGGACACCTCTACCTGCAGTGCCTGGATTGCTTCACTATGAGAGACACACAGGAAATGGGGTGAGACACCAAGGCTCCTAGTGTACATTATCTGTATGCCCCTCATTTATAACTGTAAGGCAGAGAAAAGCATTGCAATTATCTCTACCTTATAGCAGCATTTAAAGACATGTGTGAGACAGAAAACTAAAATCAATTAGCCTGTGATTAACGCAGGACCAGAAGCCAGAGAATACAGGGTTCCTTCAGCACTAGTGTTTGGGGACCAGCGCTATATTCTCTTGTCCCTGCGATGTCTGAACTTCTATCCCATCAAATTGCCCGTAAAAGAAAAGCAAGCCCAGGCACAGACATGAGCTGCAGAGGACCGCGGTGCAGTCTCATCCCAGCAGGCAGCTCGGGCCTCTCCTGCCCTCCGCAGCACAGACGCAGACACGCTAATCAAATGCCGACGTCTCCGCCTCTGGGAAACGTCCCGCTACCAGCCGGAGACATCTTTCCACAACGAAATCCCAGCCTCCCAGCGGATCTGCGCAGTCTGGGCCCGGGCAGTGCCAGTTGTACACTGACCGCCCGGCTGTGCTCTCCGGTATCCAGGCAGGGACTTTGTTATGGATACAGCGGGGAGGAGGTGGCGGCGTGTTTGTGCGAAGAGAAACGACCCTGAGGTCACTCTGGCACAAGAGTGGACAGGCCTGCCCTGGTGCAGCAAGTAGATAAGACTCTCAGCAACAGCCTCTATCCTGCCCACCTCACTCCACCCCCCTGACAGGACCCTCCACCCTTGGTGCTGTTACTCTGGGAGGAGTGCAAAAGCAATGCTCCTTTATCACAGCTCTGCTCTGAGATTTACCTCTGTGTGGCTTTATCACACATGTCAGTATGTGAGCAGACCAGCTGCCTGCTAAGCATTTACAACGGTAAATAAAGGCGTTATCCCACAGCTGTAAGACCCTTGCAGAGCAACTATACCATCACATAACCTACTGTCTGCTTCTGGTGTCCTGGTGTTTGCGTGCCTGCGTAGCGCCGATTTGGGGGTTCTGCACAATGGACGGTTTAGCTTGGGATGGCCCTAAATTAAGAGGCTTGTCTGCATCCCCACGGCAACCTCTCCGGACTGCAGGGACACTCACTGTCGGCTGGGCAGCAGGCCAGACGCCTGGGCTCTGGGTTGGTCTCCATGGCGATAGGGCAGCGGGGGGGAGGGGCTCTGCTGCTGGCGATGCTGCCTATTGGCTGGTCGGGAGCAGGAAATGGGGGCGCCCGGTCCCAGTCCGTCTTCCTCCCTTTCGGAGTCGCTGAGGGCTGCAAACGGGACATGAGAAGCAGGGACGGGCTGAGAGGGTGGAGCAGAGAGGCAGACGAGGGAGGGGAGAATGGACAGCAAGAGAGAGAGACAGGCTTGGAGAGCAGCGCACGGCGAGACTCACTGGCGTAGGTCTCGGGTTCGAACTCGCTGGTAACGCTGCTGGCCCAGTGTTGCGGGGAGCTGGTGGGGGAGGGGCTTGGCAGGGGCAACGCGTTCCTCCCCACATTGACCTCTGACACGGTGTCTCTAGGGACCCTTCTGTCCTCCACTAGGGGGCGGTGGTGAGGGGCGGGACACTTCATGGCAGAGCTGGATGGCTTCTGGGCTCTCCCTCCGGAGGGGTATCTGGACAGCGGGGGGACAGGGACAGGACTGCTGGTTAGCGTGGACACAGATCAGACTCCCTTCGCAGAGCAGTCTGGTCCATTGCGGGTTTTTGAAGATCAGCCAGGCCAAAATATCACAGCAGGCTCTTGCGTGCAAGCCCACACCCGGCGTTAGAAACTCAAGGCTGGTAACTTATTGTTGAGCTGGTTTCTACAGACAAAATAAAACAATTACAGTTAAGAAAAACCTGGTTTTCAGTCTCAATTGGAATCAAAAGTATAATTGGAATCACTGATTAGCAGCGGCTGCAGTTGTATGACACTGCTCTGCATTATAAAGTGCTGATTTACTGCACTGGACAGCTCTCTGGTATTTTACGGCGGTCTGCCGTTTCCCCACCTCACTCCTGCCCTCTGGTGGTAGGGGCTGTGCACCGCAGGGGTGAGCCGGCTGCTCTCGGAGCCCACAAAGCCGCTGTCCGTCTCCGGGGAAACGATCCGCTCCTGCAAGAGAGGCCCTGAGCCGTGATGGAGTTGAACGCTAGCCCTCTGGTCGGGCCTTGGTTCCGCAGGGCAGACGGGGGAGAGTCTGTTCGCAAGCCCGTTGGCTCTGGTCTGGGGTGAGGAGGTGTGCATAAAGGGTGGGACTTAATGGTGCCGTTTCCAAACACCTCATGAAGAAACCCGTTCAGCTGTCTTCTCCGTTATTGGTTCTAGTGCTGCCCATTCGTTACCAGCTCATCTGCAGAAACTGAGTCAGTCCCCCACTCCTGGAGTGAAGCCAACAAGCAACACAGAAGAGGACAGCAATACAGCGACATTATATCGAGTTTTAATGGGAGTAAAACAAACAGTAGAGCTGCTTTGGTTTTCGTTTTTCCATTTGATTTTTCCCGATTCTGGTTTTTCACTTGATCAATGCCCATTTTCCCTACCGCACTCGTGACACCTGCTACAACGTGTCCATAAATACACAGCGCGGGCGGCAGTCTGGAGCAGCACTCAGGGCTGCGAACTCAGAACTGGAAGGCTGCGGGTTCGAATCCCAGGTGAGTCACAGCTGTGGCACCCCTGAGACAGGTCCTTCACCCATACTGCTCCAGTCGAATACCCAGATGTGTATCAGCCCTCCACACAGTTGCCTGCACTGGGCCCTGTGGGTGCACAGTGCTGAGATCGCAGGTGTGGATGGGCAGCTGCCAGCCTGCCAGATGTTTCATGCGATCGAACTCCGCCGTGTGCAGTACCGGCTCTCACCTGAGGGGGCGCCGTCCTGTCCCCGTGCGGGACCTTGGCGGGCAGGCCGCTCTCTCCCACGCTGGTCAGGCTGCCGCCGCGGGATTGTGCCCCGCCCCCAGCCGGGAACACGCTCACACCGCGCATCCCCTGTTGCTGTGGAAACCTAGAAGCCTGGGGGAGGGGCTCCCGGGAGGAGAGCTCTGATTGGCGGCGGGAGCGGCCTTGCGGCTGACCTAAGTGACCGTCCCTGGCGTCCACTGGCTTCCTGGGGAGCGATAAAGACAGCGGTCTGCTTCCCTTCATTTCCGCGCAGGTTTGTGAAAAGCAGCCCATCGTAGCTCAGAAGCTCAGGCGGCACCATTAAATAACAAATAAACTCTCCTTATTGTCTCCCGAATAAAAAACAAAATGTCAACGGCATTGCTCAATGCCATCAGTAGCTGTTCTACTTCTTGCCAGAAATGTGTGTAAGGTACACGAAAGATGGAAATAGGAGAGATTTGGGGAGAGGGTAAACTCACTGTTGGGGTGCCCTTCTCTGCTCTGCTGCAGTCCTCCCCTGCTCTCCTCCAGCTATCCCAGAAACCTCTGCGCAGGCTTCACGCCCCAGGATGGGGTCTCCCAGCCCGCCCCTGTTCCCCAAGTCCAGGAGTGCAGGCAGCTCCCTGAAGCTCTGGTACCTGGAGAGACACACAGACCTGGTTCCCTCAGAGCAGCGCCTGAGCGCAGCCCAGCCGCCACTGGCAGGAACGGGCAGGCTGACCGGACGTTTGCTCTGGAATAAGCACGCTCTGAAACAGATGAAACGGGTTTAGAGCAGATGCTCGGCTCTTCCGGAGAGAACAAAGTGAGTTCTGAGCCTTTGTCGCCTCTCGCTGCAGCCCCCCAGCCTGAGTCATG
The DNA here is from genome assembly GCF_059453375.1 of Lepisosteus platostomus. Classification (NCBI taxonomy): domain Eukaryota; kingdom Metazoa; phylum Chordata; class Actinopteri; order Semionotiformes; family Lepisosteidae; genus Lepisosteus; species Lepisosteus platostomus. The sequence goes on from NC_142631.1 coordinate 2,022,662, forward strand.
CGCTTGCAGAGCGTCTGCTGACGCCACACAGCCCGCCAGGCGATAATGAGAGTCTTCCCGAAATAACCTCTCAGACTGGGGCGTCACGTACTCCACAGGCTGTGCTCTGCAGTTCAGACTCTGCTGACCCCTGCCGGCATGCTGGTCCACAGGGGGCTGTGCTGCAGGGGGCTGTGGTGCAGGGGGCTGTGGTGCAGGGGGCTGTGGTGCAGGGGGATGTGCAGTAGGGGGATGTGCTGCAGGGGGCTGTGCTGCAGGGGGCTGTGCAGTATGGGGCTGTGCAGTATGGGGCTGTGCAGTAGGGGCCTGTGCAGTAGGGGCCTGTGCAGTAGGGGCCTGTGCAGTAGGGGCCTGTGCAGTAGGGGCCTGTGCAGTAGGGGCCTGTGCTGCAGGGGCCTGTGCTGCAGGGAGCTGTGCTGCAGGGGCCTGTGCAGTAGGGAGCTGTGCTGCAGGGGGCTGTGCTGCAGGGGGCTGTGCTGCAGCCCTTGAAAGTCCAACCAAAGGACAAAGCGAAACACAGAGGAGAGGGGCGAGTCTGTGAGACCGTGCAGGTAGACGGGGAGCTTGTACACTGCAAAGCCCTGAACTGAAGCATGCTGTGTTCTATAAGGGATCCTACTGCAGCTTGTGTACCTTTGTAAGCTGCCTTGGGCAAGGGCATTAGTCAAGTAAGCAATCACAGTCAGTAGCAGTACAGCAATAAATAATCATAATAATAATAATAATTAGGGCACTCACTGGTCCAGGAGGTTGCTGAACTCGCCTTCCACGCACTGGTGTTTGTGCCGCAGTGGGGCGGGCAGCGCCGCCGGCAGAGCCTCGCCCTCCTCGCCCTCCTCCTCCTCGCTCTCCCCGCTCACCGAGCTCACCTCCACGGCCACGCCCACGCCACGCCCCCCCGCCGGCAGCACGGGGCTCTGCGGGACAGGGGGGGCCCAGAGAGAGGCCTGAGGGAGCGGCACAGCCACAGCGCCCCTGCCCGCGGGAGCCCAGCTCTCACGCCCGGGAGGCAATAGCTCTGTGGCCCAGTTTACCTGCCTCCCTCAGTCACTTTGGACAGACGTGTTTGCCAGTCAAATACAACGTCATTATTAGCCAGCAGCCATATCGCCCTGCAGCTCCCAGTGGGCAGCCCCACTGGAGCTCAGCAGGTGTGAGCCGGGCCAGTACCTGGGTGGGAGACCTCCTGGGAAAGCTAAGGTTCCTGCTGGAACACCTAGAGGTGTGAGTGGGGCCAGCAGGGGGCGCTCACCCTGCGGTCTGTGTGGGTCCTAATGCCCCAGTATAGTGACGGGGACACTGTACTGTAGAAAACACACCATCTCTTAGATGAGACTCTCTGTGGTCATTAGAAATCCCAGGGTGTTTCTCAGAAGGAGCAGGGGTGTAACTCCGGTGTCCTGACAAATTTCCCCATTGGCCCTTACCAATCATGGCCTCCTAATAATCCCCATCTCTGAACTGGCTTCATCGCTCTGTTCTCCTTCCCACTGAGAGCTGGTGTGTGGGGAGTTCTCTGTTCCCATGGGATTCAAACCATCACAGCTAAGCACAGGTGCAGGAAATGGCTGAAGTGCTCCCCGAAGTCACACAGGAAAAAAGGCCTGCTTCTCTAAAACCCCTCTTCTACCAGGAGAGCAAAACCTCGACTCAAGCGAACTCTGCACACATCTTAAGATCGCTTCGCCACCTAGTGGTGTGACTGAAAACGACAGGCTTTTTTTTTTTAAGCCAAAGAACCGGAGCAAGGAACATGCAGACTCCGAACGGAAAGATGCCTGGACCTTGAACCCTGGAGATGTGGGGCAGCAGTGCGACGGCCAGGCCCCTGTGCCCCTAGACAGTGCAGTACCTCTGGGTGTGGCGTGGGGGCGCTGTGGACTCCAGGCGGAGCATCTGGCATGGGGGGCGGCGAGGGGGGGGCGGCGGCGGGGGAGCTGGGCCTCCGCTGGGCCGTCTGCTCGACCTGCTCCGTCAGATCCTCCAAGCGCATCCCCAGCCTGAAGATCTGTCCCTCCACCTCCCTGAGCCGGAGAGCCGGAAAGCCGGAGTCAGACACGGAGCAGGAAGAGCGAGGGAGGAGGGAGGAGGCCGAGAACGAGGTGGCGACAGGAAATGAGAAGGAGCGAGGATGCCCAACATCACTTCAGACGTGGTTCCCATTTCTTTCCTTCGACGAACCAACAAAGGGGATCCAAATGCGCCTCCTGTCTCTCACCTGTCGGGGTCGAAGACCCCTGCGTCTTGTGGCGGCAGGTGGCGCTGTTGCTCCCTGGCCTGCAGGTAGCTCCTCTCCAGAGAGTCCTGTGCCTGCTGCAGACTGGCCAGGCCCTGCCAGCACACAGGGAGCGGGAGAATTCATTAATTAATTAATTGCTTACAATTATATAGCGCTTTTCTGGACACTCCACTCAAAGCGCTTTACAGGTAATGGGGACTCCCCACCACCACCACCAGTGTGCAGCCCCACCTGGATGATGCGACGGCAGCCATAGTGCGCCAGAACGCTCCCCACACACCAGCTCTCAGTGGGGAGGAGAGCAGAGTTATGTAGCCAATTCATAGAGAACCCCCAGTTAATGCCCGCACTGAACCGATCCCAGCTTCTAACAGTGAACCTCTTCCATCTGCGTTAAGCTTGCGGGGGGTCTGAAACAGGTGGAGCTCCTTGTACCTTCATCTGCTCGTAGGGCTTGAGGGTTCCAGTCTTGAGCAGATCTTCGAAGGAGTCGATCTGGAGAGGAAGGGAGAGGCAGGCAGAGACAGGAGGCACAGTGACGTCAGACCGGCTGTGCGGTTTTGCACTGAAGAGATCAGGACACAAGGCCTTGTTTGTGCGAACAGCTGTACAGAGAAAACCCTGCCCTCAGGTGCTCTGGCACGTGGCGTGCATCCACATCGGACCACTGGATACCGAACACTCCTGCCATCACTGGCACAAGGTGGCGTCAGTGTGCAGATACAGCCCCCTCTGGTGTCCACCCCCCATCACCGTGCACGAGTGCACACGCCCCCCGTGACCCCTCTGTGCCTGGGCCCTGCTGTCGCCGATCTGTTCATTACATTTAATTCATTTCACGAGACACAAGACACAAGCCGGTTTTTCTTGAGGACAAGAGCATACGGACATAAAAGACAGGAGCTCGTCCAGTGCAGCAGAACCAGTTTTTCACAAGCGTCTCCTGGTGTCCCCTTGCTCAGAAGTGTGTCTCGCCCAGTTATTTCACTTGTTGTTCTAACTAGGAAAGAACGGAGGTGACGCTCGGCACCCACCTGAAGCCGGAACCTCTCGGCCTGCCTGGCCAGAGCTTCGGTCAGCTGTCCCCCTGCTCCAGGTCCCGGGCCCGGACCGGGGGCGCAGGCCTGGGCTGGCTGCAGGTCAGAGGGTGCCCCAGTCTGTCCTGCGGGAGATGCCACAGCACAGGAAAACTCAAGAGACGGGGAGGAGGAGGGGAGACGATCGGAGGCCCTTCTCTCTCCTGCCCCCCCGTCTGACGCTGAAAGGCGTTTTTTTTTTCTTTTTCAGAAACCGGGCCGGCCTTAAAATTCAGAACACAAATAAAAACGGAGAGCCCCCTCAATTCGCAGGAAGCCTGCTGCGCAAGAGAGGCTCGTCCGTCTCCAGACACGCACCCCGCTCACTCCCGATCACGGGCAGGCAGGACTCGGGCAGGACAGTGAGGCTCAGTACCTGGGCCCAGCCGGGCCAGCGGGGCAGGATCAGCAGACGGTCCCAGCTCGGCCCGCTGGGCCTGGGGAAACGTCAGGGTCATGACCTTTGAGCCCTGGTGGACGGCGCCGGAGTGGACGAGGGGGCTGGGTCTCGGGGGGCTGGCGTAGAGGCTGACCTGCGAGCGGAGAAGCGGACAGAGAGGCACAGAGGCAGAGGAGTGACATCACTGGGGGACACAGACAGCCCTCTCCGCCCTTTCACCTGGAAGTGACTCAGCTCACACATGCTTTCGGAGTCAAACCAAACCAACCCCCCCGCCCACCCCCGACACTCCTGAATTGATCAGTTTTAAGCTGTGTTCTTCTCTTCCAGAAAACTCAGCTGCCTAAAGTGGCCTTATACTCGCCGTTTTGCTACCTACACTTCTGTCCAATACAAAGACAAAGACATTCACCTTACAGAGACATTTCACACATTTCAAGTTAGACACAGATTTGGTGAAAGTACTGTAAGTTGCCATGTTGTTGCAAAGAGAGCGAGACTTTGCGAGAAATGTGACGCGAGACAGCCCTTCCTGCTCACTAGTCACTGTCATGAATAATGGACTGCGGTTTACAAGCCAACAAGTACAGGTCGCGCAGCAGCTATTTCACAGCAGAGATGTCCCAACACGACCTGCAGGCAGGCATAACAAGTAGTACTGATCGAAAAACCATCTCCAAGTCGAGAGCAATATTCCTATCGGATTAGAAGAGCTGGATTCACACGCCTGCTTGTTTACAGTGTCACAGGGAGCCGGGTCACCTCCCCGGAAGCTTTGCCACCTCGTTCGGAATCACAGAACTGCGCATAGCTGGAGTCTATTTTGTGCTGGAAATTGGGGGGGCTGTAAAAGAACCCCCGCCCCCCCGAGACGACAAGGGCAGAGCCGCTGTCCGGCGTACCTTAGCGCTCAGACGCAGGCGGTCGATGGTGTTCTCAGCCTCGGCGTATTTGGTCAGCAGCCTGTTGTAGTCTTCCTGCAGGTTCGGAGAGAGAGAGAGAGAGGTCGGAGCTGTGAGGGACTGTGGAGGAGAACCCTGCTCTCGGGGGTCGCTCTGGGAACGCACACACGCGTCACTGGGAGGGCTGGGAGGGCGTTCGGCCTTTCCCCCAGGGAAACCCGCGCGGAGGGGCACACCTACCTGCAGCTGGTGCACCAGGGCGCTGGCCTGCTGGGGGCACCTGAACTCCTCCGGCACAGTGGCGTGCGCGGCGGGGGGGCGCCGGGGAGCCGCGGGGGCCGGGGCCCCGTCGGGGCCGCTCAGCAGCACCTCCCTCACGATCTCGGCGGGGGACTTGAAGACCAGGGGGGGCGCGCCGGCCGCGGATCTCTTCTGGGGCGACCCCCGGCCCCGGGGGGGTCTGTAGCCGTCCTTGGGGATCCGGACCCTGGGCCCCACCCTCGAGAAGTCGGGGAGGGGGTGGTTGAGGGGGCCCCGGCCGTACCTGCGACGCGGAGACAGGTTCACCCAGGCTGAGCCCCCAGGGTGCCGCGCACAGCACCCCAGAAAGGCTCAGACAGAGCTGTAGAACCCACCCCTGGGTGGGCCCGGTAAGAGCTGAGTGCTCTGAGCGCTCAGACGCTGAATTATAATCCCAAGCCTGACGGCGCGCGCACACCTTTAATTAGCGCTGCGTGTTGATAAGGGTTAACCAGCAGTATAAGATATGACGTCGCTGACACACTGTGCAGTGAGCTCGGTGGTTGGGCAGGCAGTTTTCACACCCCAGTCTAAACTAGACTTCCTTGGCAGGCTTAGAGCCAGCACCATTCTGATCAGACACGTGGTCGGTACCAGACTGGAGCTGACGCAACTCAAGGAAAACCCCGGTGTAGTGACACCTTTCAACCAGCAGGGGGCGCTTGGGGGATCCCAAGACCTATTTTACCATCATCTGACCTTGCTGACAAACTGATACGATGTTATCATCGTCGGGGAAAAGAATGGACACGCAGATTTAACAAGTATTCGAGGACTTTTTTTAAATACATTTTGGAATCTACAGTTCATAATTTACTGTTTTTTTTCCATATTTTGCTCATCACAACCTGGAAACCATCGATACTCACAGGTGTTTGATATTACCCACTAGGTCTGTCCGAAATCTGGTTTTGGAGCGTCTTTTTTTAGGGTATCACGGGGTGTCAGCTTGGGTGGGGTTAAAGGTTTAACTTGCCAGACTTTGGGGGTGGGGTGTTACACTCAGACTGACCTGGGGGGTTCAATAACAGGGGTGCCGGAGCTCTCCGACGAGGGTTTGGGGGACACCCCTCTTGGCAGTCTGGAGACCCCGTGGTTTCCTGTCTGAGCTCCTCGCCGCGCAGGGGGCTCTGAGGGGGCCGGCCCGGGGCCGTCCGCAGAACGAGAAGGGGCAGGCCGAGAGGATCTGGGGGTGTCGCTCTTTGAGTTTCGGTCAGAGGGGGACGGCGCGTGGCTGGGCACAGGTTTCATCCAAGAGGACACCGCCCTCGCCCCTACACCTTCGTCATCCTCCGCCTCCTCGTCTCCCTGTCCGAACTCCCCTCCGGACTCGGGGGGGAAGGGCGTGGGGAAGGGACAGAGGCCGCCGCGTCTCGGCTCTGCGCCCCCGGACTCTGTGCTCCCCCTCGGGGACGAGCCCTCCCCGGCGGGGGCTCGACTCGGGCGACTGCTGACCGACCCCGCCACGCTCTCGGTGAAGGAGGACTCGGGGAAGGTCTCGGCCTCGATGTCGGGCCCGTTGGCCAGGTCCTCGCTGGAGAACCGGCTCAGGATGGTCCAGTCCACACTGTCGCGGGACGCTGTGGGCGGCTCTCGAGCCCTCTGCAGAGGGAGCTGGGGGGACCAGGCCGGAGCAGAGAGCCCTCCTCCCACGTTCCTGACCCCCCTGCCCTCTGCAGTCTCCTGCGGGCGGTCAAGGGGGGCCGCTTCTGTCATCCTGGCTTCAGGACAACTCCCTCCTGTCCAGCGCTCATCCAGAATCCCAGCAGTGGGAACGTCCTCCCCTCCGCTGTCGTCTGGAGAATCCCTGCGGTCCTCCGACGCCCCTCCCGTGCTGGCTGCCCCCTCCCTCTCGTCCTCCGACATCTCCAGCTGCCCGTCGCTCTGCGGACGCCAGGGCCGCTGCCTGTGGATCCGCCAGGGCCCGCCCTCCGCGGCCCCCCCACTGCCCGCATCCTCCTCCATCTCCTCGGAATCGCCTGGAGAGAGAGAGAGAGAGGGACAAAACGAACAGCTCCGCTAGGGATCCCAGAGCAGGGATCACCTGGATCTCCCCCTGGCTCGGGAAATCCGCGCCCCTGCGGCGCTCCAGGCAGAAGGCCTCGCGGGGGAAGATCGCTTTCGGCCTTCCCAGGAAGAGGAAGCAGCCGGCGGGGGGGTTATCGCTTCCGGGAAAAAAAGAGGAGGGGCCAAAAATAGAAACGGAGCAACAGCAGGGCGCTGTCCGCGCGGCGGAGCTCCTCTTTCGGGATTTCCACAGCCCGAGCGGCCCGGGGCAGCCCCTTCAGGAGGGCCGAGGGCGGACTTGGTCATTAGCCAGCGGTCCCCCGTGAGCTCTGCTGGACTCCTGAATTCATCTCAGCGATCTTTCTTCCCGAGAGCCGCTCCTACACTGGGGAGGCCGCTCTTCGATTCCTTTCCCGCTCCTAAGCAAAGCCAAAAACAGGGACAAAAACCAAACACCTGCGAGACATCCCCACATCCCACAGATCTTGGATCAAGCCCCACAGCGGCAGGGCCCAGCTCCCAGTGGATCAATTCCCTGGCCCTTCCAGAACAGTTCGACCCCGCGAGCAACATCCCAGGAGAGCAGCGGCCTGCTCAGGTACCAAAACATACTAAGACACCCAGCCGTGCGATCTTTTACCACACCGATGCCTATTCCTGCTGCCTTATAAATTCACACTCCAGCAACCCCCCCTGAAACATATCACTAAGCCAGCGCTTCTCAAATGGCCTTCTAAAACAGTCTCTCACACGACTGTCTGCACCGGGGCCTTGCCAGATGCCTAAGACGAGCCATACCGCGCTGCTGTGCTTGTGCCTGCCCTCTTCAGTACTAGGCTTTGCATTTAAGAGATCACTGTATCGGCCATATTCAACTTCTCACATTAGGAATGTGTCTATTCACAGACCCCAGCTTGCTCTCCATGAGACACACAGACAGGGAGAGAAGCTGGGGGTCAGAGCGCAGGGTCAGCCGTTTATACAGCACCCCTGGAGCAGCTGGGGTGAAGGGTCTGGCTCAGGGGCCCAACGGAGTAGGATTCCTCTGCCGGCCACGGGATTTGAACCGGCAACCTCCCAGCCACAGGCGCAGATCCTGAGCCACAGAGCCACCGCTCCGCCCCAATTTGAATGGATTCAGTTATCTGGGTGTCAAAGCTGCTCATATAGGAGGGCTCAGTATGTCTGCATGCTGATAGAGCACTGGCTCATCGCTGTGCACGACAGCAGGGATGTGCGATCTGGGAGCTGCCGTGGTCCAGCAGGTATTCAGGGCTGGACCGCCCTGCCCTAGCGGGATGAATGGGGGTCAGTGCTGTCCGGTCAGCGACTCACAGAGGGACAGGGCGGGGCCGTCCTCCTCCCCCAGCGACGCCGAGAGCCCCAGAGGCTCCGAGTCCTGCAGCTCGCTGATGTCGCAGCTCAGGTCCCCGAACAGCTCCCCCCCCTCCTCCTCCTCCTCCTCGAACCCGGGGCTCGCCGGGGCCGGGGGCGGGCCCCCCTCGGGGTCGGGGGTCCCCGCGTCCGAGAAGGCGCCCCCGCCCCCCTCCAGCTCTTCCGGAAGCTCTCCCAGTCCGATGATTCCGTTCTCGTCCATCTGGCTGTGGAAGTCCAGGTCGTGGTCCGGACTTCCTGTCCCCTCCCCGCCCCAGCTCAGCCCGGAGCGCGCGGAGCCGGTCGGCGAGGCCACGGCGCCCCCTGGCTCTCCTCTCGCGTGCTCCCCGTCGGCGCTACTGGTGCCCCCCTTCATGGTGCAGACCGGGGGGCACGAGGCCATCCTGTAGCCCGACATCGGCGGACCCCCGAAGCGCTCCCGCAGGCCCGGGAGGAGGGGGGGGGTACGTGCACAGGGGCGGCACAATCACATGGCGCGCGGGGGAATGGGTCTGGGCCGAGGTCAGAGGTCACGCCAGGCGGGGCGCGCGCCCGCGGCCCCCCGAGAATCTGCGCATCGCCCCCGCGGAGTCTGCCGGGCTCGGTCACGGGGAGACAGGGGGCAGGCAGGCCGAGAACTTCCTTCTCCCCGCCCTCGCTGGGAGTCCTGGGCCCCTGGGGACGAGAGAGAGGAGCACGTGAGGGGGAGTCGGACTGAGACAGCGGGGTCTGAAGTCAGCAGGACCCAGATCGGACGCCCAGACCCGCGCGGGCTCTCCACCCCTCGACGCCCGACACAGGAGTGAGAGGCGAAGCGCTCACCGCAGCCCCGACTGATCAGAAGAGTGAACACTGTTTCCCTGCTCCTTTAGTCGCCCCAGAGGAAAGAGCAGGTCTGACACCGGAGCGCCCCGAGTGCGGCTCTGACCCATCTGGGGGAAACAGGTCGGGGAGCCTACTCACTGCAGCGCGGGCAGGGCAGGACAGCAGTGATTGTCTCCCACCCCTGGCCCCGAGCACACACACCGACACGCACAGACACACACACCGAGCATGCACAGACACACACACCGAGCACAGACACCGACACGCACAGACACACACACCGAGCACAGACACCGACACGCACAGACACACACACCGAGCACACACAGACACACACACCGAGCACAGACACTGACACGCACAGACACACGCACCAAGCACACACAGACACACACCGAGCACACACACCCACACGCACAGACACACACCGAGCACGCACAGACACACACCGAGCACACACAGACACACACCGAGCACAGACACACACACCGAGCACAGACACCGACACGCACAGACACACGCACCGAGCACACACAGACACACACCGAGCACACACACCGAGCACAGACACCGACACGCACAGACACACGCACCGAGCACACACAGACACACACCGAGCACACACACCGAGCACACACACCGAGCACACACAGACACACACCGAGCACACACAGACACACACCGAGCACAGACACACACACACCGAGCACACACAGACACACACACCGAGCACAGACACCGACACGCACAGACACACGCACCGAGCACACACAGACACACACCGAGCGCACACACTGACACGCATGCATACAGACCCACACAAACGCACATGCGCGCAAGGGACAGACAGCCTGACACCGGAGCCCTGAGCAGCTTCAGCCCTGCTCTGGCAGCGGGGCCGACCCGCTCGTCCCCAGCGACAGGGACAGGCCACCGCCTCCCCCACTCCCCCACGCCACGACTCCGCGGAAACCGAGCTCCCACCCTGAAGCCGGCGCAAGGGCAACACGCGAGGCAGGGCGCGGCGCACAACCGGCTCCCAGGCCTTTGACGCAATCAGCTCGTTAGTCAACACAGCACGGGGCAGTTCTTAACGCAAAGAGTTGCGGGAGTCTGGAACAAGCCGCCGACGTTGCTGAACTCAATACCTGGACGAGACCAATTAGCTACTTGCTGCCAAACGGGCTGAATGTTTGTGGTTGGGGAAACTTTCCGATTGACGGATTAAAGAGTCTGGCCGTGCTTAAGAACACCCCCCCCCCCCCCCATGACGGAAAGGTAGGAGGGTCAGGTAGTGGCTGGGCCGGACCCTGTCCTGTCCAGAACCAGGGGGGCTGGAGGAAGGGGGGAGCACAGACAGGGAGCTGGAGACAAGCTGCTCCATTGTTATAAATATCCCGGATTAAGGCAAGCCGATTACTAAGGAGCATCTCCTCCTAATGGGACAGACAGACGCCAGGCACGGGCCGGCACAGAGGGGGCGGGACCCAGAACAAGTGTCGGGAAGGAAGAAGAAGGAAACGGGACGATCTGATCTTCACACTTCCGAAGAGCTTTTGCGAAGGGCTGCTGCGTCACCTTTCCTGTGGCAGGACGCTGGTGAGGCGGCGTGACAGAGAGGGGGCGCAGAACAGACCCAGGCCATCTGTCCAGGGGGTCTGAGATCTGGGGTGTCAGCAGGGCTGCCACTCCCCCCCACCCCCCCAGCACAGCAAGGGCTCCCGGTGTCCCGCGCTGGACTGGGCTAAGCCCTCTGTTTCACTGGTTGAGCCCAGATCAGGACCCAGCAGGCCTGCAGCGGAGAGACCACTCACCAGGGGTCAATCAGGCTCAATGCATAATGAAACCAGCCCCCCTGCTGACACATCATCCAGGGGGTAAACACCCCCCTTGTCAATCCGCAGCCAGAGCCCTGGGTACGAATCACCAGCTGCCTGCCTGGAGGTTTTATTTGTGTTTATTCTAAGGCCAGTCTGATTCCGTGCAATTGCTAACTGACCCTGCCCCCCCCCACCAGAGACATGTCAAAATCTACAGTCCATCAGCGCGCAGGTGGGGGGCCACTACAAACATCTCTCTCGTGTGCCCTCGTCCTAAACTGTCTGGAACACCCTCAATACGTCCCCTGGGGACCCCTTGACCAGCCTGTTTCCCTACGGGAACGCCGCGGCCAGGATCCCTGGAACATCAAGACTGATGGGTGACCTGGCGCTGGGGTGCACACAGACAGGTGACCTGGCGCTGGGGTGCACACAGACAGGTGACCTGGCGCTGGGGTGCACCCAGACAGGCGACCCCTTGCTGGGGTGCACCCAGACAGGCGACCCCTTGCTGGGGTGCACACAGACAGGTGACCTGGCGCTGGGGTGCGCACAGACAGGCGACCCCTTGCTGGGGTGCACACAGACAGGCGACCCCTTGCTGGGGTGCACCCAGACAGGCGACCCCTTGCTGGGGTGCACACAGACAGGTGACCTGGCGCTGGGGTGCGCACAGACAGGTGACCTGGCGCTGGGGTGCGCACAGACAGGCGACCCCTTGCTGGGGTGCACCCAGACAGGTGACCACACAACAGCCGTGCAGGACCCGGACTGGACACAGTGTCCCCGAAATGCCCGGACGTTCACTTCGCTGTGATCTGTAACCTCCTCAGTCATCCGTTTCCCTGCCATTAAATCCCTTCGCCCTCTACCACGTTCTTGACACTGAAGCACACCGTAAGCACCGACGCGTAGCAGTGGGCTCCAGCCCAGGTTTTACCTGTGGCTCGGCCCCGCTGGGGAGGAAAACCGCGATCGGTCAGAGACACAAGCAGCGAGGTCCTCTGAAAGTTTCATCTGGGTCTGCAGTTCTCGGGCCGCCCCCGCAGAAGAGGAAGAGTCTTTTCGTCCCCACAAGCGTCCCCCCTTTTTTTTGCCTGCTTTGATTTTCGTACCCACGAAGGCTGAGCAGCAGCGCCTCGGGGGGGTGTTTCAGTCTGACCTCTCGCTCCCCTTCACCTCGGAGACCCGGCGCACACCTCTCACAACACCCCGATTCAGAGCGACACGGTGTTTTCCTATACAAGACGGAAAAACAAAACCCCTGGTTTGCGCGCAACAGGGGTCAGACGAAAACACCACCTTTCCGCGGCGCAGGATAATACCGGCGACGCGTTACCTGTGATTTGGCTCGCTAGAAGTCCACGCAGCGCCGTGCCCGCAGTCCAGGTGGACCCAGTACGGCGGGGTGCGCCTGTCCTGTCCCACCTGTCGTGGGGGAAAACGAGAATTTCCAGAAAAAGCAGCGCGGGGTGGGGTGGATGCGAGTTGAGAGCCGGAGACGAGTCTGTTGCCTTGAGAACCGCATACAAACTAACACAGCCCGCAGCCTAGCAGCGCCGCGGCGCGTCCCCCGGATACCCACTCCCCCGCCGCGGCGAATCAGCACCGCCGACAGCACCGGACCCGCAGGGAGCCGGTCCCGAACCGGATCGGGGCCGCCGACAACACCGGACCCGCAGGGAGCCGAGCCGAATCGGGGCCACTGAGCAAACTCGTCAAAGGATCTTGGTCGTGAGCAGCGCCGCACGCTGCTTCACTGACGCCTCCGGGCTCCTCGTCGTCACGTCACCGCCCGAACCCGAACCCAATTTCAGTTCTCTTCGAGGAGGGGAAGAACGGGCACTTCCCCAGTACCGTGCAGGCGCTCTAAGAGGAGACGGGCGGGATGAAATCACACACACACCTGCTTCTCAAACCCCGTCGGTCCCCGCCGTCAGTTCTGCAGAACCAGCCCAGTGCTGTAGGGAGCCGCTCGGCCCGGTCGGGTCCCTCTTAACTCGCCCAGCAACAAAGTTCGCAACTGTGAAGCATGGCTCCGAGCCGGGGGGGGCGGGACCTGCGTGCTGTCAATTCCGCGGGGAACGCGCAAGGGGCGGCCGTGATTGGTCCACTCACGGGCGCAGGGGGTGGGGCGGGGAGAGCGTCTGGCGGACGCGGCGGAAGTCACGCCCACAGCCGTGAAATCACGCCAAGTCCCCTCCTCTCCCCCAACAAAGAATTGACAAGAAACTATCGGTTTCAACTTCATCCGGAGGCTTCACCGTTATCGCACGGCGTCGGAGTTCCTTTTTCTTTTTTAAATGTCTACAGCACGCCTTTCAGCATACCGTGTCTACTCTGTGTTTAGTGTAAATGGCTAATTCTGAATTAGTTCAAGTTATCAGGGTGGACGAGCAACGACGTAATTTGCACCCCAGTAAACCAGAAGGTTGTTACGTGCAGTCTGACTGTAAAGGTTTACTCGAAATGAAGTCGTTTTCGTTTGAATTGAGCGCGAAAGGCACACATCTCTGCGGTTTTATAAACTTACCGCAATCAGATAAACCCGAATGTAATGACAGGAAGTACAGTCCTCAAGCACGCCTTCTGGAATCCCATGGAGAAAGAGAAGGGAAGATGAGCTCCCGCAGGAGTCTGGAATACACGATCCCCAGAAGTCTGTAAGGAGTTGCCCCTCATGTCTGTAAGAGTTCTTCTCAGTACTGGGATTTGGTGGACTATAGGGCCAGGGGGCACAGCAGGTGGCTGTCTGTGTGGAGTTTGCAAGGTTACTAATACTTCCCAAACACACACAGGCTAGGGCTGATTGGGTCCTCTAGATGACCACTTTAAGAGTATTTGGGGGGGTGTTATACAACTGGAGCAAATTGTACTGGCTTGCCTTCATTTCTGACCATATTGCTCTTAAAAGTATTTCCCCTGGCGATGAACGGACACAGGTCATGACGCTGTATGAGACACGCCCACAGTGGGAGTGACAGTGTACCAGACAGCCCATAATTAACATTTCTTTCAGGCAGCATACCTGAATAAGAGCCGTTCTGAAACTCAGTACAGGATTGATATCCATTACAAATCACGTTTTACATTTCAAAAGAGAGCAAATTTAGAAAGGTCTGGAGCAAAACCCAGAAGACACCGTGTTCCTCCAGGACCAGTTTTGGACCGCTGGCCTAACCTACAACGCGCACAGAACCTGCAATACCCACGGTCTACACAAGGGGGCAGCATTGTATCATTTTACTGCATCATATTGCAGATGCTCAAAAAGTTTAGAAGACTTCAATTAAAACACATTTGCGTGTGTAAGAATTTCTTTCCCCCAAAAATCACCGTATGAAAAAAGAAACCTGGGAGAAAGTTAATTTGAATAAAAACCTTAGCCCGTAGTGTGTGCTGCTAGTTTTAAACTACAGACTCAAGTAGTCTGCAGTGGTCTATACAAGTGCTGAGGAAGAGAGGTAAGAGCAGGGCTAGTTTTGGCTGTTGTGTCTTGCAGCTTGTTAGAAATCTCTCTCTAGAAAAGACCCTGCTGTTCCCTGACTTGATCCAGAGATGTGTCCAGGCTGGGACAGAACTAGACTCTGCGGGAATAAATCCTCTCTGGGTCTTGTCAAACTGCCGGTTCAGAACAGTTTCACTGGACCTACGCTTCAGTGCCTTTGAGGATTTTGAATCAGGTCAGCTCCCGGGCTTCTCTGTTCAAGACTAAAGAGATTGAGTTCCAGCAGCCTGCCAGTGCAGGACCTTTCTCTACTGTCCAAAATGTGCCCGCTCGCTGTGCTCTGGACTGCTTCTACACCAGCCCCATCTTTTCCATATCCTGCTGATCATAATTGCTCTAAACCGGGGTTCCGCGCACTCCCAAAAATAAAGTTCACCTCCGAATCTCTTCCTCCTCTTCGACGGCAGTCCTCGGTTCAGAAAGGGTATCCCGCAGCTCGCGGGATAATGGTGCAGTTATCCACTTGCTCCCCATTGATCGCGCTATAATTTCTGTGCGCTGCAAAGTGCTTTGAATTGATTTCAGTAGCCGACTAGAAGTGTCAGATACGGTAAATGTCATTTCGGCTCTGGGCTGTGTGAACTGTGCTGCAGACCGAAGATCACTGCGCTTGGAAGAACACACACACACACACACACACACACACACACACACACACACACACGCACACACCCTTTCTGTGACGCCCAGCTGGGCTGAGATGTTTCTGCACTGTAAGCTTGCCAAAAAGCATCTTTGACTATGACGGTGTATGTTGTGGCTTCGCTCCTTCTCAATCATTGCATCCTGTGCTCTGGGTACAAAGGAAAAACATTGTCTTTCGGGAAGCCAGTTACTCATGCATCACGATTTCTGAACATATGACACAACAAGATTTATTGATCTGTGCTATTAGAATGAGAACTGTAGCGTCCAGACCTCTGGATTACAGGGGAGGTTGTGACACATGCTTCTGATCTGCTTTATAGAGACCGAAGCCTTCCTACTACTGCTTGCTTTGCTGTGAGAAATCAGTTCCTTGTCTTCTGCCTCTGGGGCTTGCTTGACGTGTGGACACTGGGGCTGTAACTGCACTCTTATCATGTATTACACCAGCTCCTTCAAACAGGACACAATTAATCACCAAGCAATTAAACAATGAAAGGGCTGGGGGCGTCTTGAAACATATATTGCCGAATGTCTGTATGTAAAAATGCTAAAGCACAAAATGAACACACCCCACCAGATATGACTGTTCAATCTTTATTGGAAAATTAAACGCACTAATTCTGTATAAATACAATGACGGCCGCAATAATTTACAGAGCCCCATATTAAACTGTACATGTGACATGAAGACAGAGAATTCAAGTGGCAGTTTGTTCAGACCAGGACTGCGGAGACAGAATAAAGATTAAAATGAGTAAAAAAACAAAACATTGGTTGATGACGAAGCAGCACGCACCTCAGTGCTGAATATGACCTGAAAACGGACACGTTCGGAAATCCGTTCTCATGAAGGAGTCTTTTAACACTGTGTGTAATTATGCTGTGCATGTGTGTAATTCTGTGTGCTTGTTTAGTTGTGCATGTGTGTAATTCTGTGTGCTTGTGTAGCTGTGCATGTGTGTAATTCTGTGTGCTTGTGTAGGTGTGCATGTGTGTAATTCTGTGTGCTTGTGTAGGTGTGCATGTGTGTAATTCTGTGTGCTTGTGTAGCCGTGCATGTGTGTAATTCTGTGTGCTTGTGTAGCCGTGCATGTGTGTAATTCTGCCAGACTGAGGAAAATAAAAGCTGTCAACAATGTTGCAGCTTGCAGACAAGACAGGGAGCTGCACCCTCAGAGAGGGTCTCCCCTGAAGCTGCAAATCTGCACACCCATCGTTTCTCAGTAAAGGACAGAGAACGCAAAGGAAAACACTGCCAGTGATGCCATTCCCTGTTCTCATCTGCTCCCACCCCTGAGCGCCCGAGAGCCTGTGAAGTCCGGAGGGTGAAGGCAGAGCAGAGCCGCAGTCTTGACTGCTGATGAATTAGCCCCCTAATGAAGCCCCTCTCCACCCCAGCATCGAAGACGTCGCTGGGAATTCACAGCTCGCGACACGTGACGGAGAAGGAACATGGAAATCTCTCAGTTCTCAAGCTACCGAACAGCTCAGAAAAACAATTCCCAGTCTACTGGTATTTACATTTCTATTTCATATATTATCTGATATATTACTGTAAATCATTTATTTCTATAAGGGAAATATTCATATTTCTATATAAAATACATACTTTATTTTTTTCATCTGGAAGTAGGCGCTTCTGCAAAAATAAACCTTCTGCGCTAAAGAGTCACCTCCACCCGTTTTACAAAAATACAGCTGGGCCTCACGAGACATCTTCCTCGGCTTCACTCTGCATCATCGCTTACTCAAAACAGAATCTGCTTCCCCGGTCCCCCAACCAGCGCCAGGGACGTCTCCTCGTTTATAACCCCCTAGAGGAGGCCGGTTCCCCCCCCACCCTGGAGCCTGGGGTCACAGGGCGGAACCCCCAAAGTGCAGGCATGAGCGAAATCCAGCTAAAATCTACAATAATCGATCGATCACTTCAGAGGAGCGGGTCTGTGCAATCATGAGCCCGTGTCCAGCTGCATTCGCCTCTCACCTCACTATAAATCTGTACACCTGTAAATACATAGATGTCGGCCGCAGCTGCAGGTGTATGTACTGGCACCCTGTACCTGACGTTGTTCACGGTATCATTGCATCTAACGTTACCACTTGCAAGGATGCATTCAATAACACCGTGGTATCAAATATACAAGAACACCGACAAAGATGAGTCAAACAGTCCATTCCAGCGAATGAGTGAATGACCTTTGATGCAGCGAAGGGTGCCAACACATACAGCTGATGACTGCTATATGTAGATACAGTACAACTGTGTGTATTTGAAATGTATATATGCATGCACATTTCCATCACAAGAACCACAGATACTCTCCCTTTTGGGAATGGGTAAGGAACCGAACGTGAGGGCTCGGGCTCAGACTCAGGGTTAGGTTGGGGGGGGGGGGCTGTAGATTTCCCAAACCATGTTAAGCCCCCCATTGTTAAGGTTATGCATCAACCCCACTCAGACTGCCACCCTGCCCATGACTAAACAATAACGCCCAGGGATGAGGCTCACACCCCTACACTCACAGGGGGTTGCCCTGTTCCCTTAAGGCTACGAAACACGCGATGTCCCCCCCCCCCCCAGCCTGAGCCCAGCTCCCTAACCCCCGTCCAGCACCGGGAACAGGGGACACCCCGTTCCGATCGGCCGGCGGTCCGTGATGGCCCCCCCTGGCCCGGCCCCCTGTCACTTGAGATGTGGGGGAGCCCGTTTTTTTGATAAAGTGCCAGTGTCCGTTGAGTCACGCCCACTCCGCGCCGGTGCGTCATCCTCGCAGGGGAAACGAGCCCCTGTGTCGGTGTTCTCTGCTGTTCTGGCTGTGGGTGTGGATTCACAGCAGCGCCCAGAGTCATTCTGAGCAGCAGCAGACAGCGCTTCTCCAGATAAACACTGTGCGCGCAGAAACGCAGGAGCTGACACATGAAGCAAGGCAAATAACCAGCCCTTGCCTCATTAAAACCCATCATCAGAAAATTAAACCCTGCGGTAGCAGCCTAAGGCATCGTATTAGACATTTCACAGGCTATACCCATGTAATTTGTGTACATATATAAAGAAAGTATATATGGATACATGATCTCCTTTTCTTTATATGTGCTTGACGCTTTTAAACTTTAGGGAGCCGATTCCAACAGCAGTGCGATTGAAACTGAGCCATGAAATCTGACCCACATCCAAAGACATCTTAGAGAAACACAGCACCAGCCGGCTTTGCTGAGCTCCATGGTGCAGCTCCATGCTGCTGTGTACCATGTCCGTCCAGAGATCTGAGGCACGGAAACACGAGTCACGCTGGCACCCCCTGCTGTCCACTGTCTATGCCCCTGGGTCAGTGCTCCCCGCAGACCCTTTGCACTTGGGACCAAATTTCCTGCCGCTACTTTGCGGCGGTATTTGCAGTTCTGCGAATATGCCAACTCCTTTCATTTCACGAGCTGGCCTAGCAATTTTACAGAAATTCATGTAATCGACGGAACGACTAGCTCGGCCTGACGTATTCATCGTCTGCTGAAAGTCAGGATTCAAAAGACGCACTTGACCGAAGCACGGCAGATACAGAGCTTTTCCTGGCCCGGACACAGGTCCCTCCCTGGAGCCAGTGGCAGCTGTAGGAGATGCTCGCCTACAGCTCCCCTTCCAGGCGTCTGCCAAAACTCACTCCAGCTCAAATCTTATGCTTAAACCTCAGGGACTCCATTAACCCCAGCCCTTCACGACCCGGCACAGCAGGCCTCTCTCTCCCAGCGCCAACGGATGTTGAGGTCTGCTGTCAGGTCCGCACACTCCTCCCCTCGGCCCGGCGCAGGGCTCCACACTTGTGCAGCCCCGGGGGGCAGGACTCTGTGTCTCTGTGCAGATCAAGGTGCGCTCGCTGTGGAAAAAGAAGACGGTTCGAAGCACTGACCCTGACCCCGGCCTGAACCCCGCAGCTCAGGAGCAAGCAGATTCCCGTTCCCGAGCTCGGGTCCGGATTCGGAAGGACAGCGGCCGGAGTTCCCGTTGGCCTCTTCCCATCAGCAGAGCTGTGCAGTCTGGGCGCGCGCGCGCGCACACACACAGACACCCAATCGCTCCCTCGTGGTGTGGCGCTGGCCGTTGTCCTGTTCTCCCAGCTCCCAGCCACCTTCCTCCTCCTCCTCCTCCTCCTCCTCCCCGCTGCGGTCAGCGTCCGAGCGCCCGGTCGAGACGAGCTCGGCGGCGCCCCCTACAGCGCGACGTTGAACTCCGTGACAAGGAAGTCGATGTAGTCCCTCTCTCTGGTCTTGAAGGCCTCGGCGATCATGCGCGCCGCCTCCCTGTGCTCCCGGCCCCTCAGGGACACCCCGTTGACCTCCAGGATCACATGGCCCACTTTCAGCTTGCCGCAGTTGTGGGCTGAGCCACCCCTCTGTGGAGAGAGGGGGGGAGAGGGACCTGTGTCATGGACAGCGACAGCAGGATGTGACTCCACGTAAGTGGAAACAATAATAATAATAATAATAATAATAATAATAATAATAATAATAATTCCTTATACTTATATCGCGCTTTTCTGGACAATCCACTCAAAGCTCTTTAGAGGTAAATAGGGATCCCCTCCACCACCAGTGTGCAGCCCCACCTGGATGATGCGCCAGTCCGCTCCCCACACACCAGCTCTCAGTGGGGAGGAGAGCAGAGTGATGGAGCCAGTTCAGAGAGGGGGGTTATTAGGAGGCCATGACTGGTAAAGACCAGGGGGAAATTTGTCCAGGACACTGGGGTAACACCCCTACTCTTCTCGAGAAACACCCTGGGATTTTTAATGACCACAGAGAGTCAGGACCTGGGTTTTACATCTCATCCAAAGGACGGCACATTCTTACGGTATAGTGTCCCCGTCACTATACTGGGGCATTAGGACTCACACAGACCGCAGGGTGAGTGCCCCCTGCTGGCCCCACTAACACCTCTTCCAGTGGGATGCCAGCTGTGAGCTGCAGGGTGATGACGTCTCTCTCAACCCTTCAGAACGCAATTCCCCCCTCCCCAACGGCACTGAATTACTTGATTCATGTCCGAACTGAAGCAGCCTGTGTTGAACTCAAACTTAAAAAAAAAAAACCACGCTCTACAATTACTCGCGGATTTCAAGTTACGGCTTCCTCACAAACAGCTTTATCGGATCAACTGCTGGCTTCAGAGCAGAAAACAATTAAAGCAGCCTAATGAGCAAATTAAAAGTTCTAGTTCAACAATCAATTAAGTCACACACAGAACAGCTCCCACTGCAATCAGAAGACAGCGTGTTCCCGGGTCTCAGGGTTAAAAATAAAGAGTCAAGAAGAAGTACATTTAATATTCAGATGATGACAGCCCTTTTACCCACTGTCATTTTGATTATTATTATGGAATATGTCCAATAAGTGAGAACTGTAATAAAAGTCGAAACAGAGCCACATTCAATTAAGAGTCTGCTGCTCTGTGATTCATTGGGAGATAGTGATCTGGCTGACAGGACGCTGACATGTTAATCCCTGCTGTATTGATAGCACTCCATTGAAATGCAGGGCCGTTGCAGTGCTCACTAAATAAAACCAGCAGCCGCACAGACAGCAGGGCGGGCTGGCCGCGGGCCGCTCGGGCCGGGCCAACACCGCTGCCCAGCTGTGCTCGGCTCACGTCAGGTCTGCGCGTGATCTCGGCTCTGCCAGTGGGGGGCGCTCTCTCCACAGCTCTCATCCGAATCCGATACTTCCTTCCTTTCTGTTGTTTTTCACCTCTTTTCCCTTTCACCTGCACCTCTTCCCTTCTCCTGGGAACATTCCTCAAGAATACGGGAAGAGGCCAGTTAGCCCGTCAGCCTAGAAAGAAGTCCAGTGGGCAGACGCTGTCAATGTCTTTCAGGATCTGGAAAATCAGCACTGAAGAGACTCAGGTTCCTGCTGCCTGTCAGTTTAGAGCACCTTCACTTCATCCCAGGGATCTATCAGAATTGTTCTCTCCAGATTTATTCCAGAGCAGTTGTATCTCTCTTGTAAGGTGGCGACTAGAATCCTGTTATAAAATGAACTGATTAAATTGATTTAAACTCTCAACTTTTCCAAAGATATTTTTCTAGGATGACCTGCAGGATTCTGGCTCTCCACCCCTGAGCTTTAGCAGAACTATACTCAGTCCTGATCCTGCTGCTGCCTCTTGGCTGTTGGGTCCTGGGTTCAATTCCAGACTGGGGCACCTTCCGTGTGGAGTTTCCGTGTTCTTCCCGGTACCAAGTGGACTTTTCCCAGATGCTCCAGTTTCCTCCCACATCCCAAACACATGCAGGCCAGGTTTGAACTGACCCTTCCCCAGTGGCCTTCCCTGGTGGGCAGTTGTCCAGTCCAGAGAGTGATCATGCGCTCTCAGTGATCAGAAACCGTTAACGTTCCTGGGTGCCTGTGTGTATGTTTTCTGTTTATTCCTTATTTCCCATCATCAGTATACTGTAAGAAGAGATGGACCTCCTGGTTCAAACAATAATGACCATAACAGTATAATGAGTTAAATTGATTTAAGAAGCCTATATAACCATACAGTATATGTTAAAGTAAAGAAAAATCTGTGCAGAATATTTGTCTTAGCTGCATAAAAATCCGTACAGTACACCGTATGCGTGTGTAAGGACATCTGTCCTGGCTCCTCGCTACTTTTTTTATCTGCTGATAAAAAGACTGTAGCAGGAAGGTGACCCTGCCCTGAGCTGTGTCACGATCCGCGCCGAGCCAAGGGAATTGATCTCCGGGTTTTATTAAATTGAAAGTCAAACCGAAGCAAAATAAAAAAAAAACAACAGCAAGCAGGAGACACCAATCCACAGCCCCTCCTGGGCCCTGCTCCGGGCTCCTGCACCAAATCAATGCCTTTACACCCGTAAGGGCTCAGGCCTTCCAGTCTGCCCCGACGTGCAGCAAAACGTTAACGCACGGAAAACGATGAATGAGCACTAATTAATGGCGACACTGGACTGACAGCTCGTGCCTGCAGCCAGGAACACTGGGCTTCAGAGGGAAACAGGGATGAAAGCATTTCATTGCTGACAACCACGGCGGTATGCGGTGTTGTGGTGCATTGATAAATAAACCTTGACTGATGGATTGAAAAGAGACATTTGCCAGGGACAGATATCAGATTCCCACTGAAGAGCAATTGGATCCACTCCAGACCGCAGTGCTACACACTCGTTTATAAGCCAACATGCATAAACCTGTAAATAAGGACTGCGCGCTTTTTATCATATTTTGAGCACATCCGCAAAATACCGCATCATACACATTACAGGTACTATAGACCTAGCAGAACTGTACGACCGGGAATTCCCCTCCGCTCAACGAGAGCGCCGAGCTCGGCATCTTCGAGCTCCGAGTGCTGCTCCCTTCAGACTCCGGGAGCACGCAGACGCTGGAGCTGAGAGGAAGGGGACCCTGAAGATCAGTCTGGTGAGGATCTTCCAATCAATAAGCTGCTGACACACTGAGCGGCCTCCTCTCATCTCTGGAGCTTATGAAGAAAGTTCGGGGGGGGGGGGACCGTTCGGACGGTCAGTCATGAGCGATCCCTCCTGGACTTCACCTCCTCTCCTGTAAATACTGGACGTGATCCCCTTCTCTCCCTCGTATACGTCTCCATGCATCCCACCCCCCCACCCCATCTCCCCCTCTGCAGCTGCCCCTGGGTCACCCCTCTCTCTGCAGGGGGGTCCCAGCCTGACCGTCCTCTGGCCAGGAGGCCAGCCCTCTGCCAGGCGGGTTCAGCCACATTTCGACTGAACACTCCAGAATCCTTCCAGTACCCTTGATTCCTGGGTGGCTGTTATTCCTCGTGAAGGAAGTTTTCTTGTGCTTGACAGCACAAGGGTTTTATGTCCCCTGACTGCCTGACCCTGTTAGAGGGCATTTAGGAGATGCCTGGTGCTATGAGTGCCTCTCTGCCTGGTCTCTTACCTCTCCTCACGATAGTGCCCCTGCCCTGCTGCCCCCCCCCGCCCCTCACCTGTATGGTGACGATGCGTGGAAGGGGCTGGCGAGTGTTGGCGCCCCCCTCAATGGCGATGCCCAGCGTGCTGGCGCTCTTCCGGACCCTCACCAGGGTGGAGGTGGGCTCCAGGAGTCCAGGCTGTGCGCACACACAGACACACAGACACACAGACACAGGGCACAAAAAAAGTCAGAGATCAGTGTCCTCCCACACCACGGTTGCTGCAAGACATGAAGTGGTCACACAAAAAACAAGGATTTGCAAAGCTTTAGGGACACAGGCACAGAGGTGCACATTAAAACAGGTACAAGTATCATTTCCCACCCATACAACTCACACACACTGGCATTCCTCTACACATCCATTAATATCATTACGAATCAATTTGATTTCGCTATACTTCTATAATTTATACATATGGGTGTGTTAACGGAGCCATCTGAGTGAAGCACACTGCTCAAGAGCTGTGCCCCACCCTGGGATTTGAACAAGAAGCCGGATTCAGCTTCAACTGAGAGACAATCAAATGTATCTCAGTACAAGACTGTAAAAATACTGTATTTCCTATTGCATTTTCATTGACTTTAAAAGTACAGTCGATTGTGAAAGACCACAACTGAAAGGCACTACATAAACGTACGCTTGATTGATTGGCTGGCGTAGTGATCAGCTGAATGAAAAAAACCCTCATCACTGTGAGCAGCAGCAGAGGGGGCTATCAGAAGCCGTGGCAGAGGCACAGGGCCTGAGGAGGATGGGAGCAGGGAACAGCATGCAAACGCACGCCTGTTGGAGCAGAGCAATTGTTGAATCGCACACGCCTCATTTGCTGTCCCTAACGAGATAACGAATCTGGATTGGGATGGCTCCCTTCCAGCCTGCCCCCCTGCCCACACACCGACACGCCGGCTGGGTCTCACGCGGCCTCCTTCTCACCACGACAGACGCCCCTTCAAGGGATTCACACCGACCAAATCTGCCAGAGATCTCAATTTGTTTACATGAAAACAAATTAACACCGGGTTGCATTTCACACACACACACCTACGCTGTCTGCCTGCTCCATTTAACCCTCAGCGGGGGAGATTCTCAAATATTTCTTCAAATCCAGAAAAACAAAACACTCTCTCCAAGTAACAGTAGCTCCTGTGACAGATTTCCACAGTAGGATGGCCCAGTAATTTGTCGGCTCTTCAGCATGGCTACACCATGTTTAAAACACATACAGGCGGTGCACCTGTACCTGCTTTTTCCTCACAGGGGAGGGTGGGAGGTCAAGAGGCCAGAGGCCAAAGGTCATGGGTCAGGGGTCACACTTAGCAATACAGGTGTGGTGGTGCTAGAGAACCCCCCCCACCATTCACACACTGACTTTCATTCACAGCTGAGATAATGGGCTCTGAGAGTCAACTTCAAGATGAAACTGAAAGAAAACAAATGAAAGATTGTTCGCTGATAAGGACCTCAGGTTAAACAGGCACAAAGCTTTGCACACCCAGCAGTGTGCTTTCAGAATGAACTGGCTTCAGGCCCCTGCAGGCGGGGTGTGGGCTCGCCGACCTCGCTGTGGAGGCCCAGGCTGCAGTGAAGGGTGAGGCAGGGACAGGTGAATGCAAACAGAACATGAGCAAACGAACAGAAGGAGAAAAACAAGTTTAGATGAATCAAGAAAAAATCTTCGCTCCCTGAGACAGCTGGACCGCAGCGTAGTGCTCTCTCCCTCCTCCGCGGCCTCGTCTCGCCCTCCACTGCTGCCCCTCCCCGAGCTCATCACTCACACCCCCCGCCTCCACCCCTCTGTCCGTCTCCCCTTGCCTTCCGCTGTGCCCATGTACCGCTCCTCCCCTCTCGCCCTCTCTCACCGGCTTGCCAACAGCTCCCTCCCCGGCGCCGTCTGCCCCCGGCCCCTCCCGGGGGCTGCGCGTCTTGGCTGGGCGGGGGCTGTTGTCCTTGCTGTGCCCGCCCGTGTCTGCGATGTCCACGCCGCTGTCCTCGCTCAGCGTCTGCCCGCTGTCCGAGAGGGAGAGCGTCGCTCCTGCTGCTGGGGGTGGAGGAAGGGTCAGCTCTCAGCACGCAGACAGTCAGCATCAGACATACACACTGAGAGCACAGACACACACTCATGCACATACACACAGAGCACACACACTCATGCACATACACACTGAGAGCACAGACACACACTCATGCACATACACACAGAGCACAGACACACACTCATGCACATACACACAGAGCACAGACACACACTCATGCACATACACACTGAGAGCACAGACACACACTCATGCACATACACACAGAGCACAGACACACACTCATGCACATACACACAGAGCACAGACACACACTCATGCACATACACACAGAGCACAGACACACACTCATGTACATACACACTGAGAGCACAGACACACACTCATGCACATACACACTGAGAGCACAGGCACACACTCATGCACATACACACAGAGCACAGACACACACTCATGCACATTCACACTGAGAGCACACACACTCATGCACATACACACAGAGCACAGACACACTCATGCACATACACACAGAGCACAGACACACACTCATGCACATACACACAGAGCACAGACACACACTCATGTACATACACACTGAGAGCACAGACACACACTCATGCACATACACACAGAGCACAGACACACACTCATGCACATACACACAGAGCACAGACACACACTCATGCACATACACACAGAGCACAGACACACACTCATGCACATACACACAGAGCACAAACACACGCTTGTGCACATACACACTGAGAGCACAGACACACACTCATGCACATACACACTGAGAGCACAGGCACACACTCATGCACATTCACACTGAGAGCACACACACTCATGCACATACACACAGAGCACAGACACACACTCATGCACATACACACAGAGCACAGAAACACACTCATGCACATACACACTGAGAGCACAGACACACACTCATGCACATACACACAGAGCACAGACACACACTCATGTACATACACACAGAGCACAAAGACACACGTGCACATACACACTGAGAGCACAGACACACACACATGTGCACATGCACACTGAGAGCACTAACAGACACACACACACGTGCACATACACACTGAGAGCACTAACAGACACACACGCATGTGCACATACACACTGAGAGCACTAACACACTCGCATGTGCACATACAAACTGAGAGCACTTACGGACACACAGTGATGCAACACCAAGACACACACTCACATACAGCTCCAAGTTAAACAGTTAGAAAAAGGCACAGGGGCATGTTTGTTCCTTAACATTCCTGTGCAGGCTGGAGGTAAAGAGACATGCATGACGAATTAGGCAGTAATTAGAGCTGTTTGAAAATAATTGACGTGATGGGGGGAAATGGTCCTATTAAAGTCCCTCCACAGGAAGTTAATGCAGTGCCCGTTGTAGGCTTGTGCCCCTGTGTCCCCTACCTCGGGCCTGGGGCAGTGGCCGAACCTCGTTCACGTCCGGCTCTGCGTTGGGGCGGTGCACCTCCACCATCACGAAATGCTGATTGGACGCCGGGGAAGAGGGGAGGGGCTTGTCCGGGCTAGAGGGGGCAGGCTGGGCAGGGTGTGGCAGGGGGGGCGTGGTGGTCTGGGGGGGAGGAGGGGGGGAGGGGCTGGGGGACAGGGGTTTGGCCGCAGCGGATGTGGGGGACTGCACCCGGGGGAAGGGGCCGATGGGGTGCTGGGGGACCAGGGAGAGCTGGGGTGCCACCTCCTTCTTCCCTGGGGCGTGAGCCTGCGAGTCCGCGCCGCTGGAGGCCAGGGAGGTGGTGTCGCTCTCGGCGGGGGAGTCGCGCGCCGGCGCGGTGAAGAACAGCCCCGACTGCGAGGATTCGGACGGCGAGCGGCGGGGCGGCTCGCGCCGGCTGGGGCGCCGGGGCGGGGCAGGGGCAGGGGCAGGGGGAGGGGGGGGCTTGAAGGACGGGGGGGAGTCGGTGACGGACCGCACCTCGTCCTGAGAGAGACAGAGACAGGCCGGTCAGAGCGCCCGCCGCCCTCACGCCCTCGCCCCACCGCAGCGGGGTCCCCGGCAAGGGCAGCCGGAGTGGACCGGCTCTGCAGGTGGGCCGTGCGGACATCCGCCACGCTCAGACACCCGCTCGCAGGGCCACAGGCTGACCCTGCATTGCGCTCTGCAAGGACGCTGGGCCCCAGTTCAGCACTTCCTCCACCGCCAAACCTGCAGTGTCGGGGTCTCAACACTGCGAGCGCCGTAGCAGAATACGTGGCACTTACAGGATACCTTTCCAGGCTATTTTTTTTGTTCTCCACTTTTTGCTCAGTCCACCTGCCCTCGTCTCTTGTCTCACTGTGATTGGGCAGGAGCTAATTAACATTCATACCCACAACTCATTGCGACTGTATGCTCTTAATATTCTTTCTACTAGTGCCCTTGTCTCTGTGCGGATTTAACTTAGAGCCAAAAGCCTGGAGGCCAAGAAGGACGACCTCTTCTCCAATGTGGACCACGCAGGAAGATTTGTGTCACCAGATCAACATCCCCCAGTCCCAGTTTTTTTTTTAATGATTACAAGCCACTAGTAGTGCAGTGCACAGGGTTGTTCAGACAGACAATTGAAAAGAACTTAAAAAACAAGCAAACCAGGAAATGCGCGGAAAGAAAGAACACAGGAATGGAAAACAAAATATGAGAAAGATTCACTTGAAGGAACAGAACCAAAAGAGAGACGAGCGTAAATGTGGAATGATTTTTCACTGTTAACGCACTCGGTCCAGTACAGGACACTCCCGCGTGCTGTCTGGTCTGTCCTGGCAGGGGACAGCCATTCGGATCTCAGCGCCCTGCCTGGTGAGAGAAGACTAGCTCTCGTTTGTGGGTAACAGTCTGCACTTTGGGGTACCCGAGTCTCCATAACTCCTTCCCTGTCTGCTCCAGGTAGTCAGCGCCACACATACTCCACTCTCCCTTACACCCCAACCTTCCCAACATCTCCCTCCCTCGCTCCAACCCAAACTCTTCATCCTTACCCCTGGTTCCCCTCTCCTCCTCCTCTCTCACTCACACAACTCCTCTCTGCTCGTGTCCCCCCTCCAGAAGAGTGGGATTCTGGGTAGGATGAGCTCACCAGAGAGACGTCAGGCAGGTCGTCCATGTTCTCCTGCACAGTCTCGCTGCCCCCGTCCATGATGCTCTCGTTCTGGAGAGAGGGAGAGGAACAGGGAAAAGAAGGTTAGATCAGACAAACCAGAGAGGCGCTGCACCTGGGTGTCCTCGGTTAGGGCTCGGGAAAGGCTCAGGTATCAATCCAGATTTGGCACCAATAGGATCAGTGATTGGCCCGGGGCAGGTATGAAGATTGGGTTAGGAAGGCACTGGCATTAGAAGATGTCAACTAGGATGAAGAGCAATGAGCGACATACAAAAGATGTGTCCTTCTCTGCAGTGTTATTATATAACCGCAGCTTAAATCCTATACTAAGAGGTGAAAGAAACTAGACCTCTTTAATCCTGGACCGAGAATGCGACCAGGAGACTTGGATTATGTATTCAAAAGCTTGAAGGGCACTGTCAAGATCAATCCAGTATCGCGTATTCCAGATCAACAGTAAAAGGCATCAGGTGAAAATGGGAGTGTATGTGAGTAGGAACAGAGAACAGGCTGCACATGGGAGTCTGGTACACGCTGCCCAGCTGTGCTGCTGAATCACACAGCCTGGACCCGTGAGTTGGTGACAACATAATCAGTTGGATGTGCTATTGGCCTCCTCTCCTTTGGCGCCTTGCTTGAGTTTTTACACTTAATCGTTCAGGAAATCCTCAGAAACCTGTGAACAGTTCAAGCCCAAGATGACAGTTTCTGCAGTGCCTGAGTCTGGTCGATTTCATGCTCGGTGTCGTGCAGCAACGCACCCTATCTCCGCTCCCAGGCTGATCCTGTGAGTGCGACAAGGGTCTGACTGCTGTTGAGCATCTCTGCAGCGATGGCCCATCAACACATCAATACAGCAGGCCAACCCAGCATGCACTTCTGCACTGAGCAAACGCCAGACGATGCACGACAGTGGCCAAAAAACGCCGAAAGAGACAAATCCTTTCAGTGGAAGCAGAGTACATCACAAGACAGCCACAGTGCAGGATCTCAAAAGGCAAAGAGGGGCTCAGGTTCGTTCAGAGAGAGGCAAGAAGCGAAGGGGTGAGAAAGAGAGAGGGAGGGAGAGAGTGAAAGAGGGAGAGATACGGAGGATAGCACACAGGAGAGCATCTCTGCAAACACTCCGCACGTAGTAGCATCACTGTCACCGCACACAGAGCAGGGGGTGGAAACAGGAACACACACACCCTCAGGAGCACTGAGTGTGTGTGTTGTGTGTTGGGAAGGGGAAGGTGAAACAGGGGCGATTATACCTCCATCAGATCTATCAGCCACAGCAGACGCTCCTGTGGGGGGAGGGGGGTTCAGAAAACAGCACAGAGGGTCCCATGGTTAAAGGCACATTTAAATCTGTCAATCCCATCTCCACCTGGAACAACTCTTCCCATCCCTGCAGATAACTCTTACCCGATCTCCACGGCCCCTATCGCCCCAGGCTTGACTGGCTTCATTCAGTCATCATTCGAGCAGCACAAAGGCAGAGGCGCACAGACACACAGACCAGCAGGACGAAGAGCAGGGACACACAGGCTCCGGGGAGCAGCATCACACACGCAGACAGACAGACAGACAGACAGGCGGGAGGGCTGGACCGCCGACGGCTCAGGCACACATGCAGACGGCCCGCACTGGACAGGAAAGGCTGTCCCTCGTACCCGTGCGGAGCTGAGGGTGGTGGAGGTGAAGTAGCTCCCGGTGGAGGCCAGGGTGTCGGGGTACGAGACCAGAGAGAAGGAGTCCGCGCCCGCGCCCGCGGCCTGGCGCGCCTTCATGCCCTCGATCTCGCGGCGCAGCACCAGGCTGTCGAAGCGCTCCACGTCCTGCGCCGCCAGCAGTCCCCGCACCTCCGACAGCAGCGAGAACTGTGGGGGGGGGGCAGCACAGGGCACAGACCCGTCAGCACGGAGAGATGGCCCGGCCCACCGCCCGCTGGTTCTACTCGCCGATCAGCCCGCAAGTTCCTTTATTGAACGCCTGGCTGTTTGAGGGATTACCTGATTGATTTATCAGTGGGGCAACTGACTGCCCAATGGTTCAACCGATCTGTAAATTAATTCATAATAATAATTGCTTACACTTATATAGCGCTTTTCTGGACAATCCACTCAAAGCGCTTTACAGGTAATGGGGACTCCCCTCAACCACCAATGTGCAGCCCCACCTGGATGATGCGATGGCAGCCATAGTGCGCCAGAACGCTCACCACACATCAGCGATCAGTGGGGAGGAGAGCAGAGTTATGAAGCCAATTTATAGAGGGGGATTGTTAGGAGGCCATGATTGATAAAGGCCGATGGGGAAATTTGGCCGGGATGCCGGGGTACACCCCTACTCTTTTCGAGAAGCGCCCTGGGATTTTTAATGACCACAGGGAGTCAGGACCTCGGTTTTACGTCTCATCCAAAGGACAGCACCTGTTTACAGTATAGTGTCCCCGTCACTATACTGGGGCATTAGGACCCACATGAGCCGCAGGGTGAGCGCCCCCTGCTGGCCCCACTAACACCTCTTCCAGCAGCAACCTTAGTTTTTCCCAGGAGGTCTCCCATCCAGGTACTGACCAGGCTCACACCTGCTTAGCTTAAGTTGTGAGTTGCAGGGTGATATGGCTGCTGGCTATTGGGATCGAATTGAATGGTTTTAGCTCACTGGCTTGCCAATTTCGTAATTGATTTGCCGTTACTACTTGAGGGAGAGAGGTTAGGGTCATTAGTGGCTTTATTGCTCGATTGAGGGGCGACCTGACCAGCTGAAGTGATCGATTAACAATGATGAATGGACAGGCGGTGCCCGTACCTTAGCGTGGGTGTTGAGCAGCTCGAACAGCGCCATCACCAGCTGCTCCACGCCGATGTGCCCGTCGCGGTACTCCTCCAGGTAGTAGGCCATGGTCTGTCTCTCGGGCTCCGTCAGCAGGTGGCGCGCCTGCTCCTCCAGCATGGCCCGGGACTGGTTCACCAGGCTGGACAGCGTCACCTGAGAGCCCGCCACCCCCTTGTAGAAGACTGGCTGGAGAGAGGGAGAGAGGGAGAGAGCAGGGCAGCTTGGAAACTTTATTATTAAAAAACACGCATCAAATCACCGAACTCTCATCTGCAAGAGCTTTTTCTTTTTAACGAACAGTCAGATTTAAACCCAGGAGAACGTCATTCCAGCATCCATTTCTAAAAACCTGGAACAATTTCAGTCACGATTAATTAAGCACGCGATTTGCTAAAATGACATCCGTGTAGACAGTCTGAGCAGAGCTTTGAATAATATATTCAAAGAGAAACTTGTATAACATATCAATCCCTAACAAGCAAATTTGTATAACGTATCAAGCCCAGTCTTTAGGCAGTCTGGGGTGATGCATAAAATATTTTGGGGTTTTCTCCAGAACCACATCTGGAGATCCCTGCTTTGTGCCTTATCTCCTACCCCTCCCATATCCCAGCCTCCCCCAACACTGCCCCGCCCCACTCCACCCCCTCAACTGTCCCCGCCCCATCTCACGAAGCTCCGCCCACCACACCCTGCCCCGCCCACACTCTTGTAACTTGTACCCACAAGACAAAGCTGATCAGTTTCTTGCTGCATCTCCTCAATTGTAACAATGACAACCTGCCACCCCCCTCCACCACCACCCTCACGCCACGCAAGAGCCTCGGCAACATTTTAATTAGTTTTTAAATCAAAGACGACACTTCAAAGTCACTCCGCCAGAGGGGCTGTGAGGGTGGCTGTGTGGCAGCGAGGCTCTGAATGAACCTCATGCTGACATACTTAAGACAACACGAGTTTAAAAAAAGAACTTTTTTGCGATTTTTTTTTTGTTCGGAAATTAAAGGAGAGCTGTTTCAGTCCGGTTATAGAGCTTCTGAACAGAGAAGGCTATGAAGGAACCGGATTCAAGTGTTCAAAATCCTGCAGGGCACCGAGAGAAATCACCCCTGCAGACTTTTCAGAATCAAGAACAGCAGTAAAACTGCAGTTAAACTGGGAACAGTTCCTCAAAGAGATGTTGGAGCATGGAACAAGCTACCCATCAACACTGTTAAAGCCAGTTCCCTGCCTCCCGTCAATGACAGCTGGATCAGATCCTCTGACCTATTAGCTGCTGACAATCCAATGAATCTGATGGCCCAAATGATTCCACTCTGCTGGAAAATAACTATTGAACTGAGCGGGGGATAGACTTGTCACAAGTCAGGCGCAGATGTGAGGAGCTTGAGGAATTTACTGCAGACAAAACAGAAGCACTTATCTGGGACTGAAGGATCGATCCTTCAGATGGGCTTTGGTTCTGTATTGGACTCTGGGGGGCAACACTGAGAGCTTAAGTGTCGCCTCTCCACCAGCCTGCCTGGAACACCCGGGAACGGGACAGAGGGGCAATACTGATTCATCCTCCTCCTCCTCCTTCTCCTCATCATCCTCTCATTCTGCAGCCATCTCTTCTTCCTCCCTCCCCCCCCCGTCTCTCTCCTCTCCTCCGCAAATTTGAAATCGAAATCCAGAGAACTTTACTGGCTTGGCTAATGAGTTACAGCACTGCCAAAGGAATAACCATTAGCAACACAGTCACAAAAAGAAACAACCCCATAATATTATTATTTGAGAGCCACACTCTCCTCCAGTTCCTCCAGCTGGGGCACGAGACGCCAGCTCTGTGGGGCTCTCTCTCTCTCTCCCCCTCTTCCATATCTTCTCCTTCACTTCCCTCTCCTCCCTCCTGTCTTCCCTCTTTCTCCTCTTCCGTCCGGGTCCCTCTCTTTCAGTCTCTCCCCTCGATCAGTCTCCCTCCCTCCCCCACCTCCACAAGCCCCCACCTCCCTCTCTCTTCATCCATCCGCATAGTGTTATCTTGCAGAGAATTTATTACATGTGCCTATGCATGACAGATATGCATCTCGCATTACAGATACACAAGGCACAACACAGCAGCAAGATGAACCGATTCCCTCTAGCTTTGAGCAGGCACGTTGCTTTACCAGGCTGTACCGTGCTTTACCGCGCTGTAAGTGTATATACCGTAACTTAGACTCCACTTTACAGGTAGAACAAAACTCACTCTTTGAATGTCAATTGCTGCTGCAGCTGTCAGATGCCGAACACTGGTGTTTTATTTATCAGGGCGTCTGGTGCAGTGATAGCACCGGAACAGATGGCCGCGTTGTTATTTACCATAAAAAGGCTCCAGCTAGAATCGGACAGCCTGCGAGGCAGGAGCAGCTCAACGCCGTGTAGCGGGACGGGGCCGCGGTGTGTCGGGGGGCGCGAGCCGCTGCAGGGAGGGGGGTCCCGGCGTGGCTGGGCTATTTAAACAACCCCGCCTGCACATCGCGCCCACTGAGGTGCAAATCAAATTTCCTGCGGATCGATCGAGGGGATAAAATGCAAGTGTCTTTAATAACAGTCGTAATCTTCACGGGGCACACTGCAGCCACAGGGTGAACCAATAGCCTCTGGGCGTGCACTCTGCTTTACCAGGCTTAAGCAGGCTGTACCCTGCTTTACTGTGCTGTATTAGGGTGTGATGAACTGTACTGTGCTAGTTGTACCGCATAGAAGTGTTCTACTTTTTGCTGTACCTTATTGTGTTATACTGATATTAAGCTGTCTAAGGGTGTACTGGATTGTCCTGGGCTGTACTGGGCTATATTGTGTTGTACAGGAGTATACTGTGTTGTACTGGGCTATATTGTGTTGTACAGGACTATACTGTGTTGTACTGGGCTATATTGTGTTGTACAGGACTATATTGTGTTGTACTGGGCTATACTGTGTTGTACAGGGCTATATTGGACAGTATTGGGGAGGTGAGGCAGATGAGTCACAAAACTAGGTGGATTTAGTTAATTAACCCTTAATTACCTAAATTATCAAGGTAGAGATGGCCAACACAGTCCTCAGGACCCCAGCGTGTGCCGATTTTCATACCCACTGACCTCTCAGTGACATGATCAAATTCTTAATTTGTCTAATCATTGTTTAACTAAATCTCATCAACAAGCTTGTGAACTGTGACATTTTGCAGGTACACTTGAAATCTCCCCTCCCCCCACCAGCCCCGGCGCAGAACCAGGCTCGCTGCTGTTCGGGTTCAAAACAACAACAACAACAACAACAACAACAACAACAACAACAACAACAACAACAACAACAACAACAACAACAACCTCCAGACTGAACCCTGCTGTTGAGCCCAGCTCACTCGCACATCCGCTGAACATCTTGCAACGAAGCGCTGGGTGGACTCTCAGAGCCAGCCAGGGAGCCAACATCAGGGGGGTCCAGCCAATTGCACTGGGGTGTCTGCTCAGCTATCCGTGACTGCGGACATGCGACACCTCCTGCCCAGTCTCTCGAACCCCTGCCCTGCACAGATTGTTTTGCAGGCCATGGAGACGGGCGGCTCAGGTAATTATACCCCAGAGGGCTTTGGGTACACCCTGCCACACTCTGCTGTAGCAGAGCGGCTCAGCTGTCAGTGCAGCCCAGGATCAATTCCGTGTTGATGCATTTCTATGAGATTGATTACAGACCACCAGACTGGAAGCAGCAGTTTTGCTGAGCTGGGAACCTTCCCCTTGCATGTTGACAGGCTGGACAAAAGCAAAACAAGGAAACACGCAAGCATAAGATACAAGAGAAATGTTGATGGAACAGCTTGGGGGGATTTTGAACTGGTTCCAAAACTCCAAACCGGATAAAATGATCCCAGCTGGCATTTCTTCTGCTGGATATGCAACCTTTTATGTGGTGCAATGCCTTTTTCAGAGAGGGCTGAGTGAATTGATCCAGGAGCAAGCAAAAGAAAGCCTTTAGAAAATCACCCTGCCAGTGCTGTATAACTGAAGCAAAACCCCCACTCCTTTCTTCAGCAGAGCCTCCTTGTATCCAGATCATCAGACGCGACTTCTGTTCGACATTAACAGCATTGTCATCTCCACTCCTGAGCCACGGTGCTCTGTCGCCGTTTGAGTCCCTCGAGCTTTGCAGATAAAAGAGAGGGCCTGTACTCATTCAGAATCTAGATTTCTGCCTCATGTTTCATGCAGGAGCTTAATACTTCATCCAACAGCCCCGTGATGCTGCCTACACTCATGAGACACTATCTCTCGCAGTGACAGCCTCTTGCATTGCTGTGGCCATGCCGTTCAGCAGCTGTGCAGGAAACACAGTGAAAAACTTCACAGGAGATCAGCAGTGTGTCAGAGTGAGCGGACGGCTCTGCACACCTGCCTGCCATTAGACACTGTGACCTCTTCCACCAAATATCAGGCACTCTGAGAGCTCCAACCCAATAACCCATTCTCAGGCTTCTAATTCAGGATCCAGCACGTCTGTTCTTGAAAGATTGCTTTCCGAAGGTTAAAAAACTCTTATTACAGATGAAAAAAGTTGCGCGGGGAGCCTGTTAAGCTCCGCTTCAGAGTTCTTGGTCCGGTTAAAATAATTACCGATGTAATCACAAAGAATCGTCCGGTTCTTTCGTAAGCCCTTTCCCTGAGCCCATATGTCAGGCCCTGCACGGTGGGCAAGGATACAATTCTCCTGGGTTTTTGAATTGGATAGCAGTGGATTTAACTAAATCTACCGTCTCTAGAGGGAGACAGAGGACTCCCCAAGACCCAAGACAGCGCCAATGTGCCTATAAAATATTGCTGATTAACAAAGTGCTTCGCCCCAGTTTCTTTGATTCACCAGTTAGAGCTGGGATTGGAAGGTCTCTGCGAACTTAGCAAGACCCGACTTGGTTTTGGATGAAAAACATCTAGGCAATACAAGACACAGCAGCAACCAAGCTGAGCAATGTGAAAGCACAACTCTCTTCAGACGGAGAACTATGGGTAAACATCTGCATTCAGCACGATCCTGTCTCCTCCAATTCACATCTAAGTCAAATGCACCTGGACCCTCATGTGATCCCACATGGGCCTGTTCTGGGATCCCAGAAGAGCATGTGTAGACTGGTGAGCTGCGGTATACTGCAGAGCTCGAAAGTGCGCTTCAGATCTCATTTCCTGCAGGAGCTCATGAGCCCAAGCGGTGGGAAACTACAACTGCGTCAGAAAAACAAAGGTCTTGCAGATGTGGGCCTGCATGTTTGCGGGCCACAGTCTTGTAGAACCCACACAGCGCCCTGACACGTGTGGCAGGGTCATGAACTGCATGTCGGAGCTGCCTGGTGATCTGCTCTAGGGGAGCCATCTCTCCGAGACCAGATTCCACAAGTGCCACACTAACAGGGCCGCAGGGGTGGAAATTTCAGGGGAGAAACCAAAAGCACGTGTATTCATCCGTACACACCTGCACATACAGGTAAAGGCTCCTACCAGAGCCAGAGCAGCTCACTGGATCAGAGCTCATCCTGGTTTCTGCGGTGTTCAGTGCTGGGTGGGACGCTGGGCTTTCACAGGGGTCACCCCCAGTAAAG
Organism: Lepisosteus platostomus; assembly: GCF_059453375.1. Lineage (NCBI taxonomy): Eukaryota > Metazoa > Chordata > Actinopteri > Semionotiformes > Lepisosteidae > Lepisosteus > Lepisosteus platostomus. The sequence goes on from NC_142631.1 coordinate 2,059,337, forward strand.
CTGGTTCCCACTTACAGAGCTGGCTGGACTGGAGCTACTGGGGTATGGGCCGCTGACTCAGGGGTATAACAGCAGTGTCTTGAACCCACACCCACCCTGCTGCGCTGCCTCTCTATGCTTATATACACACTGCATGTCGATGCCGATAGACCAGGCTGCGCTTCCTGCCGAGAGTGAAGACAGGCTTGTTTGTCCCTTTGCCTCCCAGAGCCGGGCTGGAAGAGGCAGGAGCCGGAGCCAGGGGGAGGGAGGAGGGGGCGAGGGGGGGGGGGGCTCGCAGGAACAGGCTGCACGTCGTGCCTCTTGAGCTCTAGTGGGGCTGTGTGGAGCTGCTATTTCTGTCTGCAGCTACAAAGGCCCAGAGATGAGAGCAGGAGCTCTTTTCCATTGCTCTGAAGATCTGAAGAGCTCTGGGAGGGAGGGGGGGGGTGGGGGGGGTGAGGCTGGCTGGAGAAGGAGGGAAGGGATTCGCAGTCCTGCAGGAGAACAGTGGAGGCCAAGGGAAGGGCTAGCTGGCTTGGAAGGGGATCGCTGCCTCAGAGGATAAGTGCAAGGTGTTAAACACATGAAACAAGCTCATTTGATCCCAGGATCTCATGCAACAGTTTCCTGAAAGAAGCCAGGTATCAGTTGCAACACCAAGGCTGGGCAGCTTCCCACCTCCCACCACCCTTTATTAATTCAGCTTTAAAGCAAAGAAAGGCTTCTCTCTATCTTTCTTTCTGTAACTCCTCTGTGTGTCTGTCTATTTCCCTATCTCTCCACTGTTGGGCTGCAGACCTGTCTCTCTGCGTCTCCTCTCTCTCTCTCTCTCTCTGTCTGCCGAGCTGTGATCTGCACTGAAATCCGCAAGGAAGAACAGAGGCGCCGATCTATAATGCCGACGCCCTGAATTCCCACGCCCCGCCGGCCGTTCTCCGCTCGAGGAACGGGAGAACGGAGTAGGACAATGACACTGACCCCCCGCGCGCACGTCTGCGGCAAAGTATCCCTCACCTTTCCGGCAGCAGAGCTCCCCTGATCCAAGGACAACCTGCGGGAAAAAAACAAAACACGGTAAAACATCGGACTGCGGACGGAAGACCGACGGGACTCATCGGCTGCCTGCTAGACCCCCTCTTACAGCGCCTTCTGCCACGCCGTTGTGCCAACTGCTCTCTCGGGGCGCCGCTGCGCTACCATGCTGCACTATTCTCCATATGAGATCTTTAAATGTCTCTAGGCGATGTTTTTCAGGACCTTTTAATATATCTCGATGGCCTTTTCTATCACAACTCGAGACCCATCAGAGAGTAAGTCCACCTCCCTTCAGGACTAACGAGACATACCTCCTTTCTTATCACAGTTAGGGTTTGTTTGAACATGGTTCGAAAAAATACGGTGCCACAACCACATTCTAAGTCAAGCCTATTATTCCAATAAGAATAAGAGATAGGATGGGTAATGATAATGTTTCTTTATTAGCCCTATACAATTTCTTGCATTAGGAATTTGTCTTTTCACATACCCCAGCTTTTCTCCATGGAGACACAGACACACAGACAGGGAGAGAAGCTGGGGGTCAGAGCGCAGGGTCTGCCATTGTATGGCGCCCCTGGAGCAGCTGGGGTTAAGGGCCTTGCTCAGGGGCCCAACGGAGTAGGATTCCGCTGCCGGCCGCGGGATTTGAACCGGCAACCTTCCAGCCACAGGCGCAGATCCTGAGCCACAGAGCCACCGCTCCGCCCCACATGTGTATTCACAATAATGCATCACATTTATCTTGGCAGAGGTCAGAGCTTGTCTTAGGAGACATGGTTGGGGTCACCATGAACACTTCTGGACAAAAGGTTAGAAAGGATTCTGATGACACATGATGATGTGTGAAGATGTCTTCCTGAATTAAATCTAACCCAAGCCCAATCACCACAGATACAGGGATATAGCGTATGACGGGCAAGTAACACGTGTCATCTTCCATATGGGACTGGAGTGTTCCACCGGGCTGCGGAGGAGGGGGGGGATTTTAACACGGAGGCCGTACCCTGCGATGCTGCCTGTGGCACTGCTCTCGGCAATCTGCGAGCTGGCGATCCACTTGGTCTCGTCGACCACAGTGCGGGCGTGGGGCAGCCGGCCGACGTCCTTGATGGTCATGATGAGGTGGCGCGAGGACTTGAGAATGCGCACGGCCTCGTCATGGGGCACACTGAGGAAACTGCGCCCGTTCACTTCCAGGATCTGGTCTCCCACCTGCCCAGAGAGAGAGACCACTCGTCAGACTGGCACGCAGAGCAGGGCGCTGGTCAGACTGGCACAGACACACACACACAGAGCAGGGCGCTGGTCAGACTGGCACAGACACACACACACAGAGCAGGGCACTGGTTAGACTGGCACAGACACACACAGAGTACAGGGCACTGGTCAGACTGGCACAGACACACATACACAGAGCAGGGCACTGGTCAGACTGGCACACACAGAGTACAGGGCACTGGAGAGACTGGCACAGACACACACACAGAGTACAGGGCACTGGTAAGACTGGCACAGACACACGTACACAGAGCAGGGCACTGGTCAGACTGGCACACACACACACCTAGAGCGAAGGGCACTGGTCAGACTGGCACAAACACACGCACACACACACACAAACAAACACACACACAAACACACACAGCAGGGCACTGGTCAGACTTTTTTTTAACACCAGAAACCAAACTCAGGCTATTAAGTGTCACACAGAGAACCGAGAAAGGACCGGTCCCCCTGACGGGAGAGATCCGAGCGCTCCTGGGAAACCCAGGCCCGTTCCGCACGTGCAGGCTTCAAAGGAAGAGCTCACGCCTCCCAGCAGCAGTGCGGCCGGGGATATGGAGAGCCATCCCCCAGGGCAGTGATCCCTGCAGTCTGGGAGGGGCTGGCATTTCGCGGCCCGCCTGCGCGCGCTGCAGAGCGACGCCGCTGACATTTCCTCCCGTGACATTCCTGCCCCGCCGCCGAGCTACAGACGTGGGGTATCGACTTTCCCTTCATTTGTCTCAACGCTCTGCTTGATCCGAGCCGCGCTGCAGCGGGGGGAGGCACCGGCCCTCTTTATCCAGGTGGTCATGGTTTCTCATCCCATCCCAAAGTGCTTTGCAGGGAACAGCAGCAGCAGGGGGCAGACCCTGAGGAGCGATCTATAAACGACAGCTGCGCAGACGAGCTGTTCATAGAGGACAGCTGCGCAGACGAGCTGTTCATAGAGGACAGCTGCGCAGACGAGCTGTTCAAACTGCAGGAACAAACCTAGGGCCACCAGCCGCCTCCGATCTGTGCTGAGGTTTCCTCAAGAGGCACAGCAGGCATGCCGCTACACCTCTAATAACTGCAGGGGAAACAAATCAGACTCCCGCTGCCCAGTGGTTTCATCCACTCCCGAGCAAGCAGTGCTGAACAAAACAGCACGGTTCTCACCATGCTTGTCAATGCTTTCTTACTGCAAACCAAAAACAAGCTTGAAATTGCCAGGACCAAAGAACAGCAGCTGCCAAAGCCTGGAGTGCGCGATGCTGCTAAGCACCGGGAATCTGATGCGTTTTCCATTGGCACAACAGAAATCCCTCTGAGCTCAGGAAAATACTTTAGAAAAGCCAGCGACCAATGAAGTACAAGTTCCCCGAAAAAACACCACTCCGCTCCATCTCCGAACCCCGGGCATGGCGCTCGTGATGCATGGCACACAAAGCAATTGAATTATTTCCCACCTGACTGAGCAAGCCAGCGTGTGAAATGCGATTTGTCACCCTGTTTATTAGCGATGCAGCAGGTAGGGCACGGGCAGAGATCAGGTAGGCAGAGCACACAGCAGTCGGCGGGCCAAAACGAACAGCGCTCTTATCGGCGAGCCTCTCTCCTAATGAGACAATAATTCAAGCTGCAGGCCTGTCTAGTTGGCGAGCATTAGGCACCACACTCTCCCCGGTACGAGTATGAAGCGCTACATCAAGTTTAGGAGCGGAGGTTTTGAGTGTGCCGCACTATAAATATGCCTGGGGGAACCACTCGATTCGAGGAGCTGGGAGCAAAAGGTTTTTCGCAAAGGAGACAGGAGCTAAGATTAGGGCCTGGTTTGTGGGCTGATTTGATTTCCAAAGTGCTGGTTTGATTTCTGCGTCTCCCGTCTGCTTTTGACTAGGTTTAGTTCAGCCCCTGCCGGGTCTATACTCAACCACGTCTGCGTTCATCTGTGTTAGTCTTAAACCGGGTCTATGTTAAATCAGGTCTGTGTTAAACGGGGTCTGCGGTGAACCGGGCCTGCATTAAATTGGGTCTGTGTTAAACCGGATCTGGGTCAAGCCCATGCCAGCCATTCCACATCTGGCTGTCCGCTGCTGAGCTCATGGGATTCCAGCTGCAGGGGTGCAGGAACCGCCTGGGTTAGCCCAGCTGGGAAAGGCCCCAGAGCTGTCAGCGGCGCTTTCGCCACCTGAATCTCCAGATCGCTGTGATCCCTGAGCTTCTGTCCAGGCAGGAAGGTGTCCCTAAAACCTTCTCTCAGTCTGGTGGGGGGGGGGGACAGCTGATCTTTGTCACTTTGAAGGAAAACCCGGGCCAGAAGGAGGGCAGAGAGACAGGGGGGCCTCTGGCACGCACCCCCACACCGTGAACGCAGGAGGTGGGGAGAAAGCAGGAGGGGTGGAGAGGAAAAGGAGAGAGGGGTGTATGCGCGTGTGTATATTTGCGTTTGTTTTGTGTTTGTGTGTAGGGGTGGAGAGGGGATTGGGCCACATTAAGAAGTCAATATTCTACAGTTTATCAGCGAATTAAATGCAAAGATGCCCCCGGGGCTGCAGCAGCGCTGTTAATCCCCTTAGCTGTGACAGGCTGGGCTTCCTGGCTCTGGAAACTAGGGAACCAACCCTGCACAGCTCTCGCCCCGACAGCCCAGCTTTCAGACTGGACCACGGAGCCATCAGACTGGACCACACAGCTCTCACAATGATCACACCGTCTCTTGCTGATCGTCCAGCCTCACATCGCCTGCAGAGCCACACGCTGCATCACACTGAACATCACCCGACAGCACATCGATCGTGCAAGCCAGCAGGAAGAGGGAGAGAGGGACAGGGACACAGGGAGAGTGGTGTTTCCCTCACCTTGAGCCCCCCGCTGTCCGCTGCAGAGCCACGGTCCACACCAGTGATGTAGATGCCCAGGGCGTACTCTGCACCCCCCCGGATCATCAACCCCAGTGATCGTCCGTCATCGAGAACCAGGTTCACCTGCACAGACATGGCACTCAATCCATCAGTCAGTCAAACCAGTCAATCAAATCAGTTTTCATAAACAAATATACTTATTTTACATTGTGCTGCTCCCACTTCAAAGCACTTCCCAGGAAATGAGTCTAGATACAACATGGTCCTCTTACAATAGGGGCTACAGTCCCAGTACAATAGAACAGTCCTGTCACACTAGGAGCTACAGTCCCAGTGCAGTAGAACAGTCCTGTCACACTAGGAGCTACAGTTCCAGTGCAGTAGAACAGTCCTGTTACAACAGGAGCTACAGTCCCAGTGCAGTAGAACAGTCCTGTTACACTTGGAGCTACAGTTCCAGTGCAGTAGAACAGTCCTGTTACAACAGGAGCTACAGTCTCAGTGCAGTAGAACAGTCCTGTTACACTAGGAGCTACAGTCCCAGTGCAGTAGAACAGTCCTGTCACACTAGGAGCTACAGTCCCAGTGCAGTAGAACAGTCTGTTACAATAGGAGCTACAGTCCCAGTGCAGCAGAACAGTCTGTTACACTAGGAGCTACAGTTCCAGTGCAGTAGAACAGTCTGTCACACTAGGAGCTACAGTCCCAGTACAATAGAACAGTCCTGTTACAACAGGAGCTACAGTCCCAGTGCAGTAGGCCAGTCTGTTACACTAGGAGCTACAGTTCCAGTGCAGTAGAACAGTCTGTCACACTAGGAGCTACAGTCCCAGTGCAGTAGAACAGTCCTGTTACACTAGGAGCTACAGTCCCAGTACAGTAGAACAGTCCTGTCACACTAGGAGCTACAGTCCCAGTGCAGTAGAACAGTCTGTCACACTAGGAGCTACAGTCCCAGTGCAGTAGAACAGTCCTGTTACAAGAGGAGGAGGGATGGGGACACACGCCTGTCAGCTCAGACCCGAGCTCAGTAATCTGCTGAGACAGTAGAGAGGACGCCCCAGCTCAGCACTCTGCAGGATTTACTGAGCCACGGTGGGGGCGGGTCAGATGTCAGCCTATAACACTAACTGGGAATCCATTAACTCTGGGAGTAAGGAGCAGCCAGCTCAATATATATGACGGGTGGAGGCGAAGTGAGCACTGCGGAGCAATGACTTCTGGTGCACAAGTGAAGAACGAGCCAAGCCTTTCAGCGGACAGCGACATCAATCACGAGAGCGACCCGCGTGGGCTCAACGTGACCCCCCACCTCAGCTCTGCTGCCCACCCCCCCGGGCGATTCTCGTGACCTCGGGTCCTCCCCGTACCTTCTTCTCGTCGCCCTCCTGCAGCAGCTGCAGGTGGCTCCTGCGCGCGCCGTCCTTGCGCCTCAGGGTGGCGCTGCGGTGCAGCGTCAGGTCCGGCGGGGGCGAGACGCTGCGGCCCTGCGGGTCCACCCACGTGTACACGTGATTGGTCACGTACCCCCCGGGGATCCGCCCCACCGAGCGCACCGACAGCGACAGCTTCTTGGAGCCTTTGAGGACCTGAGAGAGAGAGAGAGAGAGAGAGTCTTCAGAGCAGGGTTGGTGTTCAGACAGGAGCAACAGTATCCATACATCTTGACACAGAAGGCCAAGTGTTCAGTAACGATATGGCTACAGTTGTGGATGAGAACCTGAACCTGTTGGTTCTGGAGCTGGGGAGTCGGTATCTGGGTTCTCATGGCAGTAACTGGGCGTGATTAAACCAGGGGTGTGCAGGACCGCCGCTGGATGGATTCTGCTTCACACAGAACACGTGAAAGGCAGATGGAGGAGAGAGGGGCTGGGAGATCAGCGCCAGTGACCTTCTGCCATATTTTCCACAAGGCTGCTCCTGCCTCTCGGATTCAGGCTGCCGAACCAGCAGATCGGGGTAAAAATGAGAGCAGATTCAAGGGAGGATTCCTGATAGACGCCGTTGACCTTTTCTGAGGATCGGGTCAATATGGGCTTCGAAATTAATCTCCAGAACAGTCCCCAAGAGAGAGCATGCATCGCTACAAAGACCTCCTTAATCATACAAGGGGCATCCCTCTATCCCTTTTCGAACCGCTTCAGTCCATTGCCAGGGAGGGAGACACACACACACACACACACACACACACACACACACACACACACACACACACACACACACACACACACACACACACTCCAGGGCCAATTAACCTGCCTGTATGTAACTGGACTGTGTGAGGAAACCAGTGCGCCTGGAGGAAGCCCACACAAACACAGGGAGAACATACAAACTCCACACAGACATCAGGCCAGGTCTGGAATTGACCCCAGGGCCCCAGCACTGCGAGGCAGCAATGCTAACCCCTTTGCTGCCCTTAGAATTAGTAATGTTATGTTATTTATATTTCCTTTTTCCCTTTAGCATTTCTACATACTATAAAGCACTATTTTTGTATTCTCCATCATATTTAAAGCCGCAAAATTCTGTGTATTACACTCAAATATACGAGCAAATGAGCAAAAGAGGCCCATCTACCCACAGACAGAGGATATATATAAATAAACAGGCCTTAGAGGACATAAACAGGCTCGCATATGTTACACGCTGTCTGCAGAGAGCTAATAGCAACGCCAACTATAAAAGCATGCAATATATCCATCACTTTCCATCTGCCTCCCCCCTCCTGCTCGCGGACTGACACTGAAATGCAGAGAGTTTTACTGGCTCAGCCCATCGCAGGGCCACCAAGCCCCTCAGGGTGACATGGCCACCCGAGTCCAGAAATCCGCCAGCAGTTATCGGATAATAAGCGGCTCTTATCAAACAAGACCGCAGAGCACAGCCTGCTCGTGATCGAGCAAGACAACGTCAGCGATAGCCGCAGAAGAAACTCGCCCGTTTGCCCGCACAGGAGGCCGGGAGCTGGTTGAGGACTTCTCCGGTGGACGCTGCCTCTTTCCGGGAAAGGACGGAGACCACGGGCAGGGTCCGCTGTGAAATAACACCGCCCGCAGTTTTATCCCGATCCGGATCCCCCAGCCCTGTCCCGCTCCCTCAGGCTGACGTCCGCCGTAACCCGTGACCGCCCACCTGCTGGGCTTCCGCGGGCGGTGCCGTCCTCCTGTGCCTGTCCCCCCCGCCCCGAGCCGGACCGAACAGCGCCAGTGCGGTACGGTTTCAGCCGGGCCCGGATCAGCCACGTGCGTGAAAACGGGATTTTTGGCTTGATTATCCCTTAGTGGCACAAGAGCCCTTCGGTGTTACATGAGGTAATTAAAAGCTTTACCCTGATTACGGTGCAGTCGTACTGTTACAATTTACTTTACTTTACTTCAATCCACAGGCACGTGCAAGGCGCAGAGCTCCGAGCCCGTGTCCAGGCGTCCAGCCCGTAGTGCCGGCCTCACTGCTGCTCTGGCCAGCACGGTCCGAGTGAGGGAGTGCCGGCCAGCATGTTTCTGTAGTCGCCTGTTTGAACCCGGGCAGCCACGACTAGACAGCGGAGCCCGGCGTGTGCTCTCGTCGGAACAAAGTCCTTCACAAGCTTCTGCCGTGTGTTTAAAGTTTCTTGCTGACCAAACAGAAACAGATCTCCATATCTCTGCATTAATATTAGTCTTGTTTATTGTCATTCCCTGAACTCCTGCAGAGCATTTAATCAAAAAGCATCCCAGAGCACTTCACATATAGGAGGGGATTAACTTCATCCTGCTGACTGCCTACAATGCTGATGTGATGTTCAGAAATGTAGACTCTGGACTCTGGAGTTGACAACCCTACTCTTACAGAGAGGGTCATGGGTTCTTTCACGACCCAGGAGTCGATTTAGCGTCTCCCCCCCCCCCTACAGTGGCCATGCCTGCAGCTCGATTGGTTTGGGGGGAAACCTGACTTGGTGGGGAGGGCGCCCCCTACATGTCCCGCCAGCACAACCCCAAACCCACAACACGTTCTGGACTGCTGCTTCCATCAGGGGTGAAGAGATTGTGAGAAGCAGCTCTTTTCTGGACACGCCGCCAGCACGCAAGATTCGCTGAAGAGCCGGCAACCCCCGCTCCCAGCGGGAAACCACGCCGGACTGCAGATCGGCTCGGCCGATCCCTTGGAGCGGCAGAACCAGTACCAGGGATTCAAGGATGTCCCGGAGATGGTGGCGACAGTCTCCGAAGCGATTCCCCAGAGACTAAAGCTACAACCCCTATGTGTCCCGACCTCAGTATGCGCCTGGCAACAGGCAGGCAATTAACAGCTTGACTGCACCCCTAAATCAGCACAATTACTTGACAATGATCGCATTCAACTACTCCCCCGTGTCATTTTTTGCTCGGGATGTGGTTTGGGGTTCCTGGGGAGGCAGGGGTGTGCCCTGTGGAAGGGGCAGCTGGTGACTTGAGAAGATCCCCGGGAGAAATTTTAAGGGAAAACGAAATCTCAAAATCTTGCTCCCCATCTGTCCGGGACGCTTTCAGCGCCGTGTCGGAGAGCGGCGCGTGCCTGCCTCTGCAGAAAGTCGGGGAATCTTAATTACCAGAGCTAATTAAAGAAGCTGGCACCTTTGTTTTACTGGCCCTGGCACGGGCGCAAGCCGTTCATTAAGCTGAGCTGCGTGGCGTAATTCATTATTGGGTCGGTTTGACTGTGCTCTCAATTTCCTCTTAGGCTTCACTGCTGTCGACTGGATCACGTGCGCTCGGGAGGTTGTGTTGTTTGTTTTTGAGAAAAAGTGCTTAAAAAAGGGCCTCCTTCTGCATCTTCTTGCTCTTCACTGTCGTCTTCGTCATGGCCCTCTTCCTCTTACTATTATTTGGAAAATCAGGCAAAAAAAAGAGAGATGTAACATCTCATATGCAAGGGGAGGGGCTGCCCACTCTGAGGAAGAGATCAGTCTGGGCCTGACTGATACATACAGTACATTAACATCAATTTGCCTCTATTACCATAAGAATGAGAAGCACAAAAGCCAGCCTTGTCTTTAATGAGGTCTTGGATCAGTGGATATTTCAGGCCTGTTTGTTTCTAAATGGGAGACAATTGACAAATTATAATGTACAGCCAACAGCCCCCAGCCCCCAGGCTCTCTGGCTGAATGCATTTCACTGCCTAATTTTATTCTCCCCCCTCCCCCCCAATTAGGCTCTTCTCTCTTCCAGCCCGCTTCCAATATGCTTACAAGTTTCTTTTCACAGGGGTATCTGCCATGACACTTCTACACCCACAGTATAAATGCTGGACTTCTGTGCGAGGATCTGCATGGGTGTTGGTGCCTGCTCCGTTGCGGGGCGGGTGTTGTGTCCCCCCCCCCACCCCCCCGGGTACTGTCGATCTGCAGACGGAGGTGCGCTGGAGCCCGCGGGCAGGGCCTGACACCTGCAGCCCTGCTGGAAGATTGAAAAGCCCTGGAGCAGAAATGATAAAGGATGAATTGCCCATCTGCGCCGCTGGGGAAGTCGATCTGCCTCCCTCCTCCCGAGCGACGCCCCCGACAGCGTTCTGCGATCGATGCGCAGCAAACTAATGGACAAACACTGCACTGATGGGCTGAGCGGGCCATTGCCGGCCTTGATTGTACTCTGCGACAGAGATCTATCAAACCGATCTGCCCTCTTGCATTTATGGACTCCGTCCATCTCCCGAGACCATCAGAGGTCTGTCCTGCCACCTCCCTGCCTTTCACAACCAGCCCGGCCCGCGACTGTCCTGCCCCAGCGTGAACGAGTAGCTGGACCTTCTCTGACAATATTTCTCCTTTTCTTTTTCCGTTCGCCAGCGGATGCATGATCTAAAGGCATTCAAAGCTATTTATAGCGGCAAGCCTTCATTTCAGGGAAACAGGAGAACACGCTGGGCCTTCAATTATTCGGCCGTCATTGAGAAATAGAATTCACTGCACCAGCGGGACCCCTCCAGCCCCTTCAGAGAGCCCATTAGTTAATACAGGATTTCCTTCTGAATTCATTCTTATTGCGCCTGTCTACTCTACCCACAGCCTGTAAAATTGTATTATTACATACATTTATATAATCTACCTGAAAGGGAAATAAGCAGCACACTCGAAGGAGTGGGGTTCATATATTAGGCCCGCGCTGACAGTCAGGACCCAATCATCAGCGCCCAGCGCTGCCCTGCCTTGCAGGCGTCCTTCGATTTCTCAGAAGCTAATCTGGTTCACAGTCACTGTGGAAACTGGCGCAGTTCAGAGGTTTAAACGGTGCTGCTACCTGCCTTTAGGACAGACAGCCTGAAAGGACTTCAATCCCGCGGTTTCCCAGCTGCTGAGAAGCGGAGACCAAAGGGGATTCCTCTCCTGCTGCCCCTAGCTTGCGCAGGGCCCAGGTCAGCAGCCACAGGGGGCTGTTCTGGCCTTGTCAGGGCTCATCGGCGTCACCCAGCTGGCTCCCACCGGTGAGAGTGGCTCGTCACTGCGCTGCGCCCAGAGCAGTTTTCAGTGTGATGGTGCGCTTAAGAGCAGGCGGTCACTGCCGACTGTGGGAATGAATAATAATTAGCTCTTGCGGTTTGACGATGCCGAGCCACACGCGCTTAAACCCACCACAAACCTGAAAGCTGCTCCTTTTAAGACGGATGAATGACTTCACCGAACCGAACCGACACGTGCTGCCTACGTTCAAGTTGGGGCGGGGAGGGGTGTTGGCAGCGTCAGCACAAGGGCCGCAAAGGAACACACCTGAAGAGGCTCAACACCGCGCTCTTCCTCCGTTAGAAACCGCTCCTGCGCCGCGTACAGTTATTGGACTGGCGCTCGGGCGGAGGGGCTCTCTCGGCAGCGGCCCTGGCCGGGACGAGCCCCACTTCACAGTCCAGCTTTAAATCATCGCTGCCCGCGTCCCGGATCGGTCAGCGGCTAGGCCAGGCCTTGAGCGAGCTGACCAGGGACGCGAGAGCCTTTCTTTTTCCCCAGGAGGCATCGCCGGACCCGCGCCCCCAGATCGGTCGTCCCCAACATCTCCGGGCGCCGGAGAAACGAGGCGCGGAGCAGGGATCAGGCCCTGCAGGGGAGCGAAGGAGCCCCAACAACGTCTGGTTCCGCGATTCCAGACACGCCCCCGAAAGGCGAAGGTTTTGAGGACGCGACCCGAAACAGATCCCCACTTCCTTCAGGACATCAGAGCTACCATTTGCACTGAAGCCAAAACTTTTCGGCAGCCTCCTTCTAAAATGTTTTGTGTCCCACTTTGCCGGCAATATAAATATTCGCTCCTGACCCAAAAACCCGTTTCAGATTCCTAGCAGGCGGTTCTAATTCTCAGGTCGACACGGACGGTCACCCCTCGCACACACACACCCCCCCCTTGCTAGACTCCAGCCCCAGAAACACACTTCAACAATAAAAAAGTAGGCCATGAAAAGTGAACAGGAATTTTCTCTAAGATGTTTTCTTCTGAACAAATCACTCCCAGCTACTGCAGGACTCCATTAGAGAGTAATCAGAATGCTTCATTATTATTAATTATTAGTAGTATTACAAATTTTATTATTGGAGGAGCAGAGAAGAGCTGACCTTTCCCAAAAGAAAACAAAACATCTTACAGATATAAGAACTGCTTAACTGCAGCTGATTTACAGACACGAAAATGATCACCGTTTTTAATTAGTATTTCTAAAGAGAACTCCAATAAATATGCAGGGATTACAAAACGCAAATGCTGACTGAAAATGCCAGGAGAAGGAAGAGTATCTGGGCCAAGCTGTGTGTAATCGAAACAAGTCGACACTGCACTGGATAAGAACTGGGCTTGGAACCAAACTAGGCCAGGTTATACTGGAGCGTTCTGACTGAGAGATAATCAGAGTTGGTTATACTGGAGTGTTCTGAGTGAGGGATAATCAGGCCAGGTTATACTGGAGAGTTCATCAGAGCAGGTTATACTGGAGTATTGTGAGTGAGGGATAATCAGACCAGGTTATACTGGAGTATTGTGAGTGAGGGATAATCAGACCAGGTTACAGTGCCTTGCGAAAGTATTCGGCCCCCTTGAACTTTTCAACCTTTTGCCACATTTCAGGCTTCAAACATAAAGATATAAATTTTTTATTTTATGTGAAGAATCACCAACAAGTGGGACACATTTGTGAAGTGGAACGAAATCTATTGGATTTTTGAAACTTTTTTAACTAATAAAAAAATGAAAAGTGGGGCGTGCAAAATTATTCGGCCCCCTTGCGATAATACTTTGTAGAGCCACCTTTTGCTGCGATTACAGCTGCAAGTCGCTTGGGGTATGTCTCTATCAGTTTTGCACATCGAGAGACTGAAATTCTTGCCCATTCTTCCTTGCAAAACAGCTCGAGCTCAGTGAGATTGGGTGGAGAGCGTTTGTGAACAGCAGTTTTCAGCTCTTCCCACAGATTCTCGATTGGATTCAGGTCTGGACTTTGACTTGGCCATTCAAACACCTGGATACGTTTATTTGTGAACCATTCCTTTGTAGATTTTGCTGTATGTTTGGGATCATTGTCTTGTTGGAAGATAAATCTCCGTCCCAGTTTCAGGTCTTTTGCAGACTCCAACAGGTTTTCATCCAGAATGGTCCTGTATTTGGCTGCATCCATCTTCCCCTCAATTTTAACCATCTTCCCTGTCCCTGCTGAAGAAAAGCAGGCCCAAACCATGATGCTGCCACCACCATGTTTGACAGTGGGGATGGTGTGTTGAGGGTGATGAGCTGTGTTGCTTTTACGCCAAACATATCGTTTTGCATTGTGGCCAAAAAGTTCGATTTTGGTTTCATCTGAGCAGAGCACCTTCTTCCACATGTTTGGGGTGTCTCCCAGGTGGCTTGTGGCAAACTTTAGACGAGACTTTTTATGGATATCTTTAGAAATGGCTTTCTTCTTGCCACTCTTCCATAAAGGCCAGATTTGTGCAGTGTAAGACTGATTGTTGTCCTATGGACAGACTCTCCCACCTCAGCTGTAGTTCTCTGCAGTTCATCCAGAGTGATCATGGGCCTCTTGGCTGCATCTCTGATCAGTCTTCTCCTTGTCTGAGCTGAAAGTTTAGAGGGACAGCCAGGTCTTGGTAGATTTGCAGTGGTCTGATACTCCTTCCATTTCAAGATGATCGCTTGCACAGTGCTCCTTGGGATGTTTGAAGCTTGGGAAATCTTTTTGTATCCAAATCCGGCTTTAAACTTCTCCACAACAGTATTACGGACCTGCCTGGTGTGTTCCTTGCTCTTCATGATGCTCTCTGCACTTTCAACAGAACCTTGAGACTATCACAGAGCAGGTGCATTTATACAGAGACTTGATTACACACAGGTGGATTCTATTTATCACCATCAGTCATTTAGGACAACATTGGATCATTCAGAGATCCTTGCTGAACTTCTGGAGTGAGTTTGCTGCAGTGAAAGTAAAGGGGCCGAATAATTTTGCACGCCCCACTTTTCATTTTTTTATTAGTTAAAAAAGTTTCAAAAATCCAATAGATTTCGTTCCACTTCACAATTGTGTCCCACTTGTTGGTGATTCTTCACATAAAATAAAAAATTTATATCTTTATGTTTGAAGCCTGAAATGTGGCAAAAGGTTGAAAAGTTCAAGGGGGCCGAATACTTTCGCAAGGCACTGTATACTGGAGTGTTCTGAGTGAGGGATAATCAGACCAGGTTATACTGGAGTGTTCTGAGTGAGGGATAATCAGACCAGGTTATACTGGAGAGTTCTGAGCTGGAGATCAGACTTTGATTACTGGATTACAAGATCGCTGAGGCTGCCGCTGCTCTTGAGCGAGTGAGATGTTGTGCTGTCGAGTCTGTACTCGGCCCTGGAGAGAAAAGAGGAACTGCAGGGTCCTACGCCTGGGGTGTGAAGCTCGTTTTCATTTCCCAGCTACACACCCCTCTACCCCAGTTAGTGACGTAGCGCTGTACTGCTTTGTAAGCCCCCCTGTTTCAGAGAAGAAGCGAAAGTAGTAGAAGCGAAACCCCATTACTGGAGTCACTCGGGTTCGGGGCATGACCAGTCAGAACCGACAGAGGAGCAGCAGGCCATTCATGGCTTCATTTATCTAACTAAACCAGCCAACGAGTTGCCGCCCCAGAAATAGACACTACCGCCCGGTCTGGTCCTTCCTGCCCAGGGGGGCTTCTTCGATTTCGATTTTGAAACAACGGAACAAAACACAGAAGGCAGGCTTCACATCTGAAGGCACCAAACGTTCCAGAGTAATTTGATTTATAAAAAGCAAGCAGACGCGTTTCACCAGGCGACTTGCTTTACCAGGAAATGAAAGAACGAAGCTGAATTAACGACAGACTCATTCCGCAGCCCGGGTGCCGGGGGTCCGTACTGTCACCCAGCAGCCAGGCGCTGACGGACGGCCCGCTGCAATTAAAGTTGTGCTTATCGTGCTGTAAAAAGACGATTTTTCACCGCCTGGCAGGACGGGCTCTCGGAAAAAACGGCCACGGCACCGAGCCGGAGCCAGCTCCTCCCAGGGATCCTCACCTGCCTGCCGGATACATCCGGACCGAAGGTGCCATCTATGTTGCAAAATCACAAGGGAGCGCGCTTTTGGCCAGCATGGTGTGGGGGGGTTGAGCTGATGACGCTGTGGTCATCCGCCACCGGCTCTACGACATGTGTCCGGCCCTCTTCAGCCAGGTGACCACAGACGGCACACGTGGCATCGCCAGCACGGGTCATCTTACTGGCCAGCGCCCCCCTAATGGGGCCAAAAGTCCTCAACGTGCATCAGTGTCAGAAATCCCTCTTCACTCCGTCGTGCTCGGTATTTCACAGCGAAGCAGAGAGCGTGAGAATTCCCAGGAACAGGGGAAAACCTTTCCCTCCGACCGCTCTCCCTCTGCGGATCCAGAGGCCGGAGGGAGTCCAGCCCCGGCCACGCCCGAGCGGATCCCCCCTGGTCTCCGGCTCACCGATCGGGACTCTCGTGGAGACCTCGGCGCACGCAACACGCCGCCGCTTCCCCTCGCCACCAGGGTGACGGCGAGCTGGCCGGTGATTCGCCTTCAGAAACGGAGCGGCGCATCCGTCGGCACTCGCGTGGCGGCGATAAATCCAGGCGACGTCTTCACCCGCGAGGACACGCGTTCGCGACGGACACTGCGTGCGAAATTCCCGGGAGCACTCTGATGCAGAGCGCTGCAGGGACATTCACGGATTGCCGTGGAAGAAAACGGAAGGGGGAAGAAAACGTGGCTTAACTCGATTAGCGTTCGGCCGCTGCTTTTATCCAAGGCGGTTTTGCATCGGTAGCCTTTTCTACAGCCAGGCCCCTTAGGGGCACACTCTTCTGGACCTGCCCCGCTTAAAGACACAACAGCACCAGCGGGATCTGACCCCACACCGGGCCTACCAGAGGCCCAGAGCTCTGCCAGCCGCTGGCTTCCCCAGCTGGCACACCAGGGGGAGGGCGGAGAGCGAACAGGCGCCGAGAGCCGCGAGGTGGAACTTCCCGGGCACACCGGGAAAAAAGACAAGCTGCACCCCGACAAGGCAGGGGGTCTGGGCGTGACTGTGTGCGGCAGACATTGCGGGCCGCCGGTTGTGTGGCGAATACGCCCGGAGGTGAATTAGGAGGCGAAGTCGCAAGTCGAAGCAGAGAGTGGCCCCAGCGTTCCCTGGAGTGGGAGCAGAGGCCTTCCGGAGAGAGCCGGCTCCTGAGACTCTTATCCCACACGCTCAGGGGCTCAGGAACGCTCCGCAGGCTCTTCACCAGAGGCGCAGGAGTCCCGGATAGCGGGCCGCTGAGAGGACACCCCAACACCCCCCCCCCGGCCTGCCACTGCCTCTGCGCCGGGGTCTGGAGTGCGGCTCCTCTCCAGCGCAATTCAGCCGCATCGCTAGGAGACCGGTCGTTGCTATAACTACGCTCCTAAAAGTAACTATGAGCCTTTTTTCCACGCGGCCAGTCGATATCTATTTGGAGATCCTTTTGTTCTCTCAGCGGCGCGGCTGACCCTTCCTCTCCCCTCCCCTGTGCTGGAGCTGAGCAGGTGGGCAGGCTGGCCCTTCCCGGGGAACCTCAGCGTCAGGCAGAGTGGCGATACCACAGGGCTCGACAGGCCGGCTCCGGATGCGCCAGCTGAAGACCCGTGCTCTTTAACAGCTCGACACAGCGCTGAGAGGGCACTGCGGGTCGCGGGCAGCACCGGAACGTCGCACCACACAAGCAGCACGCAGACGGGCAGTGGGAATGGAGCCCTCAGCTGGGGGACGCACGCCGCTGGGCTCCTGATCCGGACAGGCAGCGACAAGGACGACCCCTTGAGGGGCTACCTCGAGCAAGGACCCGGGGTCCTTTTTTCGCCTCGTCTGCTCAGTCCCGAAGTTGCCACGCAGGCTGAGAAAGAGAAACGGCCTCCCCTGCTGCTCCCGCCTCTGACCACAGGTGGCGCCGGTTAGCCCACAAGTTTAGGCCCCAGTTAGTGCACAGCACTGGAAAGTGAGCGAAGGGTCTAGGGGAACCAGCCAAAAGGTCATTTGAAGTCTGGAACTAAACAAGTCATTTGCACCAGCAGATTCCTGAAATGCACCCCGCATGTATCCTGTGAGCCACACAGCGCAGGAGGCCCATGCAGGAAGGGGGACAAACAAGCCATTAGCACCTGGTGAGAGGCAGAGAAGGCCTCGCCAGCAAGCAAGGACTTTGGAGCGCACAGCGCCCCCTGTAGGGCGACAGAGGGAGCACCGCATGTCCTGCTCCGGCACAGCACCTTCTGCTTTTAAAAAAAAAAAGGCAAATCCTCTCCTCCCTAGAATAAGCAGAGGCGCTAAGATAAGGGAATCGATCCCATGCCGCCTCCTAACCCGGTTAATTAAAAACCCAAGAGGATTCCAGCAAAGCAGGGGTAAAGCTGTCAGGGTTTATGAGACATGAAATTGCTGTTGCTCTTTCGGTTGCTCTCTCCCTCTCCTGCAGCAGCTGTACTGCACACCTGTTCCCCCTCCCCCCCACACTGCAGATCCGGCCTGCAGTCGCTCGTCTTTTCCCTTCTCCTTCTTCAGCTTCGGCTCGTGACGGAGGGGTGCTGCTGGGGAACTGGCTGTTCTGGGCTCGTGCACTGCAAGCAGAGAGGCTGCGGTCCCCACAGGTCCCGGTGTCCCAGCCCGGCGGACACCGAGCACAAGAGAGCCCGAGAACGGCTCCGTTATTCCGAGCCGGCTGGGGAACGTCAGCCCCACCCACCACTTTTAGAAGCCTGTCACGCCCTAACTGTACAAACCATAGTCTTCCCCAGCTTTCCCTGTGCTGTTGCGAACCATCTGAATGGGCTCACACTGGGGGTTAGTA
Source organism: Lepisosteus platostomus (assembly GCF_059453375.1). NCBI lineage: Eukaryota > Metazoa > Chordata > Actinopteri > Semionotiformes > Lepisosteidae > Lepisosteus > Lepisosteus platostomus. Next base: position 2,077,793 of record NC_142631.1, read on the forward strand.
TTGATTTAAAATGTCTTCTTATTTGCACTGGCCACAAAAAGCGGGTGCAAAGAGCTTGCAATAGGGAATAGGGATCGTGCGAAGCGTCCGAAGAATTCCCAGTTGTGCATCAGAACGGGCCCAGTTAAGGACCATCAAAGGATTTGATGAGACTTCAGGTGAATTTGCTTTAAAAAAAAAAAGCAAACATCCAGGTGGGGCTGCACATTGGTGGTGGTGGAGGGGAGTCCCCATTACCTGTAAAGCGCTTTGAGTGGAGTGTCCAGAAAAGCGCTATATAAGTGTAAGCAATTATTATTATTATTATTATTATTATTAAAAGGGCTCTAGTAAGGAATGCTTTGATGTGGGGTTTTAGCTTGACAGTTTAAAAAGTCACAGTGTTTTCGCTGTAAGCTGTATGAGCACCTCCAGAAAGGGGACCCAGAGTTTCATCAGATGCAGGCGACTTCATCCCTGGCACACCTCCCGGACCTGCCCCCCCCTGCATTCCGATAGCAGGACCCTGTCCCGGCACATTTTGGGGCACCCCCCCCCCGACCAGGATTCATCACGTCTCGCTGGGACCCCGCGGGGTCCTCCGTTCCGAGGAAGAGGGGATTTATCATCCCTCCGTTCACAGGGATTTACCAACATCAAAGGGCTGCTTTAGAAATAAGCTCCGTCTCGGGTTTATACATGAAGGCTAAACATATATATTCCGCTCCGAGGAAATACTGCATCAGACAGGGAGGGGGAGGGAGACGGAAACGATATTAAGAGGAGATCTGCCAAAGTGTCGCCCGCACAAGCAGGGAGGGGAGCTTTAATTGACCGGCCCAATTAGATCTGATTGGCCTCGTTAGCGGAGGTGAGCACACAGACGGAGCAGCCGTCTACCGCCATGAAGATGCAATGACTGAGAAACCTCCGCAGGCTGGGAATCCCCCTCCCGGTCCCGACGGAAGAAGGGGCGCTGAGCGCTTTTTTTGTAGCATCCGGCACGGGACACAGGGAACCAAGCTTGGGAAATCCGGACGGGAATTCTGCCCCCATTCGTTCGCATGGAACAGCTGCCTGTACAGTCGAACTCCCCCGGTTTATAAGGAATGGGAGAAGCTGGCAGGTGGGAAACGATCAGCTCCCGGTTTTGGAATAGGTGGGGATGGGAGACGGGTATCCGGGACACACTGACCCCTCCCAGCTGGGACTGTGGCATTCCCGTTTCTCAGTGATGGGGGGGGACTTAAACGTCAGAAATTCTTCCCATCGTTTTCGTCCCACTTAAAGGCTGGGAGAAAGGATGTGGGAAAAAAGGGCAAGAGCGACCCTCGCTTTCCCTCCCTCCCTTCATCTGCCTTGCTGGGAGGAAGAAGCTGGGATAGGATCCTGTGGCTGGGAGGTTGCCGGTTCGTATCCCGCGGCCGGCAGAGGAATCCTACTCCGTTGGGCCCCTGAGCAAGGCCCTTCACCCCACCTGCTCCAGGGGCGCCGTATAAATGGCTGACCCTGCGCTCTGACCCCCAGCTTCTCTCCCTGTCTGTGTGTCTCATGGAGAGCAAGCTGGGGTCTGCGAAAAGACACATTCCTAATGCGAGAAATTGTATAGGGCTAATGAAGTGATCTTATCTGTTTACTGTACCGAAAATAAACTGAAGCCTTTAAAGCACACAGCAGATGAAACGACCGAGGCATTGCTGCTGATGTGGATACCCCACGAATTAAGCTACCTAACGGCGGAGGTTCGAGGTCAGCTCTTTAAATGATTGATCTTGTCCTGTGTGCATGTCTTGCTTTAATACCTCAGTCCCCACTGCAACTCCTGAAATCCCACCGGGCCTCCACCCGCTGCAGGGAAAAGGACCTCCCGGCACGTCTTCCTCCTCCTCCTCCTCCCATTCAAGGGAAAAGCAGTCTGTTGGGCTCCAGGTGGATCAGAGAGACACACGCTGTGCACAATGCCTGGAGCTCAGGAACAAATATGAAAGAAACACACACAGTACGCCGTTGCTATTTTTAAGACTGATGCAAGCAGTTATTTTTAGAACTTGACGAACGAGAAGAGCCGCGGCCGAGGCAGAAGAGTGTGCTGAATCGAGAACTTCTGCGCCAACGAAGAGGGGCGCGAGCCCACTCCCCCCCCCCGGAAAATATCCTTCCGCCACATCTCCCCGACTGGCTTTGATGTGCCCCACGGCTGGAGGCTGGAACGGGCCCGATCAAGGCGCAAATTCCCGCGGCACGGAGCATTTTTTTAACGCGGCACGAATGACCCTTTCCAAGGCCCGAAATCCGGAAGGTTTCAAACTTCATCAGAACAGCAGTAAGGCCATAAACGACTCCTCCACTCCAGTGCACTGGTTAACCCCACAGACCCCCCCCATCCAAACTCAAAACCCCCCCCTGCTGAAACACCCACGCTGGTGGGAGAGAATGTTGAGCATCCTGAATGGAAACCCCACCCGACTGCAGAGAAGACGTGCAAACTCCCCCCTGACAGGCACCGCATGCAGGAGCCAGTTAGCGTGGCCCCACTCCAGTCACGCAGACTCGAAAGGACATCGGCCTTTGAAAATATGCGCAACCTCGCGCAGGGACTTCCATCCACTGTCAAATCCTCATCATCATCACTGTCATCACCACTGGTGTTGAGCTGTAGATGGCTCTTCTGTGGCTGGGTGTTTCAGTGGTGGCATCTGGACAGGCCCCGGCCAAACACAGCTTGTGACGTACTGCTCTCCAAACTGCCCTTCAGCAAGTGCCCCGTTACAGCGGCAGGACAGGACACCCTGGACAGCGCAATCGGAACGGACGCCCACTCTCCCCCCGGCCATCAGCTGCAAGAGAAACAAGCTCCTCCGCAGGAAAGGGGAGCAGTCCGGGAAAGGGCCCCATCGTCCTGAGATCAGGACCACGCTTTTAGCATACCTGAGTGAACTCCATTGGGCTGATTCCTGCTTTGCAAGCCCAGCTGGACTGCAGAGGCGCCTCATGCCGTGTGCAACTGCGGGGGGGTTTTTTTTATGAACGGGAGGACGAAACAATCCTGCTTGTGTGATTTTTCGGGGGGCGACGCCTCTCAGCGACGTTTTAGCTCATACTTGGCCTCCGAGCGAAGTACGGTCAAGCCCCGTGTAACAGCTGGCTTTAACGCGGAACGAATAACCCTGTCCAAGGCTTTAAATCCAGAAGGTGGCACTGCCTTTCATCAGTAATAAATACACTGCATTTATCACTAATAAACATCCACGGGGCTCACGGTTGTTAGCACTCAACACAGTTAATAAAGCACAGCCCTTTATTTTTATTTCACTAGGAATAACAGCACCCAAGAATTAAGCCTTTTGAAAGGTTTATAGTGTTTTAGACACAGTAAATTTGGCTTAACGCGCATTGGCTCAGGGCCAGCCTCCTGGTGCGTGGGGGGGGGGGGGCTGCTTTTCTGAGTCCCCCCCCAGCAGAGAGAGGAGTGACCAAGGGGCAGCTGCAGAGGTGGAGATAGCGGGAGGAGGGATGTCAAAGACTTGGAGAGGGAGAGACGGGGGGATCACGTGCCGTATCGAGAATGTTTTAGGCGAGGAAATGACGGCCAGCGCGATTAGAAGTTACTGACAGCCGTGGTGGACCGGGCCTGGCCACTGTCATCTCTCTTGCGCTTTCATTACAGGCTCTGTCAAGTCGCTTAGCTGAGGCTTTTATCCACAGTGACTTATATTGGCACTCATTTATCCAGCTGGGTATTGTGCTGAAGCAATAGGAGCGAGCAGGCTTCCTCAAGGGTACAACGGCTGTGCCCCACCTGGGATTTGAACCTGCAGCCCTCAAATGATGTCCAGAGCCCCTAACCGCTACGCCACACTGCGGCCTGCTCCGAGACCTCTCTCTCCAGTTCCGAAGCCATATCAGTTTTTTCCTTCTCTTTACACAAAACAACTGTTTTTAAAGTCAACGAGAAAGTTGCAATACGGCAGCACTGTTTTTGCCTCGTGCATCTCGCCGCTCTCCAGAGCGTGATTTGGGAGAAACAAGTATTTATCTCCGGTAAAGATGCCCCCCAGTTCCCTCCTATGGAATTAAACCTTTTTTTTAAAAAAAAAACACACACATCAGCATTTTTCCTATTGAACGGCAGTGAGTCACGCTGCACTGACACAGCCCCTGCAGCAGGGGGAGCCCTGGGGCTTTCTTGTTTTATTTTGCTGGGGAAAACAGACGCGCAGGAGCGGGCAGGCAGCCTGGCCTGTGTGTGTGGCCGAGAGCGCAGTGTCCCGGCTCCAGCGAGGACACCCGCCCGCCAGCCGCAGGGCTGGCCCGGCCCTGCTGGGATAAGAGGCTCTCCTCTTCCCTCGCGAGCTAGCGGGGGCCCGACCGGGAGAGGGCATCTCCGAGGGCCCCCAGCAGGGTGGTCCCTGAGGCCTGCTGGAGCAGCCCGACCACAGAGGAAGGGCAGCTCGCACCTCCTCCCTCATGAGGGGGGCTCAGCAGCCATTGGAGGGAGCAAATGGCTTGACTATTGTTAAACTATTGTTTTCTGACTGAGAACTCCTCATCCCCCCGACCTGCCCCCGCCAGCCCGCGCTCGCCCAGACAGAGGGGAACGGTGCACCCACCAGCCCACCCCAGCCTCCCGTCGCCCCCCCCTCTCCCAGCCCGCCGAGTCTTCCAAGGCAATTAGAGAAATCCGCCCGGTATTAACCGCCGGAGCCAAACACTTAATCCCCCTCCTGAACTTGACAAATGGAAGCAGCAGCCGCCGCCTCCACTGAGGGGAAAATGCTCATTTTCAGCCTTGAAAGAAAAGCAAATATGATTCCGGCATTAAAGGCCAAATTAATAACCGCGAACCTTGGATATCAGGGAAACCAGTCATGGGTCCCCTTCGTTCTTGATGCAAGAACGGCCCAGGATATTTCATTCGTCACACAACACAGCCGTGGCTCTTTACCATATTAAAATGGATAAACCGCCCGTTACACGTCTTCACTGCGCGGTCTAGAACCGTGAAAACGTTCAGGGACGTGTCCGGGGGCCTGCGGTCGGATTGGTGAACACACAGCGTCGCTCTGCGGCTCATCCCACATCGCATCGCCATCCGCAAAAGAAATGTTCTCGTCTGCCGATACCAAGTAACTCTGCCGGCCCCGTGATCCTCTGTCTCCTTTCCCGCCATCCGCGAGCAAACCCGCTGGCCCCCGCAGCCCCCAGCCTACAGGAACACTCCCCCTGGGCTCCCGGTGAACGGTTTCGCCCTCCCGGTGCCGGGAAAGGAGACAGAGGATCACGGGGGCCGGCAGAGTTACTTGGTATCGGCAGACGAGAACATTTCTTTTTAGAGACCAAGGCTGGGGAAAAGAAAAAAGAGAAACCGAAGAGCTGACAACACTTTTAACATAAAACATGAAGCCCCTCTTGGCAGAGCTGGCCCCATGCTTGATCGTAGATCACGGAGGCGGCTGAGCTTATTACTGGAACGGCCACAGTCCTGTGTTCATGCAGATTCCTTAGCACTGTTCATCCAGATCCTAGAATGGTTTCACAAGGAGACATTTCAACACCCCTGAAGGACAGCCCCCACCTGTGGGACACACAGCGCCCCCCCCCTGCGCTGCAGAACAGGGGTAGGGGGAGATCCTTAATGACCCATCATATAGGACTTCTGTTTAACATCTTATTCAAATGAGGGTGCCTCCTACAGCACAGTGTCTCCAGTCACCACATTGAGGAAATTCTGGTTCCGAGGAAAGAGCACCACCTACTGGTCCACAAACACCACCACGTTTAGCAGCAACCTGGTTTTGCTTAGCGGTCCCAGTACTAACCTGGCCGAGCCCTGCTCGACCTCTCAAACCTGACAAGCTCAAGCTACAAGGTGGTAACACTGCTGTTCCAAAGGCTTCTAATGGATTATCAATTAAAAGGTGAACAAACACACACAAACAGGTAGAAATAACACTGTGGCAACCACACACCAGGCAATGATTCTTGGTGATATACTGTACAGGCTCATTCATTGAATTCCACCTGGTCTTGCTCAGGGTTCATTTTAATTGCACCCCCATCCCCTGTCGCTCAAACACAGAAAGGATTTAAGATGATAAATAGATCAATCGAGGGCTCAGGAAAATTAATTAAGTAAATGCCTCTGCTGGAATGGCACCCAGCAGTCAGAGGGAGCTTCAGGGTCACGAGAACAGGACAGGACTGACTCCTCTGACAGTGATCCCATCCCGTATACAGTACCTGAGCTCTCTGTCCATTTGTGCACCTGGTGGCGGCCGCACAAGACCGGGGCCGCTCTTTTACAAAAGAACAGGGGATAAATGCTCAGTAAAAAGCAAAACTACAGACTCCGTCTCAAAGCATAAATCAAGAGCCAAGACCTACAGTGGGAGGAATGAGACTCGACGCTGCCCGTTCGCTGCTGGATGAATTAAGTCTGCGCCTGAAGCTGACACCAAGAGAAATAGGCCAAAGCCTGGATTTCACAGCCAGCGGAGGCCAACACAGTCTTCCCTCCAGCACGACACAGCAAGGGGACGAAAAAACGAGATCGCACAGACTGGGCGCCCCTGTGCCAAGCGAGCAAACGCAGGCCCGTCATTCCTCCTGGGAAAAACTGGAGTCCGCCAACCAGCACTGAACACCTCCTCGCCAGAACGGGCAGCAGGGAGGGCCCACAGCAGCCCGGAGCGACACGGGACGACCACACCGGCGCGTCAGGGCTGCTACACCCCGCTGACAGGAAATCTGGGAGCCCCGGAAACCCCAAACCCCCCAGCTGCTTCTGCCTTGGGATTTTCTCTCATCCGAGCAGGCGGCAGCCAGGCACGCCAATCACAACACCTCCCGGAAAAAAACACAAACCCCACGCCCCTTGGGATTTGGGCACGCCCCACCACGCTCGCCGACGGGAAGTGTCCGAGAGGCTTTCGTTAAAGCGTGGTGCCGTTTCATTCGGAAAACCGCCTCCCGATCCGGCACAAGCATGGCTGCAAGCGAGAGCAGGACATCTGACCCGGTGGGCCCGTTTGGGTGAGTTCGCAGCTCACCGATGAGCTTCAACCACACGGCTGACCCCCCTAATGCAGATTCACACACCTCCTGTTTAAACTGGAGAACGGATGTCAGTGCTTTTCTCAAAGGAATCCTCCTGCTGTTCTTTTGGGAAATTTACTAAACGGTGATTCCTTACACTTGTATAGCGCTTTTCTGGACTCTCCACTCAAAGTGCCGTACTGGTAATGGGGATCCCCTCCACCACCACCAGTGTGCAGCCCCCCACCTGGATGACGCGCCAGTCCGCTCCCCACACACACCAGCTCTCAGTGGGGAGGAGAGCAGAGTGACGAAGCCAGTTCAGAGAGGGGGGTTATTAGGAGGCCATGAGTGGTAAAGGCCATCTTTTGTCCCGTCCAGGCAGCTGCAGCAGTGGTCCAGACGGGTCTTTTTAAGAGACCAAGGTGCCGAGGCCTGTGGGAGCCCTGCAGTACTCATCACAGTGGTGGGAGCCCCTCCCCTAAGCTCCTCCTCAGCCAGCCGGCCCCCCCCTCACAACCAGGGGCTCAGTGCCGGAGAGGGCGGCGCAGGGGCCGCAGACTGCGAACCCCGAGGTCTTCGGGGGGCCAAGAGCAGCACCCCCACCCCTTCCAGTGAGCCCCTCCACCCAGAAACCACCGCTAAGCGCCCAGAGCGGAAAAAACGACACCGATCCTGGTCCAGACTCCTGCTCAAGATCGAATGAGACCCCCCCACAACACTCAATTCCACACAGCCAAAAGGAGGCAGTGGTGAGCGTTGGGCTGGGGTGAGAATTTCGCACCCTCAACCCTCACTGCCTGGGGGTTTCAGTTCCTGCAAGACCCTGAAGCCTTATTTCATGACCCCCCCCGACACCATTTTGCCTCCGAAGGCGATAACACACACACACACACACACACACACACACACACACACACACACACACACACACGCACAAAATCAAAAGTTTCTGTGCTCGCTTGCGGCACGACGGTCCCCAGGGCCAAGCTCTGCAGGCCCAGGCAGACGAAGAGGCGGGCACGGCAGGGAGCGAACGAGCGAGTCTCACCCACCTTCACAGCCTCGGCGTGGGTGACCCTCTCGAACGCCTTGTCGTTGACGCTCAGGATTTGATCGCCGACCCGGAGGCCCTCCCTCTCGGCCAGCGAGCCCGGCTCCACCAGGGACACGTAGATGCCCACGCCGTGCTCCGAGCCGCCCCGGATGCTGAAGCCCAGACCCTCGTGGCTCTTGCTGCGCCTCAGCGACACCTGTCGCAGCTCCCCCGGCGGCTCCTGCGGGGACGCGCGTCCCGGCGGCGGCGGAGGCGGCAGGGCGGGCGCTGTCCCCTCGCTGCTGGTGCTGAAACTGTCCGGCGAGGCGCGCAGCGGCAGCGGCTCCGGCCGGGGGGCGGCGGCGGCGGCGGAGGCGGAGGCGGCGTGGCCGGGGGTCTCCGGGCTGCCGTTGCTCGCCAGCAGCTCGGACCGGAGGTACAGGCCCTCGGAGGTGTACTGGTCGAAGAGCAGCTGGTCCGAGCGGGGGATGACCAGGCGCAGCATGGGCAGCAGCTGCCGCTTGCTGGGCGTGTGGAGGATGACCCTGAGGGTCTGCACCAGGTCGAAGACGTTCCGCTTGGAGTGGTAGACGTTGAGGCAGTGGATGAACTGCTCCCGCTCCGGCTCGCTGAGCAGCAGGTTGAGGGCACGGTGCAGCTTCCGCACGTTGGCCGACAGGGAGCGGCCGCCGCCGGAGCCGGAGCCCACCGAGCTGGCCGAGGAGGAGGTCAGCGACAGGCGCTCCAGATCCGTGCTCATCCTCGGAACCGAGCCGGGTCGGGGCGTTACGAGGACGGAGTGCCACATCGCCGGCGACGGACGGAGCGGAGACCCATCGTGGTGGGGGGGAAAAAGCCGCTTGTTTTGTTTTCCTTCCCGGCTCGCTCGCTCGCTTCCTTCCTTCCTTCCTTTTCGGCGGCCGCACGAATTTAATCCTTCGCCCAGAGGCTGGTAAGCAGGCAGCGCAGCGGTGTCGGGTGAAGACGGACTCCAGCGGAGCCGAAACTCAACACACAGGGTCCCGGCGACGGTGTCTGTGCACGTCCGTCATAAACACAACAAAACAAACATCTCCTCCTGGAAAGCCACCCCCCCGGGGAGAGAAATGCGGAGCACCCGAACAACAACAACAACAACAACAACAAAGTTTCCTTCAGCCCAGGCAACTTGCTCTCTCTCCGAGCGACACCACGAATATCCCCCCACTGGTCGCTCCGCCAAAAACACCGGCCCTTCGAGAAGTGTCTCCCTCCGTCTCCCGCAAGTACCTGCGCCGCACAAGCCGGGGCCGAAGCACGTTTTTGCTCTTGAAATCAGACGGGGACCCGCCGGCTGGGTCACGGGGGGAGCTTCTCCACGGAGCTACCCCGCCGTCACCTCCACCAACCACCCCGGGGCGACGGGCAGAGATCAAGCTGCCGAACTTTTTCTTCCGTAATTTCTGCACAACTCCGGAGGTTGAAAGGAGGAGGGGGGGGGGAGGAGAGAGGAGAAACCGGAGAATCGTTCCCTCCGGAGTCTCAGCCCTGCGGTGTGACACGTCGGAGCAGACGGAGAGAGGAAAAAACAGCGCACACCGTGAACCCGAGTCTGCGGTGCCGAGCTGAGTTCCTTCCCCCCTTAAACAAGACCCGTTTTGTTTTTCCAAATATATATATATATCCACACGACACACACCACGGATGAGGGTCGGTCTTACAGCCTGAATGCAAGGGGACTTATTGGACGTTTGTGCCGGATTTCGCGCCGTCCTGTCCAGCCGGGAAGCTGTTGCTCGCTCCCGCACCGCTCGGCTCTCTCCCGGCTGAGCGCAGCTCCCGGCTCCCGAGTCCTTCTCCCCAACAGGAAATGACGCAGCCCGGCGTGAGTGCGCGTTGCCTAGGGACCGGCGATATACAATGGGAGGCCTACTCACCCCGGAGTTGCGGCCGTCATTGGCGCCGCGGGTTTTGGGGGGTTTAAAAATAAAAGTCCAACATAGTAGACGTAAACAGCCGAGATATTTTAGAGAAAAGTACATTCAACTTGAGTTTTTTTTTAAAAGACCCCCCCCGTCGCATCTGTCTCAGACAAACACGTTAAAACGGTCGTTCTTGTTCGTCAGCGCCGACACTCAAAGCGCCCGTTTCAACACACTTGTGTGTTTGTTGGAGTGTGTGTGTAGGGGGGGAGGCCCGCCCATCACCTCCCACCTTGATTTAAGTTAATTACAACACAGTCGGCTGCCTCGGTCGAGCTCATTGACAGAAGGCGCAATTTATCTGACGATTAGCCCGAAAGTGGCGGCGCCGGCTCGTCCGTTTCTCAGCACAGAGAGGGTAATGTCATGCGTTAGCCTTTGCTAAAATTAGCGTCCTCTCATTTGGAGGTGGCTCAAGTGGAATGTGTTTTATAAGTGGTTATATAACTGATTCACTCTTCGTGTGCATGTACACTTCTCGTCCTGTGCATCCACTCGTCAGGACCACGCCGTTGAGAGACGGAGGTGCGATTTACATGCCTGGGTTTTAAGTAGCGCCTTTGAAAGCCTTCCTCTCCTAAGTGTTTTTCAACCGAACCAGGAGTGTAAGGACTCCAAGACAGGTGTTAATGTCTTAAGAGGCCTTGCACCAGTTTCCCCGTGAGGTTTGGGGTTGTTTTAAAAGCCTTGTGGCGTATGCTCAAGGCTGTAAGTGGAGGAGTTTTTTTTTCTAAATTGCCGTCTAAAATTATGCGCATTTGAAAACCGTGCACGTTTGGTTAATAAAAATCTAGCATGCTGGTGTTCCCCTATGCGCGGCAGGGCTGCGGGACTAATGATGCTTTTTAAAATCTGACGCTCTGGAAAAGCTGAATCACAGATCACGGTGCTGGAGCACCGGTGGAGGTGGGGGGGGGCAGGGGGCTGACCCCCCCCCCCCCCCCCCCATACACCCCAGTTCCGACACGACAGCAAGTCTTTTACGAGCCGGACACCCAGCGCCGCCAGCAGCAGCGAAAATATCGGTTGGCGCAACGAATCCAGATGAGCGTCGCAAGGGATCGGTTTAACAATATTGTGAAAAAAACAACACACGTATCCTTGTAGGAGGGAGGGGTTGAAGTCAAAGTGAGAACGAGAACAGCTTGTTCCCTGCATATAAACAGCGTTTCAAGAAGAGGCAATTAACGGTTTTATCTACCCCCCCAGCACTCCTCCTAATTATTACAGCCGTGCTGTGCTGTGCTGTGCTCTCTCTCGAAACCCACACCGCTCGCTGCGGGCGACTCGCTGTCTCGGCGACCAAGGCCCCACCGAGTCACCGTGCGGGCTTCCTGGCAGGTAGAGACGTCATTATCGCCGCCGTTCCGGACGACAGCCCTCGCCAAATAAACTACGGTATGTTTTTGTTTGTTTGTTTGTTTTTAAAGAACGTATTAGCAGAAGCCACTCAGCAAGCAACGGTCCAAAAGTGACAAAGAAGCGAGGGGGGTCTACACAGATTGAGGTCTCACTGGTTTAGTGGGGGAACGGCTCCTTCATTTCACGTCGCTCACCCGGGTTTCAGACGCCGATACGGCGCCTGACAGTACTTCGCCAGCGTTCAGACTGAGACCCTGTCCAGTTGGCTGGGGGAGGTGGCAGTTTTCCAGACGGTCAGCAGAAGCAGGAGAGCGAGACAGAAGGAAGGGAACGGGCAGAGCATGAGAGAAAATGAATATCATACTTCCCCGTTAAAGGCGCAGGGAAACGCCTTGGGGAGCGGCGAACGGCAATGGTTCAGGCTCAGGCAGTGCTGGCGTGACAGGTCGGGACCGAGGGGCCCTTTCCCCTGCGCGAGGAGAGAAAGGGGGAGAGGTGGAGAGAGAGAGAGAAGGGAGAAGAAGGTTGTCGTCGCATTTTTTCAGCAATTAGAGCGAGGGGCTGAGATGACTCAGCCTCTGAGCCGCTGGCTCCGTGAGTCACAGCGGGCGTCAGCAGGGACTGAAAGAGGCCCGGAGGTCACAGCCTCTTCTTCCCACTTACTGTGCGTCTCAGCCCCCCCCCCCAGGGGTCCTGACTCACCCGTTACCTGACCCTCTCCAGTCCTGGGCACGGGCTTCTGCGCTGCTTATGATGTGGAATAACGCCGTTACCAGGTTGTCAAACGCAAGCGTCAGGAAAAGAAGGTCTTTGCTTTTTGAGACCACCCCCACTGCATTGGCCAATTAAGATCTCCCCCCCTATCGGCTATAAGAACAAAGCAAAGGGCTGTCTCGGCCTCCTGTTGTTTCAACTCCTTGCTGCTCTAATTAATCCAAGGAGTTTAGCTGCTTGTTTCCTACAGGATTCCAGGGAATCTGCTTAAACATCCATTTTCTAACGGCTTTATCCAATCCAGAGTGGTGGGGGAGCCGGAGCCCATCCTGGCAAGCAAAGGTGCCAGGCAGGATACGCCCTGGGAGGGACGCTCACTAATCACACCTGGGCCAGTTTTTCCAGAAGCCAGTTAACCTGCCAGGATGTCTGTGGACTGTGGGAGGAAACCCACTCCACAGGGATCGAACCCGGGGCCCCAGCCTTGCGAGACTGCAACGCTAACCACTGCACCACTCCGCCACTTTCTGCGGCTACGCGTTGTTGTTATCCTAGGTAGTTTATAAGAAACCCGTGTCAATTCTCCTCCGGAGTGCCTAGATCACCGCAACCCCAGCCTCGCCCACACACGAGCACAAGCAGTTTTCTTACCATTTCACACAGAGCATCCCCAAGGAGTCGTTTTCACAGGAACAGTAAAAAGGAGCTGTGCGGGATATCTGGAACCCTCCCTCGGAAGGACGGTCTCCATTTGAAGGCATTTCTCAGGAAGCCTTGCGGCGGTGGGGTTTTTTTTTTTGCTTCCTCCGAGATCTTGATTCCTGGAATGGAGCGAATGATTAAAAACGAATTCCGCCACGCAGCTGTACCGTTTTAATAGATCGTTAAAATTCGACAAGCGGAAAACCATAAACAAGGTTTGACTAAGCGGGTAGTGGCTTCGACTGAGGCTTGAGGTTGGTCACCAAAAGGGGAGGGGAGACAGGAGACGGTTTTCCCCGAGCTGTGGGAAGGGAGACATGAGGCCCAGCCGTTGAGACAGCTTTGCACTGTTATTCCGTGGCATGACTGGCTGAGCCACACAGGAGAAAAGGCCCTTCCACCCAACCCACTTGTTGGTGTGCCACAAGCTAATTAACCTTGTCTACCGGGCTCAAGTCCAGTTGTTCTTAAAGGGTTCCACCCCTACCACTCTGTACGCAAAGATGTGTTCAGACTAAATGCAGTTCTTAATTTCCGTCAGGGTCCTCCAGTCCCTGTGCCACTGCTGAGCCTGGGAAGACAAACTGGGTCTTTCCAGGTGCTGAATGCCTGCTCTCCTTACTTCTTTAAAGCCCAGAAATGAACTACAGGCTTTCTTTTAAGCGGGGGGGGTCCATCCTAGCAGGCAATCTGGAACCATCCATGGAGGAAGAGAAGTAGAGACAGCTCAGATCCATTTCTACAGTCCCAATCAGCAGTTTGTTTGTGTGCCTCTGTACCCAGCCAGTCCTGGCTCATGACATAAGCACAGAGGAGTAATTCAGTCTCTCTCTCTTTTGCGCACAGTCCTTCAAGATAGGATCAGGGCCTGTCACTATATTCTGTTTTATTGCTAATATAAATGAGCTTCTCCTCTTCAGAGTACAGGCTTTCGCTGAGAGCTCAATTCTTCTTTGGCTGCAGTGAGATACAAATTGAGCCTGGTGGGTCCTTACAGCCTGCTCTTTGCTGGCTTATTTTTCATTGCTGTGCTCAGAACAAGAAATGCTCAACAACAAGCTACTGAAGACCTAACCCTTCCATGTCCTCCCTGCAGTATGTGTACTAGCACCTATAGAAAAGGGCTAGAAAACAGCTTCCACAGCCAGAAACACAGTAACTGACGAGAACAAAGTCTGTATCACCATCATAACTGTGCAGAAGACTGGACCATCTCTCATTTCGTATATAAACCTGCATAGATGAAGAACAACAGCAAGAAGCCCATTTGCTGTATGTTACACTGTTGGACCGTACGCAGGTAACAAGATCACTGGGGAAAGCAGAAATTGCCAAGGGCGAGATCAAAAGACTAGCAAAAAGGTCAATGAGGCAAAAGTGAAACTAGACAAAAAGTATCCAAGACAAAGTCCAGAAGTCCAAAAAAAACAAAACCCAAGAAATCATCCCAGGATGAGATCTCAAGGAGAAGATGTATAACACCCAAAATCTAACCAAATACTGAGCTAAGTTGAAACAGGGAGCAGGGTTTAAGTAGGCTGGAGGGGAGGTGTGGTGATGGGTTAACGAGGTCTGATTAACCTACGCCTCCCCAGAGTGGATGAGGTACATGCTACTTGTTTGGGTGCCATCTGGTGGCGGGATGCCGGTACTGTGACGCAATACAGGTTGCGGTTTGATCTTCACAGCACTAGGTGGCTTGGAATTTTCGCTGGTGTTTTCAAACGTGTGTGTGATATGAGTTTTATTACAGGGTCTCTGCATGATTGGCAGAGGAGGCTAATCTGAGGATTAAGCGATTCAGCCCAAGCAGAGCACAGGATGTTCAGTGTAATCCTCACCCTTTTTATACAGCTATAGGAACCTGTCTTTATTGCACTGTGTTCATTCATTTACTCACTTTGCCCATAGTTGTTTTTACTTTCTGCTTCTTCCTGGGGTGCCTGAGCTGCCAGGCCTGTCCTGTTTAAGACCCTTAAGCTCTTATTAGCAGAGAAGCAAGGGGAGTGAGATTCGCACTGCCAGTCCCAGACACTATACTGGGCTATTTTTAATGACTGCTACTTAAGGGCTGCCTTGCAGCACAGAGACATGAAATGAAGTCCTGTTATTCCCACAACCCAAAGGTCTCTCCCGAATTTACTGCCTGTCACAAGCGCTCATTTCTTCCTTCCCTATTTTTCCTCGCAATCCTCATTGAACATCCTGAAGGTTACTTGCAAAAAAAAGGCAAAAATACCATAGTGTGCTAATACACATTCAGCAGAATACTGGTGCCAGACTTATACAGGAATTCCTGAAGTGGCACAGAAGGATGGGTTTGGGAGAATAGTACTTTATTACTCTTGCAAATATTCTCGATGATGTCTTCCCCAACAATGTGGGGATCGTCAGGAATTCCCTTAGAAAAAACAATGCAAGATTCCCGCAATCCCTGCAGTCTGAGACGGGGGAAAAAAAACCATGGTACATTTAGACCCCTACTATCTGGTCGCCCTGTTAAGACTGATGCAGACTCTGAGAAATGAAATACATATGCATTCTGTAGCTCAGTGAGGGCACTGAATCAGCTCAATGAATTAAATCTTTCATTAAAAATCAGAATGAATTACGGCTTTTATTAAAAAAAAAACAGTCCATTAATTTGCGCTTCTTTGGTGCAATCACGGTAGAATTTACGGAGCTGAGTCGTTCCCATCTAAAGGATTTAATCCATCTTCTTGAGCCTCAGCTCTGCTCAGCTGTCGAAGCTGAGCTTCAGGCTCTGATCCAGCATTCCCTAAATCTCCCAAACGTTCCTCAGGCGCTTCGGAATTCTAATCCCCTGGCTGAATTGAATCCTCAGGCTGCATGTCGGCTCTGCAGGCTCTCGCCTGCGTGTGAGAAGCAGGGCAGCTCAACGTGGCTGAGGTCAGGAGCCCCGCGCTGGGCTTTAGAGTCCTACACGGTGACATCTCCCGTCCAGGTGACGGCACAGGGGTGCTGGTTCCTCCTCACAGACCAGAGCAGGGCGGAGGGAGAGTGTGAGCAGGAGACACACAGCCTGTGTTTTGGGGTCCTGTGCCTGCAGCCTCCAGCCCTGGTCCTGGAGAGCGCTCATTCTTCAGGGGCCATGGGCCAGGGCGAAATCACCCCGGGTTTGATGTCGGCCTGTGGCACTTACTGTGTGGAGTTGGCATGTCCTGCCTGTCTTTCTTAAACGAGATGAAATGATCCTGAGGCTACCTGGCGTCACGTCCAGGGTGTCGCCCTGCCTTTGCCCATTGCTTGCCAGTATAGGCCATGGCTCCCCCATCACCCTGAATCGGAGGAACCGGTTCAAAATTGGCCGGGTAGATTCTGAGTCCACCGAAGGCCATCACCTTCTGCTGGTGCTGGTCTAAGTGCCCGGGTAAGGTGGTCATGACCTGATCGTGGATGATAACCGGAATGATCCCAAGTGGTTGCAGGAAAGGGCAGGTTTCTGTTGCCCCCCCTGCTGTGGGAGATCAGAATAACATCGGCTGAGACTGGGGGGCAGAAGTTGGTGGGGGGTGTTTATAGCACTGATGCTGTCTTCTGTTACTGCTTCTGTCAGTGCCCCGTATGTACGTAATCAACAGATTACAGACAAAAGAAATGAT
This sequence comes from Lepisosteus platostomus, assembly GCF_059453375.1. Classification (NCBI taxonomy): domain Eukaryota; kingdom Metazoa; phylum Chordata; class Actinopteri; order Semionotiformes; family Lepisosteidae; genus Lepisosteus; species Lepisosteus platostomus. The sequence goes on from NC_142631.1 coordinate 2,094,205, forward strand.
TAGAAAGACAGGAAAAGGAAAACTGCACCTGAATGCTGTCATATACTGTAACTTTTCTGTGATTCTGGCTGAATGGTAGCAACAACAATAACAGTCTGCTCTGTGATGTGAACTTTCAATTCCTGTCTTTTTTTTCCTCTCCAGTGACTCAAAGCCACCTTCTCCGGCGAGGCAGAGGAGCGCTGTGAGCAAAAGGAACTCGGCCGAGGACAAGAGGGGTATTGAACACGCTTTGAGGGGCTTTGAGAGGAGCTCAGCTGCTTGCCAGCTCTTCTTTCGAGTGGTGACTGTTCCCTATAAGCCGGAAATTATGAGTGAGAGAAGCCTGTTTTAAACCTTACTTGACCCGAGGAGCAGCAGACGAGGCAGTCAAGACACACGGGGCAGTTTGCAGGAGTCATCTTTCTCAACGGTGCATGTGTCACGGATGTCCAAAGGGACTAACCGTGGGGAGCAGTGGAAAAAGACCCATATGCGAAGCGGCGAGACGGGAAAAAGGCCCGGGCTCATTAGTGCCAAGAGTTCAGGAATGCCGTATAGAAACCTATGCCCTCAGGGAGCGGACGTGGGGCGCCCTGGTGCTAGGCGGGTCTCAGGACTTCCGAACGTCAATGCTGAGCGAGGACAGAGTGCAAGACCCGGAATATATAGCCCAAGGGAAAGAGAGGGACCGGAAGGACAGCAGACCGAAAACTAGGGACAGGACAGAGAAGGAGCGCCCTCTGGCTGCAGAGGGCGTGACAGCATGCTGGCCACTGCCCTTTCCCACTGCCCTAAATCTGTCCTGATCCCCTTTTAAAATGTAGCCCTAGCGCACAATTGGAGAGAAAAAACAGACAGAGATACAACAGTGCTTATCCACTGAGAGGTGAAAGCATAACAGTATTGCACAGAGGACACACTTGGTGCACCTTAAAAGGGGAAACCCAGGCCATCGACTGGTTTAAAAGATTTATTTAATTTCTATAAACACACATACAGGTTGATTTTTAAAAGATTAAATTAACTTCAAATAGATCTACACAAAATGTCCGCTGCAGCCTGGCAAATGATATTCACTCTGCGGAGCAGACTAGCGCACTGCTGTGTTATCTGTCTTTTCACCAGACTAACGCACACGCGTTCAAAATCCCCGGAGCAGAGACAGATCTTTTTCCCAGCCATGACGTGAGGCAAGGGCATTTCGAAAAAAAAGGAATGAGCTGAAGTCATCAAAGTCTCAGTGGAAATCGTCTGAGCTGACTGTGATGGTGCACCTACAGAGAGAGGAGAGCCAGATTCCAGAGCTCTGAGTGAACTGGTTTAGTGGCTCCGGTAGATCTCTGCCGCGTCACATGGCTGGGTTCTCCTTGCTGCAACTGGCCACATCTGTGTCACGGTATACAAAACACCTGGGGAAGATCCCGATCTTCCCAGCAGTGTGTCCTTCCAGCCACCCCTCGTTGACTGCAGGAGACAAGGACAACCGAGAATGAGCTCCCCAGAGACGGGACAGGAACACTTTCCAGCTCTGTCCCCTCTCAGGCTCTCTGCCGTCTCTCGCTCTCGCCTCCCTTACCCTCTGACAGGATGTCTATGGTGTCCCCTTCGCTGAACTCCAGGTCCTCGGGCCCTTGGGCAGTGTAGTCATACAGCGCAAACACCTGGTACAGGATGGGTCTGCCGAGCAGAGGGTCCTCGAGCTGAGAACGGGAGGGAGAAACTCAGGGAACTCAGAGAGAGACAGACAGACACAGTGAGCGACTGGGAGACACGGAGAGAGACGCAAACACAACTGAGAAACGCAGACCAACTGAGAGACAGTCACACACAGAAACAGACTGAGATACAAGCTCAGATTGACTGAGACAGACACCAGTTGAATGGGACACAGATACACGCAGACACAGACTGACTGGGACACAGACACACACAGATTAACTGGGAAACAGACACACACAGATTGACTGGGAAACAGACACAGTCAGACTGGGAGACAGACACACAGTCAGACTGGGAGAGACAAACACACAGTTAGACTAGGAGACAGGCACACAGTGAGACTGGGAGACACACAAACAGACTAGGAGACAGACACAAAGTCAGACTAGGAGACAGACACAGTGAGACTGGGAGACACACACAGTTAGACTAGGAGACAGACACACAGTCAGACTGGGAGACACACACACAGCCCCTCTGTACCTGACACCAGAGGGTTGTCCTCCCTGTCTCGGTTGCCTCCAGCAGCTCCTGCAGCTCTGCGTCCCCACTGAGGGGGGTCAAGACGCGGGAGCCCAGCTCCCTGTGCCTGGACAGGGTCAGAGAGGGAGGGCTGAGACTGGGTGGCGCAAGAGTCTGGACTCTTTGCAGAAAGTTACTGTCTGAGCAGGGGAATCTTTGGTTGGCAATAAGAAAATACACCACCAGTGCGATTCTGCATCATTTAATAATAATTAATAATTGCTTACACTTATATAGCGCTTTTCTGGACACTCCACTCAAAGCGCTTTACAGGTAATGGGGATCCCCTCCACCACCACCAGTGTGCAGCCCCACCTGGATGATGCGACGGCAGCCATAGTGCGCCAGAACGCTCCCCACACACCAGCTCTCAGTGGGGAGGAGAGCAGAGTGATGGAGCCAGTTCAGAGAGGGGGGTTATTAGGAGGCCATGATTGGTAAGGGCCAATGGGAAATTTGGCCAGGACACCGGGGTTACACCCCTACAGATCATTTACAGGCTGATCTGTCTGTGTTGAGAGGTGAGGGGTCAGGGGCTGTCCTACCTGAGGCGGAGCTGTGCGGGGGGCTGGCCCAGCTTGCGAGCGATTCTCTCCTGCAGCTCCCTGTACGGTGTCTGCACGGGCACCCTCAGGGCCACGGTGTACCCGTAGTGGACCTTCACCAGAACCGAGCTGCCCGGCTCGGGCTCATCCGCGCTGCCCCCTGCAGGCAGGCCCTGGAACACACAGTGGGGTTGGCGGAGCGGCTCGGTGGGTAAGCCGGGGGGCAGCGCGACCCAGTGAAACGTTAACCGACATGAAGGAAAGGGCAATGTAATCGCGATAGTGAGGACTTGTCGCCATCTAGCGGCGCAACAGGGCTACTGACTCCAGAAAACGCCGGAATTTACGATTTGCGTAGATATAGACGGGGGTCTCATACTGCGGCCACTGAGTTCAGATATGGCCCACATGCAAGGTCTGATTTGTATTCCAGACTGGGCTTTTTTAAGAACATTATCCGGATGAATTGGTCCAATTCATCTTCTTCGGTCTGGCTTAAACCTTTTGCTGACCAAAATGTACCACCTTGTAACCTGATCTTATCAGACCCCTTGGTTCAGTTACACAGGGGCTGATCGGTACAGGGATGAGAGACCCGTCTTGCTCATGAACGACGCCCTGGGCGGCGTTGGTCACGACAGTAGGGGTGTGTTAACCCCAGTGTGCTGGCTGAATTCCACTCTGGGCTGCACAGTCTGACTCCCCCACAGGCCCCCCTTAATTCACTTCCTGCTGCAGTTTCTCTCCCCTGCCCCTGATCTGCAGTGCTGGGGGGCCGCTGTGCCCCCAGGTGGGGGCTGTACTTCAGGGGTGGGTGATGAAGTACTGTGTACAAAGTGCTTTGGGACGAACAGCACTATAACCGCGCAAGGACCTATTGCACTCAGCCTGTTCCCTTTGACCCGGTCCCAAAGAATTTCCCAGCCCCCTCCCGCCTGTTCAGGCCCGTTCCTAATTGGGCTGGACCCCAGGGAGTGTCCAGTTCCAGACCCCGCCTCTTACCTTCTTGTCCCGGGACCCCTCCGGGCGAGGATCTGCGTCGGTGAGCCCCGGGTGCGGAGGAGGAGTGAGGCGGGAGGACGGGGGGGCAGGAGCCACAGCGGGGGGGTACGTCCTGCCTGGACTTTCTGGACACAGTGAGACGAAGACCCGGGCTGAGGACTGTGGGGACGTGACACCCCAGCCTGCTGCGGGGAACGTCTATTAAAGAGGAGGGGCTCTGCCCTCTCTCAAGCTCTCCCTCAACCCAACAAGCGACGCAGCTCCTCCCCTCCCGAGCTGCTGTGGACCTGCGGCCCAGGTGCTGCAGGGACACTGTCTCTGCTGGGTTCTGTTCCATTCAGCTTCTTAATCACAGGCTAATCAGGGTCTCGCCTGGTATCTGGGGGATATTTGTGCATTTACATTCAGCTCGTAAGAAGCCCAACGGGATTCGTCATGAGCGTCTGCTCTGTACCGAACTGAGCTCGTTCAGGTGTGCAGTCGGAGCTGCAGCCAACAGGACCTCCGAAGAAGGGGGAAACACGTTTGTTTGGAGCCGCTGCTGTCGACGGACCTCTCTCACACACGCGTGCAATAATCCTCTCCGTCGCCACAGACACCTCAACAGCAGCACCTAACACTCTGTGGTACCAGCCTTCAGCGTGAAGCTCGACGCCTTGGTTAATACGGGCCTCTGAATATACCCTAATGTATAACTATGAAAACATCAGGAAATTTCAGTAAACAATGATGGTAGCAATGTGGATCTGTGTAATAATTAGAAACAGAATCGTATTTGGAAAGGTTAAATGGGCACCTTATGACTAAGCCATAGATTTGTGGGGAAGATTAACTGAGTGGAAAAATCCATCTTCAGGATCTATTCAGTGGTAATAATACCATTAATGAAAGACCAATAATAACAGCAGCAGTGCTGATTCTAATAAACTCTTGTAAGTTATATGATTCCATGTGCGCCGCCGCGGGGCGCTCCACACACCTGGCTGGGGCGCAGCGAAACTGCCTCGGGACGGGGGGCACGTTGGGGGCGGCAGGCCTGGCGGCAGGGGTATCCCCGTTGGCACAATCTGGGATGGAAAGAAAACAGGATGAAAATGACGCCCAAACAGGTCCGGAATATTTGATAGCGCGTTCCTGAAACGATTATAATATTATAATATTGAAAGCACAGGTGCCCTTGATAAACCGGGATGCACTGCGGTGCTCTCCCACACTCTATGGTCTCGAGAACTACCACTAGCCTGGGCTCAAATGCTCCTGTCTAACCCCAACCCCAGAACCAACCCTGTCAGAAGTCCTAACCCTAACCCTGACGCTGACCCCGAAAACCTGGGCTTGAACCCTAACAGCCAGGGCCGCACAGGGGCACTCAGGTGACGCCGCTGGGGGTCATAAGGCTGAAGTGCGTCCGTGTTTGCCAGTGGGGATTCTCCACAGAGGAATGTGGAAAGGATGACAACCCATCCAGTTCGAAACGGGTCCTGTGCACAATCGGACGGCCGCTGTTTAAAGGCCAAGCAGGACGAAAATTGGGCACATGGGGCCCACCCGAAAAACGAGCTATCAAGCCATAGTAAGAACTGTGAAAGACTCAGGAAGCGAGGGAGGGGTGCTTTTCACACCTCCAACGGCCTACAAGTGAACCGTTGACAAGGGACCTAGGAAGGATTGTGCAAGAGGTATGCAATTATTTGTCAATAATGCAGACTGATTAACACTTATTTTTCCAAAAACAGAAAAGCATTAATCGGCTCAGGGACTGTTTCAAACACTGTAGCATGCCCGCTGTGTTTTTTGCAAATGTAACTGGGGAGCGTTCTCGCCGCCGGAGCGACAGACACACCCCGGCCCTGGTCTGTACACAGCATTGAGGAGGATGGGGGACCAGCAGAGTACCTTGTTTTTGTCTGCCTTTCTGTTGCTTGTGGGCTCCAGGACTGAGAGGGGCAGCAGGCCTTTCTGTAGAGAGGTGGCAGGACAGGAGGGTAAGAGATTCATTCCGAAAGATACAGCGCCCTGCTGCCTCTCCCCTCCCCCCCCCCCACCGCCTCAGGGTCGCCCCCTACCTGTCCGTCGTAGATGACGGTCACAAGGCCGTTGACTCCGCCGTCACCCAGGACGAAGACCTTCTCCCCCTGCGGCACGTGCAGCTCCCCTCGGCCCTGGGGCGCGTGGGTCGAGCGCACACACATGTACCGTGACTCTCTGCGGGGGGAAGGAAGAGCAGCTCTCACCTGCTTCACGCACTGCGCCGCCCCCTTGTGGCCGAGCCAGTGAACAACGAGTAAAAGAGCAACCGGTATTAATAGTTAATTCCTTTCGCTTATATAGCGCTTCCCTGGATACTCCACTCAAAGCGCTTTACAAGTAACAGGGATATATTCTCACACAAAACAACAGGATGGGTCAACCAGCAGCCCTTCCATTCTATTCTATTACAGAACTCTGCCAGCACCCTTTCACTTAATTATTTAATTGATAATTATCAGCATCCACATAACAATTAAGGCAAGGCCAGAGATTGGATTAGACTTGGTGGGATCGATTGAACTGGGATTAACTGGATTGGACAGGACTAGATCGATAAGACTGGAATGGATTGCATTGAATTGGATTACATGAAACTGGACTGGGTTGGCTGGAACTGCGTGTCGAGTAGCTCTGAATTAAGGAAAGCTGTCTTCTTAGAACGTGTGAGGTTATATAATTAGCAGAAAACCATAATCGTCAGTCACTCACAGACAAACAAGGTCTTTTACGTGCAGGTCATACAACACAGGGGACATAACAACAAATGGCCAGTGCAGGAGCCCAGCTCTTTATGAAGAGCTTAATGAAACAGTGGGTAATCTCGCACATTTCTTCTGAAGCACCTTCAGTGAAACCAGGCAACAATCTGTTCACTTACTGTGCTCTGTCCGCCTTGGGCTCGTAGTATCCCGGCTTCTGATAAATGAGAGGACAAGAATGAGACATCGATCCTTTGGCACTCTTATAAGAGTTTGTCATTGTTAAGGAGGCGGGACCATCCTCCTCTCTCCACAGGGTGACCATATGGACCTGTAGCTGATCCGCAGGAGCCTGCTATATGGGGAGAGGAGCTAGACTGTACCTGCAGTCGCAGGGGCTCAAAGCCAGCAAAATCATCATTGGGGATCACTGAAGAGATCACCTGCAACACAGAGCACCACATCACTGACAGACACTGGGCAGGCTCTCTGACACACTGGCACACACAGTCAGTGTGTGTCAGTGCTTGTGTAGGTGGTTGTGAGTATGCGTGAGTGTGATTGTGAGCTTGATTGATTGTGAGTGAGTGTGAACGTGCATGAGTGTGTGTGTATGTCAGTGTGAGTTGTGTCAATGTGAGTGTGTGTATGTCAGAGTGAGTCAGGGTGAGTGTGAGTGTGAGTCAGTGTGAGTGAGTCCCAGGGTACCTTGGGTTTTCCCAGGAAGTCCCTCTGCTCCAGCTGCTCCACATCCTGCCTTCGCGGACGGAACACTTCTCCCTCCGGCACCAGGAGAGGATCCAGGACCATCTGCTTCTGAGAGGGAGAGAGAGGAGGAGGAGAGGGAGGACAAGGGATGGATCCCAGAGGAGGAGATGAACAGGGCTAGAGTGAGAGTCACATACACCATAACTAAATAACTACCCCACAGACAGGAAGAAGAAGAATTGTTCCTAATGCAAGAAATTGTATATGGCTGATAAAGTGAATGGAAAAAACTGTCTAAGGTATAAGAATAGTGACCTTCCAGAAAGAGGCCGAGAGAGAGGGACAGGAATATGGAGGGGCGATGGGTAGGGAGAGGAGGTGTGCAGGTGGGACAGCGGGGGTGGAGGTGAGATGGAGGACAGGAATTGTAAGAAAAGCCGAGATCTTGTTTTCCCTGCCCGCCCCCTCCCTCATACTCACAGAGAGCCGGTCCAAGGCAACATCCAGGTTGGCCCCCCGCCCTCCACCTCTTTCCCGGGTCAGTGTGAGCAGCAGGTCCCCAGCCTCGTCCCACTGGCCCAGACGCGAGTGCACCACAGCCTTGTTATACAGCACCTGTCCACCAGGGGGCAGAGGCGCATCAGGGCCTGCTGTCGGCTGACTGGTGGGCTAGGGGGGCGGGGCGAGTTGTCCCTGGGAGAGCTGATTGGCTGGCAGCGGGGTAGGTGGGTAGGATGTTGGCGAATCGGCTGAGTGCTGGGGTGGTGGGTAAGCATGTGGGTTGGTGGGTTGGCTAGTGAGCTGGTTAAGCTATGAGCGACAGGTCCGCATGTGGTTGTGGGTGGGCTACAGCCAACGTTGCTGTATGGTTTAGTGGGACGGCTGTTAATTTGGATGGTTAATTAGTGGGATGGTCAGTGCAGACTACTGGTCAGTTGACTGATTTCTTGTTTTGACTGTGATACAGGGAAAGACACCAGCAGTATGACCCAGGTGGACAGCCTGGCTGTCACGATATTAGTTCCCCCTCCTTAAGGGTGCTCCAGCCCTTTCACTTAAGACTTCATTCTCTGCACCTGTTTCCCATTCCCTGCCCACCTTAAAAGCCAGGCGCTGACGCTCTTCCGGGCTCTGCATCTGATTTCCATATCGTGCGAGTCCGGGACCTGGAAGCGCCTGGTCCCGTTAAGGTTTTAACCTCTGTTCCCGTTCCTGTTCCCCGTCCGCCGGTTCCGACCCGGTCTTCGTGGTTTTTAATTCTTTGTTCTGATGGATCTCCTGGTTTTGGACTTACCCTTGCGTTTTGGATTTTCCCTAAGGACTACTCTTGGATTGTTCGCCTCGGCCACACCTCCCCCGTGCACCAGCGCACCTTGGACACGCCCCCCTGTCTTCAGCCCCGTTTTCCTGCATGACGTTTCCCCAGTGTTTCCCCACTCCGTCGGACTGTGTCGTCCGCATAGGGTCCGGAAAGAACTGTTCGTTACAATGGCAGGGCGTGAGAGGGCTCGACCCTAGCATTCCTAAACTGCCTGGTCCTCCTCTAACTCACCGAGACAGATGAGGCAGATTAGAGGTGAGAGGAAGGTGTCTGCAGCCTGCCTATCCAGTTCAGTCACTCTCTGTATTGATCCAGTAACCTCATCCATAATTCGGAAGGATTGCAGTCAGTCAGGTTCAATGGCCAGCCGGGAAAGAATTTCACTTCAGTTGGGAGAATTTAAGACGACTCACTCAGTGTGTTTAGCAGTGACTGTATTGTGTGGAGAAAGCTGTACTCTCTTTCCTGCAAACACCTGCCTTCAGCTTGATTCCCCACATTCCGATCCCCAGCTCCTCCCATCCCCATCCGTCTGCGACCCCGCTGCCCAACCACAGCGGAGACACGCTGCTGCCTGTCCTACCACGCCCCCCCCCCCCCGTGGAGATCGAGCGCCGGCTTGGCCTTCTGACGGAAACGGCAGGAATGTCTTATCTCTGCCTGCTCAGGTGTCGCCCTGCGAGCTCTGCTCTCCGCACGCAGCGCCTCTTCGCCACAGACGAAGACTTCCTGCAACTCGCCTTAACCCTGACCCAGGGACTGCGGGTCGAACCCAGGCGCAGAGGGGTGGGCGGTACAGGAGAGCAGGTGTTAGCACTGTCCAGTTCAGAGACTCCATCAGGCACCGGACAGGCAGGCAGCCCTGAGCCCTGGGAGACGCTGGATTGTAGAGCAAGAGCTCTGGAGCTTTCGCCTGCAACTATATCGCCCTGCGACTCACAGCTGGCAGCCCCACTGGAGCTCAGCAGGTGTGCGCCTGACCAGTACCCGGATGGGAGACCTCCCGGGAAAGCTGAGGCTGCTACTGGAAGTGGTGTTAGTGGGGCCAGTATCCCAGGGCATTTTAAAGAGTAGGGGTGTTACCCCGGCGTCCTGGCCAGGTTTCCCCCCTGGCCTTTACCAATCTTGGCCTCCTAATAATCCCCATCTCTGAACTGGCTCTCTTCTCCTCCCCTCTGAGAGTTGGTGTGTAGGGAGCGTACTGGTGCATCCGGGTGGGGCTGCACATTGGTGGTGGCGGTGAGATTCCCCATTACCTATACAGCACTTTGAGTGGAGTGTCCAGAAAAGTGCTATATAAGTGCAAGGATTATTTATTTAGATGAAAGCAGATGGAAATTAACCCGAGGGGCAGCATAGTTAACAGAAGGGGTTAAAGGTAACCCTGGGGAGAGGGGTGTAAAGTCAGGGAGCTCACCTGCCAGCTGTACAGTTTGTAGCGCAGGCCCAGCTGTCTGTATTCGATCACAGGGTTCCCTCGCATGTTCCTGTGGGCCAGGGCGCAGTCTGAGAGCGCTTCCTCCAGCCTACGGACAGAGGGGGAGAACCGAGAGGCTGGTCTGGTCCGGTTCTATCACACATTCAGACTTCAGTCTCAGTACAGCAGTCAGTACACTGGTACAGCTGTCACTATCTCAGTACGGCTGGCAGTACACCGGTACAGCTGCCAGTACACCAGTACAGATGGCAGTACATATTTATCACATTTCACGTTTCATTACTGTGGTTCAATCCCTCACCTGCTTGTAAGCACGTTCACCGCTGCCCTCTGGAAAAAGGCCACAGCCAGTCGTTCATCCCTGGCGATGGTTTGGTCCAGAGCCTGGACACAGGTAGGGGTCAGTGTTACTATGGTCCCTGTTGAAGGTTTCTTAATCGCTCACTCTCTTCCTGCCTCAGAGCCTCCTGCGCGATCTCCCACCTGCAGGGCCTGCTCCAGGTGTCCCAGGGTGAGGTGCACGGAGGCAGCGGTGAAGAGCGTCCGGGCGGTGGGCTCGCTGATCTTGTCCAGGCTGCACAGCGCTGCTGTCCAGTCCCGGCGGTCCACCGCCTGAGCAGCCTCATTCCACAGGCGGATCAGCTCTGTGTAGAGCATGGCTCTGCCAGGAGGGAGACAGGGACGGACAGGGATAGACAGGGGCAGAGGAGCAGAAGGACAGAAGGAGACAGAGAGGTACAGGGGCAGACAAGGACAGAGAAGCGAAACAGACAAGGAACATTAGGAAAAACATCAGGGGAAAAACTTTTCTTTCCCATGGGGGCAGTACGAACACAGTTCACAGCGACATCACAGTTACACACCTGTCCAGAACAGTACGCACCTCCACTGACAGACTCTTCCCACTCTTGGAGCACGCTCAGCAAGTGTTGCATTTCTTCCCTCTACTTTTCAGCATGGAGCTACCCTGTACGTATTCCTTTACTCTCTGTGCTGTATGATCATTGCGCATTGCATGGAGAGTTCAGGCAAACTGGTATAGCAGCTCCAGCGAAGCCCCCCTGCACCTGAAGGTTACTTTGAGACGGAGGGAGGGTGACAGAGCCAGGGGAACACCCCAGCAGAGACACCCCGTGTCATTTCTCCCGTCGAATCCTCCTGAACCGTAACCGGAGAGATTCAGGATTGGACGAGACTGTCTATGTGGCTCTGTGTGTCCACTGGACACATGCAGGCAGGGGATCTGTGAAAGTGACTACTGTCTCTGGCTCTGTACAGGTATAGGCATAAAAAAAGGCATATATGAGGTCCTGTACAGGAGTGTAAAGGTAATCTAGGCTGATGTAAAAACCCCGGCTTCCAGCTTTTCTTAAAAGTAAAAACGACTAAACCAAAAGGCCTGAGTCCCACTCGCACCTGCTGCGGGGATACAGCACTGCGGTTGTGGGCGTTTCATACACACCGAGACAGAGGCGACTAAGTAATATGGACAGACCCCACAAACCTGGAATCTCAGCTCTGAAGGAAGGAACAGCTGTAAGCTGGTTGTGGATAAACATGCTGTAAATCCCTATTTGCGCTGTAAAGAGACCTGGAAGCCTCTTCGTCCCCAAGACTCACCTGCAGGAGGGGGCGGCCGAGCTTCCCGAGGGTCAGAGCAGAGGAGCGGTGTTCTGGACAGCAGGAGTGATCTGGGGAGCAGCTCCGAGGCTCTGAGGCTGCCGGGCAGAGAACAGGGAAGTTTCAGACAAGCTGAGCGACACGCCTGATCGCACCACGCTGCTCCGCTCCGCCAGTAAGGAAGTCAGGGAAGAAAATTCCGACACACACCCTCGGAGGCTCAGAGGCGCACACGCACACGAGCACTCAGAAAAGATCGGGGAAGAAAGAGCCGGGGAATTCCAGAACGTCCGGACAAAGGAGCCCTTTCTGTGAGCCTGCTGAGGCGAGGCGGAGAGGCTGGTTCATGTTCTAACTCCCCCCTTCGCAAGGAGCGAAACTCTTCCTGCTTGAAGGCTGGTCTTATCACTTCCCAGATCCTGCAGCGTGGAAAGAGAAGATCCTGTCAGGAACAGGACTCCCACAGAAGCAGGAGAGGGGAGAGGCGGGGGCGACACCGGTCTTATATCAGCACACAGTTAAGAGCTAAGGGAAAAAATACCCCATTCTTGATATTTGTTCTGAGGATCTCACCCAGCAGATTCACGAAAGGTGCCAGGGCATCAGCTTCGGCAACATGACTGGTTATCTTGCTCCAGACTCCCGCAGCCCTTTGCGTGAATTTTAAAAATGAACACAAGTTCCATCAGACACGATCAGCAGCTCTGAGCACACACGGGCAGCAGGAAATACTGTGTGAGCAAAGGCACTGGGCAGAGAGAGGGGTTGTGTGATGTCAAAGCCCTAGGGCTTTGTGATGTCATAACCCATGCGCTTCGCGATGTCATAGTCCGAGAGTCCCATTCTAGAGGACTGGGGCAGAGCTGGGTGTGTGTGTCCAGAGAGCTGTGGTGCTGCAGTTCACAGGGGGCTCCACAGACATGGATTTCTGGATGAAGACCACCAAGTTCTTCAGAACCTGCGGCCCTACGGCGCCCACAGCTACCTCTCCAGCAGGCTGCACCTGGATCTTCAGGGGTAACGATTATTTTTGTATTGCCCAGGGCTGAGGGGAATGTCCTACACTGACGGGCAGGAGGAGCTGAATCCTCCCTAGTCTTGAACACAGAAGACCAGGACAGAACCTGATCCAGGTGTTGTAATCCTCAAAGGCCCAGCCAAAGTAAAGCAAAAAGGATCCACCCCAGTGCTGGAAATATATCGGTGATACAGATCTGGACTTAGGCCTAAACCCCTGATTGTACTCAATATCAGAACATTCACTGTTAAAATAATATTCAGATTACCATGCGGTTATGAAGAGATACAGAAATGGCAGAGCTGTGAGGTCACGGGTAACTGACTGTCTTCCCCAGGCATGCAGGGAAGAGTGGCGCCCCCCAGAGGTTTGGACAGTGCATAACCTCCATGGGTCCTGGTCAGAACTGCAGAGCCAGCCGTTACTGCCCGATCGTTTCATTAGCTGATATATTGCTTACGTGTCAGACATTGAGTGAAATGTCGATGAACGGATTGATTTAGCTTTTGTCGATAATCTATCGGACCATAGAAACGCTAGACATTTAAGGGGGCAGGAGCCAAGAATGACCTTTATGTCATATCTGAGTGGTGATGCACTCAGACTGGTGACTGAAGGGGTCCCCTGCTGTATGTGACACACTGGGGGATTATCTGGGCATGAGAAGCACTATAGAAATGAAAGACATTATTGTCGTAATTGTTGTTACAGTCACTGAGTAGTGATTTAAATAAAAACAGAAATTTGTCGTAGTAAAATTGACATCACCGCCGATTCCAATTGGCCATTGCAAAATAAAATTAGAACTAAACTACTTTTTAATACAATATGGTGTCGAAGAACAGTTTACCATCCCATTTATACTTACTAAACAGGCGCCTCTACTTTACTCTGAACGCAGTTCACTTTCTTACCACAAGGTGGCGCCAGAGGACAGCGGTAGGTCCCCCCCGCCCCCTCCCCCCGGTTATCACACAGAAATCTCTTCGTTTTTCCTTGGTTTCACCCTGTACAGTGAAACAAGGAGACACAAGCTCACAACTGGAAAAGTTAAAAAGGAATTCGTTGAGCATGAAAGAGAGGAAGCACCTCTTTACACAAAGAGTGGTAGGTGTGTAGAACAGATTTTGCAGCCAGGTGACTGAGGCTCAAACTCTGGGCTCTCCTGGAAGAAGCAAATGAACAAGATTTGAGAGCTGCTTAGGTAAGTCTAGGTAACGGAACTGGCCCCACTAACACCTCTTCCAGCAGCAGCCTCAGTTTTTCCCAGGAGGTTTCCCATCCAGGTGCTGGCCAGGCTCACGCCTGCTGAGCTCCAGGGGGGCTGCCAGCTGTGAGAGTAGGGATTTTAACCCTGGTGCCCTTTCTGCTCTCGAGTCAGTAAGGTTCTCCCTGGCTTCGGCAGGGTGAGCACTTCCCAGCCCTGCCCCCGATCTGCTGTTCCATGTGTACAGCGCTTTATCGATGAAATCAACCTTTTAACAGCTCAGGTGGGGAGCTGCGTCAGCATGTATCGTCTGCAAAGGAACAATAGGTTTATTCCCTGCTGAAAGAGCAATGAAGAGGGAAAACACAACGTTTCTGTGTGAGCGCCTGAAGGCTTCACAGCCAAGACGTTGTGTGTCCTCTCTCCTCTTTTCAGCAGGGAATAAACCTATTACTTGTTCCTTATTGTTTCATATATACATATGGACTGTACTCTGCACTCGCCTATTCTTTCTGCACCTGCTACGGCTCAGCCACAGCCGCACCTGTTACCTGCCGGGTGTGACGTCACCGCGCTGGGGCGCGTTGGGAGGGGGGCGGGGGCGGCTCAGCGAGCGTCAGGACGGAGCCCCGCCCCCACGTCTGCTTCTCCCTCCAGCTGACGACAGGTCGCCCCCTCCCACCGCCAGGTCAGTCCGGTTTTCCACAGAAGCGCAGAGCATCGCGTCGTGCGCGCAGCGGGGCTACTGCTGTCACTGAGCCGGGATAGCTGCAGCGGAGCAGCCGTGCACCAAGAGCTCTCTTCTTTCGTCTGTTTCTCTTCGCCTGCGCTTGTGTCCCCCCCCCCCCCCGGAGAGAGGATGGGGAAATGACAGCCCCCCGTCCCGTGTGCCGCTCTCCCGCTGTAAGGACTAGGATGCTCACCGAGACCAGAGGGGCGGCGGGCCGGGCCTCCCTGCCGCTCGGGGTCTGTCTCTGCGCGATCCTCCTCGCCGTCGGCGCCAGCCTGCCAGGTAGGAGGCAGAGAGAACCCGCTCGGGCTTCGTGCGCCGGGAAGGACGGGACATGGGCTCCGCTCGTTGGCGCAGCAGCTATCTGCGATAGCGTCCATATGTAACGGTAGCCGATGTGCCTGTGCGTGTTCAGTTCAGGATGTTATTGAAATAACACGGGGGGTTGGTCGCGTTACTACCGTCACTGATGTTATTAAGATGAATTATTTTTAATAATATGACCCATCTTGAAGCTCGGATACGGTGTTTTTGTTGTCGTGGTGACGTCCCGCTAATTGCGGTGTGTTGTGTTGTGTTTGAACACACGGGCTGCGGTGTGTTGTGGTGTGGTGTGGTTTTCTTGTGCTAAAAACAAACGCCCCCCTCACCGTCTGTCTCAGAACCGGGGCCGGCCCGCGGTTCTGGGGTGCGAATATGGCGGCCGAATTCGAACCATTGCGGTTGTGTTGTTTTTTGTTTTGTTTCGTCAACGTGCTGTATGTGTGTGTTTTAAACAATGAGTGTTTGTTACCGTCTGTCGTGTCCGCATCTGCCCCGCTCTCCTTCCCCCTCTCCTGACGGGATGGTGCCGTTTTCCCGGCGGTTTCCGTGACGACGGTACCGACCCGGGAGCCCTGTCCGAAAGAGGCGTCAGCCCGGGGCGTCGAAGGAGGAAAATTTGACAATTCCCTCCCTGCGGGCTCTGGCCCTGGCCCTGGCCCCCAGAGCCCGACCTTTTGGGATCCACGAATCCCCTGTACTGTGTCGAAAGCTGGGCACCAGGACCCGAAGGCGGGCCGTGTTTTTGTGCCATATGGCAGGTTAATGTTACTGTTGACGGCGCCAGCGTTTGCTCAACGCACGGTACAGCCCTGCCCAAAGGTATCCGGGCCCTTTGTCCCCGGGCCTGTCTCGAATTTCCTGCGACTGGTGTAATTATTCCCTGTGGAATAATTGTACGTTTGTCTCCGTGAGGTCCCCTCTCGCGCCCGCCGGGGGAGCCGGTCTGTAGGCTGTGACGTCGGGCTGCGACGGGCGCGCGGCTCGGCTCGGCTCGAGGTGCGAGCGCGACCGTGTCCGGAAGCAGGGGCTGCAGACACATGCCCCTCGCACAGCCAGGCGGGAGGAGAGGAAAGAGAACCGAGGAACTGAGGAGCAGGGCTGAGCCGCGACCCGAATCGACGGAGCCGTTGATTAGTCGCAAACTTACGCTGGAGTCAGACTGGAAATTCCTCTCAATCCCATGGGATTCTCCCAGTTCCCCCTTTTTTCTAATGCCCAGACCCTTGGCTGTGGCGAGATAGTGTTGGCTAAGCTGCTGTATGCAACTGTAGTCCAACTGTAGATGGAAAGACATCTGTGAGAGAATTAATGTGGCAGAGCTCCTCAGCTCTGTCCCTGGGTTCCACACTGGGCTGGAGGGCTGCCTAATTCGACCCCCTTTGCCTGTTTACTGTGATATTCTGACATCATCCTGTAGCAGGAATTGAATCACGTGTGTGGAGTTGGGGGGGTGAGATGTGTTTATTGACGAATTGATGGGTAGGATCGTCAGTCAGGGGAGCCTGGGTCTCATCAGCCACTTGGCAGCAATGCATGATGTCATCAAGTACTGGAATCCAGCTGCGGAGGGCTCCACGACTGACCAGTTTAAAATAATCTTGAAAATCCGTAGCCCGGAGGAATAAATGCCGAAGCTGTGCTGGTGAATTTGGGGAAAAAATGTGTTGTTTTCAGGGCTGCGAATCCCAGGCTGTGTTCCCTCATTGTCTTGATCCTGGTCCCTTCTGAAACGTGCCCGTGCAGGGCTCTCGGGACAGCCGATCGAACCCAGTCCCAGTCTGCTCGTGTAGATTTAATATGGAGCCCCGGATGAAACACCGGCTGTAGGAGTTTGGGGTCCGGGGTCTCTGGTGCTGCCGGTCTCCAGTGATCGGCCGAGCAGGCAGGTGAACCTCCTGCTCTTTCCCTCTCTGTCTGTCTGGAGCAGCTCAGAAAGTCCTGACTGGAGGTCCGAAGTGCTGGCCAGTACTGGTCTGCCAGTGGGCAGTTAAACGGATCGGTCCTGGAAACGAATGCTGAATGAATCTGCCTTGACTGTTTCCCAGTCTTCAGAATGGAGGAGTGAAGAAAGACTTGGGGTCTCTGCTTGATGTGTGATCCGGGTCACACAGCCCCCTCGGGCTGAGCTGCACCCCGTCTGGGGAAACGGGACTGAAGTCCCTGCGAGGAACGGCACTCGGAATGAGGCCCCGCCGCGGGCCTCGGGTTCGAATCCCCAGCGGAGCTCTAAGCCGCCCTCGGAGAAGGTGCTGTGCCAGAGCGCGCCCTGCCTCCGGTTCCTCATTGCAAACGAGAGTTTCTTCCGTGGTCTGGTAGAAAGTAATGGATTCTATAGCAACGATAAGTAAAGGGCCCTGCTGTCGCTGTGTCGCTGTGTCGCTGTGTCGCTGTGTCGCTGTGTCGCTGTGTCGCTGTGTCGCTGTGTCGCTGTGTCGCTGTGTCGCTGTGTCGCTGTGTCGCTGTGTCGCTGTGTCGCTGTGTCGCTGTGTCGCTCCTGTCCTGCGGCCCGTGGGCTGTGAAGGCAGCTGGGAAACGTCGGTCATCAGGTGCGAGTGCCCGTGAAACGGGCTGTGGTTCTCGCTGCAGGGAGCCGGGCATGGTATCCCAAGATATCCGACTGGATGTTCTGGTGTCCTTATGGGAGAGGGGTGGGCGAGAGAAGGGAAAGGGGGGGCTCCGCTCAGCCCACAGTAGGGGATACCGCTGGTCGCGCGCCCACACGGCCCGAACACGCCGGAGAAAACCAACTGATAGCGCCTGGTTTTGTATACGGCAGACGTGTATGGGAGTGCTTTACGCAAAGGGTGGCGGGAGCAGGGAATAAGTTATGTTGTTGAAGCCGACAACCAAACGAAACCCTGGTTTAGTTCACTAAACAGCAGCTGCTAACTGCCAAACAGAATGGACGAGCTCAGTGGTCTTCTTTTGCTTGTGCCTGTTCTTGTGGGTTTTTTTTTTTTTGCGCCGTACCAGCAAAGCTTGCTGGGATTGAGCCGAGTGGCGGAGAGAAGTGGGAGAGAGGCAGGCGCCGGAGGTCGTGGCTCTCGGACTCCTGACACCTCTTATCGCGGTGGCGTAATGGAAAGGCGCTATCAGAACAGGCCAGAGCGACACCCCTCCCTCCCAGCCCAGCCAGGAATAGCACTGGTCTGCGTGCTGCTCAAGCTCTCTCTCCACCCAGGCTCTTCTGTACAGATCTGGAGCCATTTCCTGGGTGTCACTGAACTCATTTTCAGAGGAGACAGGGGAAGCCACAGAATTAGCCCTGGTGTGGATTGTCTTTAATTTTGCTCAGGGGCTCTCCGTTAAAACGACAGCCCCCAGGTTCAGTTTTCAAGGAGCAGCCCAGGCGTAAACATGTTCTCGGCAGATGGTTCCCCCCCTTGCTATCCCTGTTTTCCCGAGAACGGATGTGGGCGCGCGGGGGACGGTCCCGTTTCCTGCCTCTCTCCGTCACTCCGGGTGGATGAGCGTCTCTCGACACGGCGAGGTGCCGATCGGCCCAAAGCCCGATGGGGGGGGGGCGTTTTAAATGTCAGCCCGTTCATCAGAGGCGCCGTAACCCTGTCCCAGATAACGCCATCCTGTCGCGGAATCGCTGCACGCGCACGGAGCCGACGGGGTGCGCTGGGGTGTGAGGAGCAGTGAGGCCGTGTGAGCAGCCCCTTCTGTGGTTGTGCTGGGCGGAGGCCGTACCCAGATGTGCCTCTAAGTGGCGCTGTGATGCACGGGGCTCTGTTGACCCCAGTCTTGCCTCCGGATCAGGGAGGAACCCCTGTTCCCCAGCCAGAGGAGAGCAGGGAGGAGGTTCCAGGCCGTAACTTGAGCTGTTGCAGCTTCCTGCAGACGTTTCCCCTCCCACAAGCTTCTCCGACACGTTCCCCAGGCGGGGAGGTGTCCACCCCCTCTCCCAGCTCCCTGGATCCTCCGTCGTCTTCCCCCTGAAACGGAGGACCGGTTCCTGAGGCTGGCTCCCCGCCACCCTGCGAGCTCTCCTACCCCCGTCTGCGGATTTGCATCTTCCATTCCGGTGTTTTTCTCTTTCGGGATCCAAGCGTTCCGACTTCTCCTGCGGGCCGCTCAGCCGGGAGCTCCGGGCCCTTTGCGGTTTCACTTCCTCCGGATTTTGGAAGACGGGGAGTCTCGTGGTGCCAAGGGGTTTCGTCTCTCCCCCCTGGCGGAGTGTTGTGACCTTGGCGGCTGCTTGCGTGCGCTTTGTTATGAGGGGTCGTGTTCCCCCGTGCGAAACGGGAAGCGCTTCTTTACACAAAGAGTTCTGGGGGGCCGTTAAAGCTGGCCTGAGGGGGTTCTCGTGTGGGCACACCCAGCTGTGCGGCGAGCGAGATGGGGCGGAAGGCTTCCTCTCATTTCTGACCTTCCTCGTGTTCTTCTAAGGCCCTGGACAGGGGTTAGAGAATGACTCTACATTCATGGCACACAGGGGTTTGCGCAGGGCACTGTAAAACCCCCTGCATGGCATGAATGTACAGTCATTCTGTGAGAACACGGGGTGTGTGTGTGTGTGCGTGTGCGCTCACGAGCTTGTGAAAAGGGATTGATCACTCCCGAGTCACAGTGTCACCCCTGAGCCACACACACACACCCTGTGTTCTCAGGAGCTTGTGAAAAGGGATTGATCACTCCCGAGTCACAGTGTCACCCCTGAGCCACGCGCACAAGTGCACACACACCCGGTGTTCTCAGGAGCTTGTGAAAAGGGATTGATCACTCCCGAGTCACAGTGTCACCCCTGAGCCACGCGCACAAGTGCACACACACCCGGTGTTCTCAGGAGCTTGTGAAAAGGGATTGATCACTCCCGAGTCACAGTGTCACCCCTGAGCCACGCGCACAAGTGCACACACACCCTGTGTTCTCAGGAGCTTGTGAAAAGGGATTGATCACTCCCGAGTCACAGTGTCACCCCTGAGCCACGCGCACAAGTGCACACACACCCTGTGTTCTCAGGAGCTTGTGAAAAGGGATTGATCACTCCCGAGTCACAGTGTCACCCCTGAGCCACAGCAGGTGTCACAGCCATGAGGATAAGCTCCTGAGCCCTGGGCTAAGCCAGGCTGTCCTGGCCGAGTCCTTACAGACGGGCAGGGGCGACCCCTAACCACGCCCGAAGGGCTCCTGCCGGCGCTTACCTGCTCTGTCCACCCTGCTGCCCACGTTGCCCCCTCCTCTGTCTTGGGTGCGGGTGGGGAGATGCCGTGTGGGCGTTAATCCGGTTATGTAAAGCCGTAAGCCCTGTGGCGAGGCTGAATATCGCCAGCCCCCTGTTTTCTGGAACAGGAAAGCAAATTTCAATCAAATCAGTACATCCATTAGGAAAATGAAGAGGTGCAGTTATGTGTAAGACTGAAATTGTTGATTCTTAATATAGAGATAAATACAAGCCTCTCTGCTCCCTTGGGGGTTGTTATCAGTGTACAATAGTAGACTATAAACGCTGCAGTACTTCACCTGCTGTGTTTTCAGGTAATGTTATAGCTTTAGTATTCTAGAACATATTATACTATAGTATAATATTAATGCTACTGTTCATCATACACCCTGTTTCCAGGTATTGTCACAGCTATAGTATAGTAGAATATATTACACTATAGTACAAAATGCTGCAGTAGTTTGGGTTGAGTATTGGTGTACTATAGGAGAATATTAACACTACAGTACGTGTCGCGCTGTTTGCAGGTATTGTTATAGCTATAGTATAATAGAGTGTATTGTGCTTTAGGAGAATATTAATGCTACAGTACTTGACATGCTTTTTGCAGGTATCGTTATAGCTATAGTATAATAGAGTGTTGTACTGCAGTAGTGTCCAGTATAGGCTGTAGTAGAATATTAACACAAAACGCAAAGCACATGGCAACTCTTTCGGGAAGCTTGGAATAACCTGGCAACTAGAACTGTGGATTCGGAGCATGAGCTCTGTCCAGTTTGTCCTGTCCGGCCCCTCCCGCCGAAGTCCTCTCCCCATAACCGCACGCTCCTCATGTAGGGCATCGTGCGGCGCGAGCCGGGATGCGTTGTGCTTTGCGTCTCGCTGTGTGTGCGAGTGAGGTGGAGCTCGGCTGCTATTCAACCTGAGAAACGGGCTCCACCTGTTTGCACAGCGGCTGGATTTCTGACACCTCGGCGATTAATCTTTCCTGCAGAGTCGTGGACAGCCTCTGTGTGTGTGTGTGCGCGCGCGGTGTGTGTGTGTGCGTTGAATACCACTGCAGCAACTCGGCTGGAACGGCCTTCCGAGATCGGCTCTCGGAGCGCAGGGCCGCGGGTGGGAACAGTGGCAGGAGCAGGTTGTGCAGTGATAGTGCGACAGTTTCTAATGGGGAGAGCTGGGCCGTGCTGTGAAGGCCTGGATGTGGGGGAGAGAGCTCCGGACACTCGGTCAGAAGGGATCTGGTGGGCGGGGGGGGTCTGACCTCATCGGAATGTTATTCTGGGTTTCCAGATTTGCTCCCAGACCATGGGCCTTTTGACCCCTATACCCCAGACGTCTCCGGCGGACAACTCCAGTTTTATGATTCCAGATTTAATAGTAGAGCTTTATATCCAGGAAAAGGTGTACAGCAGGTGTACTCAGTCTGCAGGCCTTCCCCTTACCTGCATTGCTGACTTTTGCTGCAACCGACTTAATTAGTTGATAATTAACAGGACCAGCATTATAATTAAGGAACTGGCTGTGCCGCTGTAACAGTAAGCTGGGCAGCCCTGGGCTGTAGTTTGGATGATGATAGGGTCTAGGGTTACAGTTAAGGCATCCAGTCCTGGTCATGAAGGGCCTAGTGAGTCATTTACATTCATCCACGGGGCTGACATGTCTGTCCACTGCTCCCCACTGCACGCAGGTTCTCCTGCTGGGCTTCTCCTAGGTCTTCAGGTGTGGATGTTTTACAAAGCCCGCAGGGGACACTGCAGGACGTGGATTACAGAAGCCTGGGGTAGAGGCAGGCAGCAGAGTCCTGGGGTGAGAAAGGTAGAGGCTGGTGCAGGGATGCATGGAAATTGTGTGCTGTGGCTCTGACCTCAGGCAAGCCAGTTTGCTGGGGCGTCGGTCACAATAGGATTAATGTTTAACTCATGATGCATGTGAACCTGTTTTTGTGTGCACAGCCTGTTCCTGTTTAAACATTTATTTCTGAAAGTGCCCTGCAGGTGCCTGGGCTGCTGTGCTTTATAACCCCGGCCCCGAAAAGTGCATTTGACAGGGCAGGAGCTCTAGGCTGAAAGCAGATAACGGTAAGATCTGGTGAGGAGCTCTGGGCCAAACTCCACAGCAGTCCGCTCCGCTCCGGGTTGTGCTGGCTGCAGGAGCCACAGTAAATGTGCGCGGACAAACGCCGCGTTCGGTGTCTGAGAGCTCTGGGCTCTGGGGCTGTTTTCGGCGGTGTAGCGAATGTGCCCTCTGGTGCGTGGGTGGAGGGTGAAATGAGTTGGTGTGAATGAGTGTATCCAGGCCGGAGAACAAGGCCATACCTCTGCCTGTCGATTTCTGTTCAACACACACACACAGACACACACACACACACCACAGATCTCTCTGCTCGCTGTACTGTCTACTGAAAAATAACCAGAACATCATTAAAGTTCCACAGAGGTTAACAATCGCCACTTCTCTCAGTGGTCTGTTTTTTTTTTATTCCATTTGTCTTTTTTTTTTTTCCCTCCACAATTTCTAAATTTACCAGAAGCTGCGTATTTCCAGGCAAGGTCTTCGTGCACTCGAAGTTCATCTCGATTAACTGTTGCCTAGCAACCACTCTCATCCTGCCTGCGACCGGCAGGGATGAGTGAGACTGCTGGGCTAGTACAGTTACCAGTGGACTGGAAAGTAGGGCCCCTCGCACCAGGGCTTCCCCGAGCACGCCAAACCCAGACACAGTTCCAGCTGCTGGCAGTTCTGCAATTCTCAAATTGCAGAGACTGGTTCCCAGTCTGGAGAAGAATCTAGTGTTCCTGGTTCGGACTGGGAGGGAGTTGCAGGCACAGGGAGCACACCAGCTGATTGCCCTGTTCCAGCAGCCTGCGGGCGGTGTCCGGGTGCCACTGGTAAACTTGCATTGTCGGACCTCCGTGAGCGATCCGGTCCAAATGGAATGAGGAGCCCCTGAAGGGAGGACGGCCCGCGATTCTTGTTCCTCTGATATCGGTTTGAAATCTCACTGGTAGCCACTGCGAGGACGCAAGCACTGGGGTGATGTGATCGGAGTGAAAAGCGTGGAACCATGAGCTGGGGTGACTCCAGAACCCGTCTGTTGAACGATGGTGCCCCCTCTCTCCGTTTCCTTTTTCCAATCCCTCTCGGATCATTTTATCTCCCTCTTACAGAGAGTCGGGCGCTTCCGTTTGCCAGGCAGTACGGACAGCGCAGTTGTTTGCCACGATGCTGCAAAAGGGCACTCAGTTCAATATCACACTTGCATTATGAACGCAATACAACTCTACTCATACAAACGTTGACCCCGTTTGTTAAAGAAATTTCAGCCGAAATCTTGTACTCGGGTCCAGACTACTTGATCATTAGAGGTTCCAGGGCACTGTTTGGAAGGGTAGGGTGTTACCCAGGACGCCATGGTTAACAATCCCACTACCCCCTTCAGCTGGAGAAGCTGACCTCTCCCCTCGCCCTCGTCCCCTGTGCAGGGGGGGCTGCACTGGTGGGGGATGGAGTGGGTGCCACCTGTGTCTGTAGGGATCCTTAGGGATGAAGGGCATTTTCAGCTCATAAACATAAGGAATGAATTACCTGTCTAAAATGAAATTGCCCACATGCCCGGGCTGTGATGGACCGAATTACATTAAAGTGCAGCAGGATGGAACCTGTGTAACTGAGGATGAAATCAGTTTTGCTCCGATAAGACAAAAGCAGCAGGAAAGGGGCATGCTGGACAAGACTGATCGGCACCAGTAGACCCCACCCCAGTGGAAATCAATGTGCTGCAGTGCAAGAGCCCGTAGATTACAGCCTGTGTGAGATGAGCTGTCAGGAGTGCGATATCGCAGTTCAGAGGCTTATCAGCAGGGACAGGAGGCGAAAACAAACCGGGGTGTGAAATGGACTGAAACTGCCCTCCACATTGCAGAAATGGCAAAAAAAAGCCATTCATTTAAAAGGCTTTTGAGTAAATTGGCAAGATCCAGTCTTTCTCGTTAGCAGCAGGTGGTCAAACCTCCCCCTCTCCGGTCCTGATTCCCAGCCTTTTCGGTTCTCCCTTCCTCTGCCTTGCTTTCTCCTTCGGTCCCGGTGTTTCATCAGTGGCTCTCGTTCTCTTCTTATCTTGAACCTTTTCTTTCTGCCCCTCCTTCCTGGTTCCAGCTCCTCGCCAGCGACTGCGTTTGTTTGATGTCACAGACCGGAAGTAGGCCTCGAGGGCCTGATCAAATATTTGCGAGTTAAACACGAGGCCTGCTGCTGGGAATGGCACCTCCAAGGTCACACGGAAGAGAGGCACCGTTGTTGTTGTGGCTGTTTGGTGTGCAGATGTAGGACCGAGTCTTTTCTTCCTGAAGGGCTTGAGCCCACTGTACAGAGCTGCAGATCACCCATATGGTCACAATGGGGAAAAACGCTTTGCTCCAATGGGGGTTTTGTGGCGGGGGCACAGGAGCTGGTCCAGGAGCACTGCACCGCAGTGATGGAGGACAAAAGGGGGTCGGGATAGCGAGCTCAGCTCTGCACATCCCCCCGCTCAGCGGCCAGAATCCCACCCAGCCTCCTCTCGCTTGGCGCCAGGGGAATCGGCCGGAGCCTCGAGGCTTGGCGCGGTAGTCGCAGACACCCACCACTCTTCCCGTGGAGAGCTGCCTCCTGCCGTCAGCCCGAGCGATGAGGTTTCGTTTTATCGCAGGCGGTTCATCTGCATGAGCAGGGCCAGCCCAGCCATCATGGGCCCGAGCAGTGCTGTTGGAGAGGTGCAGTGTTTGTCATGCAGCTGCAGTGCTCTTGGTGATCCGGCGCAGTGTTGATCATGCAGCCGTAGGAGTTTAGTATGAGCCTCCTTCTACACGTGTGCATATGTGAATAGTCTTTTCTTCCTGAAGGGCTTGAGCCCACTGTACAGAGCTGCAGATCACCCATATGGTCACAATGGGGGAAAAACGCTTTGCTCCGATGGGGGTTTTGTGGCGGGGCAGATCTCATTGGCTGTTCTTGAGCTTGACCTCTGACCCCGGTTGGTCCCGCTGGTCCTGCCGTTTGAGCGCCGATCTTTGTCCGCGGCGTGGAAGGGCA
Organism: Lepisosteus platostomus; assembly: GCF_059453375.1. Lineage (NCBI taxonomy): Eukaryota > Metazoa > Chordata > Actinopteri > Semionotiformes > Lepisosteidae > Lepisosteus > Lepisosteus platostomus. The sequence continues at coordinate 2,119,313 of NC_142631.1, forward strand.
GCTTCGGCCGGAGGGAGGGGGTTGCGATGTAGCTCCTGCTCAGCGTGCCGCGAGAGGAAGGGCCGGCGAGATTGATCAGCCCCGGGGGGGGACCCCCTCATGGCAGCTGAGTTATTGCTCGAGCGGACTGGCGGCCAGCGCAGTGCAGGAGGGGGGAGGGGCGGGGATGCCGTATCGACCGGCCTGGCCTGGCTCCGACTCACTTGGCGCCTGGCCTGCGGAGAGGGAGGGGAAAGGAGGGAATACGGGAGAAGAGAAGACGGAGAGAGGAGGAGTAGGGAAGAGTCAAGGACAGGAGACGGGAGTAACAGGAGAGTAAGGGACAGGAGACAGGAGGAGTAAGAGAGTCCAGGAGAGGGGAGAGGAGTAACAGGAGAGTAAGGGACAGGAGACAGGAGGAGTAAGAGAGTCCAGGAGAGGGGAGAGGAGTAACAGGAGAGTAAGGGACAGGAGACAGGAGGAGTAAGAGAGTCCAGGAGAGGGGAGAGGAGTAACAGGAGAGTAAGGGACAGGAGACAGGAGGAGTAAGAGAGTCCAGGAGAGGGGAGAGGAGTAACAGGAGAGTAAGGGACAGGAGACAGGAGGAGTAAGAGAGTCCAGGAGAGGGGAGAGGAGTAACAGGAGAGTAAGGGACAGGAGACAGGAGGAGTAAGAGAGTCCAGGAGGACAGAGAAGAGAGAGGTCAGGGGGAGGCATGGACAGAGTGAGTGGGAGTCCGATCTGTCCGGTTGGAGACCTGGAGACCTCAGCTGTACCTCTTCTCACACGACACAGTGCCAACATCCCCGGTCTCTGTCTGTTTTATTTGATATCATAAACCCACCACATCGCGCCAGCTGAAGATTTCAGAAGAGCGCAGTTTACTGTAAGGACATTTTTCTACTGCTTAGAGATTTTACATGAACATGCCGCGCATAAACATGACGATGTTGATAAGGATTATTGTTATTGCCGTCTTGCGTAAATCGTTTAGGTTAATCCGAGTGATAAAAAAAAAAAATGCGGCGGGAATGCGGTATTCCAGCAGCTGCCGGTCATGCAGCCTGAGTGCCTTCTCCATTGTGCGGATTTCCTGATCCCCGACTCCAACAGGAAACCCAGGACGTCTCCGGGTCTGGCTGCTAGGCAACCGTTTCCTTGGGAACAGGCGTGACCCAGCCGCCGACGTGGGCAGGATGTGACGGACGGGCACAGGGGCAGCGTGGCACCCGGGAGGGCAGGCCGAGAGGGCGGCCATTTTTGAGACGGTGCTGCTGGTCCAGGAGCACTGCACCGCGGTGATGGAGGACAACAGGGGGGTGGGCAAGCGAGCTCAGCTCTGCACATCCCGCCGCTCAGCGGCCAGAATCCCACCCAGCCTCCTCTCGCTTGGCGCCAGGGGAATCGGCCGGAGCCTCGAGGCTTGGCGCGGTAGTCGCAGACACCCACCACTCTTCCCGTGCAGAGCTGCCTCCTGCCGTCGGCCCGAGCTGCACATGCTCCGAGTTTTTTTTTTTTTTCCCCCCTGGGGGTCCTCGGTTTTGGCCGCTGCGTGTCGGGGTGGGTGTCTGGTTTGCAGCCGGCGCGTCCTCCTCGTTTCTCTCCTGGGTGGCAAAGATCACCCCGATAAGACTGGGCCCACAGAAGAGCTGCACAGTCCTCCCCCCCCCATCTGCTTGCCTGCTTCTGCAGTGTCCACGCTGTGCAGATCTGTCCCACATTCTCCAGTGGCATCGGCGCCCCCTGGTGGGCACTGCCTGCCTGTTATATAACCTGCAATCTGGGAGTGCGCGCGCGGGCGGGTGTGTGTGTGTGTGGCGGAGGAAGAACCCAGACTGAGTGCCAACAGCGAGGGGAGACGCTGAGGGGGGGGGGCAGCGTGCCGGCCCTGGCGCACGAGTCCCCGGCCCCAGTGCTGGTTAGGGAGCGTGACCTTTGACGTTTTTAGCACTACCGGCAGGCGTCGCGGTGCGCCACGCCAGGCGCCACCCCGCCACGTGGGAGGGGGATTTTTGCAGGGGTACTCATTGCTAGTTGTCATTCTCTCTCGGGTCCCCCGAATCTGTATCGCCTCTGTCCCAAACTAAAGAGAATGACTCCACCAGCCCGTCGGTTTGGGACGTTTGCTTAAACCCCTGCATGCATCTGTTTGCTCTGGGTTTCTGCTTCTAGAGCGGAAATGGATGTTCTGCAGCACGGTGACCGAATTTGTGCGCGGTATTCTCAACGCGGCCTATCTAGTGTCCTACGATTTTAGCGTCTCCTGCATTGATCCTTTTTTTTAAATGGCTTCCCCATGCTGTTGGGCTTTAATGGCTGTTATTGCAGTGCTTCATCATCTAATCTTCCCGTGTTCCTCCATCGCCTGTCCAATCTGCCCCCAGCCTCTCGCAGGGCCCCCCTTCCCCCTCCCGGATCGGCACTGGGTGACTCACACCTGGTGATGTCACCGGGCCAGTTGCCATGGCCGTCGTCATGGCAATGGGGGTTGAGTTATCAGCGGGGTGTAGAGTTCGGTGCGGGAGGCTAGCGGACGAGGGTAGGGTGAAGGGGAATTGTGTGGGACCCCGGGGGGGCAGGTGAATCCTGGTGGTTTTGCATGTTGACCATGGCCTCACTGTCACGGTGCTGTCCAGGTCTCAGTATCTCACTGTCCCAGGGCAGCTGGGGGCTTCACAACGCTTTCCTTCTCCACAGAACACTGCGGGGGTGTCTCAGGGCCGGGCAGGGTCTCATGCTGACTCGGGGTCCTGCTTGAGAACCGTATCACGGCATAGTGTGTTAGTGCAGCATGGGGGATATCAGCCTGAGAAGAGAGGCGTGTGGGTTTTAAAAAGACCCCAAGGGGAAAAAAAAGTTCCAGCCAGAAAACTGCAGTAGGTTCATCTGCCGCTGTTACTTTAATATATTAGATCCTGCAAATTCTCCAGGGCAGAGCCTGGACCATCCTCACCTGACCAGTTTACAGATTAGTTCGACATCTCGTGCAGGGCTGGAGTCGCTAATTACAGCGAAACTGCAGCTGTATGGAGTAGAGAGAGGCTCGGCATGTGCAGTGCTTGTGCAGCAGTATATTCATGTACAGCGCTATGTGTATTCATATGGTTTGAAAGGAATGAAAGTTCTAATAGAGTGTTGTATGAGCTGGAGGTGGGTGACCAATGACGTGTAGATGGCAAACGTTCAGTCTTCTGTCGGGTTAAGATGGCTCAGTACTGTGGGTTTCTGGCCACGTCTTCTGCACTTTAAAAACTTGGATCGCTGTGCATCGGTGTACGTGCATCGGTGTGGAGGGAAACGAGTTTGGATGCGTTTCTGCATGTTCATGTTTTGTCGCTGTATTTCTGCCTCCATGTGTCCAATTCCCAAAGAGTTCCCCAACTTGTCGAACCCTTGACCCCTGCTCCCCGCGGTGGAGGAGGCGGGCGGCCTGGGGACCGGTACGCCTCGCTAGGACCTGCTACCCTCCTCTTCCCCGTGCCGTTCAGCAGACGTAAGAGCCAAAACGCCACCCGCCCGAGATTGTAGTCCGGTTTTGGTCTTGCCAGCCTGCTCTCCTTGCACCAGGCCCCTCCCCCTCCCCCTTCACTTCCTGTTGACACGGTCGCCCGACTCAATCCCCGCAGGCTTCTGGCAGATGCATCGCTTGCGTGTGCGTGTCCGTTAACCAGCCCCTCCCTCGCCAGTCGCGCCGCGCTGTGCATTTCAGCACTAATTCCGATTAACGAGGAGGCTGTGCGTCACCGCAGGGCGATTATCTCGGCCCGCTGCCAGGCTTCTCTCATCCCCGGTTTCCCTCTCCCTCTCTCGCTCGGTCTCGCTGCGGCCGTCGGTCTCCCGCGGGGCCAGCGATCTCCGGGGCCCGGGCGGATCTGGGTCCGAGGTGAAATGGGCCGGGGTAATCGAGTTCACTTGGACGTGGAAGTCCCGACTCTGTCCCGGTCTCCGCGCTCCTCCGCTGTACCGCGGCCCCAGAGCCGATGAGTAGAGACAGGGGTTTTGCGGCGGGGTTGTTCAGGCTCGGCCGCCTTTGACCCCAGATCTCACGGCGCCTCTCCGTCCTTCCCTTTCTTTCCACCTCTGTCCTCCTCAGCTCTCTGCTCCGTGTGTCTGAGGGGGCGGGGGGGCTCCGTTCCTCTAGGGTACGCGGGGGAATTCTGAGCTTAATCGAGAGAGTCATCGGGGTGGTGATTGTGGTGGTCAGCAGTGCTGCCTCAGAGCTCCATGGTCCAGGGTTCAATTCTGGCTTCGGAGGCCTGTCTGTGGGGAGTTTGCACGGTCTTCACCAGGTGCTCTGTTTTGCTTTCCACTGCCCCCCCAACATTTGCCATGTGCTTGCTTTAGAATTGTGCCTCTATTTTTTTTTTTTGTTGGGGGCACTTGTCACCAGTCTAACCAGAGATGAGGGTGAGGATTTGTTCCCAGAACGACCAGTGCTGGTTCTGTAATCAAGCCAGCGCTGAAGCAGCTCGGCGGCCCAGCTGGGCTTTAATGAGTGTGTATCGTGGCTGACGCTCATCACCTGGCCGTTGGAGAGTGAAAGAGCCCCCAGACTGCAGAGCCTCTCCGTTTGTTTTCCGGTTGCCTGTGCAGTTTCTCGCCGGCAGAGTCTGCCTCCTTCCCTACCGAAGGAGAGAGAGGACCCTGCGGTAAACAGGATCTGCGGCAGACGCCCACACGCTTTCCGGCCCCCCGCTGGGCTCCCGCCCCGTTCCCAGCCTCTGCTCTGCCGGCTTTCTTCTCTCCTCTAACCGCATGACGATCGTGTCGCGTTCGACCGATTCTAATCCCCTGACTGGACCTAATAATGTCATTACACCGGCAGTAGGCATGAAAACCAGGAAATGCTGCGTCTCTCTTGTCTCTCCAGGACCAGAGCAGAAGCCAGTGGTTACCCAGTCCCTCTATAACTTTCATTTTGATTTTGAATTTGATGGGGTTTTTTTTTTTTAATTTCACACCCTCCTAATCCAGGGGCGGCCAGCTGTTTTTTTTTTTTAAGCCTCGCCTGTCTGGCGGCGGTCCGGCACCCACGCGTAGGAGAGGGGCGAGGGCAGCCTGGGGGCCAAGGTCGCCGGTGCTCTGGAAATCCTGGAGCAGACCTGACTGCTATGCAGCAGGAGTGCGATTGTCTCCCCCCACCTGTCTCCCAGCTGGTGGTCCTTATCGCTCCCTTGTAAGCGGGGGCAGCAGGTGGAGCGAATGGTGATGCCGAGCACTTCCGAGCGGCGGGAGGGGAGGACAAGCTAGGGGGTTCTAGGGTGTCGCCTCTCTTTACAGGGAGGGCGCAGGGGAGCCCCCGTGGTTACCCTGCGACCCCTGCTGCAGCACGAGCAGCGGATCTCGAGAGCGCGGGCAGGGAGCAGTGATGTTGACCCCCCCCCCCGGGGGGACAGGAGGGGGTCGTCACTCCTCTGAGCCCGTCTACTGTCGTTGCAGGGAGCGCGTGCCCCCGCAGCCTGGACTGCGCCCTCCAGCGGCGCGAGCTGTGCCCCCCGGGCTCCCCCCACTGCGGCCCCTGCATCGCCCCGCTGGTGGAGGACGAGCACCGGAACTGCGTGGCCAGGAGGAAGCAGACCCGCCCAGGTACGTACCTCACTTCCTGTCCCCTTGGCGCCTGCTGGCGGCCGGCCAGGGTTCGGGTGGACAGCCGGGTTCAGAAACTGCACCCCGGGGTGGTGGGGGCGGCACTCAGGACCGGAATGCCTCGGGAAGTCGTTAAGTTTATTAACGGCGAAAGCTGTGAGCCACTCGCTGATCGGACACGGGAATGCTGTCTGGGAAGGGCTCTGGGAACATCAGGGAGTTCATCTACAGGCGCTGGCACCTACCGCCGGAGACAGCGGGAACTGAAGGAAAATGCAAAACGGGCAGAATGACTCGTTTTTTTTAATGTTTATTTTTTTATTCCTGACGAGCAAATGTCTGGGTTTCGGAAATGACCGCAGCTCAGTTGGCGTTTCGATTTGCCTCGGGTCTAGAGGCTGTTGTGCTTGCCGGTTCAGAGCAATCCCCCCACCCCCTGGAGCCCCCGGGGGCAGGTGACAGTGCTGTGGGGTACCCAGGGTACACAGCAGGGGTGCCACGGGCCTGTATCCACTGTTGGGGCTGCGGGCCTGGCTCAGTTTCTGGATACTGATCTCCGCCCGGGCTCACTCCCCTCACTCCTCCCACCCTTAACGTCACGCACTCTCGAACCCCTGGGCACCGTGCTAACGAGCTCCTGCCTGACGAGGGAGCTGCCGGGGCAGCTGGGATAACGAGCCAGGCTAGCGAGCGGAACGCGGCGGTGACACCCTGCCTGGCAAAAAAACCCTCCCGTGTGGCATCGGGTCAGCCCCTTGGCCCTCCGGGTCGTTCCGGGTGGCGGAGAGCCGAGCCCCCACGTTGCACCTCTCTGGGCCCGGTTGGGAGGAGAGAGGCGCGCAGGCTGGCTGGCTGCCTGCCCCCCCGCCATCAATTATTCAGCGCGGCAGCTGCGGCGCTCCGGGCCTGGAAACTTTCCTTTCGGAAAGAATGGACGCCCACGGGCTTGCGTGCGGACCTGGTGTAGGATTGTGGAGATCCCGATTAGGGGCCGTGCTCGCTGGCAAAACGTGGGGCGCACAGGCCGGATTGTCAGGGACTCCTGGACTCGTTCCCCTGTAAAACCGTCTGACCGGGGCTGGCCATCGGACTCCTGTTACAGAGCACTGTGGGCCACCTCAGGTTTCGCAGTGTTGCCAGCATTAGGTGGAGGATGGTTTTGCGTTTTGAACAATTACTGAAAATACGTTTAGCGTAACTGGAAATGTTATTTTAATTCCACGGTTTGTCTGTGCAAGTTTGATTAAGCCGGGGTGACGAGATTAAATGGCTCCATCAGCCCGTGCTGACTCGTTTGCGAGAGCTCTGCAGGCGGTAAAACCCGGAACTGGTCACCGGCCGTCCCGGGAATGGATTCACACCCCTGATATTCGCTCCTGATCCGGGAAGGTAGGCCGGGTCTTCTGGTTTCGGAAGAACTGCGGCCCTCTGGGGCCAGGAGTGGAGCTCACTGCGTGGTTTCGTGGTAGAAACAGTGCAGATTAGGGAAGCGCAGAAGATCACGGAGGTGTGTTAAATCATGATGCAAACCAAGAGAGACCAGCGGGAACAGTGTAGCAAACTGGCAACTAATCTACTGTGAAGAGATTTCTATTAGTGTTGCTCTCATCCACAGAGGAACAGAGGATTATTCTTTAGGTCGAATATCTACAGCACAGCAATCTGCTGGGCCCTTTCCAAGACTTGGTTACTGTGATATTCCCTGAGGGGTGTTTCTGGGTCACAGTATTTCAGTGACGTCATCGTTAGATCTTCATGTGGCGTTTGTTCATCTGGTAAAAGGACACTTTGTGTTGGTAGCCGTGGCGGTGGGGTGGGGGAGGCGGGGGTGACTGGTTGAGTTTGCAGGAGGAAGTTGTGCGTGTTGTAGTGACTAACGCCCCGCGCGTGAGAGGAGCTGAGCTGCGTGTAAGCTGCACACTAACCCCACTGCGTGTGTGTGTGTGCCTGCTGCCACTGTACTCTCACTCAGCACCCTGCTGTCTGTGGGCACCCGCAGCATCACTCTGCGTCAGAGGGGGAGAGGGAACGGAGGAAAGACAGGAGAGGAAAGAAGGGGAAAGGGAAGTAGAAGGGATGAGGGAAGCAGGAAGGAGCACAAAGCGAGACAGACGAAGGGAATTCCCCAACGAGACGGAGACGCACAGTGGGATGACGCTGACCTCTGACCTCTCGTGGCAGGGTGCTGCCCAGCCTCGGTGCAATCTCACCCCCCACACCCCCGTCCCCCTCTCCCCTGCCCCGGCGCAGCTTTTAACTTCCGTAAAAGATCTTCTCTTTCCCTCTCCGGAACGACCAAGCCCTCTCTTCCTTGCCTGCCACGAGCACGTGGCGCCTCCTGTTACCCAAGATGCTTTGTGCCATGGCGGCGAGGCGCCTGGCCCCTCCCAACCAGTCCCACAAGCGCCGGCTCCGTGTCCACTCAGGTAAGGCGCCCCGTTTTCTCCTGGGGTGGAGTGACCTAATTCCTTACCTATATAGCACTTCTCTGGACGCTCCACTCAAAGTGCTGTACAGGTCATGGGGATCCCACTACCACCACCAGTGTGCAGCCCCACCTGGATGATGCACCAGTCCGCTCCCCACACACCAGCTCTCAGTGGGGAGGAGAGCAGAGGGATGGAGCCAGTTCAGAGAGGGGGGTTATTAGGAGGACATGACTGTTAAAGACCAGGGGGAAATTTGGCCAGGACACCGGAGTAACACCCCTGCTCCTTCTGGGAAACACCCTGGGATTTTTAATGACCACAGAGTGTCAGGACCTGGGTTTTATGTCTCATCCGAAGGACAGCGCCTTTTTTGCAGTACAGTGTCCCCGTCACTATACTGGGGCATTAGGACCCACACGGACCGCAGGGTGAGCACCCCCTGCTGGCCCCACTAACACCTCTTCCAGCAGCAGCCTTAGTTTTTCCCAGGAGGTCTCCCATCCAGGTACTGGCCAGGCTCACACCTGCTGGGCTCCAGTGGGCTGCCAGTGGTGAGCTGCAGGGTGATATAGCTGCTGGTTCTGTTGGGCCTTGCCTAGTCAGGTTCTGTTGTCTAACCTGCGCTCCAGCCCCTTCAGTATGTAGTCAGCCATGACGTGAGCATGGCTCCAGGTGAGACACCAGGTGAGGCCACAGGAGAGTGGGATTAAAGGGAGGAACTCCAGAGCACAGGCTGGTGTCCTGCGCTTGTGATTGTGCCTGGAGGAGAGGAGAGGAGGGATAATGGGATTATCCCAGCCTGACACATCACAGCAGGACAGGTCTCCAGTGGGGTTTCCACTGGTGCTCACCTCCCCTTGAGTCCACGAGTCCAGCCCTGGATGGGGCTTGACAGGAGCTTCACCTACCAGAGTACAGCTGTGTTGTCTTCTCTTTCCTGGTTGCACTCTTGGGGGAAACAGCATCTGTTCGAGCTGTTCCAAAACGCGCCACCGGGGGGCGCCGTGCAGGTCGCTCCCTCTCAGCCGCACTCGAGGGGTAGCCGCTACCTGTACCGTCTTTCCTGCATCTTTTCGGGGGTTTCCATGGAAACCGCTGTCCAGTCGTCAGTGTGTCAGGGTGACCGACTTGAATCTCTTTCCACTGACCACTCTCGTCACACACGCCCTCCCCTTGCAGAGGCAGAGGGAGCTGCATCACAGCTGTTCCAGCCCACACACACACGGGCTGAGAGAGCTCTTATTTAGTTGTTTTTTTTTAAGCCTGCTCTTTCTGTTTGAGGTGGGCGTTGTTTGTGATCTTGTCAGCATGTCTTTTTAGAAGAAAAACAGCCACAACGAGGACAGGCTTGTCGCTAATCCCTGCTCCACCTGTCATTGTTCCAGAACACGATCTTGTTTCCCGGTGACCATCTGTGTTTGAGAGCTGAGCTCTTCCCCTCTCTCCTTCAGTCGCTCCTTCAGACACCTGCAAGAATGTGATGTAGGTCAGCGGCTCTGATTGAATCTGAAACGCTCTCCACTCCTCATAGTCATGCTAAGAACAGGCGAAAATACAGGCATTAGTGTGACTTGGGAAGAGAAAGGTTGGCGAAAGACCTGGGCTCCTACTGAGGTAGATCCTGTAGTGTCTCTCTCCTGGTTTAGTTTAGCCTAGCTCTTTATTGCTTAATTGGACCAATTAAGCTCAAGTTGATTGAAGCTGCCTATAAACGCTAGGTGCGCCTCTCTCTGGAGTAGTTCGGTATTGGAAGATGAGGTTGTCTTGTGAAGCAGCTGGAAAGGAAGATAAAAAGTTGAATTGAGCCCATTCTTGGTTTCAATTAAGCTCGGATTTAGTGAAAACGTCAAGACAGGTGTTCCCACACCCCCACGCTGAGCCAGGTTCATGAGGGATTGTGATTAGACATTGCGGTTGGGGTTAAAGACTCTGGAAGAAGAGGACAGCCTGTGAAGGCTATTTGTCATGAAGTAGTTCAGGTGGGGAGCTGTGTCTTCTCTTTTCAGCATGGAATAAAGCTCTTACTTGTTCCTCATTTTGTCATTAATATAACATTGGGCAGAGTGGAAACAGGCTCCTGTTGCAGAGCACTGGCAATCCATTTCAGAATTAACCCGATGCTGGGATTTGTATTGAAGAGGCAGCAAATCATTTCAGGTAGTATCACTTTTAACCATGCACATATTCTATGCCAGTTTGCTCAGCAATGAGGAACCTCAGATATTTAGCACCCAGGTGCAGAACCTGCAACTGCTTAAACCCAGAGTGCAATGAAGCACCTGAGAACGCATGTTGCTTGCTCTGGTCAGTGAGCGCTAATGTCATCTGTTTTCTCGAAAGTGGCCACAGGAGGGCAGCACTGTCTTGGCATTAGTTGCTGTGTCACAGAATTCAATTATCCAGGCAAAGAGCTAAATATGTATGATAAAATCAACACTTCTATTGAGACAGCTGCATGCAGAGCATTCTCCTGATAGCTGGTAGCTGTGTGACGGCTTAGCAGGATTTTGTTTTCTCTGTGATTCACATAAACACACGCCAGTATGTGTTTTTTCTCGAGATTTAAAGTATACAATGTTTTGTAAATTTTTACTTGGCACGTCTGCCTTGCATTTAGAGGATGTGTATGTGGGTGCAGATATTAGTCAATGTGGATACGAATTCTGGGAAGGAGTTTATTTTTTCTAAAGTAAACCCTCTTGAACTGTATTTTTTCTAAACCAGCTGATCTTTATTTTTTAGTCTAAAAGCACCCAAGCTCTTTTGCACGGTTGCGTTTTGACCCCTTGTCGCAGATTATAGAGTCAGTGGGAAGGTCCGCAGAAGTATGGATCTGCAAGTGTTTGAGTCTCCTCTAGCTGCGGAACTACAGGTCTTGCGAACCCGACTCTGTCATTAGCACCTCCTCTGAGCCTGGGGCACTGGCCATGAACAATTACGCCGAGACGATGGGACCCCCTGGTGGTTCTGAAGGGACCCCACAGCTCTCCAGTCACTCATGTCACGGAGTCTTGTGGGGGGAGCACATAGACATGGAGACACGCTTGCAGACACGCAGACAGTTTTCGTCTAGGTGCTGCTGCAGCAAGAGACACGCAGACAGGCCTGCTGCACGCAGACACAGAGACACGCAGACAAACACAGACACGCGCACTGCACTGCTGGAGAGGGCTACACTTCTTGCTTAGAAATGGGACAAGCCAGGAACTGAGTTACTGGGGGCAGAGGCTGCCCGAGACGAGCCGGTCCAGACGTCGATCAGAGTACTTGGGCGTATACTTGTGTGCGTGTTATTTCACACATTCCTGTGTTCCGGGTGATATGCTGGGGTTTTTCTTATCCTTAACGCTTGCTGGATTGGCCTTCACAATGGCTCTCAGAACATGGGAGCCGAGTCTGCCAAGGAAAAGGAACTCAGAGTCTCTGATAGACGTGTAGTTTGTCCCGAGCAAATTTCTTTACAGCTTCCTGCAGATGTGCAGCAGTGTTGATGCCAAACCAGGTGACTATAAGTTCCCCCACCCCCCCACCATACACACCATTGTACATCAGCAGGGGGGGTAGTTTCAGAAGGGCAATTAATAGCTGTCCCTCCCACCCCAATTCAGAGCTCCATCTGTCCTAGTTAGCGGCCGGCCACAGTCAGTGTGTTTGCTCTCTCCGGGCTCTGTGACCCCTGCTGCTCAGGTGGAGCTCAGAGCCCCTGTTTACCTCCAGTCTAGGGGGAGGAAAGGGGTTTGTGGGGGTGGGGGGCAGGGTTATTGATCCTGTGCCCCCCCGCGGTGCTCTGTCGCTCTGCCACACACGCACTGCGAGCCCCTGGTTGCTAGGAGAGGCCCGGGCCTGTGCTGGCTCCGGAATGCGGCCTCTGCTGTTAACATCCGTATCTCGTCTGTCGGGACGACGGGCTCTACAGTCTGTCCCTTCTGTTCTTCCCAGCGGCACAGACTCGTGCTCTCGCAGTGACTCCGCGGAGTCCGCACGCACGCACAGCGACCCCGTCCCGCACAAACACGCACGCACATGCAAGCACAGTGACCTTTTTCCCCACAGAGATATACACACACACAGCGACCCCATTACACACAAACACACACTCACATGCAAGCACAGTGACCTCTTTCCACAGAGATTTACACACACACACACACACACACACACACACAGTGACCTCTTTCCACAGAGATTTACACACACACACACAGTGACCTCTTTCCACAGGGATTTACACACACACACACAGTGACCTCTTTCCACACAAACGTGCTCTTACACACACATGCTCGGTGATGCCACTCCACACAAACTTGCAGACATGCAAACGGGCACTCACTCACTGAGTTGTGGCGCTGCCTCTCCCATCACGTCTGTGCGGAGAAGTTGGAGCAGGGGGCTGCAAACGAAGAGGTTGCGATGCACTGCATGCTGAAAGGAAAGGAAAGAAGCACAGTTAAAGTTCAGCTGTGGGGCCTTCTTGGGGTGTGTGTACCCCTCAGCCAAAACATTGTGTCTCTTTTCCTTTTTTCCTGCCTCTATCACACAGTATTAGTGTGTTCATCTGCAGAGGATTTAAAGCTCTGTGTCGCCCTCAGGTAAGGAGACTCCACTCCCAGAGCTGGATGAAGAGATAGACTACCTGTCGTCCATCATTGCCAAGCAGCAGCAGGCGGAGCTCGGCAAGCCAGGTACTGCACCGTGCTGCCCCCTGGGTCCAGCTCTTCCTCACCCCTTCCTTCTGCCTGCCTCCTCTTCTTCCCCATCTCTCCACTGTGCCTGTCCTTCAGTGTCTCTCTGTGTCCTCTCTGTGTGCTCAGAATGTCCGGCAGCGTCCAGTCTCTCTGTCTCTGTCTGTGTCCGTGTGCTCAGAATGTCCGGCAGCGTCCAGTCTCTCTGTCTCTGTGTCCGTGTGCTCAGAATGTCCGGCAGCGTCCAGTCTCTGTCTGTGTCCGTGTGCTCAGAATGTCCGGCAGCGTCCAGTCTCTGTCTGTGTCCGTGTGCTCAGAATGTCCGGCAGCGTCCAGTCTCTGTCTGTGTCCGTGTGCTCAGAATGTCCGGCAGCGTCCAGTCTCTCTGTCTCTGTGTCCGTGTGCTCAGAATGTCCGGCAGCGTCCAGTCTCTCTTCTTCACGTCCCCCTGCCTCTGTCCATCGCAGGCCCCTCGCCCCAGCCCGGCCCGAAGCAGAGCAACCCAGCCCAGGAGCATGGCCCCCCCCACTCCGCCACGGGACGCCCCCGAGCCAGCCCCTCGCCCCCCAGCGCCCCCCCCACCCAGGCAGCTGGGCGGGGGGGGCCCGCGACGTCCCCGTACCCCAGCAGCGACAGCCTGCTCATCGGTACGTACCCGTCGGCACGGAGCGGAAGAGCGCCCCACTTGTGTTTCACCCGTCCCAAAGCCCCCCCCTGCTGACTCTCCGCGCTCGCTTACCCGCTGTGGGGTCCTGTTGTCCAGTGAGAAGCCGGCCGTGGAATCGACCCAGTTTCGGCATAATGGCCCGTGGGAATGAAGTTTTTCCGGCAGCGTTGCGCCCCGCGAGGGGGGGCCGTGACGCCCGCAAAGCCGGTCGATCCGTTGGTTCCGCCTCTCTTCCTCTCTCCTCCGCCCCTGCTCTCATATCTCTCTCTCTCTCTCTGCCTCGCCCTCCTCCTCATTCTCCCTCCGTGTCCCGCTCCGCAGTCATGATCGCGGTGTGCATCGTCGTGGGGACCGCGGCCCTCATCGTGGCGGGAGTCTGCTGGATCAGGTGAGCCCCCCCCCCCCCCGTCATTATTAGTCATCCGTTCGGCTGCCACTTTTATACAGCTGGGTGTTGGACTGGGGGGATTCTCCGAGGGATTCGGGGAAAGAGAAGTAAAAGAGCCGGGAAGCGGATCTGGGCTCCCGGATGAGTGGAGGGGTTTGTGGGTTTAAAATTCCAGGGGCGGACATGGCTGTACCCCCTCCCCCCCCAGAAAGGCACCCCGACTTCTCCAGCACAACCTGCTGTATCAGATGTCACCAGATTGTGCAGTAGCAGGGGATTGGAGCCTCGACACGTTACTGGACAGCCTGGATTGGAACCTCTGGTGGCCTGGATCGGAGCCCGGGACAGACAAATGCCGGGGAGTCCCTGTTTACAAGGGCAGCGTTGAATGTGTGCAGGGGGGGGCGGTGTGCGGCGTGGCTCGTGGACGGAGGGCAGTCATGGGATGGGGATGAGGACACAGTGCCTTAGTAGTGTGCAGTGTGACTCCCAGCGTGATAATCGCCCGGATGCCATTGACGGAGAAGGTTGCTGGGAGTGCAGTAGCTCTTGCTTGTGCACTGAGGAGTTGGGGCAGTGTGCAGGCACAGACTGGGACGGGAGGGGGTGATCGGCCGAGCGAGGCAGCGAGGGCGACGCACAGGGGGGTGGTGAGCCCGCCTGGTGCTGCCTCTGCCGCTCTGTGGCGCGGGCGCTGATGTGTGCTCCCCCTGCAGGTTGCAGAAGGACGTGCGGCTCGCCCAGAAGGTGGACTACCCCGCCTTCGGGGTGATGGGGCCCAGCTCCTTCGACAGCACCTCGGTGAGCGCCCTGCCCGTTTTCCCTCACGGGTCAACCCGGCCAAGAGCGCCGTTTGTAAAGCTCAGGCGGCGTGGCGCGGTAGTGCTCAATCTCCTCTCTCCTGCTCCTCTGCGCAGCCCGGGGATAAGAAGCTGGCCCAGAGTGCTCAGATGTACCACTACCAGCACCAGAAGCAGCAGATGCTGTCCCTGGAGAAGTGAGTACGGCCCAGTTTCAGGACCGGGAGCGTTTTTCTCGTTGGGTCGGCGCCGGTGGCACCGCTCTGTCTGCCTCTGTGTCCTCCACTGTCTCTGTCTCTCTCTGACTCTGTCCACTGGGACGTCTGACTTCAGGCACAAAGACGAGCCCAAGATTCCCGACTCCGGCACCACGACGGACGAGGAGAACGAGGACGGGGACTTCACTGTGTACGAGTGTCCTGGCCTGGCACCGGTGAGCATCCGGACCCCGGGGTTCTGTAAGGGGAGCCAGGTCGGCATCGGTCACCTGGCTCTTGGCTCGTTGTCCCGGCGATGGCCTGGGACCCTCCCGCCCGGCGCTGCGGACCTGCAGCTTGTCTTGCGACAGCGGGCTCCGACGCTGGGCGTCTCCCTCTCTCTCTCTCCGGGGTGATGCAGCTAAAGCCCCTAAAGCCGGATCGTATGCGGGCGGTGGTCCCGACCCACCCGGCGATTCCAGGGGGTTTTCCCAGCCCACTTCCCTGAACCCCACTCGGAACCTCGGGTCTTCCCCAGCGGAGTGGGGCAACTGCTTCTAGTTCTGCTGGGCCTTAAGAGAGCAGCCTCTCCCAGGAGCTGCGCATATGTCCTTGATAATGCACTCCGACAGCTTCCCGGGAACTGAGATCCAGGACTTGATTCCCTCCTGCGGTCTCTGTGTCCTTAAAGACGCAGGTGTGTCTGCTCACCTGAGTTTATGCGCCGAAAGGTGGCAGCGCTAGGAACCCCCCCCCCACCCACAACACTGCGCCCCGCAATCCAGACTGCCTCTCTGAGAGCTGTGCCGCAGAACCGGATTGTGTTAATTTTGTGTGCTGGGACGCCCGGAGGTTGTTTCTAGATCTGCTGATGGCGTGCAGGGTCCCAGGCTGTCTGTTCCGTTGCCCCCACGGTATCTGCACCCCTCTCCCTTCCGATCCGGAGCTCCGCCCCCCTCCGGCTGCGTCGGGGTGGGCCGGGGGCTCTGTGTACAGCGCCGTCGCCGTGGCGACGTGAGAGGCAGGAGGTGTGATGTCATTCCCTTTTCTCATGCAAACGCGGCGAGAGCCGCCGCCCCCAGCCCACGCCGCCACCCTGCTCCTCGCGGGCCTGCGTTCTCCCGGCAGACCTCGGGCCGTGGGCTAGATTGTTCCTTACTCCCACAGTCCCCCGTGTCGGGATGGTCCAGGCTTGTCTCCCGCTGGCGGTTTTCAATCAAGTTTCGCGTAGTTCAAATTCTGCCTCGGGTCAGTGAATGGAGCCAAAACCCAGAATCTGAAACCGTCGGCAGAGTGAGGAGCTGCAGCAGGAGCAGTGAAACAACAACAATAATAATAATAATAATAATAATCACGTCTGTAATGTCTGTGCCGTTTCAGACTGGAGAGATGGAAGTGAAGAACCCTCTCTTTGATGACTCCTCTCTGCATCCCCAACGGAACCACAAATAGTCTGGAGATAGGTGGATAGACACGCGGGACAGACGCACGCACCGAGACAGAATCACACACACACACACCGAGATGGACAGACATGCAAGCACGCGCACACACATGCCCACCAAAGGCCGAGCCTTCGCCGATCCTCTCCGCGCCGCCCAGCCCCCTGCTCCCCCGAGAGGAGGAAGCAGGAGAGGGGGAATACTGAGCGTCTCCTCCCTACTGGGGGGGGGGAGGAGATGCTTCACAAAGGGAACTGCCAGAACGTGCTGGGGAGCTGCGCTGCCCCCTGCTGGTCGGGCTGTGGAACTGCACCCAGGGGGAGCTGCTCCGGGGTCTCGATACCTCCTACGTCCAGCAC
The DNA here is from genome assembly GCF_059453375.1 of Lepisosteus platostomus. Taxonomy (NCBI): domain Eukaryota; kingdom Metazoa; phylum Chordata; class Actinopteri; order Semionotiformes; family Lepisosteidae; genus Lepisosteus; species Lepisosteus platostomus. The sequence continues at coordinate 2,135,845 of NC_142631.1, forward strand.
ACGATAAAAACACAGATCTGCGGCCTGGTATCTGCTTTACTCCGTTTTCTTATCGGGTTTTTATTCCTCAGTTCCCTCCTTTTTAAACGTGGTTGTATTTTATTTTTATTTGACTGTATTTTTTATGTTAGTGGCTCGTGCACGAGGTAGGGCCAGGATAGCGTTGGAGAGGACACGACTCTGCGCATCTTCCCCCTCCGGCTGGCTGTAACCCTGTCCCTCCACCACGCGGGGTGAGACGGAGGCTCTCTCCCCGAGGTCCAGCCCGACGTCGGCCACCATGTTGGTCTCGAGAGTTGGCGCTGCTGTCTCCCAGTTCTGCGAGCCTCTCCCTGCTCCTCGGCCGGCGCACTTTCCAGCAGCCCCTGACCCGAAGAGGACCGCTCTCCCGGGTGCCGGTTCATCCTGTGGCTTTATTCGGAGCTGCCTTGGAAAAGCGCTGGGAGCCGGAGAGCCCCTCTCTCTCGCTCCCGCCCAGACCCGCCAGCTGGCTTCAGCGCCTCCTGTTATTGCATTCCCAGACTTTTCCTAGAGCTCGTTCCCCGATGTGGGCAGGCCGGAGCGTCTCCAAAAAGTGGAACCGATGTCCAAATCTGCCCGGGGCACATTTGTGTTAGCCTTCCTCCGTCCTCACCATCGTCATCCTCGCAGCGATAGTCGGCCACTGGGACCCAGAGACCTGCAGCGCGTGGGACCAGACGTGGGTTCTGGCACAGGGTTGTCCTGTGCCCTTAGTCGCCCCTGATCTCCTGACGGAGATGAACTTTGGCCAAAGGGGGCTTTAGCAGATGGAGAGCCCACCGCCCAGCTGCGGTCGGTCACAACAGGCTCTGGTCTCCCTTTCTGTCTACCCCAACACTTCACTCGTGCAATGGCACTGTACTGGCGCCCTGCGCTGCCCGGAGAGAGGAGGTGCCCGCTTCTGGATGAGAACAGAAAAAGGAAGGCCCAGAGGCTGGTTTTGATTCCAAAACTGATGAGATGTTATCGCTGCAACGTTCTCTTTCACATGTGCGGGCAGTCAGGTAAAGATGGGTGGGGGTGATGGCCTGTGCATTCGGTCGTATGATGTCTGTGGGCACAGAGCAGTTGGCACAGTGGAAGGAAAAGTGATTGATAGTCAAATGGAAACTAAATGCAGACAGAAACCTCCTCTGTGAGTAGATCATTTATTCTACAGTAGTCTGAGGCCATGGCTTACAGTAAACTCTTCTTATTGAAAATAAGTGTGTACAGCCTGCAAAGTACTGCCAGGAGTCCTGCCGATGGTAGGCTTTCGATAGCTCTCCACAGTGGGGATTGGGGCAGAGGAGTTCAGGGTGACGTCTCGGTGTCTGTCTGTGGGCTGACGTGCGTCTCAGGAGGCCCCTTCCCGATCAAGAATGAGCAAGAGGTGACAGACGTTTTTTCGCTTGATGTTGAAAAAAATTCCAAAATGTGTGTCCAGTTCTTTTTGTTCCAGAGGATCCCCAAATCACTTCCCAGCATGAAGGGGGCTCTGCTCCTCCCCCACCCCCCCTCCTTCCAGGTGAGGAGAGCAGTTTTCCTGCTTTCTTTGAATTCCCTTCCTGCAGAATCTGCAGGGCCTGCCCTGGGGAAGTTTGGGAAGAACCGTGTTTCCTCTGCAAACCTCGAGCCCTGGTGTTCCTGCCCCACCACGTTGCCAACTAACGCCCCCCACCTCCAGGCCAAGCCTGCCCAGCTGGAGAAGCCCACTGGTGACACCTGAAGGCAAACCGCAGGAGAGAGGCCACAGGCGGGGTAGTCAGGGTGGGGCTCTTCTTTACTCAAAGAGTGGCGGAGGTGGGTGCCGTGCCGCCTCCTTCCCTGGGGGGGTCAGCCCGAGGGATTCCCAGAAACACTGCGCCCCCTGAGCTCACCGGCTGCAGGCTGAACGCCAGCAGGCGTGGAGAAGGGGGGGCGGCTCGCGAGGAAAGGCAGCCCGTCTCGGTCCCGCGTGTGTGCGTGTGTGCGTGTGTGTGTGACCTGACCTCGTTTTCCTTGCCTCTTTCCCACACACGCGCACACGCACACGTGTCACGGGCAAGACGAGGTTCGTAACGAGCTGCTGTTATTTCTAGTTCATGTTCTGTGCTGCGTTGTCCGTTTTGTAATGGCGCGTGTGGTGGGGTGTCGTCAGCTTTGTAGCGCCCCTTGTGTTATCAGCCGGGCTCCTCTCTTTCACTGTGTGCAGCGGGGGCACGTGGGGAAGACGGAATGAAAGGCTAAGGGGGAGCTGTGCTGCACCGGGCACCCCAACAGAATTCCGGTGCAGCCCAGGCGCTATAGGGGCGCTACAAAGGGGGAGCTGGGCTGCACCGGAATTCTGTTGGGGTGCCCGGTGCAGCACCTCGATTGCCTCTGTTGGGGTATCTGGGCTTTTGTGAGGGGACAGAAATCCCAGCGCACGACCCTTGGCCTTCCCCTGGAGCAGCAACTGCCGTGGCTGTGGAGTGGGGGGGGGTTCATTCTCGTTTATGGCTCAGAAGTGAAGGTTGCAGGTTCAAATCCTGAGGGGGGCACAGCTGTAGTACGGTTGAGCAAGGCACATCTCCCACCCAGAAGCTCCAATAACCTGCTCAGTTTCCAAATCCCAAAAATTCTGTAGGAGGACTGTGGGTCTGGAGCCCTGCTGTTGCCCGCTCCAGGGGTACACCGTTTGAATAATCGCTTGCGATGTCTATTCTGCTTTTTATCCCAAGCGCTCCGCCCCTCTGCACCAGCACCACCCCCCCGGTTCTCCGGCCCGGTCCGGCAGGGTCACTGGTGTCCGCCGGGTTTTCGTCCCAGCTCGGGTCCACACCCGCGGTGGAGGAGCCGGGCTGTCAAAGACGTCCGTCGAGCTCGTACCCGCAGCCGGCCGGGACCCGTGGTTTCGGGGTTACGGTCTGCACGCCGAACCGGCTCCGGTTTCGCCTGGGCCCACGGGCCTGTGTCTGACTGAACGGCTCTGTGCCGGTCGGGATGCGGAGTCTGTATGTGACCCGTCCACAGCAGGAGTGGCTCTTCTCCGGGTATCCGCCTGGTTAGAGCCCAGGTGTCCTGTGTGCGTTCCCTTCTGAGCCTCGGGACCCGGCACAGAGCTGACGCCAGTTACGTATCCCAGTGGACTTTTTACGAGCTGAATGTAAATGCACACATACCCCCCAGCTAGCAGGCTAGACCCCGATGAGCCTGCGGTTAAGAAGCCGACTGGAGCAGAACCCAGCAGAGACGGGTGCCCCTGCTGCACCAGGGCCGGGAACCTCAAGTTGACGCCGACGAGCTGCTTGGGTTCAGGGGAAGATGGGAGGCGAACGCCTTGCGTTTGAAGCGGAGGATGTTTTTTAGGAACTGCGGACTGGCAGGGGAGAGGCTGGGGGATGGGGGGGAAGAGAGAGAGAGAGAGAGAGAGAAAGGGAGCTGTGCCCTGGGGCAGCTGAAGAGAGGCGAGAGTGTAAGATGGGGCTGTAGGAGCCAGTGTATGGTCGCGCCAGGACTAGAAAGAAAGTGAATTAAAAGCACAGAGAGCAGGGAGTGGTTTTTGTTGATCTGTGCATGGAAGGGGGCAGTTAACTTCGAAGGGGTGACCGCCGTCAGCCCAGCAACTTGTAGGGAGGGGGGAGGGGGCAGGAGAGTAGTTGATTCTACCCAACAGCCAGTCACGACAACCACCACCAAAAAAAAAACCCAAGTCCTCAGGCCTGCGTTCTCGGTCCGCGCCAACGCTGTGAGCTCCCTGCCTGTTCCTTCTGGGCTGTCCGAGACTCGGAAACTCTTTGCAGCCGGGGCTGTTTGACCTGCATGTGAACGTGAATTCATACATCCAAAACGTGGTCTAAAATGGAGATGATGAAATAAATATTTATATTATGTTAAAACACCTGAGCTTGCCGTGTCTTATTGGGACCTGTTCGCTGTCGTGGGGCTAGACGGACAGGTGGGGTGAGAGAGCTGGGAGGTGGTGGTAATTCCTGCCGGTGCGATTCACAGCCCAGGGTGGAGTGGAGCTCTTGCACTTGGTCGAACATCCCCGGATCTCATGAGCCGTGCGGCTAAGGGCTCTGCAACGACCAAGCGGTCAGGCACGCAAGCACGACGACCCCCTGTTGCACCACATCCCTGGTCCCCATACTGGAGCACCGGCTTGGAAATTCTGGACCGGGGTGGGGGGGAGGCGCCACCTACTGTTACTGATGTGCCTTCTGCACAGTGCCTGACCTCTAATCTTGGGGACGGTAAAGTGTGTGACCACTTGTCATTGACCGCTGGTCCTGTGCAGGACAGCACAGTCATTGACCGCTGGTCCTGTGCAGGACAGTACAGTGACTGACCATATGGTCCTGTGCAGGACAATACAGTGACTGACCATATGGTCGTGTTCTGTACATCTTGGATATCGGTCTACCTCACTTCTCCTGACACCCCCACACTCAGCCCTGGATCTCCGTGTGTGTTTTAGAAAGGGGGTTCAGGTTGTCTTCCGCTTTTTAACCCCTTGCTCACTCCCCTCCTGCATGCTTTCTCCTGCACCCTCTTCCTTTTGCATGCAAAAGCCCCAGGTCTGCAGCACACAAAGGCCTTGAAGTCTTCAAATCCCCTTTGACTGGCCCTCTCCCCACTGTGCCCCCCCCACCGGCCCCTCTGTCTTTCCAGCAGGGAGAGGGGAGAGCAGAGATCAGGTCACCTCTCAGATCTCCGGGCTACAGTCAGCTGTCCTGAAAAGAGCTGGTGTGTGTGGGAGGAGGGTGTAGGTTGAAGTTAATAGCAGGATTAGTAAAGAAAAGGTCTGAATCACAGGGATTTAGATCACAAAGAACCCCCCCCACACTCCGTTTCTGCAGAAGGCCCCCACCAGCTCGCTGTCTGGGGGGTGAGGCTACACAGACTCCCGTTTTAATTTCAGGTGGTCGTTCTGCACCTCTGCACAGCGCTGGGCGGTTACCACGGTGAACGTGCACAGTAACTGTTTTTGCCAGGTTTCTCCTGCATTCATGCCGTGCGGCGGTGGGGGGTGAGGACAAAGGGCCGCAGGAGGAAGGCTGCAGGTTCAAATCCCCCATGGGGTACAGCGGTTGTATCCTTTTACACCCCCTTACCGTCTCAGCTGTTCTCCGGGTCAGCGCCGTAAACGAGACCTTGTGCTTCAACGGAGTTATTTTGTGGAGCGAGCGCGGGGGGGTTGCGAGTTCAAACCCCAGGTGAGGCACAGCACTCGTACCCTTGCACTGCTCCGGTAACATGCCCAGCTGTACAACGTGAATTGCGTCGGATAATTTCATCAGCCGTCAGGGGCTCGGCTGCGCTCTTCCGCAGGAAGTGAAATATTGGGGGGCACTTGATTTTTTTTTTTACATGTTCCGCCGCTCACGCCCGCAGACAATGGAGAGGAGCTCTGTGGGTCCCCTCTCGCCTCGGGCTCCGTGGAAGAGAGACAGAAATAAAGACGTTGAAAGGAGAAGGGGGGGGATTTTCAGATGTTGATGCGGGGCAGGACATTCCTGTGTGTGTGTGCGGCGGGGGTCCGTGAATCAAAGGGCGAGCGGCCATTGTTCCGCGCTGAAAGGCTGCTAATGGCCAGCGGTCAGCGCTGACGGCCGAGGGGTCCGAGGGGCCGAGCGCCCACAATGGAGCCCCGCTGCGCCGCTTCCTGGAGCAATCCGCGAGCGTGCGGGTGTGTGCTGGGGGGGGCGCAGATGACCAGCTAAGAAATGATATCAAGCGCGTTTTTTTTTTGGGGGGGGGGGGCGCCCCGCTCTGCAGACTGGCCACGACCCGCCCGACCCACAGCGCGCGGGGTGGGGAGCTGGAGAGGATGAATGATTCGCGTTTGCGTGGGGCGCGGCGTCCGCTCCCTTCCGTGTCCGGCGTGTCGTGGGGATGATAGCCGGGGGCGGGTGAGCAATTAGCCGACATCTTCACGCCCGCGTGAAACCGCCCCGACGGGTTTCGCGTCTGCCCCGCGAGCGTGGCTGCCCGTGACGTGTTCCGGTCCACGAGCCCAGGCAGAAGTCGCCCAGAATCCCGGAAACGGATTCTTCTCCCAGATAGAAGAGGGGATGTTGGGTTCTCTACACCTCCTGCAAGTCCAAACTCAAAACCTTCTTCTTCGGAAGAGCCTTTACTGACTTGGCTCTTTTCTTCACCCCTCTGCTTCTGTATTCACACCCCCATCTTCCGTCTCCTCTCGTGGTGCATTCCTTGCGTGTTTTTTTTTATGGCTGTCTTTCTGTAAAGCGCTTTGGGCAGCCACTGTTAAAGGCGCTGTATAAAATAAAGTTTATGATTACCACGCTTTCAGAAGTTACAAAACACGACTCCTCCTCTCAAAAAGCTTTTTTTTTTCTGACTTGAGAAACGAGGTGAGGACACAGCCCTGGAGCAGCAGGCTGGGAGATGAATGGTGCTGAAGGTGTTCAAAAGCGTGTTAGAAATTCTTAACGTCCTTAGCGTGTTTCTCCGCTCATGAGGAAATTGAACGTGTTTTGACTCCGGCTCCGCAGGTGGAGATCAGGGCCCCAGGGCGCTGATGCGCTCTCACACCGATCTGCGGATTTTCACGAAGCCTTAACCCGCTTCCTAATGAGCGGCTTAAAACCTCTCGCCGGGCTCGCTTCTACTCACAGCCGGTCAACAAGCTGATCGTTAGCGGCCCAATTGCAACGCCAGTCCCCTTTCAGCGTCTGGTTTGAACAGGTTCGCCCCAGCGCGTCACGCACACGAAACGCCTTCGGTGGGCTTCCTTCGCGTGAGCGTGTCTATGCAACATATTTAACATAACTGGGTTAGATCATCGCTTTGCTGAGCGAGTTCATTAAAGCTGCCAATTGTTTACAATCCATCAGCATACTAAGGGCTTCGAAGGCGCCTTTAAAAGTGCTATATAAAATCAAGTTTATTATTATAATTATTGTTGTTGTTATTGTACCTAGAGTCTCATCAAGGCACTGTTTCTGTGCTTTGGCAGAAGTATCAAGGTTTTGGTGCATAGGAATAAAACATTCACATTCGGTTTCTAAAAAAAAAAAAGCTTTTCACGATTGTCTTAAAATCTCTGGGTGGCTGAATCACCAGTATCTTTAGGGAGGGTGTCTCAGGTCTTTGAGGCTCAGACGCGAAGTCACACCCGAGCAGTGGGGCCGCTCAGTATATAATATTAATCGTCATTAATCATTAACTCTCCGTGTGTCAGAACAGAGGAGATCAGCTCCACCCGGGCAGCCAGCGCGGGGGCGCCAGCACCGGCGTGTAGTTGACCACACTTGTACACGACCAAGTCAAGAACGCTGCAGCAGTCAGACCTCGGTATCACGTTTTTAAAGAGGCAGCAATTAGCAGCACAGTGGAAAAAAACACGAACGCGACGCGTGAATCTTTTTTTTTTTTCGCTACGGATGCAGGCCTTGAACATTGTCTCACAGGTGGGCTGGAGGGGAGGAGGAAGGGGGGGGGAGAGGGGTCAGCAGGACGGACTGGCCTCACAAGGCTGGGAATAAAAAAAGCACCAATAAAATAACGGGTGGACGGAGCGTCCTGGGTGTCCACGACCCTGCCACGCCCCTCCACCGCCGAGCCCGGCTCCCGGGGCCCAATCAAAAAAAGATCAAGTTCATTTACAAAATCACCATCAGCTGGGCGCCATTGTGCCCGCCGGCCAATGGGAGCGGCCTCATTAACATGCCGGTCCGGCGGAGGTGATTGATCAGGGAATGTGGCGCTCAGGTTCGGCTTGTTGCGGTCATCGACTTCGGTGGGGGAAGACGGCGCCCGGTTCCTGCGTTGAGCTCGTTGTGAAAACCCGGACTCCTCCGAGTTCGTTGTGGCTGGGAGCTCAGAGCGCTGACGTGAGAGCGGAGGAGAACCACCACTAGCTTCGGGGGGAATTTGAGAAATACCAGCGGGAGAAACTGGCGTCCCAAGTCCCGTGTTCATTATTTTGGTGAATCGCCGTTTCGGCTGGAGAAGAACTACCTCGTTCGGATGTGCTAACCAGTGCGGTCCTGCGGATTGGAGCAAGCCGGGTCGGGTGTCTTGGTCCTGAGCGGGAGGTGGACAGTGGTGACTCGCCCCCCGGCAGCCCTGACCCCCTCGCCCCGGGCGCCCCGCAGACAGCTGGCCATGTCCGAGCGCGGCCTGAGCCCCGCGCAGAGCGGCGCCGGCCGGCCGCTGTACCCGCAGTGGGGCTTCGGCGCCGCGCCGCAACCGTTCACACAGGCCGGCCTGCAGAATCCGGATCCCGCCTCGGCCCCGGCCTACACCGGGATGGCGCATCACCCCCAGCACCTCTTCGCCTTTTCCGGGGCCGGGGCGGACTACAGGAGCGCCGACTTCCAGATGTCCCAGCCGCGGTACTGGTACCCGCCCCCCGGCCCGGAGCTGACCGGCCAGGTAGCGGGGATAAACGCCGCCGCCGCCGCCCAGCCTGTGAACCTCAGCCCCCCCATCGCCGAAACCCGGGAGCAGATCAAGACCGAGAGGGACGCGGAAGAGTACCCGCTGGCCAAGGGCGGGCAGCCGGGCTCCTCTTCCAGCTCGGCCGAGGCCGTGTCTTACTCCGGCCCCTGGGGCTCGCCCTTCTGGCCCGGCCTCGCTCACAACCCGGGCGGCACCCCTGCCCCGGCGGGCTTCCCCGCGTCCAGGTTCCGAGACGCCCCGGCGACCCCGCAGCACCACCACCACCAGCAGCAGGAGCAGCAGCAGCAGCAGCAGCAGCAGACCCCCAGTAGTGGCCAGCCGTCCAGCAGCGGGGCCAGCGACTCGGAGGACGAGGTGAGAGTGCGCGTCGATCGTGCGTGGGCGTGGGGTCGATCCGTGGGGAAGGTCACGGCGAGCGAGCCCCGTGGGTTCGCCGCTGGAGCTGGGTGGACGCCGGGGCGCGGTGTTAATTTACTGCCTGTCCTCGCAGGATCTCGGCTTATTAGGCTTTGAGTGTGGAAGGAGGTTAAGGGAGTTTGTTCGAGGGGATCTGTTCAAGCGTTGTGCCCGATTACACCGCTCTGAGCGCCCGTTCGTGACGCCCTGCGCTGGCCTGCTCGCTTCTCTCTCGCTCGGCTCGCCGTCTGTACGGCTCCTCCTACTGCAGCCCGGGCCGGTATCGTGGCTGTTGGAGGATCCGCGTATCCGCAGATTCGGTTCGGATTAGCTCCCGCTAAACTAGTGCTGAGCGCTGTACCACCTTTTAGCGGCGTGTGATGAGATCTGGGGAATGACGCTGATTGGCCAGCAGGTGGCGCTTTCCCCGTCTGGCCAGAGAAACCCCAGCCCTTCCAGTACAGTGGGGTGTTCACACTGAGGGTCCCGACGGCTTGTGCTCTGATCGGGAGACGAGAGGGTCATGAACTTGCTGCCCTAGAGATTTTCCCCACCTGGTCTGTGCCAGGTGAGAGCTGCTCTCCAGTGGGTTTCTTCCTGTGTGCGGTGCTCTGGGCTCGGGATTACCAGGAGTGATCCAGCGTGGTGAGAGAGCTGACCTCTCGTCATTCGGCACAGCAGTGGCTCAGGATCTGTGCCTGTGGCTGGAAGGTTGCTGGTTCAAATCCCGTGGCCGGCAGAGGAATCCTACTCCGTTGGGCCCCTGAGCCAGGCCCTTCACCCCAGCTGCTCCAGGGGTGCTGTATAAACGGCTGACCCTGCGCTCTGACCCCCAGCTTCTCTCCCTGTCTGTGTGTCTCATGGAGAGCAAGCTGGGGTCTGCGAAAAGACAAATTCCTCATGCAAGAAATCGTATAGGGCCGATAAAGTGATCAGATCATTCCCAGCCTTGGCTCTCTGGGAAAGCTCCCTCCCTTGTCCCGGACAGGCAGGCGAAAGACACCCGACAGGGTCTAACGCACTTAATCCAACACGAACCCGTCCGCAGATAAACGTGCATGAGGTGAAAACAAGGCCACAGGTGAATAGGAGAACCCCACTTACCCACTGGGGAGCTGGGGTTCACTGTGTGTGTGTGTGTGCGCGCTTGCAGGAGGTGATCACCTCGCAGGACCTGGAGCAGTTTTCCAAGGAGTTCAAGCAGAAGCGCATCACCATGGGCTTCACGCAGGCGGACGTGGGCCTGGCGCTGGGGCACCTGTATGGTAAGCGGGCAAGCTAACTGTCGAGGGGGGGTGGGGGTCAGCGCCCCTCTCCCTCTGTCCGAGCGCAGCGGGACACATCCTGAAGTGTCCCCCTCCCTCCCCCGTTTCCTTGCAGGGAAGATGTTCAGCCAGACGACAATCTGCCGCTTCGAGGCCCTCCAGCTGAGCTACAAGAACCTGTGCAAGCTCAAGCCCCTGCTGCAGAGCTGGCTGGCCGAGGCCGAGGCCTCGGAGAACCCCCAGGACGTAAGTGGCCAGCGTGCGGCGCCTGCCCTCTAGTGGAAGGAAGCTGCGCTGCGGTCGGGGCCGAGCGGCCACCGGCTGTCGCAGTTGAGTCGGGTGCTTAAGGATGCAGATCTCTCCCGTTAGTCTCTGGACCTACATCTTCCACAGCTCTTACGCCCCCCCTTAAATGCACCGATTCTGCAAATGTCCTGTGTGAAGTGAGTTGATCCTCTTGTTAATGTTAAAGAGGATCCACCCCTTGCAGAGGGTGACTCCTCCTATAGCCCCAAAGGGCTCAGGAGTGACCCTGGACCCTCCCAGTGCTCCCAGTGCTGCACGATCAGTTCCCATCCCCCTCGCCTGACCCTCCTCTCCCCCCCCCCCCGCAGCTGTTCAAGGTCGAGCGCGTCTTCCTGGACACCCGCAAGCGGAAACGGCGGACGAGCCTGGAGACGAGCGTGCGCGGCGCCCTGGAGTCCTACTTTGCCGGCTGCCCCAAGCCCAACGCCCAGGAGATGACCCGCATCGCCGACGACCTCGGGCTGGAGCGCGACGTATGTAGCGGTGGCGGCGGCGGTGCCCCCTCCTCCTCCTCCTCCTGTGCGTGTTCGGCGGGGCGGGGTGGAGCATGATGGGATGTCGGGAGCGTGCGCGCTGTCCCCTGCGCCGCCGGTGCATGATGGGCTGTCTCTCTCTCTCTCTCTCCCCCCCGCAGGTGGTGCGAGTGTGGTTCTGCAATCGGCGGCAGAAGGGCAAGCGCCTGTTGATGCCCTTCGAGGAGGAGGACGGGCTGGAGGGGCAGCCCTTCGAGCAGAGCCCCCCCATGCCCCTGGGGATGGGGTCCCTCCCTGGCGGGGGGTACCCTGGGGTCACGCTGCCTGCGGGCTCCCACCTCTACATGGCCCCCTTCCCCGGTCCGGACGCCCTGAAGCAGGGCCTGCACCCTGGGCTGGCCTTGCGGGTGGGGAACCTTTCTAGCTAGGCTTCCCCAACCCCCCCCCCCCGACACCAGACACCTGTGTACCCCCACCCCCATCCCTTGGAGGAGCTTGGCGGACAGCAGCTGACCTCGAACCCTGCTCCTCCTGCAGACCTCGCCTGCGATGGAGAACCACCTGGGAGTCTCCCGACTTGCTGGATTGTCACACCCCTTGACTGAATTCCATTTCGACAGGAAGCCCGTGTCCTGGGGGCGGCAGACCCCCGTGTGGACTGTTTTCTAGGCACAGGGCTGTGTTTTAATTTTTTTTATGATAAAAACAAAGGAACCGGTCAGTTAAGTTCCTGTTTTTTAAGCTGATGTGGATAGAGCCTGTGACCTTGGGGGGCGCCCTCAGATCGTCTGCAGTGCTGCTGCCCAGTTTGTGGAGCAGTTTCGTCTCCCCCAAGAGCATGAAGTGGGAGTGGGAGACGTCAAGCCCAGTTGTAAAACGGCCCTCTTTGCTGGGTGCAGGGCTTGCCTCCGAGACCCGTCTGTGAGCCCTGGAGGGCTGGGAAGCGCAGGCCGGAGACGCTCCTCGTGTCCGGGGGGCTACCTGCCCAGCCGGACCGGGGTTGCTGGACAATGTCCTGGGGGGCAGGGGAGGGGGGGGAGACATTGTGCACTGTTTCTCTCTGCTCCCCCAGCACCCCCCGAGCCGCTCTGCGTCAGCCTGTGAGACCCCACCCCCCCAGCCAGCCAGTGGCACCGACAGAGCACGAGGGGGCTGTTTTTAAAAGGTCTTGGAGGTGGGGGTGGGCCCCGGGACACAAGCTCCCTCTCTGTGGGCCGGAGCGCCTTGTGTGAGCTGTGATGGGTCAGCCTGAACGTTGGCCTGATCTTCACTGGATCTCCAGTCAGTCAAGCTGGTGCCTTAAAACACCTCTGTCCTGCCCTGCATTGTTGAGTTTCTGAGGTGGGGGGCAAATTGATGTTTTCCCATGTGCCCCTGGGTGATTCTGTCATTGGCGTCGTACCCAGCCTGTGGGACTGCTGACTTGTTCAATGGGTTAATTATTGTACTGATCGACTGGAGCTCTGCTGTGTGCCGATTGGGGAAAGTCCGAGGTTTGGCCAGTCTCTTATTTTTATTTTTTTTTGCCGCAAGAAGATTTTGGGTTCGCTGAACCAGTTCCTGGCCTGTTTGTTGTGTTTTTTGCCCTGCTGGCACCCGAGAATGGCCGTCTGCTCCCAGGACCTGGGCGCCACACAGGGAAGAGCAGCAGGAAGCGCGATGTGTGCCGCCCGTGGAGAACTGTTTCCCGAACTGCGGCGGCCTACCGGCGCGGGAGTGATCCAGTGGGCGGGGTTGCGAGGCGGTCTGTCCTGCCCCCACAGCGCAGCTCCTGTGCCTTTCTGCTCGGCCATCACAGGTGCCTGCCTTACCCAGCTCTCTGGACTTGGTCACGATTCCCCGTGTTGTCTTCATATGTTATAATTTATTAAATGCTGTCCACAATCTTATACGTTTTTTTTTATTGTACATCTATGTGTGCAATTAAATGTGTTTTTTTTTTATGCTGGTGTGTTATCTGCCTGCTTTGCGGTTTGTCCCGTTAAGGAATTTGACCAGCGGAGCCCAGGGGGCTGGTGGGCCAGGACCTCGTCCACCTGCTTCTTGCAAAGAGCCGGGATATCCGCTTCCTGGCTGAGCCTCCTGTACCAGACACCCGCACCTCTCTGTGTAAAGCGGCTCCTGTGCTCAGAGGGGATACGCTTTTGCAGTTTTGACTTGGTGCCTTTGGGGGGTTTTGGAGGCTTTAAGACAAAAGAGATTCATGAGGTATGTTTCTCTGTGGGGTGACTCCAGGCTCTTACGGTTTTTCGGGCAGCAGGACTGCTTTCTGCTGGTTTCTCTTCCACCTCAGGCTAATTGAGCCCTTTATTCGGAGGGGGAGGTCATTAGACTCTCCCAGTTGGAGCCGGGTCTGTGTTCAGAAATGCCATGCTGCTGTTTTGGGTGTTTTTGTTCCGATCGGTGTAGTCAATGTCACTAGTGGCTGTCTTTCACAGTTACTTCCTGTACCGTTTCCTTCCTTATCGAGAATTGGCAGCCCAGCCCAGCTGGGCGTAGTGTTGTAGTCCTGCTGCTCCTGGTCAAGGCGGCAGTGGACCGGAGTTCTCTCGGTACTGGGGTTTGGGAGCCCTGCTTTAAGTCCATTCCAGTGAAGTCCAGGGCAGGTCTTTCATCTACCCAGCCCTGGAACAGGCTCGATCAAAACTGTGGAACGGGTCAGCCTGGAATGGGCGTATACAGATCAGACTTTTGATCGCGGAGGGAAATTAAGGGTGTCTTTTTACCGATTTCGTCTTTTAGGAGGTGGAGTAGAGTTCGGGAACGTCAGACTCAGTTTCCTGGATGACGTGGGGTTTCCTGGTTTTTGCTGCTAAGCGATTTTTTTCCCCCACCCGGTTGGTCTAATTATTCAACCGGGCAATTCTAATTCTGCTGAGGAAGTAGCGATGATTTCTGGACTCGAATCGGGCGGCCAGGGCGTTTGACGCGCAGGGGAGACACGACTGTGCGCTTGAGCACAGTCCTTCGACCGAATTCCTCCGGTCATATACCCCCACCTGTATAAACCGGCTCAAATTCTAGAAGCTTCTGCGCCAGCCCATGGGCGTGAGCTCAATCAGTTCTGTACACGTCGCCCCGCGCGCACCTGTCTCGGAGGGAGAAGGCGAGTCGTGCACCAGTTATAAAAACAGCCTAGCGGCCGCAAGGTCGCGCGCCCGGCTCGCCAGGGGCCTCTCGCGAGGGCGCCCGTGCCAGTGTTCACACCCCCCGCGCCCCGTCTTGCCCTGCATCGCGCCCGCCACGAGGCCTGCGGTCGGTGAGTCATTTTGGCTTCCTCGGAGCGTGGCGCCCTCCAGCCCGGGGGCGCGTCCCGGCCGCCTCCACGCCATCAGACGGGCGTGCGAGAGAGATGGACAGAGATGGACGCTCCTATTTCAATACAGACCTCGCTGGCTAAAAATGAAAAGCACGCGCAAAATCCCCCCCCCCAGGCGCTGTTCAAAACGGGTTCAGGGCGCCTCTGAGTTTGTCACTTCCTGTAAAGCAGAATCTCTCTTGTGGCTCAAACGCCCTTTATATCCGCTGATCCCTGCCAGCGCCGTGCTGGGTGCCTCTCGAGCTGGGGAAGGGCTGTCTTGTGGTCAGCAGGACTGTATCGTTCTAATATGTCGGAATGGTTTGAAGCGGCCTGCGGGGAAAACTCCCGTGCCCCTGTGATTGTTTAATTAGCCGAACCAATTACTCGCGGTTCCGTCGGCTTTTCGGCATTTGCAGCAGCAGCAGATCATGTTAGGAACACGAAGTGCGATTCAGCGCCCAACACGAGCAGTAGCTGTGGGGGTGGTTCAGGAGCACCCGTGGGCTGGCGCAGTTTTCACGCCGTGTCGCTTTCACGGCTGCAGTCCGGACCCGTCGAAGCGGCACTGGCTGTTTCAGACCGACGTGGAGTACTTCCCCCGCTGAAAGCGTGGGAGAAGCCAAAGGAAGCAGGCAGGATGGTGGGGTAGATATCGGAGAGGCCGGAGGTGGAGAAGGCAGCACTGCTCAACGAGGAAAGCTCTTTGCTGTGGGCAAACCGAGATGAGTTCGGCTCGAGCGGGGAGCTGCGTCAGCACGCGTGGGCCGCAAAGGAACAAGTCGTGGTTTCTTCCCCGCTGAAGAGAGAAGAAAGGAAACGCAACGTTTCGGCTGTGGAGCCTTCTGCGGGTGTGCGGAAGGCCGAAACGTTGTTTTTCTTTTCTTCTCTTCTCTCTTCTTCTTCAGGGAAGAAACGCGGACTTGTTCCGGAATGGAACAACCCCCACGGAATCACCCCCACGGAGCCACGCGCTGAGGCGAGTGCTCCTCGCGAGTTCGGAACGCCACCCCCCCCGTCTCCTGCAGCTGCGTGGGCCTGGAAACCGGACCGGTGACCAGAACTGGGGAGTCCCTGATCTAGCCCGCGACCCAGGCTGCTGCTGAAAGTGGGGTGCCTGACCCCGGAATTGGTGGTGTGATGTCATCTGAAGCGCTGTTGGCGGTAGCCCTTGTTAAAAACGGTTTCTGGAAGGAGGGGGGCAGTCTTTTCTGCCCGATGCCCCCCCGTCCAGAATCTTCCTCTGCAGTAAGAACTGAAACTCGGTTCAAGGCGCATCGCGCGGGCCTGCCCGCCCCGAGCTCTCGGTCTGACTCGCGCGCCTAACGAGTAAATCATTGCAAGGGACTTTTCAACAAATCAGAGAGCCTCTCCAAACACAAATAACGAAACAGCAGGGTTTGGGGCTCTTTTTTTTTTCGTTATTTGACTCGCGCTCGGCTGGGTGTCTGCGGCGGTGCCACGCGCCGGGCGCGCGGCCGACCCCCCCATAGCCCTTTCGGACTCGCTGCTCGCGACGAATCCAGTGCACGCACGCACGCACGAACACACACACGAGAAAAGAAAAGAGAAGAGAAGACATTTGCAAAAAAAAAAAGCCCACAGTTATAAAGCTTCACCGAGGGAGAAGCGAGAGAGCGGGAGAGCCCTTCTCGGCGCCATTGTCCGGAATACGCAGAAATATACACACTGATCTGGTGGAACACAACTCGAGTTCGGTCAGATGTAGCCGCTAGATTATGAATGATCTCACACACTCCTGTGGTGTTTTGAATTAACTGTGGTGCTTTGAATTAATTTTATTTTTCACCTCCCTCTCCATGATCAGAAAGCCGAGGTCTCCATCCTCTCGGACCCTGCAGCCTCACTAACAGCGCTCAAGCCAGGAAAACACTTTCGGTATCGAAATCAATTTCTCGAACGACACAGCCGACATTCGGCTCAAATTGGGGATGTGTAGAGATTCATTTCTAAACCGCGAGAGTTGGGGAAATTAGTCAGGCCGTCTTCCATCGAGGTTTATTGATGAAGTTCCAGCAGATCGGCAGAAACGGAGTGAATTTAGTATTTTTGTATTTTGTCGCTGTTGAAGGTGATGGCGTGATAAGGGATCTGTTTGATTGCACGTCTCTCTTTCTCGCAAGCTAAAACACGTTCTGTATTTGGGAAACAATTATAACGTTTTTTGTTTTTAATGCAAATTCAATTAAAAATACAAGAAGCCTCAATGATAACCCACCAGTGAAGGATCAGACGCGCCGGACACGTCGCTGGTGGGCGAAGGAAAGAGACGAACGGGTTTTCCGAGCTACTGCGGCTTTTCAGTTGTAAAGAAATCAAGACTTTTCGCTCTTTTTTTTCCGTACTTTTTCTTCAGGGTGCTGCGGGGCGAATGGATTGAAAAAAAAATGAGATAAAACCGAAACCCTGACCTGTTTCTGAAACAAAATGCGCAAAGTAAACTGGATAATAGCATTTCAGCAATTGTAGCGTTCTGGTTAGTTACAAAGGAGTTATTCTGTGCGGATATGAATAATTTCTACCTTCATTTTTAACGAAGCCGTCTTTATTTCTACACACTCTTATCAGCCCGTTCGAATTAGGTGGCAGTTCTGCTCATTGAAACAAATTCCTCTGAAGATGATTTTACTGACGTCGCTCGCCTAGAAATCCGACCACGCCGGAGTGCAAAAGGAGAAAACGTGTGGTTTTATGTTCCGCGAATTAAGACACACACAAAAAAAAATACACGAAATTTGAAATCCCCCACATTTATCTCTGTCTAAATATGACATCTAAATTTCTAGACCGCTTGGGCACACTTGAGCTGTCCCCAAAGGGTTCAGCTTTGAAGCTGTTCAAAACTTTGAAGTTTTTTCAGACTCAGACGGTCCCCGTTCGTCACTTCCACGAATTGACATCTGCTGTTTTCTTCGGAAGAAATTAAATTCGAAAGAAAAGAGCCATTTGTGGGAGTTGGATTCTGAAAGGCGCTGCAGACCGGACAGAACCCGCGATTCTTGCGCTGCCGTCGCGAGTTCGGCCCGTGAAAACCAGCCCCGCGCCCGGGGGGGGGGGCCCCGAGGCAGCACGCGCCAGATCCTCCGCTTTGATGTTGCGGGATTTCGGGCCTGAACAGAAAACGCTCGCGCTCAAACCGAAATTCGCGAGCGAGTCATTCCAAAAGCGCTCTCGAGACCGAGCCGGAGAGGAGACTCGTGCAAAAACGCGCTTTGACGGCGCTGTTTTCTCGCCCTTATTGCGAGATATTAAATATTAAATAATATTGAATTAATATTTCTATCATAGTTTTTTTTTGTGTTCATGGCAAGAGTGTATTTTTTTTACAGCTGGATTAAAATATGCCTTGTGTTATATCGAAGTTAAATTTTTATTTAAAAAAAATATGTCGACGGAAAACAAAATAAACGCATCGCGCGAGTGGTGTTTTTTTTCTTCTTCTGTTTTTTCGATATTGCAAAGTTGCCGTGTCTCGCTGGAGGTATTTCACCTTGTAAAACGAAACGATAAACTCGGGCATTCCCGCGTTCCAAAAAAATATTTGTTAAAGGTTTCTAATTTAAAATATATATATATTTCTGTTTCTATGAATTAACTTTAATCACGGGATTATAATTCTGAAATGTTATTTATAATATATCATAATTATTTTATGATAATTTGTTAGAATAAATTATTTAAAAAAACATGCATTTACACATGTCAAATTAATTTAATATAAATGTATGTGTATATATTTATATGTAATATATATTATATATTATATCTATTCACACCTGAAGAAGGCTCCATGGCCGAAACGTTGAGTTTTCTTTCTTCTTTTTTTTTCAGCAGGGAATAAACCTCTTACTTATATATATTTATATGCGTGCTTTTACCTGGACCACATTAAACATTTGAGTACGTACAGCTTAGTCTATTACACAAGACATGGTAAGAAACCGATTTATTTAATTTTTGATCATTTCACCATGCAAAACAATAATTCATGACTGTGGAAATTTTACCATTGAATGTTTCACTTTGATAGAAACAATAACACGCAAAATAATGCGAATATGTTTATTTAATACTCTGGAAAACAAATTAGAAACAGATCTAGTCGTTAATGAGAATGTCTTACAGCCAGAAACCCTCGTCCTGGTGTTAGTACAGTAAGTGTGAATCACCGTGGTGTATCAATGGCGTACGGGCTGTTTTCCATTTGGTAGACTGGAAATTCAAGCTGAAAACGCGATCGCATCTCTGAAAAGAAAACAGCCCGACGACAGCTCTAAGCGTTTTGTTTTCTCACTCATTTGAAAGAATCGAGTCGTCACAGTTTAAAGGGCACTTCGATATAGATCATTTTCTCTCCATTTAAAAAAAAAAACACCTGCTTTTATATCGCCGACGGGCAACCGGGTGTGTTCACACATTTTAATCCCAGTGCGGCCTGTCTGAGCCCATTCTCCCCGCTCTGCTGGGTGTGAGGAGACAGAGATCGTGCGGGGCCGGACGGCCCTGATCCCGGTGACTCTCCAGTCCCCAACATTCCCATTTTATGATCGATTCTTTACCCTACCCGCTGGGCGGACGGTGCTTTCTGCAAGGCGTCCGACTGAACTGTCCAACACCAGCACGCTCTTCTCAATCGGTTTATTTAAGGACACCTTAAGAACTGCAGGATCAACAACTTGAAAAAACAAATGTTCGGTCACGTTCATCTATCATTTTAATCTTAACCTTTTTTTTTTTTGCTGAGAATCAGCCTGGCAGATCAGGTTAAGCCCCTATGTGGGAGGGTGTGTCGCTCTCTGTGGTTCTCAGGATCTAATTAAAGACTTTATTTTTACCATAATCTTGGCGTGTGCACGGGTCGGCACCAGCTCAGGGCCTCCTGCTCAGAGCACCCCGACCTCTCTCGCACGCACAAAAAAAAAAAACCCAGCCCGCCACGCGTCATGAAATCGGGAGCTATTTCTGAACCCCTCGGACCAGTTGATTTCAGCTGCAAAACACAAATGAGAGAGAGAGAGAAAAAAAGAATTGTTTTGCCTTTCTACGCACCTGAGAAGGCCCCAGAGCCAAAAGACGGATTTTCCTATTTCTCCCTTTCAGCCTCAGAGTTCGTCTCCACTCTCGCCTTCAGAAATCGCGTGCCTCGGATTGTTTCTGATCGCCTCGCTCTTTTTAGCGGCGAGGAAGAGGAGTACCCGGCCAGAGGAACTTTGTCTCTTCGGTCTCGGGGGCGGATAGAGCTACGGTGTGTGTGGGGGGGGGGGGCTTGGAGAGAAGCACGTGGAACCACGTGGGGGGGGGGGAGTCAGAGCCGAACTGGGATCAAATCGATCACTAAGCTAAGTGATCAGTCAGAGCCGAACTGGGATCAAATCGATCACTAAGCTACTCGCCACCGAGCAAGCCGGGCCGGCTGGAGAGCCTCTCCTCTCGGCTGCGCCGTCACTCTCTTGTGAGTGACAGCGGACCAGAGACCCGTCCTCCAGAACCTCAGCGCCCGTTTCCGGTCCCTGGAGTCCGGCGACAGTACTGGCAGGGCGCGAGACGGACGGGGAAACACAGTACGTCTGTATCACCCCACACACACACACACACCCCTCTCCCCCAACCCTCAAATTGCACTTTCTAGAACAACAGCGACGTCAGTTTAAGAGTTAGAGAACAGGCGTCTTCCGGGGGCCACCTTGAGCTGTGTTGCTCTGCGAGGGCCTGACGTGGACGATTCACTCCACCGCCGTCCTCCCGCCAGTTCTGGGTCCCGGTGCTGACAGGGATGCTCCCACATCGGCTGTATGTCGTAGCTATATAGCCGATCTTTCGATTGTGATATAACTGTCGATACAGCACCTTTCAGGAGGCGTCATGTCCGTCTCAGGAAGCACCGTCTCTAAACCTCCCCCCAGCAGTCTCCACTGGGAAACACAGTTCCACCCTCACCCCCGGAACTGGGACCTCTTGCGTTCCCCATCCAACCCCCTTCTGATCGATCTGCCAATGAAATCCAGCCGGAAGGTGGGGGGGGGGGCGGGGGGAATGGACGTGCACACCCGCGCCCCCCCCACCCTCGACATAGCTCCCCTCGTCCCGAGTCCGCCAGCGCCCCGAGCCCCGAAGGAACGCCTTTCCCCTGCTGGGCTCGGGCGGGGGGGGGCGGGGGGTGTTCCTTACCAGCGAGCCCAGGCGTCCAGGTCGTGGTAGACCTTGCCCGGGGGCAGCTGGGGGTGGCGGGCGCAGATGGCGCACAGCCTCTCCCGCCAGTCCGTGTACAGGTGCACCCTGCCGCGCCGCCGCCAGGCGAAGAAGCTCCGGTAGCGGCCCTCGTCGGCCGCCAGCCCGCGCAGGAAGGCGGCCAGCTCCCCCGTGGAGTTGAAGTCGTCGACGTGGATGAAGGAGCCCGGGGGCGCCTGGGCCTCGTAGTCGGCCCGGGGGGGGCCCAGGACCACCGGCACCGAGCCCGCCAGGAAGGAGTTGCGCCACAGCTTCTCGGTGATGTAGTCGCGGTAGACGGAGTTCTCGAAGGCCAGGTAGAAGCGGTACTGGGAGATGGTGGGCAGCAGCCCCTCGGGGCTCAGCGGCCGGCGCCCGTAGCGCCCATACACATCCACCGCCATCAGCCGGCTCAGCTGCTTGTACACGCGGGTCCGCTCGTGCCTCTCCCTGTAGTTGCTCACCACCCACGTGGCCAGGACGCGGGGGTGCTTGCTGGGGACGGGGAAGGGGGTGCCCCCCTCCTCCTCCTCCTCCTCCCCCTCCTCCAGGGGCAGCACCCTGCCGTAGGGCATGAAGATGTCGGCGTCGCGCCGGTAGCTCATGGTCCAGTTGAAGAGCCCGTTCAGGCGGCTCAGGTTCTGGTTGACGGCGGGGGACTCGAGGGACAGCCACACCCACTTCTGGCCCGCCGGCCGGGGCCGGTCCGTGGGCAGCCGGGCCGTGCCCAGCCGGAGCTCCTGGTGGTGGAAGACCACGACGTCCGCCGCCTGGTAGAGGGACCGGTTATCCGTGAGGGTGCAGCCGGGGACGCCGTAGGCCGCGCCGCACACGTCCCCCTCCAGGCTGTAGGGCTTGCCGAAGGGCCAGTGCCACAGCAGCACGGTCAGGTTGCGGGCGGGGGTCCCGGGCCCCCGGCTCCGGGCCCAGACCGCCGCCGTCAGGATCTGCAGCACGAAGCTGGAGCAGAGGAGCAGGCCCATGGCCAGGGGGCAGAGCAGCAGCAGCTTCCGGGCTTTCCTCCTGGGGATCCAGGACTGGTCCCTGCTGGGCCTCGGGGCCGGCATCGGTCCGAGGGGGGAGGTGAGGAGGAGGAGGAGGAGGATGGAGGAGAGACGGAGAGAGTCTTCCTTCGGGGAGAGTGGAGAGCCCCGGGTGGGGGGAACTGCAGAAACAAAAGCGGGAAACGAGGTTGGAAGGGGAGGTCACGAGAACGGAGGACTGGAGCAAAGACAGACGACAGGGGCACCGGTCCGCGTCTCCCTGCGGGGAGACCGGAGGCGCCGGATTCCTCCCAGACTTCCAGGTGCCCCGTTTCGGGCCACCTTGGCCAGGAGCGTCTTACAGGAACATCGGGTCTCTTCCCTGGCTTTTCGCTCGGCGCCCCTCAACTTCAAAAACGAAGGAAAAAACCCCCAGGCCACGCAGGAGAGCGAGACAACAGGAAGACAACGATCTGGGGACAGCAGTGTCATCCAGGTGGGGCTGCACACTGGTGGCGGCAGTGGGATACCTCACTACCTGAAAAGTGCTTTGAGTGGAGCTTCCCGAAGAGCACGATACAAGTGTAAGGAAACAATATGATTATTAAAAGCTCAGAATGTAAGTCGAGGGGTGCTGGGTTCGAGCTGTATCCCATATATACTATACCAGTAAGGCCTCATTTAGAAATCCGGCACCATGTTATAAAAAAGACACCGCCGGCCTGGAATCAGCCTAGAGGGCAGCAGCCAGAGCTTTTGGAGGATTGGAGGATTTTCTATGCAGGTTGGACGAACTGGACACTTTTAGCCTTGAACAGGGGAGACCGCGGAGGAGCCCCGACACAAAGTATTCCAAACCGCCAAAAGCAGCAGCAAAGCCAACCCCGCGAGGCGCGAGCCGGACGCGGAAGGACGCTACAAGCGGCGCGGCTTTACACCGATGGTTGTGGGAGCGTGGAACAAGCTTTCCCCAGGCTTCTTTCCAGGAGCGACGAGCTCTGCCCTGGCTCAGGGCCGCAGGCTTTGCACTTTAATACCGCCAGGCGCCGGGGCAGCCACTCCCTCCCCACCACGACGTCAGTGACCTGCCGAGTGGACGATTGGTTTCTGACAAAACTGCTGAAACGGATGAGGGCCTCAGACTACACCGAACTGAACCCCCTTTCTTTCAACAGGGGACCTGTTCCCAGTGACATATTTCACGCTTCCTGCGCGCCGGCGATCAGACTGCGCCTGTCAGGGAAACGCCAGGGGAGGGAAAGGAAAGTAGAAACGGGCGCACCACGCCGCCGTTCTGTCTGCATTTCGTGGCTTAAAACCGTCCAGTCCAGCCTTCGTCTCTCAAGGGGAGCCACCTGCCTCAGCCATGGACCCCAAGGCAGCGGAGGAAGTCACATCTGTCTTTAACAAGACGAGCTGTCGGAGATAAAGGTCTCTGTGAAGGGAAGCCACTGCCTGGTGTGTTGGAACAGAGCAAAGTGTTGCACGGGATTGGGAAAGCATTGCATAGCAAGACAGGGCCATCCGCTGACAGAAAACACAGTCCCTTCAGTGCTGGGTTTCCGTACAGCATAAAGCAGGTGCTGTTGACAGGCCCACTGCTGTTTGTCTGGCATTTAGGAGTCCGCTGAGGTTTTTCTGCCTGCGAGCCCTCAACGTCCTCCGACACCTCAACCCTAATCCTAATTTTCAGACTTAATACTTATCTTCATCCTCCACCCCGATCTTCATCCCGAATGTTTAACCTCGGGCCTCATCCTAATCCTCAACACTCATCCTAATCCACAACCCTCATCCTAATCCTCAACACTCATCCTAATCCACAACCCTCATCCTAATCCTCAACACTCATCCTAATCCACAACCCTCATCCTAGTCCTCAACCCTCATCCTAATCCTCAACCCTCATCCTAATCCACAACCCTCATCCTAATCCTCAACCCTCATCCTAATCCACAACCCTCATCCTAATCCACAACCCTCATCCTAATCCTCAACCCTCATCCTAATCCACAGCCCTCATCCTAATCCACAACCCTCATCCTAATCCTCAACCCTCATCCTAATCCTCAACCCTCATCCTAATCCACAACACTCATCCTAATCCTCAACCCTCATCCTAATCCTCAACCCTCATCCTAATCCACAACACTCATCCTAATCCTCAACCCTCATCCTAATCCACAACACTCATCCTAATCCTCAACCCTCATCCTAATCCTCAACACTCATCCTAATCCTCAACCCTCATCCTAATCCTCAACACTCATCCTAATCCTCAACCCTCATCCTAATCCACAACACTCATCCTAATCCTCAACCCTCATCCTAATCCTCAACACTCATCCTAATCCTCAACACTCATCCTAATCCTCAACCCTCATCCTAATCCCCACATCTCATGAGCCACAGCCCTGATTCTGAACCACTTTCACAGTTTTGTTCCCAGCTGCCTCGTCTGAGTGCCAGCACCGACTGTGGCAGCAGCGTCCCCCTGTCCCCCTGTCCCCCTGTCCCCCTGTCGCCCTGTCCCCCCGTGTCCCCGTCCCCCGCCGGCCACCTGGCTCATTCCCAGCGGCACGGGTCGCCTCCCAATCACAACAAGGCCCAATCGTCGGTTTTTAACAGTTTCCCTCCGGCGGAGTTGGGCAAAGCCAGCAGACACAGCGCCCCGAGCGGGCCAGCGACCCCAGTGACAGGAGACACTGGGCCAGGGTGCGTGGGGGGCACGGGGCCCAGTCATGCTGGCCTTTCAGAGAGTAACCCTGGGCCTTCTGCACCCCTGAACTGCAGGGTGTCTGCCAGAGGCTGTGGGGCCTCCTCACACTTGGGAGTTTCCCGTGCGCAGTGCCGCCCAGTGACGATCTGGTTGGGGGGGGGGGTTTCGGGTGGCTCCCCCCAGTCCCATTCCGATCTCTCCTTCCCTGAAAAGCCGGAGCGCGAGGGGGCGGGTCTGACAAGTGGAAGGAAGGATTCAACAGATAGCGGGGGAAAGGACAAACTTGGGAAAGGCGGGCTGTCGCGTCGCGCGTCGAAATGTGTCCTTCCGGCCTGGCCTGTGGCGTGTGTGTGTGTGTGTCCCTCTCCCGCGAACGCGGCCCGTCATTGTGGTCAGCTTGTTTGTTACGCGTTTGCATTGTTTTTGTCGTGCTGCTGTGCGGGCCCCTCCCCTCCGGCCCTGCGCCGCTCGTCAGTGGGGGCTTCCGGAGATAAGGAGCAGACGGCGGCCTCTGCGCGAGGGAGACTCGCACACTCACATACCGCTGATGGCAAAAAAGAAACGCAACATTTGCTGGAATGAGAGTACTATAGCTGATGTACTTTCACAAAAAACTTGTTTTAAGCCCCCTGACCAGCAACACAGCTTGTGCAGTGAGGCACTGCGACTTGCCAATTGCACAAAAGCTCGTTAGGTGCACTTTTACCCAACGAGGTCCAGGTGGAACACTGCCTGATCAGGTCACCTTTAAAAAGGCCTTAATTCAAAGCTTAGGTCACTGCGAGAAAAAGGCCCCACTTAGTTTTCTGTGCTTTCCATAGTGCCTCGATTGTCACCAGAAGCAAGGGACAGGGGCCATTGGCATGCTGCAGGCAGGCCTGTCTTGTGCCGGCGTTGCCAGACACTATGGAGTGAGCCGCTCCACTGTGTCCCGACTGCAGAGAAGGTTCCAGCAGACCGGCCATGATCCGGTCGCCCTCGAGTGACCACACCAGAGCAGGACCGACACATCAGACTGGTCCACCTGAGAGATCGTTTCAGATCTGCCCCCCCCGTGCTGCTGCTGAACCTGCTGGCAGACACAATGCCCGCGTCAGTGACAGGACAGCGAGGCTCCATGCTGCTGGCCTCAGAGCAAGGCGACCTGTCAGAGGCCCTCTGCCCCCACCTAGACCTCACACCCGACTGGCTTGGGCTGCGATGGACTCGTCAGCAGTGGCATCAGGTCCTCTTCACAGATGAGTCAGCCTTTTCACACTCTTCTGCCTGTTCCTTGCAGATGGAAGGGTCAGAGAGTGGACGAGGAGGTGTTGCGTTTCTTTTTTCCATCAGTACATTTATACACACACATATAAACACTATACAAACTTACACACACACTCTCGCATAGGTATACTCACATATATACATGCAAGCACATATACACACTCACACACATATACACACTCACTCACACACACATATACACACTATACACAAACACATTTACTCACACACACCCACGAGCACATATACACACATATATACACACTCGCACACACACGGATATATACACACACTCTCACACATATATATACACTCACATATAGTCATGCACACACACACACTCGCACACACATATATCCACACACACATCTATATACACACAAGACACACAAGCTCATATACTCACACACATACATACAGCCTCGCACACAAACTGTACACACTCACATATGCACATGCTCCCACATCCTCACAGACACTCACACACTCACACACACACTCTCACAACCATATGTTGTCACCCACTCTCACTCCCTATTGTATTTACCCTCTTTAAACTCCAGTGAAGCTCCAAATGTGGGGGGAAAAACAGAGCACAGACAAATATCTGTGGCAGCTTCGGATTTAAAACGAAGAGCTGGATCAATCGACACATGGTCTCCACTTGTGAGGACACCCCCAACACCGTCCGTCTTTTGGGGGGTTCTGCCCCGTCATGTCACGTCACGCACGCAGCTGGAGCAGCAGGTTCTGCTCGGGGAGAGAGGCAGGCAGGAGCGGCAGGCGGCACACTTCAGATGGCCACTAGGCGGCAGTATTGACCTCTCACGCCTAAGAGGGAAGGAAACACTTGGAATCGCCGAAAATCCTTAGTCCTTAAGGGGTTGCAGTGAGTCAGATCGGACTCCAGGCACCATGGGCAGGACGCCAGTCCCTCACAGGGTGCCAGGCAGGACGCCAGCCCCTCCCAGGGCACACACTGATGGCTACGGCAGGAATGCAGTGTCTGGACTGTGGGGTGCTGTGGTGCAGAGAACGAGTCTCCACAGATCAAAGGAGCAGGATCTGTTCCTCAAACCTTTCACGATGCGACAGCAGGCCGGCAGTGCGAAGCCTAGCGCTCTGAGACTGATTTGTGCCGCGCGCCGTTTCCTTCTGTGTGGTCGGGATCGTCACTGCTCTGTCAGGCGCAGCGCTTTGGGAAGCACAGCCTTCGTAGGACATAAAGTCACCTGCACGCGGCACACATCGAGTGCATGTGCACAGTGAATAGAGGGGTTCAAACGACAGAAAGTTTGCTTAAGTGATCACGCTATGATAAACGTTTCTCTGGTTCTACCGTAGCGGCCTGTGCACCGGACTGCACACGCTACACTGAGGATCTGAACTGCTCGTTGACGTGTGAGACTGTCCTGCAGCCCGGCTGTCCTGGAGATGTGTGGCTCTGCGGTCAGTGTGGCCTGGGACAGAAGAGCCTGGGTCAGGTGGCTCGGGGGAGACGTCCTCACTGCTGTATTGCTTGGGATCACTGCTCGAGGGGACACACATGACATTTTGTCAGCCTTTAATTGATAGGCAGTTACCACTGAACTGCACACTTAAGGGACAGCCAGGGTTATGTATGGGAGTCCCAGACAGTTCAGTCCTGGACTGGAGTCACAGTCTGGAGACAAGGGCAGGGTGTTCACAAGGAACTGCACAGATGCTGCAGCCACGCTTAGACTCTCTGAGATGCAACACTTATTTTATTGGCTGACCATGGCTTCACTGTCGTCTTCTCAGTGCCTGACATTTAATCAGTCGGAATGCACAATTGCTTCCTGCTTTCTAACAGCACTGACATCCCCCAGTGTCCCAGCAATCACAGAGTTTCCTCTGTCGTGTGGAACAAGAGTCATCTTACCGAGCTGGAGACGTTCAGCTGCTTGGCGAAGAGCCTTGCACAGACTTTTATGTCTGTACTGCATGTGCATAGCCATGAACTCTCCTTGGGTCAGGTTCTGAGCTTGGGGTCAAGGGCCGGGCCGAGGTCAGGGGTCGCGCTGGGGTCAAGGACCGAGCTGGGGTCAGGGGTCAGGCTGAGGTCATGGGCTGGGTTGGGGTCAGGGTTGGATGGGGTAGGGGCAGAGCTGAGCTCTGGGGAGGAGCTGGGCTCAGGAGCAGATCTGGGGACAGAGTTAGGTCTGGTTGAGCTGGGGCTAATAATTGGGTTCAGATTTAGACTGAATTTTTCAGTATTCTACAGCACTGCCTGGTACACAGATGGGCCAACACTGAGACCCCAGACATCAATCAGACACATGTAGGGCCCTGTTGTTATTTAGCAACGTCATGGTCTCAGGACCACATACATCACAACATTGAGGTTTACTTTCTGTGATGTACTGTAGCACATAGATACCCCACGTACAGTCTTAAGGCTAATTCCTTCACAGCGTTTTATGACACCTGTGTCTTTAGTGATTGAATTACTTAAATAATGAATCACTTAATTGATCTTTCGCCTCTAATGATTTTCACTTAAGGGCCGGCTGCCAAGTTCCACGAGAGCCGCCTTTCCCCGGGGGAGAAGTTACTGGAACGGCTCACTCTCTTTCACGAAGCCTGGTTCCGTGCTTCACCACCGGGCCTCTGGGTCCCCGGTACCCCGAGACCCAGCGGTGTGCGCCCCCCTGTTTAACGGCGTGATCGACACCAGCCCGAGACACGAGCACGGGCCATCATCTCAGAAGAGGAACCCTCTCTCTCAAGAGCCCGAGGCGGAGCCGCGCGCGAGAGATTTATCTCCCACCGCAGAATTCCGGACGGGTTTTCCGGGCCGCGCGGCGGTGGCCACACGTCAGCCGGGCCCCCCGCCCTGCGCGCGTCACCGGAGGCGATGAGGCAACAGGAGGCGCGCGGCCGCTCACCGCCCAGGCCCGGCTTGCGCAAGCCGCGCGCCTCCTGTTGCCCGGCGATTGGGAAACAGCGGGGTCGCGTGCCGAGGCGGACTTTTAAACGCGTCCTTTTGCAAGAGAGAAAAAAAACAACTAAACCGCCGAAAGAGCCGCCACGCAGCCCGGGGGGCAGCCGTCTCCGCCCCTGGGAGTGCGAGTGGGCTGCAAAGGGACCGGCACGGGGGTTGTTCCGCGCTGAAAAGCCGCCCCACGCCCGTGGAAGAAGGCTCCACAGCCGAAACGTTGTGTTTCCTTTCTTCTCTTTTCAGCGGGGGAGAAACCTCGACCCGCGTCTTTGCCACTCGTGTGCTAACTCTTTACGGACTGGTGGTGCATTTCGTAGAAGCCTCACGAACTGCTCCCTAGCATTCGTAAGACGTTCTGTTTGATACAAATCCGATCAGCAGGCGTCAGTCTCTGCTGCTCTGTCACCGCATCTTCAGGCCGTGAATCGATTCTACCCCCCCCCCCGGTAAACTGTGTCACCCTGCGGCCCGGCCACGGAGACTGCTGGACAGTGACGTGTCTGTGACCCCCGGGAGCGGCCTCGGGGGCTCGTGCTGCTGCGGTCCGGGTCGGGACCAGAACCCGGCGTCTTCAGCTCCACTGGATCCATCGGTATCTTATTTGGGGCAGTGGGGGGCCATGCTTTCTAGGTCTCTGCCGATGTGAGTTTCGGTTCCACGGGCGCGGGAGGGCAGCGGTCACGGCGGCTGTATTTCCACGGACACCACGCACAGCTCTCCTGCCTGCGTGGGGGGGAGCGCCTCAGTCCTGCCACCCTGCAGCTTCTTCCTAATATCTCAGGACCCCTTTCCGACTGCTTTCTGGACTGTCCCCTCCCCGCGAGGTTGGCTCCGTTTTTTTCTTTTTTTGGTTTGTGTTTCGAGCGTCGTTTTAAATCTGCAAGCGATGTTGCAACAGGCGAGGGAGGAACAAAACTCACTTTTTAAAAAAAAAAAAAGTTCGGCGCAGCCGTCCCGATTTCTTCATAACCTTCACGGAAAGCCAGATCAGCAGCACCCTTGTCTCAGGAAATACGAGTTGTGAAAATCACCCCCCGCCTCCCACCGCCTCCCCCGGTTTTCTGATCTGCAACCTGCCCCAGCGAGACTCTTCACCTCCTGTCAGGTGCTGCCGGCCTGCGGCGCCTTTCTTCTCGCCAGAGCGACAAGGAGACAGTGCAGCAGCGCCTTAGCAGAAAGAGAGACGACTCGCCCTGCGCGTCTGTCTCCAATCTGTGCCTTCTCCGCGGATCGCAACCTGCCTGCACTGCCGGAGCCCCCGCCCCCGGTCCCGAGGGGCTCGCTGGCTTGCTTGCAGGCTCGTCCCCGCTGCCCGGGAGCGCGGACGCCGAGTATCCCCGCGTCTAGGCGGTGTTGCTCCTTACCTGTCAGAGGGCGCCGCGGGCGGGGGGGTCTTGTGGTGAGGCGGTGCTGGTTGCCATGGCTGAAGGTGAGAGGAGAGGAGGGTGAGCAGCCTTGCTCCTGGAAACCTGGGGCCGGGAGAGAGCTGCTCGCTCTGTGGCTGCCTGCCGGGCTGGTGTTGACTTTCTCTCTCTGCGCCTCGGCTGTCACAATCTCATTGTCACCTCCCACATCTCTCTCTCTCCCTCCCTCCTCCCTCCGCACAGACCCAGGACCCATTGGCACACGCAGGTAACCCCCCCCACCATCGCGGAGTTCGGGAATTGAAGATTGAAGCCCCCCGGACTGATTCCCCGACTCTGCTCGCTCACCTGGTCCGAAACTCCTGCAGGCGCGGGCGCCCAGTGGCTGATCTGCTGCAGCGGCCGGGAGAGAGGGGGAGATGCAGACAACCGGCCCGCTAGTGTGAGCTCTTGTGCACCGTGCACCGTGCACCGTGCACACGGCAGTCTGTGCACAGTCACACTTACACACACGGAGCAGGCTGGGCATGGGCACGGCCGAACCAGACGCCCGAGCACCTACAGGATGAGTGCATAGAGTGCCTCTCTCTGCACAGGACATGACTTATAAAGAGTCATTCACTGCCACCCACACAAACAGCTGTTTCCTTTTTCCTCCTTTTTTTAAAACGAGAAAAAAAAACATTTTTTTTTTTTTTGGTTGGTTTCGCTGGGTCTCAGCTGGGAGGTGATCTGATGATTTGGAGAGGTGTTCTCGCAGCCCCCTGGAGCGTTCAGCCTTGACGTTTCTGTGCCATTCAATTTACATGTCTCTCACCGGCGGACTCTGTTTATGAAATCGCAGTTTCAGATGAGGAGGCCCCCCTAGCAGCCTCGGGCCTGGCAGTCTTGAATGAGCTCTGCTCATGAGGGAAGCCCCAGATGAGTGACAAACAAAGGCGAGACCTAAAAGAGCAATGCAACCCAAAAACGAGGCTCCACCCTCTGCAGGCCTGAAGGACCATTGTCAGAATGTACTGATCATTGGACCCATCCGAGACCATTTCCACCCACCCAGGCTGCTCTGGAAACCAGGCCACGTCTGGCGCACACGGCGTCTTCAACATCTGGGTTCTGCTGGGTTCCCGGGTTGCATGTTCCGGATGGTAGCTGTAGGGCATGCTTGCTCCAGCTGAAACCGGAATGAAAGGAGATTTGGGGATTTTTTTGTGTGGATTTTACACCTCTTACGGAAGAGTGCTCTTAACTTATTCACTTGCATCTGCTGCTCCTGGAGGAGCCACACTGTACATCCTGCTGTGCAACTGTGGTCATAGGCCTTACTGTAACCCCCACCCCAGCTCCCGTCCCGACCCCTTACAGCCCCCCTGACCCCTGCTCTAACCCTAGACTCCTTTCTCATGCCCTTCTCTTGAAGTGCGTTGAAAACTGAGAACAGGAGGCATTGCTTTACGCCAAGGGTGGTGGGAGGGTGGAGCAGGCTGCCCAGCCTTGTTGTTGAAGCCGATAACCCTGGCCTCTCTCAAGAACCAGCTGGACGGGATCCTGGGATCAATCAACTTCTTAACTGCCCAACGGCCTTCCCTAGTTTGTGACCTTTCGGATGTTCCTATACGCATCGGCACGGACCGCAGATCATCACTTTCTCGTGTTGTTGCGGACGGGCGGGGTGCTTGCCAACACTGGGAGCAAGGATGTTACGATTCTGCGTGAAACTCTTTTCTAAGACGGGCGACGGGCCCCTGGGACACATCGCCTGGACGTCCCTTCGGCCTTCTGAGCCTGTCCAGCTTTGTGCCTTTCCCAGACCTTGCCGGGGATGCTGGGTGGGGCGTCTGAAAAGCAGAAGAAACCAGGAGGGTCACTCAGCCCTGGTGCCTGCAGCTCCACTGAGGAGCCCCTCTCTCCTTCTTCTTCAGCACCACTGTTCAATCGACCTGCCTGACTCTAAAATGTCAGAAAATCGGATGTCGAGCAGCCCAGGTCTGCTGTGGGGAGGTCTGAGGATGTCTGCAGATTCACTTCCCGCTTGAAGTCGGTACATCCTCTTTCTAGTGAACCTCGATGTGCTGTATCCCATCTATTTCTGTAACGGGTTCATCGCCTTCAGGGTCACGGGGGGTGGGGCAGCCGGGGCCTATCCCAGCAAGCAACAGGTGCAAGGCAGGGTATGCCCTGGATGGGATGCCAGTCCACACTCACGCCAATTTTCCCAGAAGCCAATTCACCTTCCGGAGTATTTTGCAGACTGAGAGAGGGAAGTGGGGCACCCACACCAACATGGGGAGGACATGCGAACTCCACACAGATAGCACCCCGGAAACCGAAACCCAGCACTGCAACACAGCAGCGCTAGTCACTGCACCACCCTTGCCTCCCTCCCCTGCGCGCTTTCATGAAACTGTAAATATCGTGG
This sequence comes from Lepisosteus platostomus, assembly GCF_059453375.1. NCBI lineage: Eukaryota > Metazoa > Chordata > Actinopteri > Semionotiformes > Lepisosteidae > Lepisosteus > Lepisosteus platostomus. Next base: position 2,167,915 of record NC_142631.1, read on the forward strand.
CAGGAGAATCGATGACCCATTTCCCTGCACAAACAGGAGCTCTGTGCGGGGCGGTGATTCACAAAGACAAGAGAGTGCTCTTGGGTGAGCTTGTGCAGGTCGGGCTGGCGTGACGCAGTTCTCTCTGGTCACGGTCACGCGCTCTGGACTGGAGAAACCTCCTGCTCACTCCAGGCAGCCGTCTTGCCAATATAGCGATCGATTAATGGAGTTTGCAGCCTTTTGCAAGCCTGGCTTTCTTTGCTACTGAGACTTCAGTCCTGATGGGTAAACCACTTGGCTGAGCCATTTCCCAAACTCACTTCAAATATGCCAGTTTAGTGAAGGAACCAAGAGAAGATTGAATTGAGCACGTTCTTATTTCAATCATTTATATTGAAATAGAGGACATGCAAGGGATATACCCCCCAGTACAAGTGCAAGATCAGAAGCACAGCTCTTGACACAATTATGGGGCAGGGGCCGTAGCCATAGCAACCGCTTACACAGTGACCTAAGCACATAGCCGTTTGCATGAAATAAAATTCACACCCTGACACTCTCACACCCTTGTGTCCATGCCTGCACGCACGCACGCACACACACACACACACGCGCGCGCGGGGATTTCTCGTCATGGGCGCGTCCTGCCCTGCTGGCATGTGTCGAGTGTCACTTTCAGAATCCGCGAGGTTAACCTCAATCACACCCGCCTCGTAACGGAATCTGCTGCCGAGATACGCGCTCTCTCCAGAAAAACAAAAGAAGGAGTCAAGACTGCGGGGGCAGGAGGTCAGACATGTGCCTGAATCGCTTTGGCTAAAGGGGCCAGCTGAGTGGCTCCTCGTTCTCATTTTTTATTGATGATGAAAGCCGGCTGCTCTTGTCGTATACTGGGTCATGGGTACCAGGCGGCAGCGCCCAGCCCTCCCTCCAGGGGGTGCTCTTCTCTCCCTGCCGGCTGGCTGTGGGAGGGAGTGGCCAGCTACACTCCGGCACCAGGCACATCAGACCCAGCGATGCTGCAGACTCCTTCTGATGCTTAGATCTAGGCAGGTTGCTATAGGCGCTGACTTTGGGGTAAACCTTGCAGGGGTGGGGTGGCAGAAAGCAGGGGAGGGGCATGAGAGGGCCTGCCTGTTTCCTGCCTCTTCCCGGTTCTGCTCTTCCTCACAGCAGCATGCTCAGATGCGGGGCGATTGATCTGCGCGCGGGTGTGAAGAAACGGGGTCCCCATCTTCTGTAGCCCCCCCCGGCTCTCCTTTCCTTTTCCCCAGCTGTGAGCTCCTTGGGGCCCGATAGCTGAGTCAGCCCCTCAGGGGGATGCACCTGTCACTGACGGCACCAGGGTGGCGCTGTTGCACCTCAGCCAGGATGAGGGCAACATGAGCTGACTGGGCCCCGGTAGCACTGGGTCAGCACTTGGGGGAGTCCCGGCCAGCGCTGGACCCCCACTGGACCACAGGGCTCAAGCCGCACTCAGATAAAGCACCTGTGCTGGCTGAGCCCATCAAGAGTCCTCTGCACGCCCCTCAATACATCAGATGAAGACCTAAACAGACGACTTCTGGTCCAGTTTGTCAGAAGGCCTTCCATTTCTAACGATGACCTAGGAACACTTCTGCATTGCGACACCGGAGGGCTCGAGATCTCTAGAGATCTCGTCCACCCAGTTCTGTTTGCCCACAGAAATCTGATTTGCAACATCCTGTTCATCATCTGCAGTTTGCAGCTGATTTTGTTGGTTAGTCGGGCTGCATTGCTGAGAGACACCACTGACGATCCAAAATGAAGCGCCTATCGCCTGAGAAAGGCTTTTCCTTCTGAAGCGAAAATAAATGATCAGAGCAGATGATACGCACATCCAGGCACGCAGATTATCACAGACAGAGAGCGATGCTGCGTGCACACACACACACAGACACACCATCGATTCTATTTTAAAAAGATGTTATTTTGAGATTTTTATTTAAAAAGTAACAGCAGCAGGAAACTGCAACCACTTCCTTGTAAAGTACCTCCTGAAGCTGGCTTCGGGGTTGCGGAAGTGCTAGATGAAAAACAGGGTCTCAGGGGGTTAAACGCAAGATGGCTGGTATTTAAGGCAGCCTGTTGCCTTGTGTCTCAGACAGATGTGGCCAGAGGGGGTGGCTTTATTTTGGTGTGGGGTGGGGTTGATAGGCCGGTCTTGCGGGTCATACAAGCCTCTCTGGGACAGGGGTGCTTGATTCTGGCGCCGTCTCTGACCAGGACCCCGCCTTAATAAATGCACTTATTTATTTCAAGTCTAAAACCCTAAGCTGGGACAAGAGGTCATGAGTCATTTCGAAAAGACCACTTTCATGAAAAGCAGGGTCGACAGCGCGCAAGCCGTGATGTTCGTGTCGAGGGCTGGTCCCGGCTCGGAGACACCCCGGATCCGGATACTGCCTGCAGGCTGGGGGGTGGGGGTACGTCCTGGGACATCAGGAGACCTGCTGCAGAGCGCTGGGGTTTTTAGGGTGGACGTCATTGACATCATTGACGGTTTGAGCCAAGTTTCCTTGGTACAAAGACGGAGGGGCGGGGGTGGGGGGTGTGGCTCTTGCAGCGTGCTCCAACTGTGACCCCGTGACCCCGTGACCCCGCGACCTCCTGTTGCATCTGACCCCGGCTTGTCTGGGTGGGCGGGAGGGACAGGAGGAGTCGAGGCCTGGTTGCGCCACCCCCAGCCCCTGCTGGAGATGAGGAAGGAGGGAGAGAAATTCACAAACAGGTGGCAACAAAACAAATCTGGGGTTGCAGGGCGTGGCTACAGAGCGAACGTGTATCCCTGACTGGCATGTCAAGGTATATAAGATAAGGGCTATACCAACCGACGTGTGGTTTTTTGTGCGACGTGTGTTTCCTGTTGTGGGTGCTCTTGCTCGGGGAGCTCTGGGCGTGGACGCCCCACCTCCCCACATCCCTGCTGACAGAGGAGGTTTGTGGCCGGTCTGGCCCCTCGGTCGGAGGCCCGGCTGCACCAGCTCTTCTGTGGCCCGCCTGGGCCCCCCGAGTTTCCGCCGATCAGATCAGACAGGATCTGGGCCGTGGTGAACAGTGGGAAAGACGCCCTGTGGAGAGTGAGGAACATGGGGCTGTTTAAAGGCATCGAGGTCCCAGTCAAGGCAGCAGGTAGCCTGGCCCTGCCCATCACCCGAGAGAACTATTACCTCAGAGATCTGTGGAGAGAAGGGAGGGAGGAAGCAGAAAATCTGTGGGAAATAGAGAGCATAGGTCAATATCTCAAGAGACTGTGAAAAACATTATCATGTTTAAGTAAAGAATGTGATTTGCACCAGAAAAAAAGAAAATTGTTGCTATGTAACTGTTACCGTGTCAAAATGTAATGAGATGTGATCATATATACTGTTTTAAGTATGTATATTAATGTAAAGCTTTCTGATTTGTGCTGTCCTGTATTTTTTTGTGAAAAGAAAATAAAGTTATTAAAAATCGAAAATCGTCGCCCCCCAACCCCTGTTCTGCGCTGGAACGCCGCAGATCAGCTCCCCCCCTGGAGGAGGCTGTCAGTCAGGCGGAGTCGCTCTGGAACAGGTGCAGGCGGAGAAGGAGGCTGACGGTTGTTCAGAAAGCCCTTGGAGGAAGAGCTGTTGTGGTCAGTGGTCAGCCAGTCCACTTCCCCGAAACGGATGTCTGATGAAAGGCAGCGGCGTTGCATTGAGAACGGACCGAAGCTGCTCATGTTGTTATCCAAAGCAACTTACTTTGGGACCTGTTAACACAGCATGCTAGTGGGCCAGACTGTGTGCAGCTCTGCCCTCAAGGGTGCAGTAACGATGCCCCGCCTGGGACTCCAACCCACGACCCTGCAGATAACAAATCTGGGAGTTTTGAGCTCAACCGCTAATCCTCATTGCTCGAGATACCCCAATCAAATCTGTGGTATCCGCACCTCCAGTAACTGCCCTGCCGATATTGCAACCCAATTAATCCAGTTTTGGTTAATTGATTTGAGTTGCTGTCCTCTAGTGTCCTTGTCAAGTACTGCTGAGCCCAGCTGTGATTCACAAATCAGAGGGCCCTCTGTCTTCTTAATGTTGATCATAGGGTTAGACAGCTTTAATTGCTCTATAAACCCAAAGAAATTAGTCACATTCTACAGGGAAAGAGAGAGAGATCTGTGGGGGGGCAAACACAATGTCCACATTTTAGGCGAGGAAGAATGAGCAAGTCTGTGCTGCAGAAAAGTGTTTCTTTCTGCGCTTGACTCTGCATTGTCTAGTGTGTGAAACTGTGAAAATGGCCCTAATTCATTAATGCTTCTGTGTCTCTAGAGAGCACAGTCATTGCCAGACTAAGTACCTTAGGACTAACCTAGCAAGGACAGGTGAAGACCCAGTAGGTATTTCTGTTTGGCACTAAGGGCTACGGGCCTGAACAGAGTGTGGTCCTGTCGGGGGCTCGGCCAGATCCACACGTGCTTCCTGCACACCCGTCACCTTGGCACAAGGCCCGCAGACCGATCCCAACGCACCTGGAGCGAAAGGGCAGGGGAAGGACCGGAATCTGCGGCAGTGAATCAGAGGGAGCAGAGCCAGAAACAACAGGAACAACAGCAGCTACAGTCCCAGTGCAGGAGACCAGTCTGTTACAATAGGAGCTACAGTCCCAGTGCAGTAGAACAGTCCTGTTACGCTAGGAGCTACAGTCCCAGTGCAGTAGAACAGTCTGTTACAATAGGAGCTACAGTCCCAGTGCAGTAGAACAGTCTGTTACAATAGGAGCTACAGTCCCAGTGCAGTAGAACAGTCCTGTTACAATAGGAGCTACAGTCCCAGTGCAGTAGAACAGTCTGTTACAATAGGAGCTACAGTCCCAGTGCAGTAGAACAGTCTGTTACAATAGGAGCTACAGTCCCAGTGCAGTAGAACAGTCCTGTTACAACAGGAGCTACAGTCCCAGTGCAGTAGAACAGTCCTGTCACACTAGGAGCTACAGTCCCAGTGCAGTAGAACAGTCTGTTACAATAGGAGCTACAGTCCCAGTGCAGTAGAACAGTCCTGTTACAATAGGAGCTACAGTCCCAGTGCAGTAGAACAGTCTGTTACAATAGGAGCTACAGTCCCAGTGCAGTAGAACAGTCTGTTACAATAGGAGCTACAGTCCCAGTGCAGTAGAACAGTCCTGTTACAATAGGAGCTACAGTCCCAGTGCAGTAGAACAGTCTGTTACAACAGGAGCTACAGTCCCAGTACAGTAGAACAGTCTGTTACAATAGGAGCTACAGTCCCAGTGCAGTAGAACAGTCTGTTACAATAGGAGCTACAGTCCCAGTGCAGTAGAACAGTCTGTTACAATAGGAGCTACAGTCCCAGTGCAGTAGAACAGTCCTGTCACACTAGGAGCTACAGTCCCAGTGCAGTAGAACAGTCTGTTACAATAGGAGCTACAGTCCCAGTGCAGTAGAACAGTCCTGTCACACTAGGAGCTACAGTTCCAGTGCAGTAGAACAGTCCTGTCACACTAGGAGCTACAGTTCCAGTGCAGTAGAACAGTCCTGTTACAATAGGAGCTACAGTCCCAGTGCAGTAGAACAGTCCTGTCACACTAGGAGCTACAGTTCCAGTGCAGTAGAACAGTCTGTTACAATAGGAGCTACAGTCCCAGTGCAGTAGAACAGTCCTGTTACAATAGTTCGGACGCAGCTGCTGTTGTGGTGGTTTACAGGCAGAGAGAGCCTCCTGCTGGCAGCGCCAGGGAGCCACAGTAAAACTCTCTCTCAGCCAGGCCCTCACAATCACCAGTACACAGTCGCACAGGCACACTCGCACATAATCCTTCGCAGTGCACAAACACGGACCAGCATAGAAACATCCCAATCCCTCACTGATGTCTCTTCAAAATCCCCCTGGCTTAGAGCTGGGAAAAGCTCTCGGAATTTGCACTGATAAACACATTGACATCTGGGTCTGAAACCTTTCCTGTATTATTCAATGTCTGGAGAGTTTATTAGAGATTTGATTACATGGTAGATACTATTTTGGTAAAAAAAAAACATACAGATAAGCTCTCACAACTAGTCCACATCCCTGCCCACCAGCTGTGTTTGTTTTTGAGAAGAAAGTAATTCATTTGCAAACACACAGAAATACAGCATATGTGTTCTGGAGAGGTCAGAAACAGGAATGTGTGCACATGTGTGTGAGTGCACGTTTGTGTGCGTCTGGGTGTATCTGTGTGCGTGTATGTCTGTCTGTGTGTGTGTGATTGCATGTGTCTGCGTCTGTGTGTGTACGTTTGTGTGTCTGATTGTGCTTGTCTGGGTGTGTGTTTCTGTGTGTGTGTGTGATTGTTGGTCTGTGTGTGTAGGATACCGAAACCGTTTCGAATCCTGAACGAGTGTATGCACTGTTATTGCGTGAAAGGTCAAGCTGAAAGCATTTTGGGGGGGTGTTTTCTCTCCCACAGTGACGGTTCCACCCATGGGCAGCCGTCACTGGGATACGGGATACCTTTGGACTGGGAATTAACGATCTTCATGCCACAAACCGGGAGTGGCACCAGGAAGGGCCTGGTGTCCCTGCTCACCGGCGCTTGAAGGAGGAGGAGTAGGAGGAACAGAGCCTCCCTGGGCTTACCAGGTGTGAGGAAGAGCCCAGGTGAAGAAAACATTCCAGTTTCCTTCAGATTGGAGGCACATCAAAAATAACTCAGACATAGAATGGCCTCTATTTCTGAAATGCTTTTCATCCCAAAGAATCCTAAAGCATTTTACATACAGGATGGGACCCACTTCACCCTCCGAGAAGTTCAGGCGCAGGGGGGACCCCTGGCGTCCGAGTGCCTGTCGGAGCCATCACCGCCCCGCCTCCCAGCTCCTGCCTAAACCGCACCGCGGTTCCTCATCCCGCACAGAAGCGGTGATATTGCGAGGGCTGTTTTCTTTTTTAACCTTCGGTAACAACAACAACAACAACAACAACAACAAGGCGCGGGGGGGGTCTTAGCGGTAAAAGGCTGCCCCGTCTCCGCCAGCTCAAAAGCTCAGCCCCCGGCGCCTCCCCTCTCGCAGCACAGGGCGAATCGTAATGAGCTCCTGCGGCATCACAGCGCGTCTCCGCCCGCCGCGGCCACAGCTCGCACCCTGAGCGCAGCCGACAGGCAGCGGCGATTTCGGGGGGTCCTGCTCGGGTTGGGGTTCGCAAGCCGCATTCGCGTCCTTTGCCATCATCATCATCATCATCATCGTCGTCGTCGTCGACGTTGTTGTTGTTGTTGTAGTTGCTGCTGCTGCTGCTGTCGCTGTCCAACCCCCCCCCCCAAACGACGTCTTTTCCGTTGGCCTTGATGGCAAATGCGTGCAGGGAAGCCGGGGAAGAGACGCCGCTCCTGCTGACTGAAATCACCGTGTGAGGCGTCCGGCTCGGGGGGAGCAAGACGGCGGAAGCCATGGGGTTCCTGCACCAGCTGCACCTTCTGCTCTGGAAGAACGTCTCCCTGAAGCGGAGGGGGCCGGTAAGCGGAGTTAAATGAATATCGGCATTTTTTTTTCCCTCGCCCCACTGGCTTCACACGGCGTTATTCTCACATTCACTTCGCCTCACACCACCGCCAACAAAACCCCGACGACAAACTCCTGTCGGGGGACTCCGGGGCCTCGACGGGCGAGCGCGGCAGAGCCAGGGCGGCGGCGACCCGGGCCGCGGTGCGAGGAAGCCGGCGAGCGCCCCGGCTCCGTCCCGCCGACCGGTCCCCCAGCCGCGGGTCGCGAAGCCGGCTTTTCCCCTCGGTGTCTGGACGGGGAAAAGCTGTCATGTCCCCGCTGCCATTAGATGTTTGTTTGCGTTGACGCGGTTTTGACATGAACGTTATTCATGAGCGGCTAGTGAGCACAGTAAGGGGGCGTCTCGCCTCTTAATTAAACACTGGAACGACGGTCCTGCTAATTGGCACGACTGGCTTCGGCGAAGTCGTGTAGGAAGGGGTGGGTGTTGTACTGCAGAAATGCAGATGGGCTGAAATTGTTTCACGGGTTTGGCTCCAGTAAACGTCGCTGGCCCCCTGCGAGGTGTATTGGGGTGACCGGCCGTCCTGATGGCGGTGCGTCGGTTTTCACTCATGTTTACCACAAAAACACGGAGGAACCACCTGTAGTCGGCAATGCACCGCAGTATTTAATTATGAAATAATCATTTTTTACACCCCGGTGCCGGCCCGCTGTAGCGCGTCTATTAAAAGGGAGATGTGATCCAGTTGTGTTTTTTTTTTTAACGCTGTGTCTGACGCGTTGATTTTGTTTTTGTGTGTTTGTGTGTGTGTGTGGTGAAAACACAATATTCCACGTATTTGACGACGAGCTGAGCTACACACGGTCGCTGTCTGTGCTGAACGGGGAAGCGACTTTCCTTTTTTTCCTAGAGAAAACGCGTTTTTCCCTGGTCTCGCCCTCGTCGTCATCTCTCATTTTCTAGTTTTTACTAGCTGATAGGCGAGCCCCGTTAAGGCGTGTTATAGACCCCGGGAAGGTTCTGGAAGGTATATATGTTTTTGTATATATTTGTATTATATTTTTGACAAAGCTGGTGGTGATGGGGGGGTCACTCTTGTACTACAGAGAAGTCTTGTTCACCTTAAGGCGCTGGGATGTCCAAACCAAGAAAAAAAAACAGCGCTAGCGGCCTCTTCCCCAGCGCCGGCCATAAATTGTCCAGTTTTAGCTGTGCTGACAGTCTCCAGAAGGGAGGGTAAGCTACAGGACTCAGCCTGAGATATATGGACAGCGTGCTGATGATTTACTGGGCTTGGGAGTGGGAGCTGTGTAGCGCGCCTCTGTCCTTAGAGCCCTAGCCGAGCGGAGTATCGCACAACGCGCCTCAGACGTCTTCTGGGAGGCCTCTGGTGAGACATCAGCGTCTGTCTAGAAATGGGAGGCACGGGTAAGAGCCGGACCAGGACGCCGCTCGGTAGAGAGACGCTGGAGAGCTCCGTTTTCACCCTCTGTCTCCTCTTTGTCGGCAGAGGTGTCCGACTCCCGAGGCTTAGCGGTCTGAGCCATTCCGGGGTTTACCAGCTGCTGCCCTTGTGCAGTTTGGAGGGACAGGTCAATGTGCTATGCGCTGGTCGGGCCTTGTTTAAGAACGTGGTGCGCAGTTGTGGTCGCCGTGTCGCACGAGGGTTATGGCTGCTCGGGGATCAGCCGGAAGGAGAGTGACCGGATATCTTCCCGGGTTTTGAATGAACGCCAGCGGTCGTGTGGTCCTACACCGCCAGATGGAAGGAACTGAACCGCTGGCGGCGCCCGTCCAGCCTGCTTGAGCACAGAGGGGGACAGGCGAGGTGCTCAGGGCTCAAACTCCGCGCCACTCCACAGCCATTTCTCCCTGCTGATCGGCGCGTGTGTCTGATGGCAGCCAGAACTGCCTCTCCCCCAGAGCCTCAGCTCTAACCACTGTCCCACACTGCCTCCCTCTGCCTCTCCCCCAGAGCCTCAGCTCTAACCACTGTCCCACACTGCCTCCCTCTGCCTCTCCCCCAGAGTCTCAGCTCTAACCACTGTCCCACACTGCCTCCCTCTGCCTCTCCCCCAGAGCCTCAGCTCTAACCACTGTCCCACACTGCCTCCCTCTGCCTCTCCCCCAGAGCCTCAGCTCCAACCACTGTCTCACACTGCCTCCTTCACCCTCTCCCAGTGCCTCAGCTCTAACCACTGTCCCACACTGCCTCCCTCACCCTCTCCCAGTGCCTCAGCTCTCACCACTGTCTGCCTTGCCCTCTGATAAAAATGTCTCTTTAGGAGCAGATTAATGAAGCCTGTCTTCCTTCAGCACACGCTAATCCTGTCCTCATTTTTGAACCATCTAATGAAATATTTACCACTTTAATAAATATGAATTATTAATGCATCTAACATTTTCATTTTTATGTTTTTAAAAAAATCGCGTGTTGGTTTCAGTTTAGCCTGCACATGCTAATTAAGTGCCAAGTAGAGCTGTTCCTATAATCAGATGCCGGTTCGCATCCGTGTGTGGAGGAGTCAGACGGGCAGTCGTATCAGCACACGTGTGTGCATGCGGAGGAGTCAGATAGTGTATCAGCACACGCATGTGCGCAGGCAGAGGAATCGGATGGGCAGTGTAGCAGCACATGCGTGTGAGTGCGGAGGAGGAGTCAGATGGACAGTGTAGCAGGACACGCGTGTGCGTGCGGAGGAGTCAGATGGACAGTGTAGCAGGACATGCGTGTGCGTGCGGAGGAGTCAGATGGACAGTGTAGCAGGACACACGTGTGAGTGCGGAGGAGGAGTCAGATGGGCAGGGTAGCAGCACACGCGTGTGTGGAGGAGAGATGGGCAGAGAGTGCTCCACAGGCTCTGCTGTTGGTATCGCTAATGCCAGTAGAGATGTTGGAGTGTCGCAAGCCTCTGGGACTCTCCTTAATGAATCATTAATAGGCTGCTTGATGAAATGGTACAGTAGGTTGTGCAGCCGGCAGGTTGCAGGGTTTCACAATACAATGCAATCCAGGCTTATCCTGTGCTTTTAGAGTCTAGCCTGAAGGCCCCTTAGAGGAGAGAAAGTGCCACCTCCCGGAATCTGTCTTTTACTGGGGATTAGACGGGATGCAGATCCTCTGGGAGTGGGGCTGGTGCACACACTCCATCCTCTCAGCCTGTCCGACGTGGCACTTTCTCGCGATCGGCTCCTTAATTATTTAGGCGGCGCGGGGACGTGGGGATCAGGTATCGGAGCAGCCGATTGTGTCGCGGGCTGGGGTGGCTCCCGGGTTCCCGACGCCCTGCTGCTCCGCTCGGCTCGCCCCCTCACGAGAGTAACCCCACCCTCCTCCCGTCCGAGCAGCAGCCCGGGGAAAACATTCCTGAGCCCCGGGCGCGGAAGTGGAGAGCTCAGCTGTTTCTTTCGCTGCGTGTCTGCTGAGTCCACAAACAATCCTGTGACTTTCTTTTTTTAACGAAGAGAATGGGAAAAGGAGAAAGACGGGGACACAGCTGGGGAGGGATGGGAGAGGGAGGCCGGGAGGAGGAGACAGGAGCGGGCTCGGTCCAGGGCAGAGAGAGAGTCTGTGGAAGGGCGGCTCACAGGGAAAACTGGTTTCTTTGCTGTGTGTTTTTGTGTTAAAAAGAGGACGGCGTTAATCCATTCGGTCCTCCCCTGTGTCTGTGACTCCATGGCAGCAGGGCCTGTCCGGCCAGGTGACCTCAGCCCTTCAAACCCCACTTCTCGATCAAGGTGACAGGCTGCCTCCCGGGTCCGGTCCTAAATACACTTCCTCATAACTTCCAGTTTCGGTAATAATGGTTCATTGCATTTGTATAGTAAAGTTTATCCCAGAGTGTCCCCAGCTGAAGTGCTGCCCCCAGCTGGGGGACGCACAGCGGCCCCCCTGCACCGCAGATCAGGGGGAGGGGAGAGAAACTGCGGCCGCAGGTGGACAGAGGGGGACCTGTGGGGGGGAGCAGGACTGTCCAGCCCTGAGTGGACGTCAGTCTGGACACTGGGGTTCTGGATACAGGACAGGTGCAGCTCTGCTGGTCTGCAAGTGGGCTCAGTGCTCCAGTGTCCCAGGTCAGGGTGCAGCCCCAGCGCTCATGCAGCGTCCAGCAGGTCTCCACACCCAGGGCTGGGGCACAGGGGACTGGTGGAGCTGCCGTGCCAGCACAGGGGGGCAGAGGTCGTTGGCACAGTACCGCAGGGTGCCCCTCCCTGCTGCGGCCTTGAGATCAGGGTGTGCCTGGGCCTGCAGAGCACAGAGCACGTCAGGCAAGGTGAGGTAACAGGATGCACACAGTTCACCTGCGCGTGCACACACACACACACACACACACACACACACACACGCGCGCTACACCGCACCCACACGCTGTGCCATCTGTCCGTGCGGATGTGCTTTTGTGATAACAAGGCCATCTTTTGCGAACCGATCCAGTTTGAGAGAGAGAGAGATGACCTCAAACGCTCCAATCTGGTTAGTCCTCCTCCGTCTGCCTGGCAGCGCCGGGGGGAGAGGGGAGACTCGCTGATGTAAGGGAGGCAGTCGTTGGAGATAATTGTATTTGCTTCCTGCTGCAGTAAAGGCCTGGTTCTGCTTTTATGATGTCAATAGCCAAGTTTCAGGTATCTCAGTGTGGAGAGAGAGGAGGGACAGAGGGACAAGAGAAGGAGGAGAATTTAGAGGAAATTAATCTCTTTAGACTTGAGAAAAAGGATCCCCTTGTAGGAACTTCATCTCTTTAGTATTGAGCTAATGGGATTCACAGCTCAAAGTCTCTCCTTAGTCTTCATTTCAAAGAATCCCCTTGCTCTTGAGCAAAGCCTACAGGGAGATGTACAGGGAGCCCTTGTACAGCTTACAGCGAGCCCACAAAGTCCGAATCTGAGAAGACATTGGCCATGTTTGCCCGAAGGAACGTGCCGCGTGCCTGGTAGGCTTCACCCCGCCGTGTGTCGATTCTCCTTTAAGGATCCTTTAAGAAACGGCTGGGAGAGACTTTGGGATTAAGGTGACCGATGGATCTCCGCTCATTTGTAACCTTCCTTGAGTTCTTCAGGACCAAAGGAAACCGGGCGGTGGGGTTTGACTGATCTGATCATGTGTGCCCCCAGCTCCCCCTGCAAGGACTCTGGTGTTTGGGACAGTGGAGAAAAAGGGGCTCTTGTCGTTCTTCCCTGATTTTTGATTTTTTTTTTTGCGTTCTGCGTGTTTTACACATAACCCCAGTGTTTACAGCCCTGGCTGCTCATAACTGTGCCTTTGTTCCGGGCTCAGGGCCCCATTGTGCTTTGTGTCAGCCGGTTAAAGGGCTGCTTGTCTGTCCTGAGCTCCGCCCAGAGAAAGGGGAAAGGTGTGCTGCCCCTCTGTCTTCCCCTGCGGGGGGGGCTGGGGACCGGCTCTGGGGCGCAGAGAGATCCCAGAGCCCCTGGCGGCCTCTTCCAGGGGGGCCCGGCCTGTGGCGGCTCCCCATCGTCAAGCCTGACCGGTCAGTGACCTGCGCGCGCGTGCGTGTGGGTATGTCTTGCAGAAAGGAGAACAGAATCCTGCAAGCAGCGTCTAACCCCCTAGCACTGCTCAGGCTCGCTTTTAAAGTCTTGAAATCGCCTTCATTGCAAAGCAGTGCTTGGATTTTGTTGTGCGTTAACCCTGGTCTTGCCTGAGTAAAAAAAAAAGTTTGCTATTCGTGATTTTTCACGAGTACGAGTGAGGAGGTGGGCAGTTTGAATCCCAAACGCTTGCCGCCCGTCAGCGTTCATTTCCAAAGCCTTTCGCCCCGGGGCGCAGTCTGCCCTCGAGATCCTGAAAACGTTTGCATCGCGCTGAAGGTGCTAAACGATTTGGAGGTGCGACGGAGATCCAGCTGGCGTTTGTGTGACGTGAGCACAGGCTGAGGTGGGGCTCGCTGGGTCCGTGTGTCGCGGCACGCGGTGACCCTGTCCGTCCGTCTGTCCGCAGTGGGTCCTGGCCTTCGAGATCTTCATCCCCCTGGTGCTCTTCTTCATCCTCCTGGGGCTCCGGCAGAAGAAGCCCACCATCCCCGTGAAGGAAGGTAAGGGAAAGGGGGGCCGTGTAGGGGCAGGAGAGGTGGAGAGGGGCGCAGAGCCCCAGATAATCGGAGAGGAGGAGAGGAGAGACTGTGACTTTGGCGTACTGGGCTAGTAATACCCCCTCGATGTGACTCCATGCGCCCTGCCTTATCGCACTTCCTTTTCTACCTGGGGAGGGTCCAGGGGCTCCCCAGAATTAAATGGGAGAATATCCCCCCCCACCCCCCCCCCAAGATCGGCGCATTCTCCAGGCCCTTGGTGCGTGAGTGTGAGTGTGTCCTGGGATGGACTGGCCCTGGTGTGAGTGTGTGGCCCTGTGAGGGATTGGCGTCCCTTCCAGGGTGTACCCGGCCTTGTGCCCATTGCTTGCTGGGATAGGCTCCTGCTACACCCCCCCAAGTCTACTGCAAGTGCTGTGGGCCTGAATTCAGTTCTGATTTTACTGCTTTCAAATTAAGCAGCAGCAGTTTTGTTCGGCGTTGAAACTGGGGGGTCTACTGTATATTGAGAGGTCCTTCCTGAAAAGCGGAGTCCCCCGTTCCTGTTCTTTGTGAAAAGACGAGCTGCACCTCTGCCCCCCGAGCAGGCAGGTCCCGCTGTGAGGCCGCGCAGGTCGGTCAGGCGCTCTGTGGGCAGTTGAAAAATGTCCCTTTCCGGCCATCTGGACGTCGGCGGCCACAGACGGAGAGCGATTTTCACGTGGGATGTGTGTGTCTGTTCCGCCCAGACGAGTGAAGCCTTTCGACGACGTTGTTTTCTCCGTCATTAGTATTGATTTATCTGTTTGCTTATTTGTCTTTTTTTTTTTTCTCCTTTTCCTTCTCGTTTTTTTGTGCTCCCTTTCCCTTTTATTTTTTTTTGTTTCCAAACGTCGACACTAAAAAAACAAAATGTTCTGTTTTTTCCGGTCCTCTGGTTTCTGTCTCTCTGCTCGGTGCTTGTCCCTCCTGCATGCCATCCAGTCTGTAAGTTTCCGCTGATATCTTTTCATTAAGCTTCGTTCTGCCCCCGATTTCTTCTCTTTCTTTTCTAACGTGGGTGGACCTTTTCCGAGTGGCAGTGGAAACTGGGGTGCAAATGCCTGGCTGGGTTACCCCCACCCCCCCGTCCCCTCTCCCTTGCTCCGTGTGCCTGTGTCTCTCTCTCTCTCTCTCTCTCCCTTCCTCCTGTCCGTCACCAGGCCAGGGAAGTTTTAACAAGCTTTGAAATCTGCTGGCTAATCTCGTCCTTCTAATTTGGCTAATGCTGCAGACCCCCCGCAGACAGCAGGGTGGGAGGGTATTAAACACGCAGGCTGGGGGGGGGGTGATGCTCACGCTGTAGAAAAGAGTCCATTTAAAGACAGGCAGAAGCATCGCTAGCTTGCTCACTGGTGGCGAGAAAACATCCCAGGCTGCAGGGGGCGCTGTGGCGGGGAGCCTTTGGCAGCCCCGCTCCCTGCACTGGCTGGGGGGCGGCAGGGGGAACCCAGCCACGAAAAAGCCAGCTGGCTGCCTGTTTGATAACGCCCGTTGTAGCGCCCCCCTGGTGGTAGAGTCTATGAACTGCAGCAGCAACAGCAGCCCCACCTGACTCTGTCTGCAAGCCCTGCCCCGTCTGTCCCTCTCTCCTCTGCTCCTAACGGCATCCCACTGACTGGGTCTGGTTCACTGATCTACTGGGTTCTGGGCTTTCGGTGGCTGATCCACTGATACTCATTCTAACACTTTGAATAACTTTGCAGCTGGTTGTCTTTGGCGTTGGACCCCGGGGGGACACAGGTGTCAGAGACGCATGTTCCAAGAACGGATATGACTCCCACTGCACGGCTGTTTCATCCAGTCCGGGTTTTCTGAACTACCGGCTCTTGTGTGGAATCCTGCACCCGGTGTGGGAAATTTACAGTGCACTACCTTGTTTAGATTTAGAATCTAAACATTGCTAGACAACCACAACCACAAGTACTCAGTAAGGCTGCTTTTCTCTGTTGTCGGTACAAATCAATCCGTGAGTTTGCAACCAGTAAAACCTGGAATGGGCTGTGCTGCTGTGCATCTGGGGTCTTATCCTGTTCCCTCTGTATTAGCATGGACTAAGATTATAGCTGTTCCAAATTATGAAGCCATTGGTGCAGTTTCGCTGAAATAACCAGGAGAGAATCTTCCTGACCTGTTGCACATGGAGGACACACCTGTTGATAGTCTTTATTTCAGCACGATTGTCCACATGATTCTGTCGTCTTTCATTGAGAAACTAGAGTTAAAGATGTTACAGTTAAAGCCACAGTCAAAGCTGCTGTATCTGACCTCGGCCTGCTCTTCCCAGAACTGCCCCCGAGATGTCAAGGTAGAAAGCAGGGAAAATCTGGATCCGAGATGAGACCTGTGTCCTCCTGGGTCCTCCCATCTTTGCTCCGATTTAACAACCTCTGATCTGTGATGGCTCTCTCTCCTCCCCCTTCTCTTTCTCTCGTTCCCTCAATCTCTCCCTCTTTGGGTCCGGGTCTGTTTCTCTCCCCTTCTTGGTCCCTCTCCCTCTTTCTCTCCTGTGTTTCCCTCCTCCTTCCTGTCTCTACTTCCTTCCCTCTCTCCTCCTTCCTCTCCCTCTCCGTCTCTCCTCCTTCCTCTCCCTCTCCCTCTCTCCTCCTTCCTCTCCTTCTCCATCTCTCTCCTCCTTCCTCTCCTTCTCCCTCTCTCTCCTCCTTCCTCTCCCTCTCTCCCTCTCTCCTTCCAGCGTTCTACTCTGCCGCCCCTCTGACCTCGGCCGGGATCATTCCCATCATGCAGTCCCTGTGTCCGGACGGCCAGCGGGACGAGTTCGGCTTCCTGCAGTACAAGAACTCCACGTGAGTGTGCCCCCGCGTCTCTCCGCGCTGCTCCCCCCAGCGGGCCGGGCCGGGCCCGTCTCGGAACCGTGTAAATCGAAGATCCCAGAAGAAAAAACCCGGAGCTGGATTCTGGCACGCGGAGTTTGAACGGAAAAACCCGTCTCGCCTCACCCTCTGCCCCCCCCCCCCTCGGTCCCGCAGGGTCACCCAGCTCCTGGAGCGGATCAGCGAGGTGGTGGAGCAGAACCACCTCTTCGACCCGGACCGGCCCGGACTGGAGGAGGAGCTGGAGTCCCTGCGCCACCACCTGGAGAGCCTGGGCTCCGCGCCCAGCGGCCTGGAGGGCGGCTTCAACACCAGCCGGGGTGAGTCCGGTCCGGCAGTCCGATCCGTCTCGCCTTTTGGCATCCACGCGGCTGATGAGCCACCTGTGCTGCAGAAGCAGAAGGAGAGAATGTAGCTTGTGTGTCATCTCATTTTAATGCCGTATCGGGCTGCAGAGGATGCAAATATATTCAAGCTTAAGCACCAGGCTCAAAATAGCCAGAGTGGGATGAGGTGCAGACTTCATGGGAGACACATTTGCATCTGCAAACACCAGTGGACGCTGATCAGCTACCTTTACACAAAAGCCCATATAGCGCCCTCTGGTGGGTTCTGGTCTGGTCTAGTGGGAGCCGTTTCGTTTGTGGTTCTGTCTGCGCTTGTGGTTTCCGGAAGCAGCCTGTGCAGGAAACAGGTGCCTGCGCAAATCGT
This sequence comes from Lepisosteus platostomus, assembly GCF_059453375.1. Taxonomy (NCBI): domain Eukaryota; kingdom Metazoa; phylum Chordata; class Actinopteri; order Semionotiformes; family Lepisosteidae; genus Lepisosteus; species Lepisosteus platostomus. Next base: position 2,184,997 of record NC_142631.1, read on the forward strand.
GGGAATAGGAGCGCCCTTCCTGTCTTCGCAGTCCCCGAGCTCTGCACCCCCTGCGCTGAATCGGGGGGCGCCGCTCTGCACCCCCTGCGCTGAATCGGGGGGCGCCGCTCTGCACCCCCTGCGCTGAATCGGGGGGCGCCGCTCTGCACCCCCTGCGCTGAATCGGGGGCGCCGCTCTGCACCCCCTGCGCTGAATCGGGGGCGCCGCTCCGCACCCCCTGCGCTGAATCGGGGGGCGCCGCTCCGCACCCCCTGCGCTGAATCGGGGGGCGCGGCTCTGCTGCTGCGCTGAATCGGGGGGCGCGGCTCTGCTGCTGCGCTGAATCGGGGGGCGCGGCTCTGCTGCTGCGCTGAATCGGGGGGCGCCGCTCTGCTGCTGCTGCGCTGTGTGTGGACTTGGTCCTTGCTGTGATCTCCTACTTTATGCCCCGTGCTGCGCCACGCCTCTCCCCTCCTTCAGCTCAGAGCGCCTCGGGTTCGACAATCCTGACCACAGCAACGCAACACCCAGGCGACACAACCACACAGACCCAGCTTTCCCCGAGCCACTCGCACACTGAAGTGAGTCGACCTCCTCATGTAGATGTAGCCTGATGCCTCTCCCCACCCCCCACTCTTCAATCCGCCTGTAGGGGGGCACCGTCACCAGGCAGCGCAGGGGTGTATCCCCCTGGGCGGGGAGTGCGTTTTTCTGGGTGTTGCGGCCGGCTCCAAATTCGGTTGCTCGCGCGCGTGCCAGCACGTTCCAGCGGGGCACGGGGCAGGAGATCTGCTGCCTCAGCCAGGGCGGCGCTTCGGGTGGCAGGCTCCAGGTGGCCTGGAAAAAGGCCGGCCTCAGCAGAACAGGCCCGTCGGAGCTGAGCCACAGCTGCACGCCTGCCTCTGTGATGGAGCGCGCCCGCTGTCCGAAGTGCTAACCCTGAGAATCCGTGGCGCGGGTTGGGATCTGAGTGAGGGCTGAGTTCTCCTTTTGGGGAAACTGCAAAACGTTTCACGGCACTCCGCGGTATCAGTGCTGTCATTTAAAGAATGCATTTTCTGTTTCCGCGCTGTCTCCTCCGTTTCTGATTCTTGTCGTCTCTCGGCCTAGTCAGACACTGGGTTCGTGTGTGTTGTCTTTTTAGGTCCTGGTAGCACTCCAGTTTGTGTTGTGTGTGTGTGTGTGGGAGGCAGAGTTGTGCGTCTCGCGTTGCAATGTGGTGGACTCTGGGTTGGGGCGCTTCGGCGTTGCGGTCCGGAGGCTGGCTGGCTGGTGTCCGCGTTCCCCCTGACTCCCTCCTCTCCTGCCTCCCTGTGCCAGGGTTCACGCTGGGCAGCGTGCTCCGGGACCAGGCCGTGTTCCAGCAGTTCCTGGTGCGGAATCTCTCCCTGTCCAACGACACGGCGGCCCTCCTGCTCTCCTCGCCCATCAACCTCAAGGAGGTTGGTCTCACCCCCCCCCCCCCCCACCTCTCTAACCCCAGCCTAACCCTCCCTCTTCAGATCTTTCTTGACGTGACCGGTGAATTACAGTGCTGGCACATCGTTGCATGAGGGTGAGGATGAGGATGAGGGCTTTGTCATTTGGGAGGCGGGCTCTGTGACAGGAGGTCACACGCAGGGCTGCAGCTCTGTGGCATTTCCTCCCCCAGTGGGGTTGGAAACTGTTCAGAACCTGGCAGCTGTGGGAATGTCTGGGATTGATTTGTCGTTTTGGGGAGCGTTTCTCTAATCTCTCCTCGGTGCAGGGGTGCAGCCTGACCTTTGCCCCTTGCGATCTATCCATCCAGCTGACCGGTCTTCCTCTCTCCCTCTCTCCCTCCCTGCAGGTGTACAACCTGATCTTCGGCTCCTACCCAGGAGGCCGGGCGGCCCGGACCGACAGGGCTTCATGGGAAGGGTACAGTCCTGGAGAGGAGGTCCTGCACCTGGAGGTTTGAACGCTGCACTGTTGCCCGCAGAACTGCCCTGTTGCCCCTCTAAACCCAGCCTTTGCTCATTGAGTTGCCCTTTTCCCTCAGAACCTTACCTTTGCCTGTGAAATTATACTGTATAAAGGCGCCGTCGTTCGGATGGGACATAAAACCGAGGTCCTGACTCTCTGTGGTCGTTAAAAATCCCAGGGCGCTTCTCTAAAAGAGTAGGGGTGTTACCCCGGTGTCCAGGCCGAATTTCCCCCCTGGTCTTTACCAGTCATGGCCTCCTAATAACCCCCCTCTCTGAACTGGCTCCATCACTCTGCTCTCCTCCCCACTGAGAGCTGGTGTGTGGGGAGCGGACTGGTGCATCATCCAGGTGGGGCTGCACACTGGTGGTGGCAGTGGGATTCCCCATTACCTGTATGGCACTTTGAGTGAAGTGTCCGGAAAGGCGCTATATAAGCGTAAGCAATTATTATTAATTATTATTATTACCTTAAGAACAGCTTTATAGCTGCCTGCCTGCCCTTAGAACCGGCCTGTGTGTAATCCAGCCTGCCCTGTTGCCCCTCGAGTTGCCTCGCTGCCCTCAGCTCTGCTCGGCTCTGTTACCCTGGGAAGGACCGGTTCGCCCTCAGTCCTGCCCCGAGCTGGGCTCTGGCTTGACGACGTCTTTGCGCACCGGGATTGTGAGGACTAAGTGTCTCCCCCCCCCCCCCCCCCCCGTCAGGAGCACCTCCTGGGCGGCTGGCGCGGTGGCGCGGAGAGGGGCCTGATCCACAAGGCGCTGCGAGACCCGGCGCGGGTGGCTGGCCGGCGGGCTCTGCTCCGACTGCTGTCCCAGGCCCTGGGCCTGGCGGGGGCCGGGGCAAGAGGTCAGGGCTACGACCCCCAGGGCTTCAGAGAGATTGAGGTCAGCCGCCGCCCCCCCCCCCCCCACAACACCCCGCCCGTCCCGTCGCCGCGGCGCCGTGCGGCCCCCCCCGCGTCACGCCCGCCCTGCGGCCGTTCTCGTTCTCCCAGAACGTCCTGCTGACGGGGGCGATGCTGGAGCTGCTGACCTGCGGGGAGGGCGGGGATCCCAGCGAGCTGCGGCGCATCCTACTGGTCCCCGAGAGGCAACAGGCGCGGGTGCAGGCCTATCGGAGCGCGGTGTGCGGCGGCGGGGCGGGGCAGCGCGAGCAGCGCTTCCAGGAGATGGGCCGGGAGCTCCGAGAGCAGATCGACACGCAGAGCGTCATCGACAAGGTGCGGGCGCGTGCAGACGTCGCCCCTCCCCCTCCTTACTTGCTCCCTGCCTCCTCTTTTCCTGCTCGCCCCCGTTCCTCTCATCTGTCCTCTCCCTCGCAGCTGAAGCTGGGGCAGGGGAACAGCTCCGGCGCGCAGTCGCACCTGGGCGCCCTCCTGCAGGACCTGGCGGACGTCGAGCGGCTCCTGAGGGACGTGGACCTGCTGTCGGCCCTGGCCAAGCTGCTCCCCAAGGGCGCCTGCGCCGGGCACCAGCCCCCCCCGCCGGCCAACGGCACGGCCTGGGGCGGCAACGGCACCGCGGCCTGGCCCAACGCCACCGAGGCCCCCAGCGAGGAGGGGGCCGCAGGCGTGGGCGGGGAGAGCCCCCCCTCCCAGTTCTCCGCCTTCGTGCAGCTGTGGGCCGGACTGCAGCCCATCCTGTGCGGGAACAACAGGTGGGGTGCACTTGCACGCAGGAGGGCGGTGTCGCCCCCTGCTGGATACTGGTGATGTCAGCGCCCTGCTGCTGCTGCTGCTCATTTGTGTGGGTAGCCAGCTGCAGTGTCTTTGAATAAGTCAGAGAACTTCATAAGTACGCCCAGTGCTCTGTGAAAATTGTGTGTGTGTGTAAGATTGTGTGACCCTGGGTGCTGTGTTGTTGTGGTCAGGATCATCGAACCCGAGGCGTTGAAGCAGGGCAATATGAGCTCACTGGGCTTCACCAGCAAGGAGCAGAGGAACCTGGGGTTGCTGGTGCACCTCATGACTACAAATCCCAAGATCCTGTACTCCCCCGTGGGGTCAGAGGTTGACAAGGTCATCCAGAAGGTGGGTCGAGCGCTTTATGGATGCTGGGTGGTTTACTTGGGGTTGCACACATTGCGCAGGAGGGGAAGTATTAGTTAATGCACAACAAGGAATGTCTTGTCTTCAGGCTGATGAACCAGTAAATTGGTCAGTTTTATCCCTTGCTGGCTTTCTCCGGCATATCTCGCAGTTAGACCTGCAACAGGACGGTGCTTAATGGGGTACAGTACATAGACTTGACTTTTCAATAATTTGTCTACTATAGTATGTCCTGAATTTTAAGAGGCATTGTTGGTACATAGTTTTTGCTTTAAGCTTTTTTTTTCTATACGGAGCTAGAAAAAGCAGATTTGAATTGTGTAGCAGACTGAAGTTAAGTCTCACCCTGTCTCTCTGCTGACTCCCACAGGCCAACGAGACATTTGCGTTCGTGGGGAATGTGACTCACTACGCCCGCGTCTGGCTCAACATCTCCGCAGAGCTGCGCACCTTCCTGGAGGAGGGGAAACTGCAGAACCGCATCGCCTGGCTGCAGCAGGTCAGACTGGGCCGGGCTGGACCGGGTTCGAACTAGATGGGGCAGAACTGATTGGAGTTGAGGTGGGCCAGACTGGGTCGGGCTGGACCGGGCACGAACTCGAGCTAGATGGGGCAGGACTGATTGGGGATGAGGTGGGCCAGACTGGGTCAGGCTGGACTGGGCACTAACTTGAGCTAGATGGGGCAGGACTGATCGGGGATGAGGTGGGCCAGACTGGGTCGGGCTGGACTGGGCACGAACTCGAGCTAGATGGGGCAGGACTGATCGGGGATGAGGTGGGCCAGACTGGGTCAGGCTGGACTGGGCACTAACTTGAGCTAGATGGGGCAGGACTGATTGGGGATGAGGTGGGCCACACTGGGTCAGGCTAGGCTAGCTCGAGCTGGACAAATCCGAAATGGATCAGAACCGTATCGAAGAGCATCGACTAGCCCTGGCCCTGTCATACGGTGATGGATTGCACAGCACTGCCCTGGTTTGAGCAGGGAGCTTCGTCGGCGTGCGTTTAGGCTGCAAAGAAACAAGTGAAGGTTAGTTCCACGCTGAAAGAAGGACGAAGAAACGCAGATTCAAACGCTGGTGGGAGGGAGAGAGAGGAGGGTGGCGGGGATATCAAGCACAGAACAGAGGACAGAGCCGGGGACAAACGGAGATCTGGGGGAGAGAAGTGAGAAGCTGAGATCTGCAAACAAACGGGGAGGTTTGCAGTAGAATTGTTTTTTAAACTTCTTCAGCGATGAAAAGATTTATAAACAGAACGCGTCCCGAACAGCAAAATAAACGTTTGCCTTCATCTTTTGTTTTTGTTACATTACCTTTTTACATGTAAAATAAACTCTTTACAGCATTGGGAGGGGTATACAAGAAAATACAATTGTTTAATAAACACAACAGACAACAACAGAAATATTACTGTACATTCTCTCATACAGCGAAATCGGGTCTGAACTGATGAACTGATTCCATGTTTCCCAGTATTTGCTAAACCTCTCTGCCTGTAACCCGAGAGAAAAAGTTATCTTTTCCATTCTCTAGATTGCACAACATGAACCCATTGCTCATGTGTTGGAGTGCAGCAGAAGTTTTGATAAAAAGCCTCTCCATTCATTTACGGGTCAGCTTTTCACACTTATGTCCTGTTCCTTTTCCTGCATTTCAGCGTGGGAAAACCCTTCACCTGTTCCAGGACTGTGCTGTCCCGTCGTGCTCCTTTGCAGTGACCTGACGACCCTTGACTCTCGCCCCCCTGTGTTCCCACAGTTCGCCTCCGACCTCCGCAGGCATCCCGAGCTGCTGAACGCGTCCGACAGCGAGATCCTGCGCAGCCTGGCGGACGGGAACTTCACCCTGCCGGACACGCGCACCCTGCTGGAGCAGCTGGACACCATCGACAACGCGGCCTGTGGCTGGACCAGCTTCATGTCCAAGGTCAGCCTGACGCTGCCTGACCACAGCCCCGAGCTGGGCGAGCAGGGACAGCGCCCTGTCTCTTTCTTCCCCTGTTCGTCTCTTCATACCGGGCTCTCTCAGTGCATACCTCTCTCTCTCTCTGCCTGCTCAGGTCTGTCTTCCTCTCTGTGTCCCTGTCTGTCTGAGCTGTCTCTCTCTCTGCCTGCTCAAGTCTGTCTTCCTCTCTGTGTCTCTGTCTGTCTGAGCGGTCTCTCTCTCTCCTCTTCTCTGTGTCCCTGTCTGTCTGAGCTGTCTCTCTCTCTGCCTGCTCAAGTCTGTCTTCCTCTCTGTGTCTCTGTCTGTCTGAGCTGTCTCTCTCTCTCTTCCTCTCTGCCTGCTCCAGTCCTTCCAGTCGTTCCCGGTGTGCCCTGTTTCCGCTCTGTGTCTGCCTGTCAGATTCAAACTCAAGAGAGCTTCATTGACAGGAAAGATGAATTAAGGTGTTGCCAGAGCAGAAAAGGTTCACAGAATGACGCTGACAGTAAAAACATATTGCATGATGTTTTACGGCTATTGTATCTGTCTGTGCCAGGTGAGTGTGGATATCTTCAAGGGCTTCCCCGACGAGGAGAGCATCGTTAACTACACTCTGAACCAGGCCTACCAGGACAACGTGACCGTCTTCGCCAGTGAGTAACTCAGCACCCCGCTCAGACACTGTGGGCCCCCCGAGACCCCCATCCTCTGACAGATAAATCGTGTGGACTCGTCTGCTGGTGACATTTTTGATGGTTCTTTCCAACATAGATTTTGCTTTATTATATACACCCGATTCCTGGTAGCTCCAGCTGTGCGGTTTTTTACACCTCGGCTCGCTGCTTCAAACCCTGTGTCTGCGCACGGGGGAGAGCGAGGCCGCGGGGGCAGATTCCTCCCCCCCCCCACCACCTCTGAGTCTCTTCGCACATCATGGGCTACACAGACAGCCCCCGGACAGGGGGATCCTGGGAGGAGAGGCTTGTCACTCGCTGATCAGATCACCTGGGTGGCCAGAGGGGGGCGCTGTGTCACCGAGACACTGGACCCACCCTGCAGGGCAGCACCCAGCCAATTATGTGCTGTTGTGTGGGGCATCTTGGGTCACACTGGGCTAGCGGCATGACCCAGACTCAAACCCATGTTCGTAGGGCTCAGCCTGCCTTCAGCCAAGGCACTCAGGAGGCCCTTATTGCAGTTGTTTGCTGTTAAGTGGTATCCATCAGACGTGCTGCCGGGCCGCTGTCTTCTCAGTGCTGATTCCTCTTCTGCTGTTTCTCTCTTGCCCCCCTGCTCTCCCTGAACCTCCTCCCCAGGCGTGATATTCCAGACCAACAGGGACGGGTCCCTGCCTCCCCACGTCCTCTACAAGATCCGGCAGAATTCCAGCTTCACGGAGAAAACCAACGAGATCCGCCGGGCGTACTGGAGGCCAGGGCCCAACACCGGGGGGCGCTACTACTTCCTTTACGGCTTTGTCTGGATCCAGGGTACAGCCATGGCTTGTAACTGTGTTTGCACAGTGTTTTCTTATCAGCATTTAGTGCAGCTAAATGACAACACCGCAGCTGTTGATCCAGTATGTGTCGCAGCCTGTGACGCAAGTTTCTAAATATATTGCGCTTGATAAAAGGTTACTTTGCCCAAGACAAAAGCAGAATATAAAAAAAGCTTGCAGGTCAAAAACTTGAGGGGAATCAGGTTTCCAACTGATCTGCTTAATAAACTGTAAACTATATTGTTGTTAACAAAAATGGAAGCTTCTCGCACGCGGGGAAGTCTGACTGCAGGTCAGGATACTGGCTGGTCCTTTTCCTACACTTCCTTGACCTTTATTCCACCACCGGAAGGAATACAGCGCTGTGTGCTGTGCAGTATATAAAGCTGGTAATGACGCCCCCTGTAGTTGCTGCAGTGAGTTACAGCAGGGGGTGCTGGGATCAAGCTGGCCACTGACGCAGCGCTGTGTGTTGTCCAGACATGATGGAGCGCGCCATCATCAACACCTTCGTGGGGCACGATGTCGTGGAGCCGGGGAACTACGTCCAGATGTTCCCCTACCCTTGCTACACCAGAGACGAGTAAGTGCTTTTGATCCCAGGATCTCGTCCATCCGTTTCCCCCGAAATAAGTCGAACGGCTGAGGAAGTCCTCTCCTCTCTTGCCTAGTTTCCTGTTCGTTATCGAGCACATGATGCCCCTGTGCATGGTCATCTCCTGGGTCTACTCCGTCGCCATGATGATCCAGCACATCGTGGCCGAGAAGGAGCACCGACTCAAAGAGGTCAGTCAGCCTGTGCCACGGTCTGCCTGTCCACAGGTCAGTCGGCCGGTCAGTCGATCGGTCCGTCCTTCCACAGTTCGGTCTGTTCGTCCACGGTCTGCCTGTTTTTTCTTCCTGGCTGCCCACCTGGGTCTTTTGGTCAGCAGTCCGTCTCTTCATCCTCCCACGAGTCAGCGTGTCTGTCCTTGCTCTGTCTCTCTGTCTGCCTGTCTGTCTGACCAGTACATCCACAGGTGGGTCGATCTGTGTGTCCACAGTCCCGTCTGTCCATCCCCGTGTGTGAGATGCCTTATGAGTGTGTCCGAATTCGGAGTCCCTGCAGTGCCAACTCTCTCTCTCTCTCTGTGCCCCGCAGGTGATGAAGATGATGGGCCTGAACAACGCGGTGCACTGGGTGGCCTGGTTCATCACCGGCTTCGTGCAGCTGTCCATCTCCGTCACCGCGCTCACCGTCATCCTCAAATACGGCAAAGTGCTGCTGCACAGCGACCCCTTCATCATCTGGCTCTTCCTCACCGTCTACGCCATCGCCACCATCATGTTCTGGTACTGACTGCCCGCTGGCCTCGCCCTCTGTCTGCTCGGAGCTCCCTGCCAGGATCTCTGCCGTCCTGCCCTGTTAATGACTTGTGGTCAAGCAGGAGGCTCTGTCTGTCTGTCCTCCCCCAGCAGGGCTGGGACTGTGTGTGTGTGTGTCTCTGTCTGTCCTCCCCGATCAGGGCTGTGTGTATGTGTCTCTCTGGGAGTGTTTCTGGTAACTAACTGGTTCCGATATCTTCCACCCTCCCTGTCCCTCGGTGCCCTGCCCCCTCTGGCAGTTTCCTGGTGTCGGTGATCTACTCCAAGGCCAAGCTGGCGTCGGCTTGCGGCGGGATCATCTACTTCCTCAGCTACGTGCCCTACATGTATGTGGCCATCCGCGAGGAAGTGGCGCACGACAAGATCACCGCCTTCGAGAAGTGCATTGCGGTACGGCGCGGCCCAGCTCCCGGCGCGTCCCTCCGTCTCTCCTGCCCGTCCTCGGGATTTCCTCCGCTAAATCCCTTTCCCTCCCTCCCTCTCCCCAGTCCCTCATGTCCACCACGGCGTTCGGCTTGGGCTCGAAGTACTTCGCCCTCTACGAGGTGGCGGGAGTGGGCATCCAGTGGCGCACTTTGAACCAGTCCCCTGTAGAGGGCGACGACTTCAACCTGCTGCTGTCCATGGTGATGCTGATCATCGACGCCGCTGTCTACGGCGTGCTCACCTGGTACATCGAGGCCGTGCATCCTGGTGAGAGGCGCCGGACGCTGTTGGGAATCCCACGTGGATAGAGTGGGGGGGATATACACACCGGGAAATGTGGGAATGCACCGCCGAAGCGATTTCTGAAAAACAATGCCAGTCGTACATCGTTTTGCTGAACCTCCCCTCTCTCCGTCTCGCAGGGATGTACGGTTTGCCCCGCCCCTGGTACTTCCCCCTGCAGAAATCCTATTGGCTGGGCAGTGGGCGTGTGGAGGCGTGGGAGTGGCCTTGGGGGGGCGGGGCCAGGCTCAGCGTCATGGAGGAGGACCAGGCCTGTGCCATGGAGCATCGCCGATCTGGTATGCACTCCTTACTCACCGCTAACACGCTGGATGCTCACTTTTAAGTCCCTAGAATGTGCAGGGACATGGTGTGGAAGTAACTGTGCTGGTCAGGTCCAGGGGCTACATGCCGGATTAGTCCACATCAGATGATGTGTGATGATGTGGATGAACCCGGAGTGGCAGTCCGATCCTGGGCCGTCTCCCCTGAGCCCCCCCCTGCCTGTGTCTGTGTTCCAGAGGAGACCCGGGGCATCGAGGAGGAGCCCAGCCACCTGCCCCTGGTGGTCTGCATCGACAAGCTGACCAAGGTCTACAAGACGGGCAGCAAGCTGGCCCTGAACAAGCTCAGCCTGAACCTGCACGAGAACCAGGTCGTCTCCTTCCTGGGGCACAACGGGGCCGGCAAGACCACCACCATGTGAGCTGGTGCCGCCCGTCTGGGGGTCTGGCCCCTGTCTGTGTCTCACTCTGCTCGTCCGGCACTGGGCCAGCTCTTTCATCCTCTCGCTCTGTCCCCGCTGTCTGTGTGTTCCCCTGTTGGTCAGTCTGTCTGTGGTCACTCTGTCCCCTCAGTCTGTGTGCTGTCTTGTTGGTCAGTCTGTCTGTGGTCACTCTGTCCCCGCTGTCTGTGTGCTGTCCTGTTGGTCAGTCTGTCTGTGGTCACTCTGTCCCCTCAGTCTGTGTGCTGTCCTGTTGGTCAGTCTGTCTGTGGTCACTCTGTCCCCTCAGTCTGTGTGCTGTCCTGTTGGTCAGTCTGTCTGTGGTCACTCTATCCCTTCTGTCCACCTGTTGTCCTGTTGCCTTTGTCACTTGTTGGTGCTTTTGACTATTTTGACCCCACTGGGCTCACTTATAGTTTTAAGAGAAAGAGCATGAGGTCTGATCTTCTGTGAGTGTGGCAGCATGCTGGACTGAAATGGTGAGATTGCAGCTCCTTCTTAAGCTGAGTCAACACCTGACACTCTGCCCGTGTCTGCAGGTCTATCCTGACAGGCCTGTTCCCCCCCACCTCGGGCTCGGCCACGATCTACGGCCATGACATCCGCACGGAGATGGAGCGCATCCGGCAGAACCTGGGGATGTGTCCGCAGCACAACGTGCTGTTCGACAAGCTGAGCGTGGAGGAGCACCTGTGGTTCTACTCCCGGCTCAAGGGCATGGCCGAGGACGACATCCGCAAGGAGATGGACAAGTATGCCGTTCCGCGGATCGGCGCCATCGCTCGTCCGAGCCAGACACAACACGCTCTGCATCCCACAGCCCCCCTCTCTGTACTGCACCCCAACCTCATTCCTCACCCCACAGCCCTGCTCTCTGTACTGCACCCCAACCTCATTCCTCACCCCACAGCCCTGCTCTCTGTACTGCACCCCAACCTCATTCCTCACCCCACAGCCCTGCTCTCTGTACTGCACCCCAACCTCATTCCTCACCCCACAGCCCCCCTCTCTGTACTGCACCCCAACCTCATTCCTCAACTCACAGCCCTGCTCTCTGTACTGCACCCCAACCTCATTCATCAACTCACAGCCCTGCTCTCTGTACTGCACCCCAACCTCATTCCTCACCCCACAGCCCCCCTCTCTGTACGACACCCCAGCCTCTCTATGTCTCTCTTCTCCCTCCCGGTGGCCTCGTGATGCCCCCCTCATTCCTCGTACTGCTCCCCTCCCTGTCCCAGGATGATCGAGGACCTCGAGCTGTCCAATAAGCGCCACTCCCTGGTCCAGACCCTCTCGGGGGGGATGAAGAGGAAGCTGTCGGTCGCCATCGCCTTCGTCGGGGGGTCGCGCGCCGTCATCCTGGATGAGCCCACGGCCGGCGTGGACCCCTATGCCCGCCGTGCCATCTGGGACCTCATCCTCAAATACAAGCAAGGTGAGGGTCCCGTCCACAACCCCCCCCGCCGCCCCGTCTCCCCCCTGTCCCAGCCCTCTCTCACTCTCTCCCTCCCTCCCTCTTCCCAGGACGCACCATCCTCCTCTCCACCCACCACATGGATGAGGCGGATCTCCTGGGCGACCGCATCGCCATCATCTCCCACGGGAAGCTGAAGTGCTGCGGTTCTCCGCTCTTCCTCAAGAGCACCTACGGAGAGGGCTACAAGCTGACCCTGGTCAAGAAGCAGAGCGATTCGCAGCTGTCCGGTGAGCCTGTCTGTCTGTCTTCTTCACTGCTCCTCGGAGCGACCATCCCTACTCCCCTGCCTGCCTCTGCGTCTTCGTCTGTCTGTGCCTGCCTCTGCGTCTTCGTCTGTCTGTCTGTCTCTCTGTGCCTGTCTCTGCCTTCTCCCCTGCCTGTCTGTCTCTCTGTGCCTGTCTTTGCCTCCTCCCCTGCCTGTCTGTCTCTCTGTGCCTGTCTCTGCCTTCTCCCCTGCCTGTCTGTCTCTCTGTGCCTGTCTTTGCCTCCTCCCCTGCCTGTCTGTCTCTCTGTGCCTGTCTCTGCCTCCTCTCCTGTCTTTCTTTGTTGCTCAGGGTCTGTCTTGTGTGAAATGGGGGAGGGAGAGTAATAAGCCTCTGGTCCTCACTCTCTGTCCCTCCCTTTGTCTTCCTGGCTCTGCTCCACACTCCCTCCCTGTCTCTCCAGGCCCGGGCAATCCGCAGCCCACCTCCTCGCTGTCCCCGTGCTCGGAGCCGCGCGTCACGCAGTTCATCCGGCAGTTCGTGCCGCAGTGCCTGCTGGTGTCGGACTCCAACACGGAGCTGTCCTACGTGCTGCCCTCGGAGGCGGTGAAGAAGGGCTGCTTCGAGAGGCTGTTCCAGGTGCTGCCGGCCAGAAGCCCCACACGCACACCTCAAACAGGCGTAGGGGATTGAAACAGCGAAACACGAGTGGGAAAGGCAGGGATGCACATTTAAACCTGAGGATGGGGGAGGGGGGGGGGCATGTCTTTACACCGAGAGTTTTGGAGTGTGGAGCAGCTCTCCTCTGCCATACTCTTGACACCCTGGTTTCTTTAAAAAAACAGCTGGATTAAATCCTCAGATCTTTTAACTAGTAATGGACAAACGGCCTCATCTTGTTTGTAACCTGTCTCATGCTCTGTTGTTGTGTTGCGAACAGACTCTGCCGTCTCTGGTCTGTCGCCCAGCTTTATTATTATTTGTAGTAGTTTAATACAAAACCTCCTGAGGTTCTAGCAGAGAGTGTGTCCTGTGAAACAGAAGATGTCGTTTTTTTCTCCTTCCTCTGTGACGCCCGACCCCTGTGCCTCCCCACCCCCCTCCCCGCAGGCTCTGGAGCAGAGTCTGGACAACCTGGCCCTCACCAGCTTCGGGCTGATGGACACCACTCTGGAGGAGGTGTTTCTGAAGGTCTCAGACGAGGACCAGTCCCTGGAGAACAGCGATGCCGGTGAGGTTTGGAGGCTGAACGGAGGGGGAGTTTGGGGACAGAGGGGGGAGGCGGTGGTTTTGGTGGAGGTGGTGGGTTTAGTGAAGGGGGAGATGGATTTGGGGGAGGGAGAGAGTGAAGATGGAGGTTGGTGTGGGGGAGGAGGGTGGGAGGTGAAGGAAGTTCAGTGTAGAATAGCTGTATATTGTTTTGTTTATCTGTGTGTACATCACCTCCCCCGGTGACTCAACTATGCCCCTCCCTCTCTCAGACATGAAGGATTCCCCCAAAGGCTGTGTGCTGGGCAAGGCAGGCAGGGGATGTGGAGGGATGCCGCAGTGCGAGGGCGTGCCAGCAGGGGGCACTGTGAGGCCAGAGGTGGAGCTCAGTAACCTGGTGGTGTGCTCGCAGCTCAGCCAGAGCCAGGGCTCGCTCCGGTCGGCCTCTTCCCTGGGTTCGGTGCGCGGAGACGAGGGAGGGCTCTATGCTGACTTCTACGGCGACTACTGCCCACTCTTCAACAACACCGAAGACACTGACACTGCCAGCCTGCAGGGTGAGACCCCGAGAGACACCGCGCCACACCGACAGGCACATGACTCCCCAAGAGACACTGAGAGTCACCGTGACACACCGACAGACTCCATGACACACCGACAGACTCCATGACACACCAAGAGAAAGCGAGTGTCACCGTGACACATCAACACACCAAGAGTCATGGTGACGCTGAGACATCGAGAGACACCGAGAGTCACCGTGACACACTGACAGAGACGTGACACACTGTGAGACACTGGACAGACACACAACACGTGAACGTGACCCACCGAGAGATATAGAGGCACACTGTGACGCTCTGACGTGCACCAGTATAAGCTGCAACACTGGAACGATTAGAGAGATTGAGATGCACAACAGCGACCAGGCATGAAAATGAAAAATAAATGAAAAATGATTTTTTTTTTTTAATGCTCCCTCTCTCCATCACAGCTGACCCGGCCCCCGAGCCACAGCTCCCCCTGCTGGAGGGGCAGGGCAGCTTCAAGCTGGAGGGCTGGTGGCTGCAGCTGCGCCAGTTCCACGGCCTGATCGTCAAGCGCTTCCACTGCGCCAAGAGGAACACCAAGGGCCTGTTCTCCCAGATCCTGCTGCCTGCGTTCTTCGTCTGCGTGGCCATGACCGTGGCGCTGTCCGTGCCCGAGATCGGTGAGGGAGCGCGCCGCCCGGGCAGAGCCTGGCCACAGGTAGACCAGGCTGCCCAGAGAGGACAGGCTCAGTGACCGCAGCCTGGCTATAGACACTGGACACAGGTAGACCAGGCTGCCCAGAGAGGACAGGCTCAGTGACCGCAGCCTGGCTATAGACACTGGACACAGGTAGACCAGGCTGCCCAGAGAGGACAGGCTCAGTGACCACAGCCCGGCTATAGACACTGGACACAGGTAGACCAGGCTGCCCAGAGAGGACAGGCTCAGTGACCACAGGCTCAGTGACCACAGCCTGGCTGTATAAACTGGAAACAAGTAGACCTGGCTCCCCAGAGAGGACAGGCTCAGTGGCCACAGTCTGGCTGTATAAACTGGAAACAAGTAGACCTGGCTCCCCAGAGAGGACAGGCTCAGTGACCACAGCCTGGCTATAGACACTGGACAGGATTAGACCTGGCTGCCCAGAGAGGACAGGCTCAGTGGCCGCAGTCTGGCTGTATAAACTGGACACAAGTAGACCAGGCTTCCCAGAGAGGACAGGCTTAGTGACACAGCCTGGCTATAGACACTGGACAGGATTAGACCTGGCTGCCCAGAGAGGACAGGCTCAGTGACCAACGCCTGGCTATAGACTATAGACACTGGACACAGGCAGACCTGGCTGCCCCAGAGAGGACAGGCTCAGTGACCACAGCCTGGCTATAGACACTGGACACAAGTAGACCAGGCTGCACAGAGAGAACATTTTTGCTTTAGGACACAATTGCTTTAGTATTTTGTTTATCTGTCTGGCACCACTGTGATCTGTGGTTGAAGCCAAAACAACTCTGAGCCTGAATGTTCTGGAGGGAGAAGGAGAGAGATGTTGGGAGACCCAGGAAGGGGGACAGGGAGAACTGGGAACACGGCGCGAGTCTGACCTCTGACCTCTGCTGTTTGCCCTCCAGGTGACCTCCCCCCCCTGATCCTGTCGCCCTCCCAGTACCACAACTACACCCAGCCCCGCGGCAACTTCATCCCCTACGCCAACGAGGACCGCGCAGAGTACAGGTCAGTCGCTGCCGCCCCCCACCAGTGACCCTGGTCACGATCCAGGGGGCAGGTTTACGCTGGTTCTCTCCCCTGAGGCTGGCAGGGTTCTCTGGGCGTCTCCGGGTCCTCGGCCTCCTCCTGACTTGTCCCTCGCGCTCTCTGCGCAGGAACAAGCTGTCCCCCGACGCCGGGCCCCAGCAGATCGTGAACACGCTGCGCCTGCCGTCGGGGGTGGGCGCCACCTGCGTGCTGAAGACGCCCTTCAACAGCACCCTGGACCAGCTGGCCCAGACGCTCAACCCCAGCGCCAACGACTCCAAGACGCTGGCCGCCCGCTACTTCGACCCCATGTGCCTGGACTCCTTCACGCAGGGCGTGCCACTGTCCAACTTCGTGCCCCCGCCCCCCTCGCCGGCGCCCTCCGACGACCCCGACGCCGGCTTCGAGGAGGGGCTCTGGAACTACACTGCCGCGCCCCCCACGACGGTCCGCGGTGAGGCTCCCCGGGGGCAGGGCTTGGACCCCCCACTTTCACCCCACTGCGGCATCTCTGACCACTCAGCCTCTCTGTCTCACTCCTCTGCCCCCTCTCTGTCTCACTCCTCTGTCCCCTCTCTGTCTCTCTTCTCTCTGTCTCACTCCTCTGTCCCCCCCCCGACTCACTTCTCTCTGTCTCAGTCCTCTGCCCTCCCCCGACTCACTTCTCTGTGTCTCACTCCTCTGCCCCCTCTCTGTCTCTCTTCTCTCTGTCTCACTCCTCTGCCCCCTCTCTGTCTCACTCCCTTGTCCCCTCCCCCGACGCACTTCTCTCTGTCTCAGTCCTCTGTTGCCCCTCTCTGTCCCCCCGCCTTCTTAAAATATTTTTTTTAAATCAATGCAGCTTTTAAATCCAGGATTTCTGACTGCTTAAGGAAAGGTTGAAGGCCTGTGTGGTGGGTAACGCGAAGGCCGTGTCCACGATAGTCACTCTGCAGGCGTGTCTGTCCCGTCGTGCTTGTTGTGGTTTTGGCCCTGATAAAGATCCAGCCTCTTTCTCCGTCTGGACAGAGGCGGTGACCTCCCCCCCCTCCCTTCCGCACGTCATCCACGAGCCCATCAGGTGCACCTGCTCCATGCAGGGCACCGGCTTCTCCTGCCCCAGCGGCGTGGGCGGGCGGCCCCCCCTCATGAAGGTCGTGACCGGCGACATCCTGGTGGACATCACGGGCCGCAACGTCTCCGAGTACCTGCTGTACACCTCCGACCGCCTGCGGCTGCACAGGTGAGCGCGGGGGTCTGTGGACTCTGAAACTGAGAAACCCAGAGACGGGTCGACTGGGTCAGAACCAGGCGGGCCTGTAGCGCATAGAGACGGGTCGACTGGGTCAGAACCAGGCGGGCCTGTAGCACATAGAGACGGGTCGACTGGGTCAGAACCAGGCGGGCCTGTAGCACATAGAGACGGGTAGACTGGGTCAGAACCAGGCGGGCATGTAGCACATAGAGACGGGTAGACTGGGTCAGAACCAGGCGGGCATGTAGCACATAGAGATGGGTAGACTGGGTCAGAACCAGGCGGGCCTGTAGCAGATTGAGGCGGGTAGACTGGGTCAGAACCTGGAGGGCCAGTAGCACATAGAGACAGGTAGACTGGGTCAGAACCAGGCGGGCCTGTAGCACATAGAGACGGGTAGACTGGGTCAGAACCAGGCGGGCCTGTAGCAGATTGAGGCGGGTAGACTGGGTCAGAACCAGGCGGGCCTGTAGCACATAGAGATGGGTAGACTGGGTCAGAACCAGGCGGGCCTGTAGCACATAGAGATGGGTAGACTGGGTCAGAACCAGGCGGGCCTGTAGGACATAGAGACGGGTAGACTGGGTCAGAACCAGGCGGGCCTGTAGCGGATACAGACAGTGGAGACGGGGACCTAGGAGCAACGCCACACGAATGTCTTTCTCCATCTCTCTCTCTCCTCCACTCCCCTCAGGTACGGCGGTCTTACCTTCGGGAACATCCAGAAATCCATCCCGGCATCCTTCGGAATCAAGACCCCCCCCATGGTGCGCAAGATCGCAGTCCGGAGATCAGCGCAGGTGCGGATGTCGGGGGGGGAGGAGGGCGAGATCCTTCGGGTCGCCGGGGAGGGGTGAAGGCAGGAGTAGGGAGTGAGGGATCACTACAGCAGCTACGCCAGGCTAACCGAGACCAGCCGGTCTCCAGGTGGGAGTTGGAGTAGGATTGTGACACTCCTTCACTCACCTGACTCGCTGACCTGTCCTTCTTGCTCCTGTGGGCAGCCTGGTCTGCCTTTCCCGTCCGGGTGAGGAGGAGTAGGAAGGATAGAGGGAGGGAGGGAGGAATCTGGGAGGAATGATAGGCAGCCCGTCTCATCTTCCTCCTGGCCACCCCCTGAGGGGCTGAGAAGGGGGAGCATGAGCCCAGGTGAGCCAGGTGAGCTCAGGTGTGTTTCCCCGTCTCTCTCCCCTTGCCCACAGGTGCTCTATAACAACAAGGGCTACCACAGCATGCCCACCTACCTGAATGCTTTGAACAACGCCATCCTGAGGGCCAACCTGCCCAAGAGCCAGGGCAACCCTGCTGCCTATGGTGAGAGGGGGCGGGGCAGGTGGGGCAGGTGGATGGGGTAGGGCGGGGGTGATGGGTTCAAATGCACAGGCTGACACGGTGCACCTGTGTCCCTGTGGGGTGTCTCCACGCCTCAAACTGAAATGCTGATTTTACCTGTCCGCAGGTATCACCGTGACCAACCACCCCATGAATCGCACCAGCGCCAGTCTGTCTCTGGACTACCTGTAAGAGCCTCTTCCTCACTCTTCCTCACGACCTGTCCGTTTCCCGTCTCTCCTCCTCCCCGCCTCCTCTCTCTCTTTCTCTCCACCCTCGCGCTCTTCCTCCCCATCTCCTCTCTTCCCCATATCTTGAATCTGCTCTCCTTTTCACTTTTGCCCCTACCTCAGCCAGTCAGCCTGTCTCTCCTCTGTGCTGCCTTGCTCAGCAGCCACCCAGCCAGTCAGCCTGTCTCTCCTCTGTGCTGCTTCACTTAGCGGCCTGTCAGCCTGTCTCTCCTCTGTGCTGCCTTGCTCAGCAGCCAGTCAGTCAGCCTGTCTCTCCTCTGGGACTTCAGTTTTGCTGCAGCGTAGTGTGATGCAGTGCAAGGGAATAATGAGCCGAGACTGACTGCTGCCCTGAGTGTAGTGCTGTGCCTTACAGCCCAGCGTCCTGTCCACGTTGTCCACTTGGGTGACAGAGTGCAAACGCACCTTTGCTGACCAGTGGGGCGATTCGGACCACCTTCAGGAGCTGTTGGTTCCGTTCGATTAAATCGGACTCCTGACCGTGAACCGGGGAGTTGTGGGGCGTGGCGACGTGCCCCCTGCCTGCCTCAGCCTGCCCGTCTCTCTCTCTCTCTCGACCCCAGGCTGCAGGGCACAGACGTGGTGATCGCCATCTTCATTATCGTGGCCATGTCCTTCGTGCCGGCCAGCTTTGTGGTCTTCCTGGTGGCAGAGAGGTCCACCAAGGCCAAGCACCTGCAGTTCGTCAGCGGCTGCGACCCCGTCATCTACTGGCTGGCCAACTACATCTGGGACATGGTGAGGGGGGTCATGGGAGGGTGGGGTTCAGACTTGGGGGAGGGAGCTGTGTCGGGGGGGGGGGGGTGATGTGGGATAAGGGAGTTCAGGTCATTAATTTCGCCGTGTGAGATCAGGTGTTTTTCGGAGGAGCAGGAGTGTGGCGTTGGCCTATGAAAACACTTCTCACCTTGTGCCGTTGCTGTCGGTCCCCCTCTGCGTTTCTCAGCTGAATTACCTGGTCCCGGCCACCTGCTGCGTGCTCATCCTGTTCGTGTTCGACCTGCCAGCCTACACCTCCCCCACCAACTTCCCAGCAGTCCTCTCTCTCTTCCTGCTGTACGGGTGAGTACATGTCGCTCTAGCCCTGCTGGGATGTCTGTGGTCCCACTTAATCCGCCTGGTTTTGTGATGTGGAGCTAGCTGTTCAGCAAAGACTTCAGTCCACATATTGAAGAAACTCTGTTTAAATTGTCATGTTACATTACTGCAGTTGCCATAAATTATGATTTCAGTCTTAGATTTGCTCTCGTCCCTGTGTCCTCGTTATAATGTACCCACGTATTTGGCTCCTCTCTCTCTAGCTGGTCCATCACTCCCATCATGTACCCGGCCTCGTTCTGGTTCGAAGTGCCCAGCACCGCCTACGTGTTCCTCATCGTCATCAACCTCTTCATCGGCATCACGGCCACTGTGGCCACCTTCCTGCTGCAGCTGTTCGAGCACGACAAGGTACAGCCCTCACACACACTGATACACACTGCTGTAGAATATACACATTGCTACACACTGCTGTACAGTACACACACTGCACACACACCTACACACTGATACACACTGCTGTAGAATATACCCAGTGATACACACTGCTGTACAGTACACACACTGCACACACACCTACACACTGATACACACTGCTGTAGAATATACCCAGTGCTACACACTGCTGTACAGTACACACACTGCACACACACCTACACACTGATACACACTGCTGTAGAATATACACATTGCTACACACTGCTGTAGAATATACCCAGTGCTACACACTGCTGTACAGTACACACACTGCACACACACCTACACACTGATACACACTGCTGTAGAATATACACAGTGATACACACTGCTGTACAGTACACACACTGCACACACACTGCACACACACCTACACACTGATACACACTGCTGTAGAATATACACAGTGATACACACTGCTGTACAGTACACACACTGCACACACACTGCACACACACCTACACACTGATACACACTGCTGTACAGTACATACACTGTACACACACCTACACACTGATACACACTGCTGTACAGTACATACACTGTACACACACCTACACACTGATACACACTGCTGTAGAATATACCCAGTGATACACACTGTACACACACCTACACACCGCTGCACACACACTGCGTGTAAACTGCGCCCCCAGCTGCGCGCTGACCCTCCCCTGTCCTGCAGGACCTGAAGGCGGTCAATGGCTACCTCAAGACCTGCTTCCTCATCTTCCCCAACTACAACCTGGGACACGGGCTGATGGAGATGGCCTACAACGAGTACATCAACGAGTACTACGCCAAGATCGGTAAGGCAGGGGGGGGCTCGGGCATCCCGCCTGCTCCTCTGACCCTTCGGGGGGAGCCCGCTCTTCGTGTTTAAACATAAACAACCAGCCTCGCCCCCCGGTCCCTCTCCCAGGTCAGTTTGACAAGATGAAGTCTCCGTTCGAGTGGGACATCGTGACGCGGGGCTTGGTCGCCATGACGATCGAGGGCTTCGTGGGGTTCTTCATCACCATCATGTGCCAGTACAACTTCTTCCGCAAGCCCCAGTGAGTGCCACACCCTCCCCGTCTGAGTCTCTGCCTCTCTGCCTCCTTCTCCCTCCCCGTCTGCCTCTCTGCCTCCTTCTTCCTCCCCGTCTGCCTTTCTGCCTCTCTGCCTCTGTCTGCCTCCTTCTTCCTCCCCATCTGCCTCTCTGCCTCCTTCTGCCTCCGTCTGCCTCCTTCTTCCTCCCCGTCTGCCTCTCTGCCTCCTTCTTCCTCCCCGTCTGCCTCTCTGCCTCCTTCTTCCTCCCCGTCTGCCTCTCTCCCTCCTTCTTCCTCCCCGTCTGCCTTTCTGCCTCTCTGCCTCTGTCTGCCTCCTTCTTCCTCCCCATCTGCCTCTCTGCCTCCTTCTTCCTCCCCATCTGCCTCTCTGCCTCCTTCTTCCTCCCCGCCTGCCTCTCTGCCTCCTTCTTCCTCCGTCTGCCTCCTTCTTCCTCCCTGTCTGCCTCCTTCTTCCTCCTCGTCTGCCTCTCTGCCTCCTTCTTCCTCCCCGTCTGCCTCTCTGCCTCCTTCTTCCTCCCCATCTGCCTCTCTGCCTCTCTGCCTCCTTCTTCCTCCCCGTCTGCCTCTGTGCCTCCGTCTGCCTCTCTGCTCTCTCCGCAGGCGCATGCCGGTGTGCTGCAAGCCCGTGGACGACGACGACGTCGATGTGGCCTGCGAGAGGCGGCGCGTCCTGCGGGGGGACGCGGACAACGACATGCTCAAGATCGAGAACCTCACCAAGGTCAGGGGGCGCGGGTCCGGCCTTGACGTCCCCGCTGGTCTCGTTCCTTCTGGGGGGGGGGCAGTCCCATGGGCTTCAGCTCGGGAAGCCCTTGCCCGACACGGCAGAAATCTTCAACCGTCTTCAGCCGAGGAAGATGATCCCATTTTATAGGGACTGAACAGGTCGTTCAAGTTTCGGATTTCGGAACTGCCCGAGAATGAGCCGAGCTGTGACTTGTCCTGGGCGTGAGAGCTGTCAAAGCAAGCGGAGGAGCCTGGTTTCTGGGTGTCGACGCGAGGAAGGTGCTGGGGGGTGTGGGGACTTCTGAACTCCTCATCATCCTCGCGCCGGCAGGACAGACCGCCCAGAGTAGCGCCTCGCAGTTTCATGCTGAAAGAGCTTTATAGCCATGACCAATTAGTGTTGTCAAATCAAATCAAAGCATTCAGGAAGATGTACCGTTTTTTGGAGGCTCGCTCCGTGTCCCCCGGGCTGTGACAGGAGGTCACACGCGGGGCTGCAGCTCTGTGGAGTTTGTCTCCCCGAGTGGGACTGGCAACTGTTCGGATTCTGGCAGGAGGGGGGATTCTGGGATTAGTTGGGTCATTTTAAGGAAGAATGTTTGTCTAATCCAGAAGTGTTTCTTCCTGAAAGTGCCAGGTCTGCCTGTGCCCAGTTTCCCTGTCCAGGCTGTGGCCCCTGAGCCTGTCCTCTCTGGGAAGCCAGGTCTGCCTGTGTCCAGTTTCCCTGTCCAGGCTGTGGCCCCTGAGCCTGTCCTCTCTGGTCAGCCAGGTCTGCGTGTGTCCAGTTTCCCTGTCCAGGCTGTGGCCCCTGATGCCTGTCCTCTCTGGGCAGCCAGGTCCGCCTGTGCCCAGTTTCCATGTCCAGGCTGTGGCCCCTGATGCCTGTCCTCTCTGGGCAGCCAGGTCTGCCTGTGTCCAGTTTCCATGTCCAGGCTGTGGCCCCTGAGCCTGTCCTCTCTGGGCAGCCAGGTGTGACTGTGTCCAGTTTCCCTGTCCAGGCTGTGGCCCCCGATGCCTGTCCTCTCTGGGCAGCCAGGTCTGCCTGTGTCCAGTTTCCCTGTCCAGGCTGTGGCCCCTGAGCCTGTCCTCTCTGGTCATCCAGGTCTGCCTGTGTCCAGTTTCCCTGTCCAGGCTGTGGCCCCCGATGCCTGTCCTCTCTGGGCAGCCAGGTCTGCCTGTGTCCAGTTTCCATGTCCAGGCTGTGGCCCCTGAGCCTGTCCTCTCTGGGCAGCCAGGTCTGCCTGTGTCCAGTTTCCCTGTCCAGGCTGTGGCCCCTGATGCCTGTCCTCTCTGGGCAGCCAGGTGTGACTGTGTCCAGTTTCCCTGTCCAGGCTGTGGCCCCTGAGCCCGTCTCTCCCTCTCGCCCTGCGCAGGTGTACAAGTCGCGGAAGATGGGGCGCATCCTGGCGGTGGACCGGCTGTGCCTGGGGGTGCAGCCCGGCGAGTGTTTCGGGCTGCTGGGGGTGAACGGCGCCGGGAAGACCACCACCTTCAAGATGCTGACCGGCGACGAGACCACCACGGGGGGCGAGGCCTTCATCGGGGGGCGCAGGTGACCGGGGGCGGGGGGTGGGGTGGGGGGGGTCCCCGACATGCGGGTGAGGGCCGGGCGCTGTGCTTCACGCCGTCTCTCCCTCCCTGCAGTATCCTGAGGGACCTGCTGAGGGTCCAGCAGAGTCTCGGCTACTGCCCCCAGTTCGACGCCCTGTTCGAGGACCTGACAGCCCGGGAGCACCTGGAGCTGTACACCCGCCTGAGGGGGATCCCCTGGAAGGACGAGGAGAGGGTGAGCGAGGGCGCCCCCTGGGCGGGGCGGGGCGGGCGCCGGCACGCGCGGCGCGGCCCCCCCCCCAACTGACCCTGCCCTCTCCCCAGGTGGTACAGTGGGCCCTGGAGAAACTGGAGCTGGCGAAGTACGCGGACAAGCCGGCCGGCACCTACAGCGGGGGCAACAAACGCAAGCTGTCCACCGCCATCGCGCTCATCGGATACCCCTCCCTCATCTTCCTGGTGAGCGGGGGTCTGCCTGGGAGGGGGTGGGCTGGGTGTAAGGAGGGTGTTTGTGGGGGGTGTGGGGGCATCTTTAACTGCCCAGTCGACTTCCTCTCTCAGGATGAGCCCACTACTGGCATGGACCCCAAGGCACGCCGGTTCCTGTGGAACCTCATTCTTGACATCATCAAAACGGGACGCTCTGTGGTGCTGACGTCACACAGGTGAGACGCCTTGATTCCCTCATGGCAGCGAGCGTATTTATTATGTGTGCACAGTATACATTGTAAGCTATCTGTGGGTGACTCTGTTCTTCTAACCTTGCTGTGTATGAGCCCTGCTGCTGTTGTGCAACGTCTGTTGATAACCACAGGGGTATTAACCCCCCTGTGCTGTGCTGTGCTGTGCTGCAGGGGTATTAACCCCCCTGTGCTGTGCTGTGCTGTGCTGTGCTGTGCTGTGCTGTGCTGCAGGGGTATTAACCCCGCTGTGCTGTGCTGTGCTGCAGGGGTATTAACCCCCCTGTGCTGTGCTGTACTGTGCTGCAGGGGTATTAACCCCCTGTGCTGTGCTGTTGTTCACAGTATGGAGGAGTGTGAGGCCCTGTGTACCAGGCTGGGCATCATGGTGAACGGTCGCTTCAAGTGTCTGGGCAGCATTCAGCACCTCAAGAACAGGTGAGACCAAGCGCTCTGTGGGCGGCAGTACTGTCACATTTCAAGGACAGAAAATGAAAGGAAGAGCATGGGTAAAAATTCTGCCTGTCCCAAAACCTCTACATCCCTCCTTTTTGTCCATCTCCCTCTCTCTGGACATCTCTCCCTCTGCCTGTCCTTCTCTGCTGATGACTCCCTCTCTCCCCCAGGTTTGGGGATGGCTACATGATCACTGTGCGCACCAAGACCAGCAGCAGCGTGAGGGAGGTGGTCCGGTTCTTCAACAGGAACTTCCCAGACGTCATCCTTAAGGTGCTCAGCTCGCTGACTCCTTCTGTGGTGTGTGTGTGTGTGAGAGAGAGACAGAGAGCATATACTGTGTATTGCTGTGGGGTATTCTGCATGTATAACATGTCCTTTGTCAGAAGTAGAATATGCTTGTTGTATTGTCTGGGGGAAGTGAGTCCATCTGCCTCATCCTGTCCGCCCTCCTCCTCTTCCTCCCCCTGTCCCAGGAGTGCCACCACACCAAGGTCCAGTACCAGCTCAAGTCGGACCGGATCTCCCTGGCCCAGGTGTTCAGTAAGATGGAGCAGGTGGTGGAGATTCTGGGCATCGAAGATTACTCTGTCAGCCAGACCACCCTGGACAACGTGAGGCCCTGTCCTGTCCTGTCCTGTCCTGTCCTGTCCTGTCCTGTCCTGTCCTGTCCTGTCCTGTCCTGTCCTGTCCTGTCCTGTCCTGTCCATCAGTCGGTTCTATGGCAGTGCCTGTCTGCCTCCTCCTGCAGTCTGTATCTGTTGGTGTTCACTGTCTCTGCAGAGTTTTATACCTGTTTTATGTAAGGAGACACTTAGTCATACAAATCCTTATGATGATAATTGAAAATTTGTATAGCTCTTTTCATCCCAGAGGATCTCAAAGCTCTTTAACACTGAACAGCAGCCCCCCCGCACTGCAGATCCGGGGGGGAGTGAGAGATGATTTCACCTCTCGAATTAAGCAGGAACCTTTGTGAAACTCAGATTGTTCAATCTTAGTGCTATTTAGCCAGGAATGAAAGGGTCAAGACCCCTACACTTGCAACCAGTATAATGGGAGATTGAATGTCCGAGCACTCTGATCCTCCTTCCCCACAGTGTGCCCGGACACCAAATTCTGATACAGTGGAAATAGCGCCACCTACAGCACCACACTGCTTCCATTGAGTTTTGCAGTATCGATAGATCTGTCTCGGCATCTGCCTGTTCAGCCGCCTGTGCTGGAGCGAAGTGTGACTCAGCGCTGCCCCCCTGCTGCAGGTGTTTGTGAACTTCGCCAAGAAGCAGAGCGACAACCTGGAGCAGCAGGAGAGCTCGCCCCCTGGTGGCTCCCAGTCGCCACTGCAGCGCGTCCTCAGCCTGCTGCGCCCGCGGGCCACGCACACCGAGCTCAGCGCGCTGGTCACCGAGGAGACGGAGGAGCTGGAGAGCGACGACGAGGGGCTGATCAGCTTCGAGGAGGAGAGGGTGAGAGCGGGCAGTGTGTGCGCCAGTCCCGGATAAGAAACGGACCCTGACCAAGTACAGGCATGGTGATCTCAATAATAATAAGACAGTGTGTGATCTCCTGTCTCAGCCTGAGGAACAGACAGTGAGCCTGTCTCTCAATAATAATAATACAGTGTGTGATCTCCTGTCCCAGCCTGGGGAACAGACAGTGAGTCTGTCTCTCAATAATAATAATACAGTGTGTGATCTCCTGTCCCAGCCTGAGGAACAGACAGTGAGCCCGTCTCTCACTAATGCTTCAGATGTTTGTATATAAAGGTTTTATGTAGTGTCTGTATTGGCAGTGAATGTGGATCTTGTATGCTTTGGAAACACCGATTAGTTAATTGATCATGCCAGTCACCGGAGACGCTGACTGCTCCTCTCCCCCGTCCTGTCGCTGTAGGCGCAGCTGTCGTTCAACACGGACACACTCTGCTGAGGCGCCACCGCGGAGGAGGAGGAGGAGGAGGAGGAAGGATGAGGAAAAGGAAGGAGAGACCATGCGCAAAGACGGGGGCCCTGAGGTGCCCGAGGTCTCCGAGACCGAGCACTTTACCGCTTTGAGAAGTGGAACACGATTTCTTGGGGGGGTGTGGGGAAAGGGGATGGCACGGCCAGCTACCCGCCACCTTGGGGAAAAAAGGGGGTGCGTGGGGCGCAGCGAGGAGTGGGGCAGCGAAACAGGACAGGTGAATGTGTGTTTTTTTAATTCATTCTCTGGGGCTCCTGCTTTCTGCCTCAGCGGGGGGAGAGGGGTGTTTTGGGAGGAGGCTGAGAAGTTGAATGTGCCGGTTGGGTTGCGGCGATTGAGCCAGGAGGAGGAACGGAGGGAGTCGGGACTGAAATTCCCTCCCCCTCCCCCCCCCTCGACGGATTCGGGCCGGATCTCCATGCTGCGATCCCGGGATTGTCAGGGCTTTTCGAAGTGAACCGGCGATCCGTGCCATTGCATAGGGAGAGGAGAGCGATGGGGCTGGGCCGAAACCAGTTTGCTTGGTCTGCGCAGGTCCTGACCCTTGGAGCTTGTGCTGGGCAGGGAGGAGGAAGTTCTGCCCGGCCCTGCTCAGCTCTCTTAGTTACTGAATAGATCCCCTAAATTGAACAGTTTACTTAATTGCATGCTTTTCAAATTGTTTCCAGTGGTGTCTCCTAAACTTGCGTATCTTCCGTTAATTGCAGCATTTTATTGGTGCCCTGAAACCAGCTGCATGAAGAGCTGCTGTATGGACAGCTTTTAATTCCGGGTTAAATGGCTTCGGCTGGGGTTTCAATTAAGCAATTAAGAGCTGAGCTGGATTGAACACCAGCAGATAACCGGGATCGCTGGGTGGGGTGTGGGGGAGCCTTGCTCTGGGTGTCTCCGTCTGTGTCGAGGTGAGGTTTTTGGGGAGCCTGGTGTCGTGACTCTGCAGCGGGGGGCTCTCTTGCACCGTTGGTCACTGAAGTGGAACCGTGTGCACACCAGTACAGCACGTGGGTTTAACAACCGGTGCTGGAAACCTGTGTGTTGACGTTTGCCTTTACAGTGATCTCTACAGCAGGAATCGTGTGGATCTACAGGCAAGAGTGAAAACCCCAGTCTTTCCTCCAGGATCGCTCGGTACCTCTGTGGGCTGATTGTCAAGCTTGTTTAATTGAATTCGTTGGGCCGCTGCTCTGGAAGGGAGATTCTTGGCAGTGGCCTCGGGACGGGTTGTCTGTTTCCTAGCCCCCCGCCCTCTCGAAATCCCGGCTCCGGAACGCCGACGTCCTTCCGTATGGTTGGAGGAAGACCAGGGAGGGGGGGGGAGAGGGGAGCTAGGCGGCGCTCAGCGCTGGGCCCCGGGCGGTGGTCTCGAACCCCCGCGCACGGTGTGCGGGTGGGCCGAGGCCTGGCTGCTGTCCGAGCCAGACCCTCGCTCTCTGCCGGCCTGCTGGGACTGAATGGGTCCGACCGGATGGGGAAATGAGCATGAAACTGGATCCGAAGTGTTTTGCTAAAAGAATGTAGGGGAGGGGGGGAGAAAATGTTTTAAAAAAGGTGTAGCGGATCTATATTTTCATTGTAAAAGGTATACATTTGTAAAAAAAAAAAAAAACTATTTTGTTGTAAATAATCTGATGTCGAAGCTGTGGTCTGATGCTGACTTGGAAATATTGTAACCCCCCTGACCTTTAACCCTTGCCACACCCTCTGACCCCTTAGAATGCTAAGTGCTCTCAACTTTGGTTTACAATGAACTTTAACCCGTGACCCTCTAGGTGAACTTTGACCTTTCAACCTTGGACCTTTCTCTGGATTCCCTGGATAATGGATCAGGACCCAGAGTGTACTGCTTCTTTTGCTTTCTTAACTAATTCATTGGGAGGGTTAATTCATTTTAAAATTGATGCCTATACACAGGAGGGCAGCCAAGCACGAAGTCATGGACATGTGAACAATGATTGTGGTGTGCTTGGGGCTGCGCTGTACCACTTTGCAAAGCAGTTGGACTGTAGCTCTGTTAATAAGGCGTTGTATCAAAATGGATAAATCAGTTTTTGACCTTGTCAAGTCTCATCCACGTGCTGTATCGCATTTGCAGATTCTGTAAACTTTTCATGTGACTCCTAATTTTATTTTTTTGTGCTGAAAATGGAAGTGATTCTGTATTTTTAAGTAAGAAAAGGGTTGACTTTCCCTGCCCCAGCTGTGGGGTGGGGGCCATGTCTGCGATTTGTCTTTCAGACTCAAACTGATTAAAAAAAAACGCACAAAACCTGTTTTCTCTGAGTACCTGCAGCTTCTTGGCAGCAGTGTTTGAAGTATAAACAATGCCTAGGTATCTTCTCAGTGCTGGGTGTCGTCTGTAATGGAGGTGTCTGGAGAATGACATCATTTATAGGAAGGAGTTGGAGTCGGGCGGGAACTTATTGGTAACAGTTACTGTTTATGTGTGTGGTTCAGTCCGCTCCTAAGGTTTGTGGGTGTGTGTGGTTCAGTCCGCTCCTAAGGTTTGTGGGTGTGTGTGGTTCTGTCCGTGCCAGAAGGTGTGTTTGTGTGGTTCTGTCCGTGCCAGAAGGTGTTTGTGTGGTTCCGTCCGCTCCTGAAGGTGTGCGTTTGTGTGGTTCAGTCTGGTCCTGAAGGTGTGTGGGTGCGTTTGTGTGGTTCAGTCCGCTCCTGAAGGTGTGTGGGCGTGTGGTTCTGTCTGCAATTAATGTTATAGTGCCAGTTATGGTACATCATCTCAAAGTAGTGTATAATGAATAAAAGGAGAGATGTGTCTACACAAATTAAAACTAGATACATTTAAATCTGCAGCATTAGGGTGAATTTTTAGGACCAGTTGAAAAATTGTGGTAAATAATACTGATCTTGTTAGATTTTCTCTCACCCCTTCAGGGTTCGGAGTCCCTGTGTGAGCTGTCAATCCAGCCCCTTTGGGAGTGAGTAGCTCATTGATGCAAGGATCTCATCCAGCTGTTTCTTGAAAGGGCTTTGACAACGTGGCTGGCCAGCTTGTTCCCAGCTCCTACAACCCTTTGTGGAAAGAAGTGCCTCCCAATCTCAGTTTTAAATGCACTTCCTTGCAGTTTCAACTTGATGGCTTCTGGCTTGTGCTTCGCCGTCGATCGTGTAGAAGCCTGATTGAGAAGACCTCGATCACAAACGCTAACGCCAGTGCCCGTGGGTGCGTGTTTGAGTCTGCTCCATTTTGTGCTTGGTGTTTTGACACGGCTGTGTCTCGGGGCATCCGCATGTGTGAAGGCTGTGCTTGTCAGGTCTCATTCGCAGCATTTGGACAATTCGGACATCTTTATTCCCAAACGTCACCCACGTCTGGGGGGTGGAAGGTGTCATTAGGTCATTTCTAATTAGCAAAAAATTTGCTGCCGCGTGCATCTACTTCGTTGGAAAAGGAGAAAACAGAGCAGGTAGAGCTGCATCTTCGGGAGGCGTCTACAGTGAAACAAGGGCCCACCCTCCTCGCCCCACAATCCTCCTCTTCTCTCGCTCGTGGACCGTCACACAGGAATGCCAGGAATCAAGATAGCAGCCCGCGCGGGAGATGGGGATCAGCAGCTCGCAGAGCCGAACAGGTCGGACAGGTGGAGCGAGCTGGGCGTGAGCGGCCAGGTGTGGCGAGCAGGGGAGAGACGCACAGAGATTCTCTCCCATCCTGCTGCGAGATAGAGCGACCGAGGCTCTGAGAGCACACAGCCGAACTGCCGCGAGACAGGGACGGGAACTTCAGCCGGCCGCTCGCTGCTACAGCTTCTGGCTGCTGCGTGTGCTGCTGAGCGCCGAGAGACGGAGCCGCGCTCGCCCTCCGGTCAGAGACCATGGCCGAAGCGGCGAAGATCGAGCTTTTCATCAAGGTAAGGGACCCTGCTGGGCTCCCTGAGCTGGGAGCCCGTTTCTCTCGTTCTCGGTTGGGAAAAAAAGAAACTGCCACCTTTTAATCCTTCCAGCCCAGCCGCCGATCCCGGTAAGACCGGCTGTTTTGAGAGGATGTGGCCTCTGGATCTGGTACTGGGAATTGGATCGGGGTCTGGATGCAGGGAAGGGAGTCGGTCTGCCCATTGCTGCTGGGCACTGTGCTGGGAGAGGTGTGCCCGGGCAGGAGAGAGACTAAACGACAGGTCATCCACCCCATCTGCCCCATTTGGTAGTAGCTGATTGATCCAATATCCTCTTCCAGCTTTTTCCTGAAAAAAGCCAGGATTTGGGCTTCAACGGGGAGTAAGCCCTATATATCACATCTAAAACGAGTGTTTTAAAACGTTCTGTCTATAGTTTGTTTCTACTATAGCAAAACTATCCAGTTGTCAGCGTTAAATGTCATTTGCCCGGGCCAGAATGCAAGTCCTTATGAATTTCTCAGCTTCTAGGGTGTTTGCTAATCCTCCTAATGTGGAGTAATCTGATCTCGTTTGCCAGATTCTGGTATGACTGATCAAAATAAGGAAGACCAATAGCCCTATTACAGATCCACTAATAACACCGTTCCAGAAGAGCATTCGCTCTTTATTGGTACTGTTTTCGAGCCATGAATCCATTCTGCTTCCAAAGACGCGCATTATCTTCAATGTACTACTTTTGGAAGTCTAAAAAATGAACTTATAAGGAGCCTATAGGAAAACCTAATTCGCAACGATTGCGTTGTGGCTGCCGCTGGTTCGTTGGTTGATCGTGGCCTGGCTGCCCCGTGTGATGGTGGTTTTCCGTGCGAATTTTCCCCCTCGAAGCCTGTTGTCACGAAGATGATTGTTAGTTCGGGTTATTGTCTCCCTACCTTTGCATGTAACAGAGTACTGGTGTATAATTACTTGATTGGGTCCGTCTATGGACGGGGCACTACATACAGGTCGCCAGGAGGGCATTGTTGATGAATAACGTCTCTCATTTCTGAACAATTCAAAGGTCTAATAGTATTCACTGCGGAGCTTTGTTCGTCTCTGCCCGAGGCCCCGTCGATGCGCTTTCTCGATGGGCACCCGAGATAAAAAAATGTGTTTCCTACATCAGCCGTTTCCCCCTCTGCGGTCCACGGTGTCTACGATTATCTGCGAGACGCCTCGCTGCGTGCCCGTGTGGCGGCGTGACCTGTTCTTCCCACCAGGAAGTCGCACGCAGATGAACATCTTGTTTTCAAAAGAGCCCAGGCTCTCCGAAACCGTCGGTGGCAACGCCTGTTCCTCTGAAATGCTTCCCAGGATCACCTGCGGCCCTGTTGCAGCTCGTCTGCGGCAGGGTTTTCGGTGCGACGGATTTAGGCTGGAGACAAACGGGCGACATGACTGCTGATGTTAAGAATTAGAATCTGCTGGAGATCGAGAAGGTTGGCGAGCCCGCGAGTTTTGAGATTCCTGGTGTACAAATACAGGATGGCACTGGTTTAAAAAAAAAGTCTCCATAGTGTTTTATAAAGAGCTGGTTTTTCAGTAAGTCACTATTTCGTTAAAAGCGTGGGACGCGCTCGAGATCCTCAAAGGCACTGACACAGTAACCAAGCAGATTTCTGCAGAACCTGCAGGGAAATGGGTGTGCGTGAGGACCCAAGTGGAAGGTCATTTGACACTGAGAACAGGAGGCTGGTCTTTACACAAAGAGTGGTGGGGGCCTGGAACAAGCCGCCCAGCCGTGTTGTGGAAGTTGATACAGCTGGGTGAGATTAATTAGCTCAATTAACTCCTAAATAGCAAACATGCCAGGTGGGCAGATAGGAGTTAATTGATCCCTCCTTTAATTTGTGACATGTTTAAATTCTTTCTTAAACTGAGGAAAGAGGTGTCTAAGCTTTCCTCACGTAGACAGGCAGAGGGACAGCTCTCACCAGCCCTGAGAGCACAGCAGAGGAGCCAGGATCACAGGCTAAAGGATGAGAAAGATATAACCCAAACAACACTACTGCACCCACCGAGACACAAACCCAGCACAAACCGCAAGGCTTTTGGGCCCTAAAGGACAGGCTCGGTATAGAAACTGGACACAGGCAGGCCTGGCTGCCCAGAGAAGACAGGCTGTGCTCCCACTGGGGAGTAATAGAGACAGAGGTGCACTTCTGTCTTCATCCTGTGAATGTCTACTGACTTGTTATTGCTTTGGCAGCACCAAAATTCATCAGTCACGTGAATAAAGATCCCTGAATCCGAGAGACGGAAGGAAACGCATGCGAACCCCTCCTCGCTGCATCTCTCTCCCTCCTCTCTGCAGGCTAGTGACGACGGGGGGAGTGTGGGAAACTGTCCGTTCTGCCAGCGGCTCTTCATGATCCTCTGGCTGAAAGGAATCAACTTCACACTGACCACGGTGGACATGAAGAGGTGAGAGAGGGCTGGGACAGCTGCTGCTGCTCGTAAAACATCTGTATGGCTGCGGGGGCAGATACTGCTGATATTGGGATGTCTGTACAGCTGTTGGGGTATCTGGAAGAGCTCCAGGCGCGACCGTCTAGTTTCTGCAGCAAATACACAACTGCTGTGGACACCCTATTGCTGCTGGGGCACCTTCTCTGATGCCAGGGCGTTTGTTTTGTTGGTGTGCTGGGTTAATAACTCTCATCAGAATAAGTTCTGCCTCCCCCCCCCCGCCTTCAGAGCCCCAGAGGTGCTGAAAGACCTGGCTCCCGGCTCCCAGCCCCCCTTCCTGCTGTATAACGACGAGGTCCGTACCGACACCAACAAGATCGAGGAGTTCCTGGAGGAGACGCTTGCCCCACCTCTGTGAGTTTCCACACACTGGATCACCAGAACCTCACACACACACACACACACACACACACACACACACACACACACACACACACACACACACAGGATCACCAGAACCTCACACCCTGCTCTCTCTCTCACTCTCACACACACACACACACACACAGGATCACCAGAACCTCACACCCTGCTCTCTCTCTCACACACACACACACACACACACACACACACTGGATCACCAGAACCTCACACCTTGCTCTCTCTCACTCACACAGGATCACCAGAACCTTACACCCTGCTTTCTCTCACACACGCACTGGATCACCAGAACCTCCCACACACTGGATCACCAGAACCTCCCACACACTGGATCACCAGAACCTCCCACACACAGGATCACCAGAACCTCACACCCCTGCCGTCTCTCACACACACTGGATCACCAGAACCTCACACCCCTCCTCTCTCCCTCACTCACTCATGTGTGTTTTTGAGTCCCCTGAAACCCTCATGTCCCTTTCCCAGCTACCCCAAGCTGTGCTGCCGCTACAAGGAGTCCAACATGGCTGGAGACGACATCTTCCACAAGTTCTCGGCCTACGTTAAAAACCCCAACCCTGGACTGAACGACCGTGAGTTCGGCAGATGGGCTGGGGGAGATGGGGAGATGGAGAGACTGAAGGGCACCAAGCAGCAGTCCCATCATTTCACGAGATTTAGGGCATTTAGATTTTGTTAGGGGGAGGGGGGGTCTTTTTCACTGTATATTATCTTCACCAGCCAGTGGACAAAACTCAGTCTTGGTGCAGCAGAGTTTTCCCTGTAGACCACCGCTCCTCCAGTGCCTGCTGTTGCCCTTGTGTCAATGATGTTGTGTTAAGTTGTATAGTGCTGTCAGGGACTGCTGTTGCTGAGTTGTGTAAAGCTGAGTCAGTGCTGTTGTGTTGAGGAGTTGTCCAGCGCTGTTGCGTCAGTGGCTGCTGTTGTCGCAGCAGTAGGGTTATTGAATTGTCATTTTGTGTCGGCGACTCCTGTTGTTGAGTTGTATAACGTTGTCGGTGCTGTTGCCACACGCAGTGCTGGAGAGGAAGTTCCTGAAGAGCCTGATGAAGTTGGATCAGTACCTGCTGACACCCCTCCCCCATGAGCTGGACCAGAACCCAGACATCCAGACCTCCACAAGGTGCTTCCTCGATGGCAACGAGCTCACCCTGGCCGACTGCAACCTGCTGCCCAAGCTCAACATTGTCAAGGTGCGGCCTCCCCTTTGACACCAGGCTTAGCCGTGCCCCAAACGCCTCCCCTTTAACACCAGGCTTAGCCGTGCCCAAAACGCCTCCCCTTTAACACCAGGCTTAGCCGTGCCCAAAACGCCTCCCCTTTAACACCAGGCTTAGCCATGCCCCAAATGCCTCCCCTTTAACACCAGGCTTAGCAAAGTCCAAAACGCCTCCCCTTTAACACCAGGCTTAGCCGGACCCCAAACGCCTCCCCTTTAACACCAGGCTTAGCCGGACCCCAAAGCCTCCCCTTTAACACCAGGCTTAGCTGTGCCCCAAAGCCTCCCCTTTAACACCAGGCTTAGCCGTGCCCAAAACGCCTCCCCTTTAACACCAGGCTTAGCCGTGCCCCAAATGCCTCCTCTTTAACACCAGGCTTAGCCAAGTCCAAAACGCCTCCCCTTTAACAGCAGGCTTAGCCAAGTCCAAAACGCCTCCCCTTTAACAGCAGGCTTAGCCGTGCCCCAAACGCCTCCCCTTTAACACCTCTCTGAAACACCCATCAACCCCCCTCCACCACTGCTCTGACATGCAGCTCATATTCCCCTCCTTCCCCTCCTTGCAAGGCATGAGCGCCTGTGCCCGGCCCGGACCTCCTCCTCCGGCTCAGCCGAGCTCTGCCGCCTCCCTCTCCCGCGCGCCTGATCTCCTCCTCTCGCGGGCAGGTGGTGTGCCGGAAGTACCGCGGCTTCGAGATGCCGGCGGAGCTGCAGGGCCTGACGCGCTACCTGGAGCACGCCTACCGCCGCGACGAGTTCCGCCACACCTGCCCCAACGACGCCGAGATCCTGCTGGCGTACCACTCCGTCGCCAAGTACCTGAGCCGGTAGAGGGCCGGACCCGTCCGCCTGGCCCTGCAGGAAGCGCCTCGTCTCCCGCGGCGCGTCCTCGCGCGCACGGGCCGCGGACGGAGTCCCGTCGCGACGTGATGGCGCGCGCGGTAGGCCAGGCGCTCTCTGCCTGTGCAGTCGCGACGGTACTCCGGTCCGGGCCCGGTATCCCTCCCCTGGTCGCCGTGTCCAGCTGGGGCCCGGTACCCCGCTGCTGTGTTCAGCCTGTGGGGGATTCGGGTGGTTTCAAATCGTCAGGCAGGCTGGGGGTGCGTGTTTGCTCCTGCGTCTTTGTTCTCCGGGGTGCTCCTCAGGCGTACAGGCTCTACACATTGCTTATTTTGGAAGCCACACAATCGCGCTGCGCTTCTTTCTGCTCCGCTGTCTCTTCGGACAGGTCGCTGTGGTGTACCGTGGTAAAAGCACAGGACAATGTATCACAGAACGGGTGGTAGCAAACCACAGCAAAACAAACCTGCCCGTTAAAATGGACTGCAAGAGCAGGCTGCAACCCTGTTCCAAATGCACGATGACTCCGCGGAGGAAGGTGGATGTTTTATTTTTTTTAACTGCCGTAGATATGACTAAACCCCAGGGCACTGGCTTCGCCTGACCCAGACCTGTCCCACGGCCTCTCTGCTAGTGGCCAGCGGGCGGGAAAGGGACAGACCACCGGGAATCACCACTAGGAAACTTCCAGCCTGGAAAAGACAGGCTCTCCCTCCACCCTGCTCCCGGGGAGACGCCCTCAGTTAAGTCAGCCTGGTCACCGCTAATCTGTACAAAAAAAAGTGTCTAAACACCTGGAACAAGATTATGATCCACCCATTATTATAGTTGTCATTTTCCTGCCGGGATTTTAGACCGGCGGAGAGGAATGATTCACCAAGGTTATTTCCTGGTCAGCGCAGTCGTTTCTCTTTGCCAAGCAGGGCGGGGCGCTTTGTTTAAGGATTGTATTGGTATTGACTCGAGGATCACCAGCAAGGAAGAAGAAGAACCTCCAGCCCTTTCAGGCCTCGAGCCCCAAAAACTCCCTTCATGAACGAGCTGGCACGAGCTCGGTTTCCCAGCTGCTCCCGCAGAGCACTGCAGCTCTGTGACTGCAGCCTCCAGCCCAGGGAGAAAAAGGTGCTGAGATCAGGGATCTTCCAATGTTGCACCCGGCCCTGCTGGCAGAGAAGAGCACTGATCGGGGGCTGGAAGCCGAGGCTCTGGTTGCAGGCTGTTCATCTTTATTGCAGACGTGAAGACACAATTTATTACATGATTGTAGGCCATTGTAACCGTGTCTGTGCTTAGCAATTTCGGTACGCAAGTGCTTATCATGATTAAAAAGTCCAAAAACACAGTTGCCTTCCTTCGTGGTTGGTGTTCTCGCAGTTCAACGTGTTTAGCCGTGACCCAGATAACATTTTTAAAAAGCAGGCCTGAGGAAAAGCCGCGTGGCCTTCAGAGTCCATCTATTCCTCCTGCTCTCCCGGAGACCTCATCTTTCCTTGGTGCTGGATGTACCCCTGACAACATTGTGGACGGCTGGAATGCAGCTCCACCTGGAAGTGGCGGTCCAGTGCCGAGCCGGACCGAGCTCCGATAACTGCCCGCTGCCCGCCGTGCCTGTCCGCAGAGCAGAAGCAAACCAGTCCCCCCCCCTCCTCCTCCTCCTCCTCCTCAGATGTCCTCCCCATCGTCGAAGTCCACACCACTCGCCTCTTTCTTCCTGCATGGGGGGAGACAGAGCTTTCCGTTACTCAGAGGAGGTTGACCAGCTCGTATGAAAGCGTTGTATCGGGGGCAGCCGAGCCCGTTTGTCTAGGGTCAGACAGAAGTGTGTGTTCTGGATTTGCAGGATTAGATAAGATACAGGCGATAGCTCGGATATCCTGTATCTAAAGGTTCCCTGCTGGGGCTAGCGGTGATGGACTGGGACTGTTCACAACACTCCAGCTCCAGGTACTTCAGAAAAAGGACAGGCTTCCCCTTAAATGAGGTCATTAAGGGCTCAGTTGGAAGGAAAACGTGGTTACATAGGAAGAACCTGCTGTCTGCCACCATACACGCAAAGTAAAAAATGCATTGCGTATTCTGAGTACCTGGAAAAACAACAGGTCCTATATGTGGCTTCAGGGGCCATCGTTGGTCACCCCCAACCCCCCCACCCCCCCGCATCTGCCCTCACAGCCAATCACCTTTTAGTCCCGGGATTGATGAGCGAATCTCCAGGGAGACGCTTCTTGACAGCGGCTGAAGCCCCGCCCCCGTTGTGCCTTCTCCTCGGCTCAAAGTCTGAGAAAACGAGACAGGAGGGTCACCGGGCTGTTACAGCAGCTGCTGATGCGCTGTCTGGTGGGAGCTGGGTGTCACAAAACACCACAGGAGGGGACGTTACTTTCTGCAAGATCCGTAGGATATTTAGGATCAATGGGGGTGGAAAAACACGAGCAACTTGAATACATTTGAACATTTAAACAAGTCGCAGCGCCCCGACTCCCACGGCTGCAGTGGTGCAGGGAAGGGACAGGAGGCGCTGTTCGCACAGCTGCAGGGCAGACCTGTCTCACCTGAGGAGCATCGCTGCTCCGTCTTCACTGGGCTGAAGGACTGGGCTGGGAAGGAGGAGAAAAGAGAATGACAATGTGCAGCTGTACGATGTAGAAAAGCGTGTACAGAG
This sequence comes from Lepisosteus platostomus, assembly GCF_059453375.1. NCBI lineage: Eukaryota > Metazoa > Chordata > Actinopteri > Semionotiformes > Lepisosteidae > Lepisosteus > Lepisosteus platostomus. Next base: position 2,222,612 of record NC_142631.1, read on the forward strand.
TTTGTGTGTGTGCGTGCGTGCGTGCTGGATATACCCGTGTGTACGGTGCCCCTGTGTGTGTGTGCGCGCGCGCGTTGGATGTACCCGTGTACCTGTGTGTACGGCGCCCCTGTGTGTGTGTGCGTGCGTGCTGGATGTACCCGTATGTACAGTGCTCCTGTGTGTGTGTGCTGGATGTACCCATGTGTACAGAGCTCCTGTGTGTGTGCCGTATGTACCTGTGTGTACAGAGCTCCTGTGTGTGTGCCGTATGTACCCATGTGTACAGAGCTCCTGTGTGTGTGCCGTATGTACCTGTGTGTACAGAGCTCCTGTGTGTGTGCCGTATGTACCTGTGTGTACAGAGCTCCTGTGTGTGTGCTGGATGTACCTGTGCTCTCCACTTCCCTTAGCCTCTCAGCCATGCTGAACAGCAGCCCTCTGATCTCTTCTCGGCCCTCGGGGTCCTGCAGCCTGGTCAGGGACAGAGTCAGGGCCCCGGGCCCCGGGCCGCCCAGCTCCAGAGTAATCCCACTGTCCCGGACCAGGAGCGAGGCCAGGTTCCCCTCACACGCTGACCTGGGGCACAGGAAGGCAGGGGAGAGGAGAGAGGGAGGAGGATAAGGAAAAGAGGGAAGGAGAAAGAGTCCTAAGGCCGCGAGACAGATGAAGAGAGATCGTTTGTGATGCATGTATGGCCTCCGACAGCTCAGGTCAGCCTAGGACATCAGTCTCCCCGAGGGCACAGAGCTGTCTGCTGCAGTCTGTGGAGAGAGGACAGACTGCGCACCTGATCTTCAAGATGTAGTCAGCTGCCGTCCTCATCTCGAACCTCTGCCTCTGAAACAGAGCGCATCGGAGAGTATTAACCCAGGCCCGATCCAGACCACCAGCCTCCACCAGAACACAGCACAACCCCAGCAGCCTGGGCCAGACCACCAGCCCACCAGCCCATTCTACAGCCCTTCTAGCAAGGGCCCAGCGATAAGTGCCGATATTCCAATCAGTCTTTTACACTTTGACAACACTGTTACATCCTCTGTTCTAGTCTGGTGTGACAACGCTGTCCACACACACACACACACAACACTGCCCTCTCTGTTGCTCACTCCTTCCCTGTGATCAAGAGCAAGAAGGCGAGGTACCGTTTAAACCACGGTGTCAGGCTGGTCTCGAGCAGCAGCTGTAGCCAGGGACAAAATGACGCAGGGGGGACAATCGTTTTCCTCTCATTTCCTTACTCCGTTAGCAAATAAGCTCTGTCCTGTGCTTGGCTTTCTGTCAGAACTTGACTGGGCCTCACAGAACTGCGGCTCTGAAGTGTGTCTGTCACTGTCACCACTGTGCCCTACTAACACAGTTGTAGTAAACACTGTAGTAATCAGGGTCCTTACGTGCTGGGCCAGCATCTCGGGGGTAAACTCTGTGCTCCAGACTTCTGAGCCATTGGTCAGACTGTGAAGCAAAGAAACAGCAGACACACAGGGGTGAGAGAGGGTGGAGAGAGACAGAAATCCTCACTAGACTTCATTCACATGTGCTAGAGGCCCCTAAACACACCATGTAGCTGATTTACTGGTTTAAGATTTGTCCCCAGGAAGAACCGTGAGATAATGCCATGAAATATTAAATAGGGTGTGAGAAGGATACAGGTCGTCTTTGACTCGACCCAGTGAGCGTCATTCTAGCTTAGTTACAGACAACACGGGCAGCACAAACCGACCCGCCATACCGTGCACGGTACCGGAATAGTGCCCTTGCGTGCAGCCCTCCAAGCCACTAGATGGCGCGCTTGCGTATAAAGCAAGACGCAAGACAGGCCCTCCTCCCCCAATCTCGTCAGCAGGTCAAGTTTTAAAAACAGCGGAACTGTTTATTCTGCTAAAGCTGCTGACAATACTGGTGGAAAGTGCGCCGTTTGTTGCTGGTGTGTACTGTAGCTCCCCTTCCTTGAAAACGTGTACCACATGTGGGGAAAACATTAAGGTCGAGCTTTAAACGAGTTCTGAATGGAGTCGTTAGATCTCCAGCGTACACGTACAGCGAGTTTACGGACGCTCCTGGTCTCAGTTTAAACCGTATTGTCTGTTGGCTGTTGCTGCATTCGCTGTGGTCTCCCTGTCCTGTGAATTAATCGCTTTAACGCCGGTTTAGGGTGCACCAGGTCCCCACGGGGAGACGGCCAGCGTCTTATCTTGTGTCAGCACAATTCACAGTACAGTCGCCGGAGCCGTTTGAACCGAAGTTGTTACACAGGACTCCATCATCACCTTCTGCTCCTCTGAGCGACTCTCTGCCCATCCCGGTATCGCGCATCAGTGAGGGAGGCGGACCAACCCAGGCAGTATTGTCCCCGACTCACCCAATATTAGACTCGCCTCGCCTCCTGCTACTGTAGCAGATGTATTTCGTGCCATCGCTGCCAGGCACGACCGTGCAGTGGACCGAGCTCGGCTGCTGCGCGCCGCGGTAGTCCGCCATCTGTCAGAGCGATGACAACAATGCCCATCGCTGCGTCATAGCGACGTTCTTATCGCCTTGGGTGACGTCACGGACACCGAAATCCAATCGCGGAGCCAAGGGGAGACTCGAGTTCCCCCTCCCCCCAACTCCATGACCGGGAAATTCAAGACTGGACAGGTGAGTGCTTCCTCTCGTCTGTAAGAAACGAACACCCCATTGTCTCTGCTCCTGGGCTGACTGTGGCTCTGGGGATTGTGTATACTTGAATTAGGTCCCCTCGCCGTGTTTGTTCGTATCTGTTGCTGATGGAGCACTAAAGGAAATATTGCGTGTAGAACACTTTATGTGCTTTAGGTGAGACAGTGATTTAACAGATGACGTACACACTGCTTTTAAATATAGACGTGCTTTTGTCCTTCTCGGAGTTTGCCGTTCTTTATTTCTCCTGGGGAAAGGTAGTCGATATAAAGCATATAGCTACCGTTAAGAAGTGGAGACGTCCCGAACAAAACAGGGGAACTGTAAAAATATGCGTTCTGTTCTCCAAATGGCCGGTTCTCCTGTCCATCAACACCCAGCGCTCGGGTCAGGGGGCGGGGTCGCAGCCGTGACCCGGAAGCGCTGGCGCGGCTGCGTGTGTAGATTGGGGGTAGCGTGAAGCTTGGTTCTCCGCGAGCGAGTGAGTACCGGTACCGTGCACCGACAGGGGGGGACAGACTGGGGGCGCGGTGCCTGTGGTCTGCTCTGACGCTTGTGTCGACGGGCTGTACAGGGGTCCAGGGAAGTCGCGTCCAGCTGGTTCCAGCTCCAGGAGCTCACTGTGCAGACAGGACACTTCACTGTGCGGGATGGGACTGGTTGCCTTGTTGCTGAAAGATGCAGGTCTCCCAGTTTGAAGATCTGGGAATGCTCGTCTGACTTTTTGATCTTACAGAACATATAGAATAATACTGGAGAACCAAAGACGTTCGTTGAGAGTAGGTCTTCCCAGTGTTGAAGCTCTTCTTTTGCGTTATGTGAGAGTCGTATGTTTATGCGCTTTTCCACGTAGGAAAAAAAAAATCGTTCTGAGTACCTCGCAGTGATGTGACCGGTCATGATGCAGAGCCGCACTAAGAGGCGATCGGCTTGTGTCCTGATCCCCTGCTGGCGCACGTGCAAACTTTCACTTGCGTCACTTCCTGCAGCGGAGGCCCCCGTCTCGCGAGAGCTGGTGGCCCCTCCAACGAGTTGTTTTCATCTCGTGGCTCATTGCAAGCACTCCACTAACAACACAGAGTGTTTGTGAGCTGAGTTGACACTGATTTGTGACCCCCCCCAGGTCCTGACTTGCTGCGTGTGTATCCCTGTCTGTAGGAGTAGTGGTGTTAACTCCAGTGACCTGGCTAAATTCCTCACCGTCGTCGCCCTGAAGTTCCCCCTTCGCTCGACAGCAGTATGGCTGCTCCGCTCTGTGAATGCAAAAGGCTACGAGTTATTATATTGGGCATGGCACTGATTGTATTGGTTGCTGATTTCTGGGCGCCGTCCCCTCTGTGTCCCAGGCCCTGTGCAGTATGTGCGTACTGATCGCTCGCCATGGCAGCGCGGTCTCGAACCCGGAGCCTGCAGGTGGTGGACACGGAGCTGAGCGCCGACGCAGTGGAGTGGTGCCCGGTGCCAGGCTGGCACAGCTGGCTGGCCTGTGGGACCTACCAGCTGCTGAGACCCGTAGAGAAGGTGAGGTCTCCCTCCGGGGGCTGACGCACAACCAGCTCTTGTCTCCTGCAGACGCCCCCTCGGTCTCTGGGCCCTTCTGGTCTCCTTTCAGCTCGTTTTGTAACTCTCCAGTTTGTAATCAGATCTCTGGTGACCTAATCGTGGAATAGCAGTTCTACCAGATTCAAAACGGATAACAGAACATCAGCAATAATAATCCCTCTTCTTCTTATCATCATCTTCTAACTCTGGCAGCTGTGGGAACGCTGGGCTTAGATTTAATGTTTTATGGGTGAGTGTTTGTCTAAACCTGTTGTATTTCTCACAGTGCAGCTCTGTCTCTGACTCTCCCTGCTGGTGGCGGGACACAGTCTGTCCTCTCTGACTTTGACAGACTCTTCCTGTCTCTCTCACCCTCTCTCTGCAACCCTTCTCCCTGCTAGCCAGCAGCCATATCACCCCGCAGCTAACAAATAACTCCCCAGTGGAGCTCGGCAGGTGTGAGCCTGGTCAGTACCTGGATGGGAGACCTCCTGGGAAAAACTAAGGTTGCTGCTGGAAGAGGTGTTAGTGGGGCCAGCAGGGGGCGCTCACCCTGCAGTCTGTGTGGGTCCTAATGCCCCAGTATAGTGACGGGGACACTAGACTGTAAAAAGGCGCCGTCCTTTAGATAAGACATAAAACTGAGGTTCTGTCTCTTTGTGGTCATTAACAATCCCAGGGTGTTTCTCAAAAAGAGTAGGGGTGTTACCCCGGCGTCCTGGTCAAATTCCCCCCTGGCCTTCACCAATCATGGCCTCCTTATAACCCCCCTCTCTGAACTGGCTCCATCACTCTGCTCTCCTCCCCACTGAGAGCTGGTGTGTGGGGGGCAGACTGGCGCGTCATCCAGGTGGGGCTGCACACTGGTGGTGGCAGTGGGATTCCCCATCACCAGTAAAGCGCTTTAAATAGAGTGACCAGAAAAGCGCTATAGAAGTGTAAGCAATCAGTATTATTATCCTCCTCTTCCTCTCCGTCCCCCTCTCCAGGCTGGTGCAGAGACTGATCCCCCAGTCCGCGTTGGGCGGCTGTACCTGTACCAGTTCAGTCAGGAGGGGGCACCGTCTCCCCCACTACAAGAGCTGCAACGCATAGACACCCCTGGCATCTTGGACATCAAGTGGTGAGAGCACCCTGCCGAGTCCCCCGATACATGATATTCACGGTGTAGTGCACTGATAAACTTGCTGTACTCTCTGATCTCCAGACACTGATTCCCAGATCTCTCAGCCATAGCACAGAAGGTGATCAAGTGTTTCAGACTTGTCAGGAGCCCTTTCAAAACTTAGAACAGGCTGCACTCCTTTACACAAAGAGTTGTGGGAGTCTGGAACAAGCTGTGCAGTGATATTGTTGGAGCCAATGCCCTCACTTCCTTCAAGACGCCACAATAACCATTCTAATGTCCTTTCCCTGATGCGCACGTAATGATACAGCCACACACAGACGCCAAGAAAGAGCAGTAAGATAAAACACAGGCCGTCTGTGCCGAGCCCCTGCTCCTCTCTCTTCGCTCTCCCTCAGGTGCCATGTGCCCGTGTCAGATCGGCCCTTGCTGGGCTCGGCCAGTTCTAGCGGAGAGTTGCAGCTGTACAGGCTGGGAGGCACACAGGTGAGAGGGACCGACACACGAAGAGCTACAGCCACTGACAGACACTGGAATGTGTCTGGGAGAAAAGACAGATCGACAGAAATGCCTCTTCCAGTTTGGTGTGCGGTTGGTTGGTGCTGGCTCAGATCCACCCTCGTTCTACTTTCTCTCCAGTAGGAAGCCAGCTGTGCCCTGGAGGCGGTCTCTAGCCTGGAGTTAGGCCCTGATAGGCTGGCACTGTCCCTGGACTGGTCCAGTGGGCGGGGAGACAGGTACAGAAATGGATTTCTGTGTCTTACTGTTTCAATTCAATTTAAGGGTGTTTTAAAAGAAAATAGCTGTATTGCCAAAGTCTTTTCGTAATATATTAAAAACATACATACTACTTTAACAAAAGGAATAAGAAGGAATCTAGAATTTTGTCCCTGTTCCTCTTGCTCATGAGCAATGCAGAGTAAAGGAAGTATATCTCCAGTAACAGTACTCCAGTAAAGTAAATCTCCAGTGTACAGTGACTCATTTGCATTAGCAAAGCCTCAGTGCACCTCTGTTTATACGTCGTTAGTGATGTGCAGTGTCTCCCACAGCGCGGGGCTGAGGACAGTGTGCAGTGACTCTCAGGGCTGTGTCAGTGTGGTGTCTGTGGACGGCGCAGCACCGACTCTCCTCTCCCAGTGGACGGCCCACAATTTTGAGGCCTGGATATCTGCCTTCAGCTACTGGGACACGCAGCTCCTGTACTCAGGTGAGCCTTCCCATTCTCTGCTCCCACTCAGGCTGGGCTCTGCGGTACCCTTCTGTGGTGCCCCTTGACCAATGACTTGCAAAGGTTAAAGAGGTCAAACCATTGAAAGCTCTTGCGCACCTTTCCCTCACTCAAACCCCCCTTGCCCTGTCTGTGTGCAGGTGGAGATGACTGCAGACTGAAGGGCTGGGACCTGAGGGTGGGAACCTGCCCTGTGTTCACCAGCAAAAGGTGGGAGAGAGGAGAAAGAAGGCGGTGGAGAAGGGTTGGAGATTAGATAAGAGGAGAGGGAGAGGAAGGAGAATTCGGAGAACAGTGGAAAAGGGGGTAGTGGCAAGAACTGAACTCGGCCTTGTTGGGCCGAAGCAGCTCTGCCCTTCGAAGAGAGTCTTGTTGCATGTGAGCCCCTGAGCAGTTTGCAGTTTGCACCCCTGCCTCACTTCCGCCCTCTGTGTCTCCAGGCACTCCATGGGCGTGTGCAGTATCCACAGCAACCCGCACCGCGAGCACATCCTGGCTACAGGCAGGTGAGCAGGTACACCTGAGCGAGCTGAGACCGCCACCCCCAGTCTCAACCAGCTGCTAACTCTGACCTTTTCTGCCCCCCCCCACCCCTTTCCCTGCAGCTACGATGAACACGTGCTGCTGTGGGACGGCCGATCCCTGCGCGAGCCTCTCGCCGACAGCGCGCTGGGGGGGGGGGTGTGGAGGCTGAAGTGGCACCCCACTCAGCAGCGCCTCCTGCTGGCTGCCTGCATGCACAACGACTTCCATATCCTGGACTGCCACCCCGTGCTGGGTGAGGCTTGCCAGCCCGGCGCACACACGCGTACAACCCCCTCGCTTCTCTGTATCTCCCCTCCTGCTTGTTTCCGTTTTCCCTGCATCCTAATCTGCACTGCGTCCATCTCCCTTTTCTCTCCTGTCCTTCTGTCTGTCTTTGCTGTGTCTTCTGTCTCCATCATTTTCTTTTATCCCGCAGTCCCATATCTCCTCTCTCACACGGCGGATCACTTCTTCACAGAGGCCTGTCTCTCTCGGCTTTTCGTTCACGGATCCCTCGTTCGCGCTGCCTGACGCCACTCCCTTTTCTCTCCCTCCCCTCTTCCTTCTCCCCTCCCAGACGGGAGCTCCGGACACTGTCCTGTCCTGGCCTCCTACATCCTGCACAACTCCCTGGCCTACGGAGCGGACTGGTCCCGCCTGAGCCTGGGGGAGCCCCTGCCCCAGACGCCCCCCCAAGAAGAAAGAGACGACGAGGAGGAGGAGAAGGAGGAGGAGGCAGCCCAGGTGGGGCACGTGCGCATCCAGTACGAGTCGCCGACGGGCAGCTTCGACACCTCCCTCGAGGACGAGGCGGGGCGCTACATCCCCGACGCCCTGCCCCCCCGGGCGCCGGCCCCCCCCGCCCTTCCTCCTCCGCGCCCCTCCGACGCCGACGCCGACGCCCCCCTCTCAAGCCTGCTGGCCAGCTGCTCCTTCTACGACCACGTGCTTCACGTGTGGCGCTGGGACTGGCGCCGGGCCGCCGGGAGGGAGGGGTCCGCCCCCGCGCCACGCGGCACCCCCCCAACTGGGCCAGAGCGGGGCGCCGACCAGTCCTAGCAGACAGGCAACAGGTCAGTGCCAGCCTGCCTGGGGGGCTGCCGTCCAGTCAGGGGACACTGGCCCACCTCTGCCCTCTCTGCTACATCGCGGCTGGGGCATCCACCGAAACCGCCCCGCGCTCTTTCGATCCAAAGGCTTCCCGTTAAGATTCCGGCCCTTCACATTCCCCAACCGGCCCCCGCGCGCTTGTACGGCAACGGGACTGGCGGCCGCGATAATGCGTTCGGGGAAAACCGGAGCGTTTACACCCGAAGGGGCGCCAGGCCCTCCCCCCTTCTCTTTTCCCCCCCCCGGATGTAACGGGGATGGGCGACTCCCCAATCCTGGCGGGCTGGAACCCTGCAGGTTTTACAGGACTTCCGTCAGCCCTCGCCACCGCCCGAAAAACGAGCCATCCCAAAGACCTGGAGAATCGGCTCCGTTCAATCAGATCCGAGGCGGAAGGAGAGCCTGAGCCGCCCCCGATTTCCCAGTGCTGACGAGCCCTTGAGCTGCCAGTCGGCTCCCCCCCGTGATGAATTAAAGTAACGAGGGCCTTCCTGCAGCGGAGCAGATGAGAGGGCTCACGCTGCGAGAATTGCAGCTTCAAAACCGGCGGGATTGTGGGGGGCTCTGGCCGTACCTGCTGTAGTTTGGGGGTACGGGGTGGAAGTGGGGATAGGAGTTGCTTTACAGATGATAAGACACCAGCATTGGTGATCGCTGAGGACTGGAGTTCAGTATTCTGTTTCCAGCAGTGGAGAGCTCATCCATCTCCATCATTAACTGCTCCTTTTCCTTCATTTTTCTAAAGTCTAAACTGCATGGCAAGGCCGTTACTTGTTCATACTCTAGAGGGCTACCAAACCTGTACAGGGAATGCAGTAACTGTGTAGCAACAGCATTAATAAAGACATCCTTTTGGTACGTTACTGGTTTTCGGCCTTTTTTATTAATTTCATAGAGGGTTCAAGTGTAGGGAGGGTAAGGCAAATTAAGACAGCTCTTGTATTAGCCCCCCGCCGTTTCCTACTACCACCCCAAAAAAACTACATTGGTGCAAAGAACGAGACATTTGTGTTCAAGACAGAAACCCTGTCAATTTCCCAGTGCTGTGCAGCCACTGTTAATCAGCAGAGTCCACTTTTAACATGCACCACAGCCCCACTTGGGGAGCCTCAGAATATCTGGGACAGCAGTCTTGTGCACATTTCAGGGTGACAGATGGAACGGGACCCCGCGGCCACACCAGATCTGTTTCCCTCCGGAGAGGGAGGGGGCTATGTCCTGGGAATGTAGTTTTTGGGGTGAAGTGTACAGTCAGTCTGGCAGTCATTGGGATTCGCGGTCCTTTCAGGGGTCTCCAAAGATGGCTTAGTCAATGGGGTACAGTTCTCACAGAGTTCGGGTGTGGAATTCGAGAGATCCCTCTAGCGAACGTAGTTTTTGGGGTACAGCTTGAAGAGTTTGCCCTCCTGCGAGGGCTCAAACCCATACTTCTCCAGGCCTTGGGGGTCGAAGGTGCCGTCGCGCAGGTCCTTCTCAATCTGGGGCGCCACGGCCTCTCTGAAGAGGGACTGGGGAGTGAGGGGGGCCTCCGTGCCCGGGGGGGCGCGGTACGACACGTAGGGCTTGAGGCGGCACCCCTCGAGCGGCGGCACCACGAACTCCGGCACCATCTCCCGCACGGAGACGAACTTCCCGCTGCAGGTCAGCGCGCCCGTGCGCCGCGCGCCCCGGCCCTTGTAGAAGGTGCGGGGGCCCCGCTTGCTGGTGAACTCCGCCATGCGGTCGGCGCCTCGCGCCAGGCCCCGCGCCAGAGCCGACAGCAGGCCCATCTGCCCGTGCCCGGCGGCGACACCACTCCTGGGCAACACGAGTCGGGGGAACAGGTGGCTATCGCCGGCGTCTGCGGAAAGAGACAATTCCGGGGGAAGTTTTTAGCAGCCATATCACCCTGCAACTCACACCTGGCAACCCACTGAAGCTCAGCAGGTGTGAGCCTGGCCAGTACCTGGATGGGAGACCTCCTGGGAAAAACTAAGGTTGCTGCTGGAAGAGGTGTTAGTGGGGCCAGCAGGGGGCGCTCACCCTGCGGCTCATGTGGGTCCTGATGCACCAGTATAGTGACGGGGACACTGTACTGTAAACAGGCGCCGTCCCAGGGCGCTTCTCGAAAAGAGTAGGGGTGTAACCAGCAGTCCTGGTCAAATTTCCAATTGGCCCTTACCAATCATGGCCTCCTAATAATCCCCCTCTATGAATTGGCTACATTACTCTGCTCTCCTCCCCACTGAGAGCTGGTGTGTGGGGAGCGTTCTGGCTGCACACTGGTGGTGGAGGGGATCCCCATTACCTGTAAAGCGCTTTGAGTGGAGTGTCCAGAAAAGCGCTATATAAGTGTAAGCAATTATTATTATTATTATTATTATTATTATTAAGTGAAAGTGAAAACTGATGGATAGTGGTAGGTGCCACACCAGAAACCGGACTGAGAGAGGGGTTTAAAAGAGAGGCAGCTTTACTCCCCCTGCAGAGCAGGAGATTTGTGTCCACCATCATACCAGCATTTCTCAAAGTTCAACAGCAAGCCTGTCTGCGTCACTTAACTGCACCGTTCATTTGACAGCTCTCACTGTTCGTCGTAATCAACTCAGTTTTATTTGTATAGCGCTTTGTATAGCCTAAGGGTCAACCCTCATTCCTCGTCAGAAACCAAGACGGGCAGGGAACGATCCCGTTGCACTGCAGCTGGATCCATTCGGAATTTTACCAGTCAAGCTACTCTATTGGGAAGTGCTGCCAAACCTCAGGACACGTGTGGGAGTGGGGAACAAGCTGCCCAACCATGTTGTTGAAGACGATATTCTTGAAAAACTGCCAGATAAGATAGATCAGATCACTTTATTGGCCCTATACAATTTCTCACATTAGGAATTTGTCTTTTCGCAGACCCCAGCTTGCTCTCCATGAGACACACAGACAGGGAGAGAAGCTGGGGGTCAGAGCGCAGGGTCATCCATTTATACGGCGCCCCTGGAGCAGCTGGGGTGAAGGGCCTTGCTCAGGGGCCCAGTAGGATTCATCTGCCGGCCGCGGGATACGAACCGGCAACCTTCCAGCTACAGGCGCAGATCCTGCCATTAACTACCAACTATCAAACGCCCTCCTTTCGTCTGTGACCCGTGTTAAGTTTCTGTACACAGACAGGTCACACACAACAGGCTCGGCCGGTTTTCCACGCGTGGTCATGCCATGTCACACCAAGTAAATGAACAGGTTTCAACTGTCCCAATGCGCGGCTCAAGGACACCTGCAGCAGCTAAAACAGAAACAGATCCAACTACTGGGCTAAGGGAGTCCTGCCCTGTTTATCCTCAATCGCCAGTTATCATTCAAACTCACGTTTTCCATTATATCTGCGAGATAAACCTGTTATTCAACACTACACTGAAGTATCGAGGCGCACACGCAATTCACTGTCACATGGGACTTCTTAAAACAGACTGCCGAGTCTAAAAACAATGCACACGGCGAGCACGCATCGAGGCCTCCCTGGGTGATAAAAAGTAAAGAACGAATCGAGCAAGAACTCATCTTAATATAAAATTACAAACCTCACCAACCTCACCTTCAGCTTTCGCTCCCAGTCGCCACACCGGAAGTGACTCGGTCTTGCAGTAAGGGCCCCTCTGATTGGTGGTGACCGGCCCGCAACGCCCAATCAGGGCGCGGGATACTGGGGGGCGGTCCCGCCGATGTGTGTTTGGTGACGAGGAGGGGGGGTGTTGTAGAAGTTATGTCGTTTCTCGATTGGCGGAGGGAGTGAGCGAGAGAGCGAAGGGTAGGAGAGAAAAGGGAAAGTAAGTAACTCTTTGGGCTAGTTGTGTTAATGTCCAGCTGCGGTCGCGATGCGGCGGTGTGCCGCGCTGGGTTGAGCGGTGCCGTGGCGGTGGAAGTCCTGTACGCTCCTGTAGGACTGTGGCCGTAGCAGCAGCAGCAGCAGTAGTGGCGGCGGGGGGTGCTGGTGTTTGTGCAGCCCGGTACAGTTACACACACAACTGCGGACAGTGATTTGTAACGCTTACGGCCGACAGGCACTGTGTAAGAGCCGGCTTACCAGAGCGGTGACGTCGCCGCCCTTCCCTGTGATAGCAGGACTACAGCTACCGGGCTGTGGAGAGATCTCTCTTTAGCTCACCGTGTGTGTGTGTGTGTTAGCGAGCGTCCACTGGTCGGGTGCGTGTGTCTGGGGATAGTGCGAGTTAACTGGTGTGTTTGTCTGGCGTATCTGTGCGTCTGTGTGTGTGTGAGAGTCGTTGCCCCCTGGTTGTGTGTGTGTGTGTGAGGGGGAGGGAGGTCCCCATTTAGTTGAGGAGTCAGTGAGATCCCTAAGCACCTGTTGCTGGGCGGGAGACGGGGCTGGCTGAGGGCCTGTAGGGAGGTCCCCTGTGTTTACAGCACCCCCCGTCCAGCGCCCCAGTCTCACATTTTAATGGCTAACCGCCACCTTCCTCTTTTCTGCCCAATGCTACGGAACTGAGACTCTCCGGGCGGGCAGCTCGGCAACACCCCGTGTGTCTGGGGACTGAGGCAGCGGCACACGAGTTCAAACTTCTGAACGGCTGGCGGCTGTAGTTTGGTGAACAGACCCCCGTCTGCGGGACTCGGTGTTGACCAAGCGGACATATGAATATAAGAGCAGAGTACGGTGACACCACACCGACTCTTCCTATTATATCGTGTAATTAAGTGCCCAGCCAAGCCCTTGAGTGTTTAATCCTCAGAGTTTAATTAAAATAGATAAGTAGATTTTGGAGAAACGGTAAGCAAGGTGAAGACAGAACTGGGTTCTCCCTGCACACACAAGACAGCTGACAGGGAAGAGGGGAGAGGTGTTTCACTTGTTTATAGGTAATGAGCTGGTCTAGGACTCATAATAAACATAATGTGTCAGTGTTGCAGACCTAAATCGAGTTATTTCTTTCTGCTTTATTGGCATGACCAGTGAACTACAGGACTGCCAGAACAGTAATGCTCAGTAAGACATTTGTGAACCAAAAGAGTTTTTGTCAGTCTGTTCCACAGGGGATCTCATAGGGGTCAGCCCTGTGAAATTTCCTTTCTCAGTGGGATCGGAAGCTGTTCTGATTCTGGCAGGTGTGGGAATTTGGGGATTAGATGTATTGTTTTGGAGAAGGATCTTTGTTTGATCCTAGAGAATTTCTGGCTCTTTGGTCTCTTAAAAAAATATCGCTCTTTGTCTCTGCTTCTTCCTGCTGTCAGCTGGGAGCACAGCTCTTCTCTGGGCAGTGAGATCTGCCTTTGTCCAGGTTCTGTGGTGTCATGGCCACCTCTCATTCTGGTCAGACAATCCGGTTTGTGTTTCTGTTTATGGTCTCGTAACACTCCAGCGGGTGAGCTTGTTGGGTTTTTGCTGTAATTGGGTTCATGACTGACTGGTGTCCTTGTGGCTCAGGGCAGTGAGTTTCAGGACCAGCTGGCTGAGGGGACTCTTCTCTGGGCTCAGCTCGTGTTTCAGCACGGTCTAGTTGTGTTCCGAGTTTTGGTCACTGCTTTTTCGGTGTAGCCAATTTTTTATTGGTCCCTCGCTGTGGTAATTAGCTCAGAGTATAGGCCTAATAATCACATTTGCACAGGGTACCAGTGCTTGTCCCATTGGGTGTAATCCTGGTTTGAGGCTGGAGCTCACACAGTCATAAGATCACTTTATTGGCCGTAAACAATTTATTGTATCAGGCATTTCTTTTCGCAGACCCCAGCTTGCTCTCCATGAGACACACAGACAGGGAGAGAGAAGCTGGGGGTCAGAGCGCAGGGTCAGCCATTTATCAAAGCCCCTGGAGCAACTGGGGTGAAGGGCCTTGCTCAGGGGCCCAACGGAGTAGGATTCCTCTGCCGGCCGCGGGATACGAACCGGCAACCTTCCAGCCACAGAGCAACTGCACTGCCTGTCATATAGTGCAATGTTTTCCCTCTTCTCCTCCTCCCTCGGTTCCTCTCTCACTCTGTCTTTCCCCCTGCATGCTGGGAGTTGGTGGTGGTGGCAGGAACGCAGGCCACACTCCTAGCATGCAGACGTCCTGCCCCTTCTCGGTTTTTTACATCTTTTGTGGCTTCTATGGTGCTGTACATTTTCGAGTACTCTCTGCTCTTTGCTGCTGCTTCATGGTTGTGTGCTGTAATGTAATCCCTATGGCGTTCCTTTTGGCCACAGCACCCCCTAGCTTTTTGGCTGTGGCAAGGAACCCTGCAGGAATGGAGGGCAGGTTGCGCGGTGGAGTCGAAGTGTTATGGACTTGTGTAAATCCCAAAGTCCAGCTGGACATCGGCACCCGGGCACAGCAGGGCAGCTCTGGAGCTTGGTATGACCCTGATCGACAAAGTCCATCGACTGGTCAGGTTACCCAGATTATTAATGTAATGTTTCACTTGTCCTTTTGTAGCCCTCATATTACAATATGTGTGTTTGTCTGATTCTTTGAATAACGGCGTGTTTGGGGGGCGTGAGGGGGAGATGGAAGAAGATATACCGTGAAAGTGAGTTTGAGTTTGTGAGCTTCTTGTCCAGGCGATGTTTCTGCCACAGGTTTTTAATTTTCCCCCTTGTTGTTTTATTAATGCTTGTGACAGATTAAGTCTTTCTCCTCTCTTTCTGCAGGGATGAATGAGGATGATAATTGCTCCATTTACCCCGTGAGTATTGCCCTTGTCTACTCTGGCCCTTCATCTAGTGCCCTCTGCCTCCCCTCTGTCTTCTTGGTGTCTCTCGCGGCTCCCTCTGAGTGTCCTCTCTCTCGCGGCTCCCTCTGAGTGTCCTCTCTCTCTCTCGCTGTCCTGTCTCACTCTCTCCACCTTGTCTCTGTCTCTCTCGCTGTCCTGTCTCGTTCTGTCCTCCTCGTCTATGACTCTCAGGGTGTGCTCTCTCAGTTTGTTGGCATGACCAGTGACTAAATCAGTGTCGCTAAAGTATAATATGTGTTACAATAATGTAAAGCATTATTGAGAGACAGCCTCACTGTTCCTCAGGCTGGGACAGGAGGTCACACAATGTATTATTATTATTGAGAGACAGACTCACTGTCTGTTCCTCAGGCTGGGACAGGAGATCACACACTGTATTATTATTATTGAGAGACAGGCTCAGTGTTCCTCAGGCTGGGACAGGAGGTCACACACTGTATTATTATTATTGAGAGACAGACTCACTGTCTGTTCCTCAGGCTGGGACAGGAGATCACACACTGTATTATTATTATTGAGAGACAGGCTCAGTGTTCCTCAGGCTGGGACAGGAGGTCACACACTGTATTAATATTATTATTGAAAGACAGGCTCACTGTTCCTCAGGCTGGGACAGGAGGTCACACACTGTATTAATATTATTATTGAGAGACAGGCTCACGGTCTGTTCCTCAGGCTGTGACAGGAAATCACATACCGGGGCTGCCAGTTCAACTGAGTTCCCTCCTCCCTCTCCCAGTCGGATTGGGAGTTGTTGCGATTCCGGCAGGTGTGGGAATTCTGGGGTTAGATTTGTACATTTGGGGAAGAACGTTTGTCTAATCCCAGAATATTTGTCACAGTGCGGCAGGAAGTCTCTGTGTGTTCCGTCTTGTCTCCCTGCGTTGTGTCTTGTTTGCGTCTCTCAGCATGAGCTCTCACCCTCTCTCTGTGTTTTACCTTGTCTGTGTTGCAGGGGGCCCTGCCCCTGCCCAGTGGCAGTGAGATCCGAGCTCGAGTGCAGCAGTTTGTGGAGGAGAGGATGCAGACTACCATGGTACTGAGCCCAGCTCATGACTGCCGATTCCAACAGCTGTCTAAATGAATGGATTGTTGGGCCTGGCCATGTGCTAGCTGGTCCTGTGGTATAAGGCTGGCCCGACTGTCAGTACTAAGTTTATGCATATCAGTACTTGACTCTGAGTATGTGTGTGTAATGCCAGTGTGTGTGTGTGTCTGTCAATACTGGTTTGCGAGTATGTGAATCAGTGCCGTTTCTTCAGTGCCAGTGTGTGTTTCAGCTGACCGGCGTGCTGATTGGGGCTGTGGTGGCCATCTCTCTGATCGGGATCATGGTTCTGTTCGTCTACAGGAGATACAAACAAACACGTGAGTCTGCATTAGTTGCTGAACCTCACATGCCTGGATTAAAGTTCCTCTTTATCGGCGACAGTTCTAGGCTGTTGAAGGTGTAAATGTGCATGCAGTCCTACACAGGTGTATAAAGTGAAATTGTGTTGTTATATGATGTGAATATAATTGAAGTAGGTCGCTGCGTAGTCTACAAGGCAAATAAAGTTTTTTCCATGCTGAGAAGAAAAGAAACGCGGTGTTTGGGGTGTGTTGTGAATATAGCCTTGTACAGATGTTATATAAAGGTATTTATCACAGGTGTATAAAGATATATACAGTTTCTGTACAGGTGAATTCAGTCCTCCAGTTTTACACAGATGTACAGTAACATCTGTAAATATAGGCACATCTATAAGCAGGTGATCAGAGTTTATTGTGGATGTATGAGAGATTCATATGCTCATATAAAGTTATGAACTGCTGTGGTGTGTAAAGGATGGGCCCATTGCAGAGGGTCTGGCAGGGTGAGGGGTGTGCCCAGTTGTGCGCTGCCCAGGTGTGCTGACAGTGTCTGTGTGTGCCCCAGGGGAGCAGCAGGCCGGCGTCCCTCGATACCGCTTCAGGAAGAGGGACAAGGTGTTGTTCTACGGGAGGAAGATCATGAGGAAGGTGAGATGGCTGAGAGAGAACACGTGCTGTGGGGGGGGGGGGTGTGTCACTGGAGAACGTGTATTGAGTGGAGGTAATTAACAACTGATTATTCTTACCTGGACTCGTGTCCTGTTCTGGAATGGGCTTTGGGTGGCCACATCCCTCAGTGGGATTAGGTGCCTTTCTAATAATGGATAGAAGCAGCGAACATGAGTTTGTTGCCTTACTAAGATCACAGCTCAGCCCCAGGCGAAGGGGCTGTCCCTGCTGTGTCCTGCTGAGAGGGTGCAGTTTCTGAAAGTGTCCACTGGAGGTCAGCGGTAGCTCAGTTTGCAAATGAGAGCGGTGTTGTCTTTTCTCGTAATGCGGATGTGCAGCAGGCGTATTACTCTGACCCCTCAACCCCTCCTGTGTCTCAGGTCCAGACCCTGTCCTCGGCCCCCAGCTCTGGCGGCAGTGTGTCCCGCCAGCGGTCCCGGAAAAGGCCCAAGGTTCTGGCGCTGGCCCGCCGGTGAGTCCCAGACGAGTTCACGCGCGTCGAGATGCGTGCAAAGCGATAACGCCCTGATGTACAGCTGCCATTTTCTCACTGCTTCGTCAAGTGCGGGGGTCACAGGGGGAAGCTGGAGCCGATCCTGGCAAGCAGTGGGCATAAGGCAGGATTAACCCTGGATGGGACACCAGTCCGTCACAGGGCACACACACACACACAGACACAGACACACTGGGCCAGTTAACCTACCAGTAGGTCTTTGGACTGTGGGAGGAAACCCATATGAATCTGGGGAGAACGCGCAGACTCCACGCCGGCGGCACCCAGGTCTTGAACCCATGACCCCACCACTGCTGCAGTGAACTGTTGGTGTAACTGTCCCTTGGGAGGGTGCCGCTCTGAGTCCGTGCCCGTCTGGCTGTCTCGTCAGGATCCTGCGGATTCGCCGGGAGCCCCCCACCCTGCAGCCCAAGGAGCCCCCCCCCTCCCTGCTGGAGGCCGACCTGACCGAGTTCGACGTGCAGAACTCCCACCTGCCCTCCGAGGTGCTGTACATGCTGAAGAACGTCAGGTGAGGCTGCCGGGTCCTGGGCGCAGGAGGCGTTTGGGGGAATGCAGTCCGCTGCTGCCCGAGGGGGGAGCCCAGTGGCTCCGTCTGGGATAGACGGGCAAAATGTCCGACGGGTATATTGAGTGACGGCGCGTCCCCGGATCGCTCAGGGAAGGGGGTGCATCCCGATGGGAGGGAGTGTCGAGAGCAGGGGGTGCATTTTGGGGTGGCGGGCCCCGAGGGGAGGAGGTGTCGTTCGGGTCGGAGGGCGCTGCCGCGGGGATGATTTGTAATTCGCCGTTCCGCAGGGTGCTGGGGCACTTCGAGAAGCCCCTGTTCCTGGAGCTGTGCCGGCACATGGTGTTCATGGAGCTGCAGGAGGGGGAGGGGCTGTTCCGCCCCGGCGACACCGACGACAGCATCTACGTGGTGCAGGACGGCCGGCTGGAGCTCTGTGTGCAGGAGAGCGTAAGAGCGTCTGCGCCCTTCACCTTTCACCTTTCACCCTTCACCCTTCCAGACAGCACCGCACGAGCTGTCAGACCCTCACTGCAGTGTCACGAGCGGGGAGTCACAGCGGCGTGCACTGGCTGCCGAGGACCAAGTACAGCTTAATCCCACACTGACATTCAGAGAAAAGCGTTCCAATCATCACTGTATCTACCTGAGTACAGTGCAGTGCTCACCTGTGTGCTTCTTCACGTTCATCATCGTAGAAAGTGACATTACAAATGACCTGACAAGTTATTGAAGACGGGGACATGGTAGCAGCTGTCATCTCTCAAGCAGCGTTCAGATGGCAGTGATGTGCACAGTTCGCACAGAGGCTGTCTTTTCAGCTCTGTGCAAAATGCAATGGGGTTTTGAGGCCGGAGTAGTTGGATTTAAGAAGTGGGGTTTAGGAGTCTTATAGCTGTGGGCCTTCTTATATCCTAGACGTTCGGGCTAAAAAAGACTGAATCTCATTTCTCCATTCACTTTTTCAGTTTTGAGTTACCCTAGATTGGTTGTCCTGTATGTCATGACCACTGATCTACAGTACAATGCAATATACACTAATATACAATCTGATCTGATATACAGTCTACCATGTAACATACTGTGCGCTCCTGTGCTGTGTATAATGTACACCGTACAGTCCTGTGTGATTCACGGCACTCCTTGCCGCCCCTGTTAACAAGGATGGCACAGATCCTGTGGTGAAGGAAGTGCTCCCGGGAGACAGCGTGCACAGCCTGCTCAGCATCCTGGATGTCATCACCGTGAGTCTGACCGGCTGGCCCTCTGTCCCCATCAGTGCAAAACCCGTTGGCCTCTCTGCTGGGTCTCTCTCTTACTGTCCTCACTCTGCCTCTTCCGTGTCTCCCTCTCCCAGGGTTACCCGGCGCCCTACAAGACCGTCTCGGCTCGGGCCGCCTTGCGCTCCACCATCCTGCGGCTCCCAGCCACGGCCTTCCAGTCCGTCTTCAACAAGTATCCCGAGACCCTGGTCCGAGTCATACAGGTACAGCCCCCGACGGCCCCGAAACCTCAGCGCCGCAGGTCAGACAACCCCCCAGTGACGAAGCAGGGCACCCTCGTTGTGCGGCGGACCTACGCCGCGACAGTGTAACTGCCCCGTTGTGTGTATTTGCCGACATGCTTGAGTCATGTTGACGTGATGACGGGCTCGTGGGAGACAAACCCGCAGCTGGGAAAACCTGGAGCAGGACCACGCTGCTGAGCAGCAGGAGGCCGTGACGCCGTGCCTCAAAGCGCCCGGGCTCCAGCTCGGCGGCGCGGCCGGATGACGCAGGGCGCGCGACCCGCATGGGCCAGTTAGGGTGGTCGTGCAGCCCGGCTTGTGAGAGGGAGAGGGGTGTCAAGGGGTGCTGCTTCTTCCATCGCGGGTCAGTTTCCGGTCACTGAAGACGCCCGGTTATGCCGTGGGGTGTTCGCAGGGCTGAAATGGAGCGGAGGTGCGTAGGATTTGTCCTCCTCTGTGACTCGTCTCGTCGGGTCTGGGGAGACGCAGGGCTACCGCGCTTTCATCCGAGCTCGGCTCTTCATTTCCTAGTTGAGCCAGTTAATTGCTTAATTAGCCACACTTGGCCTAATCCGATTCCCGGAGCTTTATTGGCATGACCACTGAATTACAGTGCTGAAAAAGCGAGAGCAGTCTTTGCTTTCTCACTGGGGACACCAGGGGGACGGGGCTTTCTCTCGAAACGGGTTAGAGATCGCTGCTTTAAGGAGGGGGGGGTCTTCTTTCTGTACAGATTATCATGGTGCGTCTGCAGAGGGTCACCTTCCTGGCTCTTCACAACTACCTGGGGCTGACCACTGAGCTCTTCAACCCGGTGAGAGTTCGCCCGTCTGCCTCTGCATGTCTCAGTGGGCTACACTCTTGTTGTTTTGCTCCACGGACAGTCAGAAATCAAACAGTCTGTTTCACTCGGGAAGTATGACTGTCACAGCGACTCTCTCTGCTTGACTCTGTCTCTCTTGGTGAGTGTGGCTCTCTCACAGCGACTCTCTCTGCCCGAAGCCTGTTTCACTCGGGGAGTGTGACTCTCTCTGTGTTTGCGTGTCCATCCATGCACAGGAGAGCCAGGCCATCCCTCTGGTGTCGGTGTTCAGTGTGATAGGGGAGGGCAGCCCTGGTCGGACATCCCGGAAACCTCATCCCCACACCCCCCCCGAGGAAGAGCCTGGCCTGGATAAATGCCCCCAGGGACCCGCAGAGCGCTCCTCGGACACAGGTCAGACCCTGCCCGTTCTCCTCCGGGAGGTACCAACATTAATGACCGGACATTCCGAGTTCAGTTCAGTTTATGTGTCAAATTCACAAGTGCAATGAAATGCATGTTTGCATGTATGCTCCGATACAAAGACAAATTAGGGATCACCAAAACATAAACGCAGAACAGCGGCAGCCACAACAACTAGTTAAATAACATACCACTTAAAAGACAAGTCAGACAAGCCGTGTGAGCAGAGAGGAAAAAAACATTGGTGTGAGCCAGTGGTGGGGGTAGGGGTCAGTAATCTGACAGCTTGCGGGAAGAAACTCTCTCTGGATCTGGAGGCTCGTGCCTTTATGCTCCTGTAACGCTAACCAGAGGGAAGGGGGTGAGAAACCAGGATGATTGTTATCCTTAGCAATACTTCCAGCCTTCTGGAGACGGCGAGTTATAAAAATGTCTGCAATAGAGGGGAGCCGTACTCCAGTAATGGATTAGGCTGACCTGATCACCTCCTGTTACGCCTTCTGTTAAGACACTGAGCTGCTGCCAAACGCCACTGAAACGCCACACGTGACAACACTCTCATTGCGCAGCTGTGAAATACAGTAAGGATAGTTGAAGACAGACCAAATTGTGTTTAAAAGCTGGTTACCATTTAAGAGTTTCTCATGATTAAATGGAGATACCCAGGCCTGCAGTGGATCAGACTGCTGTGCACTGGGCGTCTGCCTGCCAGCCCCCCTCATACAGGAAGTCACCTGGCTGTTTGTCACCGCCGTTTCTGAGTGGGGGCAGGGGTGTGGCGGAGGACAGTCAGCCCGGTGTGGATGGCAGGGCGTAGCCCGCATCTGCGCAGTGGTGGTCCGCTGGCGGGCGCAGCGAGTGATGGAGTTGTCCCGGTGTTTTCCAGACGCGGTGCGGAGCTTTGCAGCCGACA
Organism: Lepisosteus platostomus; assembly: GCF_059453375.1. NCBI lineage: Eukaryota > Metazoa > Chordata > Actinopteri > Semionotiformes > Lepisosteidae > Lepisosteus > Lepisosteus platostomus. Next base: position 2,244,171 of record NC_142631.1, read on the forward strand.
GCGCCTCGGCCTTCAGGAAGAGCCGCTCCCTGTCCGTCGAGAGCACAGGTACGACTGGTTCCGCCCGGCACGGACAGAGGTGTGCATCTCCGCGCCTCCCCCCAGTGCCGTACAGCGGAGCACAATACCCACAGGGCACACACGGCAAGCTAGTGTTTACTAGTGCAGTTCCATCTGGCCTGTCCTGGGAGCTTGGCGTCTCTTTATTGCTCAGCAATCCCAGGATCCCGTGCTTCTTGAAGTTTCCCAGAGGGCCAGCTGGGACGTCCCCAGCTCGGCCTCGTGCACGATGAGTCTTTCTAACGTCGGTCCCGGGTTCATCTGGTCCCGAACTGTGTTTTTGCAAGCCCAGGACATTGCTTCATGGTCCAGTACAGCCCAAAATATCAAGTAAATCTTGAGGCAGAATGTCCCTGAGCCACAGTCCAGTCCGGTCAGTAAAGGGTCAGTCCAGTTTGGTAAGGTTGCAGTCCTGCTAAGAGTCCACTATTACAGTACAGTAATAGTGTGGGATAGTCTGCTCTGGTGTGGTGTGGTAGTACAGGTGCCCAGTCCAGCCTTCGCTGACAGCGCAGTGCTCAGCGTCTCTGTTTTCTCTGTCGTGCCCCGTAGGGGGCGCCGTCTCCAGCAGCACCGACCTCAATATGGCCTACGAGCGTGCCCGCGTCACGATCGAGGACGCGCCCCCTAGCCCCGTCATGCACAAGGTAAGGGACAGGCTGATGCACTGACAGAGTCGTGCACAGGGGCGCCCAGTGCTGCAGTGGCTGCACACGAAGTCTCCCTCTCCCTCCGCCAGTCCATCCTGAAGAAGAGCGTGACCATGCAGCCGGCACCATCGGCGGTGATCCACTACACCGACAGCGGAGGGCGCTCCGACCAGGTCCCGCCCAGCAAGGTCGGCGCCATCTTCCAAGCTGCCAAGAAGGACCTGTTACGCCTCATCAAACTCAACGTAAGTCTGGCTCCCTTTTTCCTTGCTGTCTGACCGTGTGACCCTGCCTTTCTTTCTCTCTCTGACCCTCGTGCTGGTCCCGTCTCTCAATTCAAGAGGCTTTATTGGCTTGACCAATGAATTACAGTGTTGCCAAAGCATATACAGTTAACACAACAAGGACAGATATTTACAATACAGACACATCATAAGATATTTACATGCGAACTTATCGAACATTATTGAAAGACAGGCTCACTGTTCCTCAGGCTGAGACAGGAGATCACACACTGTATTATTATTGTTTGGAGACAGGCTCACTGTCTGTTCCTCAGGCTGGGACAGGAGATCACACACTGTATTATTATTATTATTGAGAGACAGGCTCACTGTCTGTTCCTCAGGCTGGGACAGGAGATCACACACTGTATTATTATTATTGAGAGACAGGCTCACTGTCTGTTCCTCAGGCTGGGACAGGAGATCACACACTGTATTATTATTATTGAGAGACAGGCTCACTGTCTGTTCCTCAGGCTGGGACAGGAGATCACACACTGTATTATTATTATTGAGAGACGGGCTCACTGTCTGTTCCTCAGGCTGGGACAGGAGATCACTCACTGTATTATTATTATTGAGAGACAGGCTCACTGTTTGTCAGGCTGTGACAGGTGATCGCATACTGGTCTGCCAGTTCGACTGAGTTTGAGAGTCTGTCTCTCTCACACTGACCCTTGTGCCGGTTCTGTCCGTCTGTCTCTCTCTCTCTCTAACGCTGACCCTCGTGCCGGTTCTGTCTGGCTGCCTCAGGACCACAGCCTGCTGGAGGGCAGGGTGACACTGCACCAGGTGAAGGCGGGCACAGTGGTGGCACGCCAAGGAGACCAGGTAAGAGGGCGCAAGTGGGCGGGGGGGCAGGAAAGAGTCGGGCAGGGTGGAGGGTGGAGAAGAGAGGGAGCAGGACGGAGGGGGACTGGAGACTGACCAGTTTGATAAACGTAGTCGCTTTCATCCTTGCATTGCTCCTGCTGTCTCCCCCCTCTCTCTGCCGATGTGCGCCGCAGGACGTGAGTATCCGGTTCGTGATCTCGGGGCTGCTGCACGTGTACCAGCGGATGATCGACCGCGAGGAGGACACCTGCCTGTTCCTCACCCACCCGGGGGAGCTGGTGGGGCAGCTGGCCGTGCTGACGGGGGAGCCCCTCATTTTCACCGTGCGCGCGCACCGCGACTGCAGCTTCCTCTCTGTCAGCAAGACACACTTCTACGAGTACGTCGCCGCATCGCTGCCGCCACGGGACTCGGGGGGGATAGGAGTCATTCACTGTATAGGTCAAACCTGTAGGAGACGGTTACTGTACAGGCCGGTGCCAGAGGGGTCAGCGGTCTGTGAGTCAGTTACTGTACAGGCCAGTGCCAGAGGGGTCAGTGGCCTGTGAGTCAGTTACTGTACAGGCCAGTGCCAGAGGGGTCAGCGGTCTGTGAGTCAGTTACTGTGTGGCCAGTGCCAGAGGGGTCAGTGGTCTGTGAGTCAGTTACTGTACAGGCCAGTGCCAGAGGGGTCTGTGAGTCAGTTACTGTACAGGCCAGTGCCAGAGGGGTCAGTGGTCTGTGAGTCAGTTACTGTGTGGCCAGTGCCAGAGGGGTCAGTGGTCTGTGAGTCAGTTACTGTACAGGCCAGTGCCAGAGGGGTCAGCGGTCTGTGAGTCAGTTACTGTACAGGCCAGTGCCAGAGGGGTCAGCGGTCTGTGAGTCAGTTACTGTACAGGCCAGTGCCAGAGGGGTCAGCGGTCTGTGAGTCAGTTACTGTGTGGCCAGTGCCAGAGGGGTCAGCGGTCTGTGAGTCAGTTACTGTACAGGCCAGTGCCAGAGGGGTCAGTGGTCTGTGAGTCAGTTACTGTACAGGCCAGTGCCAGAGGGGTCAGCGGTCTATGAGTCAGTTACTGTACAGGCCAGTGCCAGAGGGGTCTGTGAGTCAGTTACTGTACAGGCCAGTGCCAGAGGGGTCAGTGGTCTGTGAGTCAGTTACTGTGTGGCCAGTGCCAGAGGGGTCAGTGGTCTGTGAGTCAGTTACTGTACAGGCCAGTGCCAGAGGGGTCAGCGGTCTGTGAGTCAGTTACTGTACAGGCCAGTGCCAGAGGGGTCAGTGGTCTGTGAGTCAGTTACTGTACAGGCCAGTGCCAGAGGGGTCAGCGGTCTATGAGTCAGTTACTGTACAGGCCAGTGCCAGAGGGGTCAGCGGTCTGTGAGTCAGTTACTGTACAGGCCAGTGCCAGAGGGGTCAGCGGTCTATGAGTCAGTTACTGTACAGGCCGGTGCCAGAGGGGTCAGTGGTCTGTGAGTCAGTTACTGTACAGGCCAGTGCCAGAGGGGTCAGCGGTCTATGAGTCAGTTACTGTACAGGCCGGTGCCAGAGGGGTCAGCGGTCTGTGAGTCAGTTACTGTACAGGCCAGTGCCAGAGGGGTCAGCGGTCTATGAGTCAGTTACTGTACAGGCCGGTGCCAGAGGGGTCAGTGGTCTGTGAGTCAGTTACTGTGTGGCCAGTGCCAGAGGGGTCAGCGGTCTGTGAGTCAGTTACTGTACAGGCCAGTGCCAGAGGGGTCTGTGGTCTGTGAGTCAGTTACTGTGTGGCCAGTGCCAGAGGGGTCAGCGGTCTGTGAGTCAGTTACTGTACAGGCCAGTGCCAGAGGGGTCTGTGGTCTGTGAGTCAGTTACTGTGTGGCCAGTGCCAGAGGGGTCAGCGGTCTGTGAGTCGGTTACTGTACAGGCCAGTGCCAGAGGGGTCAGTGGTCTATGAGTCAGTTACTATGTGGCCAGTGCCAGAGGGGTCAGTGGTCTGTGAGTCAGTTACTGTACAGGCCAGTGCCAGAGGGGTCAGCGGTCTGTGAGTCAGTTACTGTGTGGCCAGTGCCAGAGGGGTCAGCACTGTAGGACACTGAAGTCTCAGTCTGTGTTCTTCCAGGATTATGCGCGCTGAGCCCAGCGTGGTGCTGAGCGTGGCTCACACGGTGGTGAAGAGGATGTCGTCTTTCGTCAGGCAGATCGACTTCGCTCTTGACTGGATGGCTTTGGAAGCAGGTCGGGCTGTGTACAGGTACTTGAGGAAACCCTAGTCGCACTTTACTTGCACTCTAGTTATCCTTTACTAGTACTTTACACTGCTCAGATCTCAGTCACAGTCTGCTAATGGTTTACTTTCTTCTCGGTCACACTTTGCCAGCACTTCAGTCATAATCTAGTCACATTGGAACTGTACCGTACTCACATCACTGTCTTAATACTCTTCATGTTACTCAAGTGGCGCTGCTGCCCTCCCGGTCACTAACTCGCCTCCTGCTCCCAGGCAGGGCGACAAGTCGGACAGCACCTTCATCGTTCTGAGTGGGCGTCTGCGCTCCGTCATCCTGAAGGATGATGGGAAAAAGGAGCTGACCGGCGAGTATGGCCGCGGCGACCTCATTGGAGTGGTGAGCTTCGGGGTCACGAGAGAGACCGCAGCCCTGAACACGGCATTGGCAGACACACAGATGTGGAGGACTTGGTGTTTAATACCTTTTGATGCGCCTCTGTGTGTGAAGATCTATTTACCCGTGTGCATGCCTCTCTGGGTGTTTTTATGTGCGGATCTTGTGAACCTTTGCACGTCTCGGGATCTGTGCATCACTGTGCATCACGCTTAATGTCTCCTACCCTTCTCTCAGGTGGATTAGTCTGAGCGTGCACACACACACACATACACGCACACACCGAGAGGTCTGGGATTGGCTGAGGGCTGTGCGTCTCCGCAGTGACGCCGCTGGTTCTAAGAATACCCAGCCACGCTGACGCCATGGTAACCAGCTCTGAAGTGTCACCGTAGAGACGGTATCCTCGGGGATGAGGGTGGCGCAGGTGTGTGTCGAACTGGTCCCCTCCAGGAAGTACGGTGCAGCGGATAAAGATGGTTTTATTGGACTTCTGCTGCAGCCTCCCTGCTCTGATTTACTGACCTTCCACGGGTCTTCCTGATAGGTCTGCTGAGCCCGCCTAAGGCTGGAATGTCATGGTCTGTGAAGCCCTGATAAGTCTCAATAATGATGTGCACAGAGCTGCCAAGTGTGCTTCGACACCCTGTCTCTGTCTTCATCCCCCTCCTCCTCGGTTCAAGTGGGTCCACGGGTTCCACACTACTGTTAGAACAGTACCGGATGACCAAAGCGACCTGACGATGTCTCGGGACGGATAAGTTGTGTTTGACGCGCTCGAGGCTCTTCTCTGTTGTGAGATTGTTTTCGGGATCTGTGAACAGCTGCGTTGAATCTCTCCCTCTCGCAGGTGGAGGCCCTGACCCACCAGCCCCGTGCCACCACCGTCCACGCCGTGCGAGACTCGGAGTTAGCCAAGCTGCCAGAGGGGGCTCTCAGCTCCATCAAGCGCCGCTACCCCCAGGTCAGAGGTCAGGCTGTCGGGCAGACGGACGCTGACTGGACCGATTTGACGGACAGCGATACAGGGACCGACGGATAGTTCTCCCCGTTCTTGCTGACAACCCATCCCTGATCCCGTCTCTCGCTCTCATCCGCGCCCTCTGTCTCTCTTTCCATCTCCTTCCTTCCTTCCTCCCCCTCCTCTTCTCTCAGGTGGTGACCAGACTCATTCACCTCCTGGGGCAGAAGATTCTGGGGAACCTGCAGCAGGTCAACGGGCCCCTGGCAGGTCAGAGAGCGACAGCAGGCAGAGGCCCCATTCTCCTCTGTGATACAGGAGCCTCTCGGCAAGAGATGCGTGCAGGACAGTGTAGCACGTGATGGGGAGACTGGAAGGGAGAAACCTTGTGGCTTTAAGCAGGACAGTTGCGTTGCAGATGGGAAGTTGTAGTGGATAAGCCGATGTGTAGTTCTTTAAGAAAAAAAGAGACTCTGGGATAGAACACTAAATGCAAGTCAGGTGAAAGCCTTTTCCTTTAGTTTGCATATTATGTATTATTGACATAATACCTGTATTGCTATGTAAATATGTGTATAAAACAACTCTTGCATTTGCACAGTAGCGTTTATGATCAGTGCTGCACTGTGCAGTATTTACAGATTTCTCCATTTGCCCTGGCTCTGCTCTGTCTGTACGCTTCTGAGAGCTGTCTTTTTGACATTAGTGTTTTATGTGTGTTGACGCCTCTTCTCCTGGGCTATGTGATCGCCTGGTACTGACTGCTTGAGCAGGATCTGTTTACATTTGTCATAGCAGCTGTGGGCTTGGATTGAAGTCACGGTTCAAGTGTCTGAGAGCCCCGGTGCCGGTCTGTCTGTCCCTCTGCGTGCTCATGGTCCAGTCTCTGCCTGTCTGAGTGGCCCGACGTCTCTCTGTCCCCAGCGCGCAGCCTGACTCTGAACACCCCTGGCAGTAAGTGGGATGTTGGGAACCCCGTGTCCAACCTGTCCACCGTGTCCATCCTGCCCGTGTGTGAGGACGTGCCCCTCACCGCCTTCAGCCTGGAGTTACAGCACGCCCTGAGTGCCATCGGTCAGTCCCCTGGTCTGCGTTTTTCTCTTTGTCCGTCCATACGGATCTGTCTGTCTGATACTCTGGCTCTTTATGTCCTCTCTCCATTGAGGAGAGAGGACATGTGTGTCCATTTTTGTCTGCCTCTGTCTTTGTTTCTGTACCCTGTACCACCACACACGTCCTCTGTCCTCCCTTCTGAACTTTCTCTCCTCTCTCCACTCTGCTTCACAGAGTCATGTGCTATTGTGCCCAGCAGGGGGCATCGTGCCCTGCAACTGTCTCTCCCTCTCTTAGGCTGTGTTAGCTCACACAATGGTATTTATGCACAACATCACGCAGACAACACCAGGACTTAATTGTAGCTCTGTCCTACCCTGACAGACACGGCTATTGTGCTGTTGAGGGAGTAGGCAGAGGAAGAAGCTCTCCTCTCTCCTTTTCAGCGCCTCTTTTGCTATCTCTCCCTTCTCGCCTCTCCGAAAAGGGTTGGCTTTTCTTGGATTGGCTTGGCTGCAAGGTGCGTCTAACCAGACCAGCTGTCTCTCCCGCAGGCCCCACCCTGCTGCTGACCAGTGACATCATCAAGCAGCGCCTGGGCTCGGCGGCCCTTGACAGGTGAGCCAGGGAGGGGGAGAGAGAGAGAGATGGAGACGGCATGTGCCGGGTATCACCCGCCTTTTTTCTGTCCTCTTCCTCGCTCTCTCCACTCCTTCATTCTCTCTCCTTTTTGTGGCCCGACCTCCCCCCCCCACCAACTCTGTCTAGTGTCCATGAGTACCGGCTGTCCAGCTGGCTGGGGCAGCAGGAGGACATTCACCGCATCGTGCTCTACCAGTCTGACCCCTCGCTGACCCCCTGGACCCAGCGGTGCATCAGACAGGCCGACTGCATCCTCATCGTGGGGCTGGGGGAGCAGGAGCCCACCGTGGGGGAGGTCAGGAGCTGGCGGGGAGGGAGGAGAGGGGGCAGAGGGGCAGGAGGGGAGATGAGCATGACAGAGGTTGTGGTGGAGCGGAGTGGGAGGGGCAGAGAGAGACGGAGGAGGCAGGTAGGACAGTGGCAGGGAGGGGTAGAAGGAGGAGGGGATGGGGGGGAAGGACAGGGGCAGAGGAGGAGGAGCGGAGATAGGGAGAGGGGAAGGAGGGGCAGAGGGAGGAGGAGTGGGGCAGAGGAAGGGCAGGAGAGGAAGAGGACGGGCCGGAGGGTGAAGAAGGAGATAGTCGAGGGTGATGGGGGCGACGCCGACAGGTTCTCTGTCCCCCCCACAGCTGGAGAGGATGTTGGAGAGCAGCGCGGTCCGCGCCCAGAAGCAGCTGGTGCTGCTGCACCGTGAGGACGGCCCGCCCCCTAGTGGCACGGTGGAGTGGCTCAACATGCGCAGCTGGTGCTCCCGGCACCTGCACCTGTCCTGCCCGCGCAGAGTCTTCTCCAAGAGGAGCCTGCCCAAGCTGGTACTGCCCGCGCCCGCTGCTAGAAAACCCCTACCCTGAATTACACCGTCAATCGATCAGTCAATCAATCAAAGTGTATTTATCAATGCACGAACAGTACAGCACACAGCGGTGTTGTCGGCAATGACATGCTTTGTCCGCGAGCTCATCAAGAGGGATAGAAGAGTGGAGAAACGGGAGTTTATAGGGATTGGATTAACGAAAAGAAAAACAAATTAGGATACAGTAGATGACACAGGTGCAATTTACAGGTTGTGCAAATGTAACGCAAGGATAGGAGGTGTTTAGCGTTCTTCGTATGTGTTGCACGTTACACGTTGTTCGAACGCACAGATTCGTTTTCGGAACCGATTTGCATTCCCATCAGGCCGTCCGTTGTGTATCTCCCGATAGGCGGCTTCAGTCTGCGCCCAGACTGGCGCGCTGTGCTATATCCACTGTCTTTGTCCCCCTTCGCCCACAGAGGGAGATGTACCAGCGGGTTTTCCAGAAGTCGCCGGATCGCCACTCCCATTTCTCCAGGCTGGCGCGGGTCCTGACGGGGAACGCCATCGCCCTGGTCCTGGGTGGAGGGGGTGCCAGGTACCAGCCACGTTCGCTTGTTCCTGACTCTTAGACTTCACAGGTTGGGCGTTTCCCCACTGGCTGTTGTGGAGTAATGCTGCCCAGGCCCCTGGGAATTTTTAAAAATCAGAATAATGAATTGTAATCAAGGCCTCTCCTGGGGTGATGCACAGCGGGTCAGGGGGAGGAGAGAGAAACCACTTCACCCAGTACTGGATCTCCCGTGAGGCACTGTGGGCACAGTGCCTAGGGCCTACGAAAGTACAAAGGAGGGGACAAAGGAGGGAAACACGAGTGACTAACGAAAAACAAGCCGAAACAACATGCTTGCGATCGACTCCAGGGGCTCCAAATCAATAATCGCACGCTCTCCAGCGGCTCTTATAGAAACCAGAAGTGTTGAAGTGATGTTCGCTTGACTCACTCTGTCAGTCACATGGTTAAGCATTAGAATAGATAAAAGAGCATCATGTCAATCGACGTCATTCAGTTGGCGTTTACTTTTTGCACATTTCGGAGTGAAAGTGCCTGGGGCCCACGGACACCAAAATCCGGCCCTGGCTTCACCAGGTGAATTTACAGTGGAACTTTAACGAGGCCTGATCATACTACAGCCCAGAGTGGAATTTAGGCAGGACAGCGGGTTAACGTCCCCGTCTGTACCTGCAAACAATGCCCTGGGGTCTCTGAAGACCAAGGAGTTGGGAACTTGGCTTAACATCTCACTCAAAAGGGCACCTGCTGACCAGCATTGCCTGTCGCCATACGGCAGGGTGTTGGATACAAAATTAAGGTCAAGAGAGAGGAGCGCCACCTACTGGTTCAGCAGCACCACTTCAGCTTGGTTTTACTTGGCTCTCCTGTCCCAGTTTTGACCAGGCCCAACTTTACTGAGCTCCTGTGACCCTCTCCTGGACCTGTGGACCCGTGTCTGATGCCTGACCGTGTGGTGGGGGTGTGTCTTTCTGGCAGGGGCTGCTCGCAGGTGGGCATCGTGCGGGCTCTGAGCGAGGCCGGCATCCCCATCGACCTGGTGGGAGGCACGTCAATCGGAGCCCTGATGGGGGCGCTGTACGCCGAGGAGAGGAACCACAACCGCATGAGAATCCGGGCAAGGGAGTGGGCCATGGTAAGGGGGGTCGGGGGGCAGACAGAGGGGAGGAAAGGGCGCGGCAAGATCAGATATTGAGCCGGTAAAGACGGGGACGTTTCATTTTTCATTCTCGGCCTCGGTTGTTTCGTTTTAAGAACGTAAGGGGATTCACAAACAAGGAGGCTGTTCGGCCCCATCGAAACAGTTTGGCAGTTAGTAGCTTGTTGATTTGAGGGGTCTTATCCAGCCGTTTCATGAGAAACAGCTTCAGCAGCACGGTGAGCGTGTTCTTTCAAGCGCTTGTCTTGGCACTGGCTTCCTGTGGGACACGCGCAGAGCTCTTTCCTTGCCCCGCCCTCTCCCTCACAGGAGATGACGTCGGTGTTTAAGAAGGTGCTGGACTTGACCTACCCCGTCACCTCCATGTTTACGGGAGCGGCCTTCAACTCGGGCATCTACAGCGTTTTCAAGGACAAGCAGATTGAGGTGGGCTGGTGAACATGCTGAGCTCGCCGTCACTGAACACGCCGATCACACTCCCATCTAAACGTGCTGTCACTGAGGACACTGAGCACACTGCCTCTGGTCGTGTTGAGTGAGCAGTTACTGAACCCCCTTTCCAACCGAACAGACGAAGAACGCTGCCACTGAACACCTTGATTTTGTGTAGTTTTGTGGTTTTGGTGTACACCCGTGGAGCCGCCACTGACCGGCTCAGGGGGCGCTGCCCTGATGGCTGTGGCCCGTGGGAGGGTTGGCTCAGGCGCTCTGTTGTCACTGTCCAATGAACAAACACCCATGTGGTTTCACTGAATGTGCACCACTGTGCACTCCTGGTCAGTCAGATGACTGTGAATTCGTATCCTCCAATGGCCACTCCAGTGATGCCGAGGTTGGTTATACAGTGTTGGCAACAGAGCCGAGCACTTTTCTGGACAGCCTGGGTTTGTCAGATGACAGGTGATGTGACCCCCACTCTTTCCTCAGGACCTGTGGATCCCCTATTTCAACATCACCACTGACATCACTGCCTCTGCCATGAGGATCCACACTGATGGTGAGCCTGTCTACCGATCTGCCTGCCCGTCTCCCTGCTGCACGGCGTCTGTCTGTTCCTCCCATTTTCCCGGTGCCTGTGTACCAGACTCTCTCTCTCGTTCTTGCTCTCCACCCCTTCCCTCTCCCCAGGCTCTCTGTGGCGGTACGTGCGTGCCAGCATGTCTCTCTCGGGGTACTTGCCCCCACTGTGCGACCCCAAAGACGGGCACCTGCTGATGGACGGGGGGTACATCAACAACCTGCCAGGTCAGTGCCGCCCTCCCTGCCCGGCTCGCTCTCTCGCTCTCTCTCTCTCTCGCCCCGCATCGCTCTGACGCCCCTCCCTGCCTCTCCAGCGGACGTGGCGCGGTCCCTGGGGGCGAAGGTGGTGATCGCCATCGACGTGGGCAGCCAGGACGAGACGCACCTCACCAACTACGGCGACTCCCTCTCGGGGTGGTGGCTGCTGTGGAAGCGCTGGAACCCCCTGGCCGAGCGCGTCAAGGTGCGAGCCCTGCCGGGTGGGCGCGTTCGAGCGGCGGTGCGGTTCACGTGGGAGGTCTCCCTCATGCCCTCGCTGGGTAGCTCCTCGATCCCGGACTGCCTCCCGGCTGGTTCTCGTGGGGTTTCTGTTAGGCTGCTCCGGGACCTGGGTTCCTAGCGGCTGCGACTGTGTCGATGGGGATTTTGGATGTTGGAGTTAAGTGTGATGACTGTTTGTGTTTTTCCCGTCATGAAGTTCCCATGATCCCACTGGCCCCTGGTCTCATGTCAGTGAGCCCAGGGCTCGTGTATGCGTGTGCACGTGAGATGGAGTGTGAGCGGGGCTGGAGTGTGCGCATGTGTGCACGTGGGGTGGAGTGCGCGCAGGTGTGCACGTGAGATGGAGTGTGTGTGGGGCTGGAGTGCGCGCAGGTGTGTGCGTGAGATGGAGTGTGTGTGGGGCTGGAGTGTGCGCAGGTGTGCACGTGAGATGGAGTGTGTGTGGGGCTGGAGTGTGCGCAGGTGTGCACGTGAGATGGAGTGTGTGTGGGGCTGGAGTGTGCGCAGGTGTGCACGTGAGATGGAGTGTGTGTGGGGCTGGAGTGTGCACAGGTGTGCACGTGAGATGGAGTGTGTGTGGGGCTGGAGTGTGCACAGGTGTGCACGTGAGATGGAGTGTGTGTGGGGCTGGAGTGCGCGCAGGTGTGCACGTGAGGTGGAGTGCGCGCAGGTGTGCACGTGAGATGGAGTGTGTGCGGGGCTGGAGTGCGCGCAGGTGTGTGCGTGAGATGGAGTGTGTGCGGGGCTGGAGTGTGCGCAGGTGTGCACGTGAGATGGAGTGTGTGCGGGGCTGGAGTGTGCGACGGTGTGCACGTGAGATGGAGTGTGCGCAGGTGTGCACGTGAGATGGAGTGTGTGCGGGGCTGGAGTGTGCGCAGGTGTGCACGTGAGATGGAGTGTGTGCAGGGCTGGAGTGTGCGCAGGTGTGCACGTGAGATGGAGTGTGTGCAGGGCTGGAGTGTGCGCAGGTGTGCACGTGAGATGGAGTGTGTGTGGGGCTGGAGTGTGCGCAGGTGTGCACGTGAGATGGAGTGTGTGCAGTGCTGGAGTGCGCGCAGGTGTGCACGTGGGGTGGAGTGTGCGCGTGCTGACGGCGCCTCCCGCGCGCTGCAGGTGCTGAACATGGCAGAGATCCAGACGCGCCTGGCCTACGTGTGCTGCGTGCGCCAGCTGGAGTCCGTGAAGAACAGCGATTACTGCGAGTACATCCGCCCCCCCATCAACCGCTACGGCACGCTGGAGTTCGGCAAGTTCGACGAGATCGCCGTGAGTCCGCGCGGCCTCCTCCCTCACGTCCTGTGGCCTGTGGGCCTGTCCGCCTCCCCGTCTCCTCCCTCCGGGAAAACCCTTCGCCGACGGGAGCTCTGTGGCCATAACTCACGTAGCTGCTAACAATGGTGCAAATAAAATGACAGCACTTGGCAAGTCGCAAAGGCAATTAATGAGCGGGAGGTGTGATGAGCACTCAGCAACTTACACACTCGATACAAGGGGAGATGGAGAGTGTTTAGACGGCCTCTCTGCGTGTGGAGCAGCTCTCCGGCATGAGCCGCTTCCCTCTCCACATCCCTAGTGAAGAGCCGGGTGAAAAGCGCTGGTTCAGCGCACGCACAAACCGCCCAAGCATGCCTCCCGTTGTGGCGCGCGACAGATGTGTTAATAATAATCTTTATTTTATATAGCGCCTTTAAAGGTGGCTTCTCAAAGCGCTTTACAGTGTTCTGCTGATAAAAGCATCTCTCCCCCCCCCCCCCCAGGAGGTGGGGTACCAGCACGGCCAGACGGTGTTCGGGGTGTGGAGCCGCAGTGGAGTGGTTGACAAGATGCTGAAGGACCGACACCAGGAGGAGTTTCACAAGACCAAGAGCGGCGATGTGAGGGGAGGGGCTACACGTGGGGGCGGGGTCATGTAAGGGGTGTTTAGGGGAGGGGCCAATGAGGGGTGGAGTCAAGGGAGGGGCTGAAAAGCACCGCGATATTGTAAGCGTGGCAGTTTCGTTTACCGCTCTGCTAGATATCGATCTGGGTTTCGGCCTTCAGCGGCAGTTGTTTCTCCTCTTGACCTTTTGATTAAAACAAAGGTCATAAAAAGTCCAACGGCGCTCCTTCTCGCCAGGTGGTGACGTGTCCGAACGCCTCCTTCACAGACCTGGCAGAGATCGTGTCTCGGATCGAGCCGGTGAAGCCAGCGCTGGTGGATGGTGAGAGAGGGGGGCGGCCGGAGGGAGGGAGGGAATTATGGGGATGAAAGGAGAAATGCAGGAAGTTGGGGCTGGTGAAGGAAAAGTACGAGGGATAAAGGATTGGGGAGATTGGGAGTTTTGACTTGTGTGTGTGTCAGCGGCATAGACTTTAACCATCCTGTGGCAACCCTCTCAGGTTAACCCTTTCCCTCCCAGATGAGTCAGATTACCAGACGGATTATGAGGAGGACGCGCTGGAGTCTGCGCTGTCCGACTTCGAGACAGCCTATCAGAACAGCGAGCACACCGAGGGGGAGGAGACTGGAGACACGGTAGGCCCTGACCCCGCTCTTCCTCTGTCTCCCTCTGCTTTCCCATCTGCCCCTCTCCTCTCTCTCAGCCCCTGCGTTTTCATTCGGCGCCCCTCTCTTTCAGGATGAAGAGATGGACCTTCGCCACAGACGCGCACCCCGACAGCCCCTCCCCTCAGACAGCGATCACTGAGCCAGGGTTGCACCCCCACGACCCTGGAGGGAGAGCCCCCAGAACTGCGAAAAACTCCGTCCTCCAACGCAACAGGCCACGAAACGGGCACTTCGGCTGACGCACACAACCCAGACAGACAGACAGACAAACAGACACGCAGGCGCGTACACAGAGACACACACGCAGGCGCGCACACACACACACACCAAATAGGGAAAGTCCGCTGGTGTGGCAGGGGGTCCGGTCACTGAGTACAGACAGCACGGGAGTCCAGAATCCAAGCAGCTCGCAGAGGGAGAGTGTGTTTGTGCGTTGTTATTCCTTCCTCTTGTCTCAGTGGGGAGACGCAGTTTGCGAAAACGCGTTGAATATGTCGCCTGATGGACGATGCGAGACTCCTTCCCTGTGGCAGCTTCTCTGGAATTTTGTAAAAAAGCCAGTGCCCCCTGTGTCTTTGTTCCTTCAGGCTGTTTTCAGCCGAGTGGAGTTTGTTTTGAGTTGGGGGGGGGTTGGCGATTCGAACTCGAAATCGAGTGGGGAGTCAGTGGGAGGTGCGTGCGGAGGTGGGGGTACAGGCGTGTTAGTGTGTCCTCGCAGGACTGTGACCCGCGTACCTCCACAGGCTGAGCACACGCTAGGCCTCTCCCTGCTGAGGGAGGGGCTGGAAGAGACGGAGAGGAGGAGTTCAGGAGAGATGGAGGGGGACGGAGGTGATAAATGGGAGTCTTTGGAAACGTTGTTGTCGGTGTGGATGTCTCCTCCTTCCGTGTTTCTCTGTAGGTTATTTCCTACAGCTTTCTCCCTTTGATGCTCTTTGTCACTCCCTCTGCTGTTACCTGTCCCCCTCTCTCTGTCTCTGTCACCTGTCCCTGTCCCCCTCTCCCTCCCCCTGTCTTGCTGTGTGACCCAGATTCAGATTGACTCGTTATGCGCTGTCCACGCAGATCCAGGAAGTGGGCCACGGGGCTCTCGAGCCAAACTAATTAAATGTTTCAGCGGCGCCCAGCGAGGCGAGCTGTACCGAGACGCGTGGGGTAAATGAACTCGCCCGTGTGTTTGTCTCACACATTTGCGAGCTAAATGTCAAAAATCGCTGCAGTGGCTCAAGTGGGCTCAGCATGGCTGGAGAGAATTACAGCCGCAGCCAGACGAGCAGGTCTCGATTCTCTGTTCTGATCCGTGTGTGCGTGTGTTTATTTATAAAACGAATGTACGTCATAAGATCACGGGCGAGTCCTAGTTTTAAAATTAGGGCCGTGATTTCCCTTGTCTTTTTTCATGGCCTCGTTAATCATCGAGAAGTCTAATCATTTTAGCCGCTGCAGACCAGCCTTGCCCATCTGGGCTCATCATCTGGCCCGGCCTGTCCCAGCCCGGCCGGGGCCGTCCTCCTGTTGTCCTGTCTGGGTCTGCACTCCTGGCAGTTCATCTGTGACACTGCAGTCGCCCTGAGCTCAGTCTGTAATGCTGAACCATCCTCTGTTCTGACATGGTGTCCGTTTTTATTAATGAATATGAGGACCTGGAGCTATTTAGGGATGTTTTGCTTTGCCTTTCATCTCTCTGATAACTTTGACGCATGTCTGTGCGGGGTAACAGTCCATCAGTGTTGCGTTTCGGGCTCTCTTTTCTCTCTCCTCCCCTCCCTCGTCCCTTCCTCTCTTCCTCGAACTGCTCCCCATCAGCCTCTCTCGTTCCCAGTCCTCCTCCCACTCGGAGTGCTCTCGCTCTCCCGCTGAGCCGGAGCCAATGGTGGGAGGGCAGCTGGGGTGTGCAATCACGGCTCTTGTTCCACCTGCCCCCAGATGTGCATGTCTATTCCCGTCTCTCCGCCTGTATTCATATCCCGCCTGCCTCGCTGGTGTAAATATAGACCGCGCTGCGTCCACGGCGACGGGCGAGCTGCCTTAATCAAAGACCCTGGTCTCCTGGCGACTGACCTGGCGTCACACTGAGTCACTCGCAGGGGGATCTCTCGGTGACGAAAGCAGGGGGAGGGGGAGGGAGGGAGAGGCTGCAGAGGGAGAGATGGGCAGATGGAGTAATTGGGTAATTAGCGTGACATTTACGGAGGCTGAGCTGCACTGACAAACTGCTAAGAGACACCGAGTGCAAACACACTTGTTCACCGACGCGCACGCTTGTTCACCGACGCGCACACTCGCCCGACCCCGCGGACTGACGGACACGCACTCGCACACGCCCCGACCCCGCGCACAGATGCGTGCATGACCCTCAGCGTAGGTCTCCATGGACTTACACACACGTGTCCTACCAGTGTCTGCTCGCTGTGATCCTGTATGGGACTCGGCAGCCGTTGGAGCAGAGGTCCTGTTCTGTCTGCTTCCTTACACAAACACTAACGTGGGTTGTCTGGCTGCTAGAAATAATCCCAGCTCCAGCCGGGGAACATGTGCATCCTGTCCATCCACGAAGAAACCCCACAGGCTGGACAGCAAGGCCCTTTGATCAGAGCAAGGGCAGCGAGACCACCCCCCACTGGACACTGGACACTGGGGACGCCTGACCGCAGACAGGAGGCACTGGTGAGGTGAGGGTCCCAACTTTAGCTAAAGGTGCTTAGGTGGTCCTGCGGGGGTTTTGTCCTCGAGCAGAAGACTGATGGGACTGGATATATGGCGACTCTCAAAACTAGCAGAAACTCGCACCTGGACTCTCCCAACCTGGCAAACCCCGTCTCCCATCTGCAGATTTCGAAGAACACTCAGTGCAAAATATTTTATACATGGTTTATATAAACAAATGTTTAACCAACAGCCACTTTGTGCCTAAAGGCTTAACAACAATGCAGTGCAACGCAATTAATACAATGCAGACAACCAGTTACAGTAAACGTGCTTTACTGCGGTGTACACTACTGCTAAAATAATTATTAGTTGTTATTTTTATGTTTATTTTATTGCCGTTAGAATAATTCCAGGGCTTTCCCCAGGAATGTCGCCCAGTGGGGTACAGCATCCCGTGGCCTGGTTCGGAATTCGAAGCTTTTATCCTTTTCCAGATAAGCCTCGGGTCAGCTGCTCAGAAATCGCCTTTTCCATCAATAAACGTAGGGGGGAAAAAAAAAGATTCTGCAATGCTGCAGCTCCATGGATACGCCACTCTGGGGAGAGCTCTGTGTCGTGATCATTATTACTTATTGATTATCGTTATCAACCATTAAACGTTTCTCCGGCTCCTTTTCCTCCGAGACGCAGGCACACACTCAGGCCCGTGGCTCGGCGCGGCACCGACCCGTGCGTGTGCATCTGTGCATCTCGGGGGGGGATCCGTTGTCCGTAATCCTGCAATCAGTGTTGTGACTTATTGATCTTTGGTAAGGAGTGAATGGAAATCATGACTGATTAACCCGGGTGCAGTCGTTGACACCAGCGTTAACCCCCCCCTGGTGTCTGGAACAAGACTAGACACTCATTTATTAAGTGTAATTCACAGCTTGTTTTGCCAGACCGGTTTCTCAGCAGTACCTCTTTTAGGGGTATTGAACACGCCCTCCCCCTAGCAGGTGGTCGTTGATCCGCTGATCCGTGTCGGGGCACAAGGTGCCAGTGGGTGCCTGTAAGCGAGATCGGAGCGGGCAGACGGTTATTCTTGCAGGGGGGGTTTAGCCACAGCCTGACGGGGTTCGTCGGCGGGGCAGAGAACCCTGCTTTTTGTACGGCTCCGTCTTCAAACGGAAGATGAATAAAACCAGTTTGTTTCCATGTGATGTGTTTTTGTGTTTTCTGTTAGTTACCCCCAACCCCCCCCCCCCCCGAATTTGTAATCGTTGTTCGATTTGCATCTCGGCTCAGGGTAGGGACTCCCATCGGCGCCCTCCCGCCCTGCAGGAAGTCGCGGAAGGGCGGGGGCACCCTCTCTCGGCCACGTCGCTCCAGGCCCGCGCGGGCGACCCCTGGGGCGCAGGAGGGAGAGGGCTGATCCCAGCCCGCGCCCCCGCCAGGTGGGTGGTTTTGTTTTGATTTCCCTGCGGACGTCTTGGCTGGACTCCAGAGCCGTGGGTCCGTAACACCTCTGATCCCGGGCGACGGCTGGCTTGTAAGATCGGGGGCCGGCTCGCTCCGTCGTGGGGGGCTGGTGAGGTGGTCCAGCTGTCGGGGGAGCTGCGTCGTGAAAAAGTGGGCGCTGGAGGCATCACAGGGGTTCGCCAATGTAGCCCCTCCTGGCGTGTCGTTTTACCTCTTTGCTTTTGTGTTGCACTGAAGCTGAGTCTGCGTTGTTTTAACTGAGCCTGTTGATCTGTCCAGATCTCCTCAAGATGACGACGTAACAGGGTTGAAATATCCCCCTCTCTGGAGCTGGCTTATATGTAGGTGCCCTGCAGCCTGGAATGGATTAAACTGTTCTCCTGCGGGAATCTGATATATTCCCCTCGGGATCTACCAGCTCTTGGCAGCAGGGGTGTGGTATAGGAAGTTGCATCATTCAGATGGTCATTACAGATCCCAGGGCACCATTCATATTCCTGATGTCCTGGCTGAACTCTGCTCTGGTCTTGAACTCTGTCCACCTAATGTTCCTCCTTAATCCACCTGGTGCAGCAGTTTTTCCCTCCTCCTTCTGGACTCCTAGTACAGAATGGCTGCTGTGTGTCTCCCAGGTAGGGCTGAAGTTCACTGGAAGAGTGAATCCTGCCCTCAGTGTAAAACATTTTGGGTTCCCTTGAGGTGAAAATAGCTATATAAATACAAATTGTTGTCATTCTAATTGGAGTTACTATTGAATTTTAACTTCTTATCTCGTACTGTGCAGATTTTGTCTTAATGTGACATCTCCGTGCGCTAGACTGAGGTTCTTCACAATACCTTGTCAGGAATTGTGCTGAAGCTGAAGTTCTGGGTGAGCAACACAATTTCTTTACAATATTCCTCCCTTTAAACGCTGGTGTATCCGACAGTATGGATGAGCTCGCCCTTGCAGTAGGCATCAGAGTTGGAGGAAAAACCCCTGAAGTATCGGCTGCAGGAAGAAGGTTTCCTTGCAGAATATTCCAGATTTCTTTGACGGAGTGTTAATTTCATGCGGTGGGGGAGAGCAGGATTTTCTCTGTGGTGCTGTGCGTCAGCTTCCCATGCAGGTTCAGGAGTCCAGGACGAGAGGGAATCTTTGTTTACTGTATTCGAGTGGATTTTAAAAACGGAGGGCCTTGCAGAAAGGTCTGGGCCCGTCCTGGGCTGAGCAAAGCGGTGAACTCTGACCTCTGGTGGCACGTGACCTCAGCTGGGGGGGGGCCCCACATGTGCGTCAGACTCCAGGGGTCCCAGAACCAGCGTGAGCAGAGAGCGAGTGGCAGGTGAGCAGATGAAGTGCTGGGTCTATTTTTATTGCCTGGTGTTGCTGGGGGGGAGGGGGGTGGTGCTGGCGGTGTTGTTGCGCGTCACTGGCTTCTAAAAACAGCTCTGAGACGTGGTTTCGTAGCGCTGGGCTCGGAGCACGCAGGCCTCCACACGCACGCACGCTCCAGAGAGCTGTTTCTCTGCACGGCACAGCCTGCTGCGGTCATGCACAGTGCCGTTGTGGTAAAAGCTCGGTAAAATCACGGTTAAGGGATGGTAAAGTCTATGTAGGTCCAGTGACATTGTGGTAAAAGCGCAGTGAAGTGTATTTTGGTCCAGTGACATTGTGGTAACAGCACAGGGCCGTGTAGTCAAGTCCAATGAAATTGTGGTAAAAGTGCAGTAAAGTGTATTTCGGCCCAGTGACATTGTGGTAAAAGCACAGTGAAGTGTATTTTGGCCCAGTAACATTGTAAAAGCCCAGGAAGGTGAGGAAGTTGAGTGGGGCTCTTAAGGCACGACTCTTCTCCCTGGTAGCAGAATGATATTCTTCATTCTGGGGTGAAGTGGTGTTTTGAAGGATAATACTATAGTTATACTAACTATAACGATGGCCTATACCAGTAGGGTACTGGGTTTGACTGAAGAGGTGAGTCTAAAATGTGTACACTATGTACAGTGGGTACAGTGTGTACTTTAGCTGCAGCAGTGTGCAGTGGGTGCAGTGTGTACTTTAGCTGCAGCAGTGTGCAGTGGGTGCAGTGTGTACTGTAGCTGCAGCAGTGTGCAGTGGGTGCAGTGTGTACTGTAGCTGCAGCAGTGTGCAGTGGGTGCAGTGTGTACTGTAGCTGCAGCAGTGTGCAGTGGGTGCAGTGTGTACTGTAGCTGCAGCAGTGTGCAGTGGGTGCAGTGTGTACTGTAGCTGCAGCAGTGTGCAGTGGGTGCAGTGTGTACTGTAGCTGCAGCAGTGTGCAGTGGGTGCAGTGTGTACTGTAGCTGCAGCAGTGTGTACTGTAGCTGCAGCAGTGTGCAGTGTGTACTGTAGCTGCAGCAGTGTGCAGTGTGTACTGTAGCTGCAGCAGTGTGCAGTGTGTACTGTAGCCGCAGCAGGTGTGCAGTGGGTGCAGTGTGTACTGTAGCCGCAGCAGTGTGCAGTGTGTACTGTAGCCGCAGTAGGTGTGCAGTCAGTACAGCTTACAGTAGCTCTGTCAGTGACACGGGGAGCAGCATATCACTCTGCTCCATCCCCAAGAGGCTCAATTAAACTGCACCTGGTCTGAACACCACTGATGGATTTCTGATTCTGTCTTCTGTCTCTGCCTGTCTGAGCTGCTCCCTCTCTCTCTCTCCCCCCCCCCCCCCAGTGTGCGTGCTTTGTGTGTCCCCCTCTCTGCCTTTTTGATTCCCGATCCTCCCTCTCTCCCTTCCCCTCTTTCCGATCTCACGCGTCTCCGTTGGGAAACACAAGCCCGAGCTTGCTCCATAAAACATGACAGTTTGTTTATTTATAGATGCCTCTCGGAGTTAGCTGAGACAGAAACGAGAGGGGGCTAGTCTAGAAAGCATCATTGCTCCTTAAGACGGGGATCCCAAAATCTGATCCATCCGTCGCCTGGAAGGAGCCGGACCCTGGGCTGGGCCAGCAGGGGAAAGCCCACCCAGCAGGTTCTGCCCGTTGTCGGTGCCGCCTGTGCTGCTGTGCCCCATGCTTATGCTCGAAGCTGGTGTTGCCCTCTGCAGCGCCTGTTTGCTCGTTTGCAGCTCGTTAAGGAATTCCCTCGTCAGATCGGGCCCCTCTCTGCCCACCCTCGGCTCCGGCACGCCGACACGGAGACCCAGGGAGAGGAGCAGGAGGAGAAGAGGGTCTTCTTCTCGCCTCTTTTAAGGCTCCACAGCTGGAATCTCTTTACCTTTCAGCGAGGAGCTAACCTGTACCTGTCCCTTTGCATCATCACCTTTACTCTGCTTCACCGTCGGTTAGCAGGGTTCAGAATATTCTTTGCCCCAGAGTAACCGTGAGCATGAAATACCACAGTAGGGTTTCATAAGTGACCAGGCACTTGGGGCACTGCAGGTCACAGCGCCCCCTCTGGCTCTGGTGCAGAACCCAGGGACAGTTTATCAGGCCCACCCTGCAGGTCACAGCGCCCCCTCCTGGCAGTTAAAGGACGGCACTGTCCTCGGTAGTCTCTCTTATGTTCTTAAGTTCTTGCGTCAGGCCAGGTCCCGTCTGAGAGTTGTGCACCGAACCCAGCAGCTGATGAGAGCCGTGTGGCTCTTCTGGGTGCCAGGGTGAAAGGGGGAGGGAAAGGGCCTACTGTACTGGCCATCCTCTCCACGAGGAGGAGTGTGCTCCCTCTTCATCATGGGCACGGCGTCTCCCAGACAGAGCCCCCTCCCTGCTGTTCTGCTGTCCCAGTTGAGCGCTGTCCCTCTGAACCCAGCCAGCTGTCTGGGGGAGGACAGGAGGCTTGGCACCTCTCCACCTCCCTGCTGGGAAGAGAGTGCGTGTATTTCTCCAAAAGCTCGGAAACCGCAAGCGCTCTGCTCTCACACACACACATACGCGCACTAATTAGACTGCAGCCAATTTGTCTGCGTTTAATTGGGTTGAAAATAATAGAACTTAGGATCTTTTTTTTTATAAGGAATACGTTTTGTGTCTCTTTGGCTTCTAGATATAAAAAGGCAGGAAAGGGAGTCTTTCAAGGAGACGGACGCGTTTTTTGTCCTTGGGTTCACTGAACTAGTGTTGTAAAGTCAGTGTCTTGAGAAGAGAAAGACTGAGAAAGAGCTCAAAACTGGAGTCGCACTGGTCTCGGTGGAGACAGACTGGCTCAGTGCTGGAGTCGCACTGGTCTCGGTGGAGACAGACTGGGTCCAGTGCTGGAGTCCCACTGGTCTCGGTGGAGACAGACTGGCCCAGTGCTGGAGTCGCACTGGTCTCGGTGGAGACAGACTGGCTCAGTGCTGGAGTCGCACTGGTCTCGGTGGAGACAGACTGGCTCAGTGCTGGAGTCGCACTGGTCTCGGTGGAGACAGACTGGCTCAGTGCCGGAGTCGCACTGGTCTCGGTGGAGACAGACTGGCTCAGTGCTGGAGTCGCACTG
Organism: Lepisosteus platostomus; assembly: GCF_059453375.1. Classification (NCBI taxonomy): domain Eukaryota; kingdom Metazoa; phylum Chordata; class Actinopteri; order Semionotiformes; family Lepisosteidae; genus Lepisosteus; species Lepisosteus platostomus. The sequence goes on from NC_142631.1 coordinate 2,266,355, forward strand.
GTCTGGGTGGAGACAGACAGGGTCCGGTGCTGGGAGTCGTGCTGTTTCCCAGTACGATGCTCAGCACACAGAGACGTCCTCCTTTGCTTTGGTCTTTGTCTCTTGTGTGCTTCCTTGGCGGCAGGGTGCCAGGCATGGTGGGGGCCAGAGACCGTGAGACAGGGGACTGGCACTGCCAGCATCTGCCCGGGGGTGGCAGGGCCCCCCAGCGGTGGGGGGGGGGTCTTTGCGGGGGAGGATTTGATTACAGGGTTCTTGCCAAGGGGGGGGCACTGTTTTGGAGCGTGTAATCTTCACGTCTGCTTCAGATCTCCCGAGACAAGAAGAGAAAGAGAGCGAAGGAGAGGGTGACTCATAGAGGGGGAGAGAGAGGAGGGGGGCAGGGAGAGGGGGAGAGAGGCAAATGCATTTGACTTTGAGCTTCCGGTACAGTTGCTCTGCAGAAGCGAACGGCCCTGGACTGTTCTGTCGCCCCCAGCCAGGCGGCCCACAGAGCCCAGTGTGGTGGGGTCAACGCTGGCGTCCTGGGGGCCGAGGGGCAGCTCACGCCTTTGTCTGCTGCAGGGCAGGCTGGGACGCAGGGCCCGTCTGCTCCCTCCCCTCGCTGGGATCCGTCGGGAACGCCAAATCTCTCTCCCTCTCCCAGCTCCTCTCTGGGACGGCTGAATGTTTGGCCCCTCCGGGGCCGAGCCCCTGCCCTCCTGCGTCCTCTCTGTCTGTGGGGTCAGCACCCACACTGGTCAGCGTGGGGGGTCAGCACCCACACTGGTCAGCGTGAGGGGTCAGCACCCGCCGTCCGATCTCCCGCTCCGGACTCTGTGGGTCGTCTCGCTGGGGGCAGCTCTGTTAGTCCCGAGCTGTCCCGGTCCCCTCCGTCTCTCTCCGTCTCTCTCCGTCCGTAACCCCGTTTTCAGTGCAACGGCGCCTCAGGCAGGGCGCTGGAGCTCGGGCAGGAAGCTTGTTTCTGCAAGCTCATTCTGCGCGAAGCCCCAGTCGCAGCAGGAGGGACGCGTCAACAGCTGTAAGCCAGGTGGACACCCGGGAGCTCGGGTTTAGACAAGGTGGACACCCTCCCTGCTTACTGTGTCCTGTCCTGTCCTCTTGGCTTTAAAAACAAATGGGCCTCAGTGTGTGATTATGGGCGGGAATGACCTTGACCTCTGACCCCTGCGAAGAGGACAGCCCCTGTCTCGGCTGGAGGTGGGGGCTGTGTGTGGCTGTGCTCTCTGCTCCCGGCCCCTCTCCCCCCCCGCTCCGAAGCGCCTTCCCTCTTCCCTGCGCGGAGATGATGGAGCCGTGGAGGAGGGAGAAACTCAATTAGCGCGAGGCTGGCTCTGCCCAACACTCTCTCCCTCCTCATCTCCAGGGCCGTCTCGCCTTTCCCCACCCGGGAGGCCCGGCAAATTGGGTTTTACTGGAAATCAGGATGCGGCTGCTCGGCTGGGCCGGGGGGGGGTGAGGAGAGGGAGTGGGAGACTGGACTGGGAGCAGGGCTGGATGGGCAGAGGGGCGTGGCTGAGGGTTGGGGGGCGTGGCCTGTGGCGTTGCCGTGGCAGCGGCGGACGTAGCTGGCCAAGGCTCATGGTCGCCGAGGGAGGGGGCGGGGTGGAGCCCAGCCCGGGACCAAGCCAGGCAGGACTGTGGGTGCGGCAAGGGGCAGTTACCGGGCAGCCCCACATTCCTGCGGGGCAGCTCCGGGAATCGTGCGGGAGTTTTCTCTGGCGAAGGAGAGGAGGCCGGCGGGACACCCCGAGATGCCAGGGGATGTTTTGTGGGGAGCAGCCTTGCAGGTGGCGCCCCTCGCCTCTCGGCGCTACCTGCTGACCTCCTGGTGCCTGCCTGCCTGCCTGCCTGCCCTCCATCTCTACCCTCCCTTCCCTTCCTGTGTCTCCAGGTGACGTCACGCCGGAGCGCGCAGCCCCCCCGTCTGCCTTATAAGGAAGGCGCTTCCTTCCTGCGCGAGCTCTCCCAACGGTTCGCCGCTCGGAAGGCGGCAGGCGAGGGCGCGCGCGCGCACGCGCACGGCAGCTCCGCGTGCAGCAGCGCGCGCTCTCTCTCTCTCTCTCCTCTCGCGCAGCCCCGATCAATGAGGGGAGGAGAGTTGGTCGGGGGGGGCGGCGGCGTGTAGCTCGGTGTGAGGGTGTGTGTGTGTGAGAGGAAGAGAGGAAGAGTGTGTCAGTGTGAAGTCTGCTCGGCAGCCGCTCGCTGCTGTCTCCGCTCCCCGCTTCCTGGCGAGCCTGAGGGAAGAGCGCACGTCTCTCTCCTTCCCTCCCTGGCTGCTCTCCGCCTTTCTTCCCTTCATTTCGCCGAATTATCCTCCTTTCCCGGCGTGTGCGGAGCCGGGTCTGACCTCCCCGCCCGGCCGGCCGCCCGCCCCCTGGCATGAGCCGTCCGGCCGCCGGCGCCGCCTCCCCCGCAGGATGGGCACAGCCGTGTCCAAGAGGAAACATCTGAGGAACGACGCGATATCGTCCGTGGCGGCAAAAGTGAGGTGAGTCCGCCGGGTCCGGCCCGGTCCGGTCGGTGGGGGCGTCGTGTGCGGGGTGGCCCGGCGGTGTGCGCAGGCTTTTCCAACCTGCGTGTCGGTGGGGCTGAGGTGGGCGAGGAGGCAGAGTAGCACTGGGGCTCCCCTGGACAAACTTCACCCGAGGCGTGGGGGTAATAAAACAGGGACCGACCCCACCCCCCCCGGGGCCGGGTCTCCAAGCTGCGGTCCGTGCGGGTCTGTGCGGGGCCGGGCGCTTGCACATCGCCGCACGGTGGCACAGACCTCGCAGGGCAGCAGCTCTGGAGTTCTTCCTGTTCTGAAGTGCGCCAAGCATGGAGTTATAGTTGGGGGGAAGGAAAAAAAAACCCCAAGCCTTTAGTAAACTGTTGGCCAAAGGTTTCCAGTTATTGCAATGAGCGCTGCTGCACGGGCTGTGGTGCTAATGGCTGCTGAAGGGTGTAGTGCAGCAGTTGGGGGCTTCTGGTAGGTTTTCCGTGAATGTTTGTTTGTCCAGGGAGGCGGATATCCTGACTTGATCAGACTCCGCTCGCCCCTCATCGAGGCAGTGGACTCAGGCCCAGCGTGAGGGTCCTAGCAAGAAATACAGCCCGCACAAAACCCACCCCAGCCCCCCCGACAGCGAGTCCAGCCCCCGGGGGTTGTGCTGTACGTCGCCAGGCAGGTATGGCGCCTGAACTGACTGACTGTCGCCGCGAGGACGAGGACAGGCGCCCCCCTGTGCTCCCGACGGCAGCGGGGCTGGGGGAGACCCTGGGGGGTCAGGGGGGGACCCCAGAAACAGACGGGTGGATCTGTTCAGACGGAGAGGGGAGGCGGTGGGTCATGCCATCATGATGAACCCCGAAACTGCGGTGCCCCCCCCACCGAGGCTCAGTGCTGGAAGCGTGACACTGTGGTGTTGAGGTGCTGGCGTGTGATGGGTGTCCGTAGGGTGGGGGGGAGTTGTCCCAGTTGTCCCAGGACAGCTTTATCGCTTCCTACCTGGGGAGGAGTCAAAATCACTCCAGCGTCAGCCTGGGGCCGGGCGGAACAGCGCCCCAGCCACCCCGGCGTCTTCGTTTCCGTGTCCGCGTGGAACAGGAGCTGTCGGTGTTTCTCGAGTGCGGGGAGACTCAAGGCAACCAATGCCCCGCAGCGCGAGTGAGATTTAACTAGTAATCAACGGCACGTTGCTCATTAGCCCCGTTTTAGAATGCTGTGCCCCACACGTGTATGTTACACATTCAGAGGGGCAGATGTGCCGATCTGCTGAGTTTGTGACGTCTCCCACCAGATGTCTGCTTAGCTGCTGAGCTCCGGGCTTAACGGAGATGTGTCGCCGTTTCCCCACAAGCCCTGGGTTTTTTTTCCCCTGTGTGCGGCAGAGCTCCAATGTCCAAAGACGGACGCGGAATCGGGGACAACAGCCGTAAAACAAACCGGGACGACCTGGTGTTTCCTAAAATTCCCCTGTAGTTAATAAATGCTGTTAGTCACACCGAAAGTGTGAAACAGCTGTACAGGTAGAGCCCTCTAAGCTTCTTTCTGTGGTGTTCACTACCGCTCAGCCCACAGATGTGTCCAAGATTGCAAAAACACAGTGAACTGCAGTAGATTACAGTGGATCGACAGTAAACCGACAGTCAAGTGCTATAGATTACAGTGGACTGACAGTAAATTTGCAGTAAAGTGCAGTTGACTGCTGTCAGGTGACGGCAAACCTGCAGTAAAGTGCAGTACATCTCTGTGAAACGGCTGTTGGGTCTTTGTAAATTGATCTCAGTGGATTGGCGGTAAACCTATAGTAAAGTGCAGTAGATTACACTGGACTGACAGTAAATTTGCAGTAAAGTGCAGTTGACTGTGTGTGTGCGCGCGCGAGGTGACGGCTAACCTGCAGTAACGTGCAGTACATCTCTGTGAAACGGCTGTTAGGTCTATTGTAAGTTGGAAGAAAAGAGGAAGAAAAGGGATGAAGGAGGAGGGTAAAAGGAGAGGGAGATGGGTCAGTGCTGCTGGCCTTGGGTGTCTGCAGCCACGCCGTGCTGGGACAGTATCAGAGAGGCTGGGGGAGAGGGGCTTAATTTAATCTTTATTGCATCTTTAGGCTTGTTTCTGGAATTGCTTCTGAGCCTGACCGCACGGCCATCAGGCGCACTCAATAAATCCACTGTCTCCAACACGGTGATACAGTCTCTCTCTCTCTCTTGCGCACACACTCTCACACTCACACACTCTCAGGCTGGGCTGGGCTTGAAAGCCCTCTCCCTGAATACATATACATCTTACCTGCCAGAGGCTTTCTGCTTTGTGCTTGAAGTTCAGCGTTCCAGAAACCGCGTGTTTATAATGCTAAGTGCAGTCTTCTGTTTAATACAGTCCCCGTTTAGTGAGATCTAGAATATTGTCTGTAAAAAAAACTGAGATACCGGCCACCTGGAAGATGTTGGAAGCCGGATTATCGGTCACTGAGTAATGGCTCTGATGTAGACCTGATCCAATTGAGCCTGCGGGCTGAGGCTCGGATCGGTATCCCTGCGGCAGCGGTCGGTCATGGGCTGGGGCTCCGCTCCGCACTGCGCTGAGGGGGGGCGCGCAGGGGAAAACCGTTTCACCAGGGCGTTCCGCGCGGCTGCAACAGAGGAGAAAAAAAACGTGTGAGCAGATCACTTCTGCGGATGTCGTGGCTGTGACCAGGGCCGTGGGGGCACGGCCCCAGCTGACCGGGCCAGTGGCTGGAGTGGGTCCTTCCTGACCCGCCATCAAGAGCCCAAGCAGGGTGCGTCGGTCCGGCTGGTCCAGTTAAAGCGTTCCGCCCAGCTCCTGCGCCGCTCCGGTCTCAAACCGGCCTGCCCTGTAGCGCCCCAGAGCGGCTCGGGGTGCCTGGCGCGCCCTGGGGGGAGGTGACCACCAGACGGATTGACACCGGCCCTGAAGAGCCGCTGGCAGCCGCTGTGCTGGTTAATCAGCTCTCCGCGGGGAGGAATCAAAGGAGGTGATTAACCCGGTGAGAGAGAGAGGGGGGGTACTCCCGCGCATCGTACCCCATGTTTCCAGGGCCGGCTCGTCGGTGCCTCATCAAACGCAAAGCCGCTGTTAATTGAAGTGGCCGTTTTTTTTGCCTGATTGCGCGGCTGCCGTCAACAATCCAGCGATGCTCGAGCTCCTCCGCTGACGGTCCCTCCCGGCTCATGAGGACGTTAATGCTGGGAACTGGAGGCACTTTCTTACGCAGAGGGTTGTGGGAGTCTGGAACGAGCTGGTTCTGTCATGAAACGGCCGGATGAGATCCTCGTATCAATGAGCGAGCATCTACCCCACGGGCTGAATTTCCTCCTCTCGTTTCTAACCTTGCTTGTGTTCCTAATGCCTGGGAGCGCGGTGCCGGTCCTGTAACGGTGTGCGCCCCGTTTCCTGGGGGGGACAGTGTGGCGTGAGTGCTGGCAGTGCTGGGGTGTTGTTCCGGAATGGGCAACAGCCGATGGAGGGCAGAATTTCCAGGTGGTAAGGGTGGCTGTTGGGGGTCAGGATGCGGGGTGTAATTCAGGCGGTTGTGGGTCTGTCTGCCAGTCTCAGTCCTGTTCCTCAGCTATCACCCACACAGCCCAGTTCCAGTCTCCAGAAACTGGTTGACATTGAGCTGACGTTGTTGGCACGACGGGGGGCCTATGTCACATCGAATACCATACAATGAATATCAGTTTAACAATAATACTTATAAATCTGCTGTGCAAATGAACAATACAGATAGTATGTCATTATTAATGGACGTCTTTCTCAAAGGCAGCTTGCAATCATAGCAGTTGCTAAACATTAGAAAACTGGAGCCATACAAACACATATAGTTGGATGCAATACAGTAAGGAAACCATCGCAGTCGTAGCCAGTCTGGGAGTGAATCATCTCCTGGCCCAGTCTGAAGAGCTGGCTCGAGCAGAACGCAGGTGCAGATAAAGCACAGGGCATTGGTCTCAGTACTAGATCTTTGCAACCCACACAGCACACACAACTTCTCACAGGAGACATGCGGAGCTCACGGGGCCTGTAGGGTCAGTTTATGCCAGATTTGGGGGATCTTTAGGAAAGCGGTCAGCTCAGAGGCTGGGTAGGAGCTTGAAGAATGTTTGCAGTCTAGCTAGTTTTTCTATCTGGAAGTAAGAATGAGCCCTCTCACCCCCCCCCACACATATCTCTCTGTCAGACTTCTCTGTCTCTCTCCCCATCTCTCTCCCTCTCTCTCTGTGCTCTTTCCCCATCTCTCTCCCTCTCTCTCTCTGTGCTCTCTCCCCATCTCTCTCCCTCTCTCTCTCTGTGCTTGCTCGCTTGCTCCCTCCCCATCTCTCTCTCTCTGGCTCTCTCGCCCCGATCTCTCTCTCTCTCTCTCTCTCTCTCTCTCTCTCTCTCTCTCTCTCCCTCCCTCCCTCCCCCCCCATCTCTCCGTCAGACTGCTCTCTTTCTCGGGCGGCCAGTGGCAGGTGCTGTGGCTCAGCGAGCGATCCAGGCAGCGGTGCCAGCACCGAGCCCGTTAGTCCAGGGAGAGAGCGGGACCAGAGCGCGTCTGTCTGCCTGTGTCCCGCTGCACCAGTGCAGAATCCGAGATGAGGCGAGTGCGGCGTCCGCTTGCTGTGTCCTGGGCCGGGATAGGGAGGTGAGCCCGTGCTGGAGAAGGGTTTCTGTGGGCCGAGCCGGCGGGAGAGAGGGAGGGAGAGTTCTGGAAGGACCCAGGGTCGGACTGCTGAGGTGCAACTTGTGGGGGGGGGAGGGGGGGGATTTTTACTGAAAGCTGCCTGGCTGTTGCCGTTGCTGCTCCTTTGAGGTGGTGGGGGTGGAGTGGGGGGAAGAGTTTGTTTGCGGAGAATCTGGATCATTCTGAGTGCTGAAAATCTGCAGCCTGTCTGGGCTCCTTGGCAGGACACTTCAGTCCGTTAGCGCAGTAGAAACATCGAGAGAGAGATACGGAGTGTGCATGTTTATTGAAACAGCTGCAGGTCTGTCCTTGATGGAGCCTTGCATGAAATCGGCTGAGTTCTTTCATGGTATCAGTTCCGTACTCTGAAGCGCGGCTCCCGGAAGTTGTCCACATGACAGCAGGACGAAGGGGCGCTGTCCTTGTCCTGACCTCCCTTCCAGACGCGCTTTGTCTACCCCGCTGCAGCTGGGTGCAGAGGGCAGGCCGGCGTGTCTTGGGGGACTGCGTCCTCCTGCGGTTGCCCGTTCAGGAACCGGCACAGCGCCGCCGGCGTGCAGGACGGGGGCAGAGGGGAATCTCCCCTCCCCTGGCAGAGGCCGAGGCACTCATGTCCCGAGAGAGCAGCACAGCACCGCAGCCCCGGCTCGAGCCGGGGAGGGGGCAATACTGCGCTTCCTGCCCCGGAGCCGGGGCAAAGACCGCAGCCTCTCCGGGGGCCAAGGAGGGGGCAGGTCTGAGGAGTAGAGGGGGCAGAGAAACCGGCTTCAGTGACCCCTGTGTTTGAGGTAAGCCAGTTGCGCTTTTCTTCCTGTTCTTGCTGCGCCGAGCGCCTCTGTCCATACCGGCCTGCCAGGCCGGCGCTGGACAGGCTCGGATCGTGACCTTGAGCCGCCACAGCGGCCCGGTACCGAGGACAGAGGTGTCCGGCAAACGACTGGACTCAAAAACCAAGAAACCTCAGAATAAATCTGCTCTCCTTTCCAAATTAATTCCCTGCGTCAGAGCCGCCCTGTTCCGAGTCCCGGAACAGCTTTCCCCAGGGATCCCGGCCGGCCCCTGCCTGGAGACTGCCGAATCCAAGCTGCACGCGCACACCCACGCCTCCGGGCATCAGTCGCGTGTCCCCCTGCCCCCTTCCCCCGCTGAGCGCTCCGATGAGCACCCAGCACTCCAGCTCCGAGATGTCGGCATCGCTCTTCCCGTTTCCTGAGCAGCAGGAGGGGAAGCGAACTGCAGAAACCCGCCCCAGGGCAGCAGAGGCACAGGGCAGGGGACCGTGGAAGAGGGAGAAAACCGGGGATCGGAAAAAGTGAGACAAAAGTGAATGTCTGGTGTAGGCCATCAGGAGGGGAGAACCTTGATAACTTGGTGATGGATTGGTTGATTGCTTAATTAGTTAACCAGTGCGAAGCTCCGAATCATTATGTGGCTGGTAGCTTAATTTCTTAATGGATTTACTTGTATGAGGTGGGTTAGGGCTAGGGCTAGCAGGTCCTGCTTCACCCGTCTTGCGGACGGATGGTTTTATGACGGTGCCTGTGCTGGGCGGAGTATCTTGGGTGTGCTCCTGGCTCGTCGTCTGTGACTCACCGTCCCAAACGTTAGTGGAGCCCGAGAGGGAACACTGCAGAGGTCAGCCCCCAGTACTGACATTAACGCCCAGAGGCAGAGCCCGAGCTGGGGCTGGAGGCGATGACAGGCAGGAGGTTAACTGGCTGTGAATTAGTGGCTGGTGTGGGGCGGGGCCCAGTAATCCGACAGATGGTGGGGGTGTGGCCAGGGCGCTGCAGGGGCCGACGCTGCAGAGACACACCCCCCTTCTACACTGCAGGCTATATTATTGAGGTCTGTGTTGTTCTCCACAAGTAGTGTGCAGAGCTGCAGCAGCTATGTTTGTATTCAGCTCAGAGAGGCCCAAGCAGCAGCATATTTATACCCTGTATAAGTTGGCACCCTATATACTGTATTTACAGCTGTGTTCAGTGCTTATTATTCCTTCCTTTGAAGCCGTTGAGTCTTCACTATATCCCTGTTTTGTGAAAAGCGTTCATTGTCTTTGTTCAGGACAGCTTTATTGTAATTATGAATGGCGGTTTTTCATATCGTCCTTGCGTTTGCCCTCGCGGTGCGTGTGCATTCCGTCGGAGTGAATATTTGTCTGGACATCTCATTGGAGAAAACAAGCCCACAGCGTTCAGCACCCTGCTCCAGGCTAGATCTCCACTCACTCCGGAGCTCTGGGCTCAGACACGTGCAAGCGCTGCTTGTGGGCCTGATGGAGCAGAACAGCCAGCAGCCGAGACCTTCCGAGGGTCGTGATGTTCAAGCGCTGCTTCGCAGTCATCACTCCTGCCTTTCAGAACCGGCGCTGAGACACACGAGCAGCATACGGGAGAGAGCGGACTGGAGTTCAGTCCTCAATACTGTTGGCTCTGGAGGCTTTTTCATATCAAGTGGCAGAACAGAAGGATCCCGATCCATGTTCTCTCCCAAGAGGCCCCGCGAGATGGTCTGCTGCCGAGACCTCTTTCAGTGAAAGAAAAGAAAAGGCTCCAGGTTGTATGGCGTTCTGAGAAATCGTTTTTCTCTCTGCACCCAGCGTTGTGTCAATGGTAGCTTCTGCTGCCTGCAGGGTGCCAGCTCAAACTTAACATCTTGAAATGGAGTGCTTGCTGGGAAGATGTTTGGACGTTTCGGGTCAAGTGGAAGAACGGAAGGATCCCGATCCGTGTTCTCTCCCAAGAGGCCCCGCGAGATGGTCCCCCCAGCAGCTCCGGGGGCCGGTCTTGTCGCCCCGGCTGTCCGACCCCAGGCTCTCTCTCTCCCCCTGGTCACCCCGAGGAGGACCGGAGAAGAGCCGCAGAGGGGTGGGCAGGGCCACTGTGAAGACCTGCAGCCTCTGTGTCCACCCCTGGGGGGGTCACAGGCCTTGACCGGACCTGACGGAGGGAGGGTTATCTGGGAAGTGGCCCAGGGATTGGAGCCCCAGCCGGGTCGGGACACGGAGAGAGAGAGCTGCGGAGAGCTCATCCTGGCCGGACGGCGCAGGGCAGGAGCCGATGGCTTCCCAGGCAACGCCGGCTCACAGACTCTGGTCTGATCGTTCACGTTTCAAGATTAATCGATAAAAGGACAATTGTAGTTGCTGTGATTTGCTCATTACGCAACGGCAAAAGCTGCCAAGCAACTACCAACGCAGACAAACGAGAGTAAATGAAAGAAAATAGACCCTTCCTTCCTCTCTCTAGCACACCACTCTGCCTGTCCCTCCCCTCTCCTGCCTCTGCCGCAGGGACTGGTGGGTTAGGATGTGCCGATCCAGTGCAGGCAGGGGGCTGTAACTTTGGAAGCGGAGTCGCTGCATTCCACAGGTCAGGATTAATGGCCGACACAATGCGAGATCGCCTGGGGAATCAATTAAGCTCCCCCCCATGGCGAGCGAACGGTCGGTCGTTCGTTCGGTCAGAAGAAACGCGCCATTCACAGTGCCTGCTATGCATTGTGGGATATCTGAATTAATTAGCTGACCTTTTCATGCTGTTGTAAAGAAAGCCACCTGAAGAAACCTCGATTTCTTGTTTATGTTAGATGAAGGCGAGCTGACAGCCACGGACAGAAGTCTCATATTTCTGTCTGTCTGTATATCCATCACGTAAGCTCCATATATCATGGTGACAAAAGATGCCCTTAGCATTTGATGTAGTGATTGGTTTATTCACACTGACAGTCCCCAGAGAGGGCATTCATACCGAATTCATACCCACTGAATCCAGGCAGCCTCTGCAATCAGCTGGCATAGCTGGATGCCCTCCAGCTGAAGTGCATCATTAATGTAAAACGCGCATCCAGACTGGAGAGCCCAGCAGAGAGCCGCTTACATAAGTCGGAGAGTGCAGAGTGTCACGCTTACTCACTCAGAAGATGACTGTGCATTGCAGAAAAATGTTTTGTTTAATGCGCGTGCTGTGAGCGTCGGGCTACGATCCCCCCGGGAGTGAGCGCGTCTTGTGAGTGAAAGCATGAGTGTGCCGACAGGGCTGCAGGAGGGACAGAGGAGTGAGAAAACCTTCGTCCGACAAGCACACACACGCACACACACAGAGAGTGCGGTGCCGCCTGACGTTTGCCGTGACAGAGCAGCGTGGGTAATTAAGCAGGGGAGTGATTAAGCCGTCATGGCGAGATCGCCCCCCTGCTGTGAGCCGTGTCGGGGTTGTTCGAGGGCAGGGGCAGTGGGCTGGCATTGAGAGTCCAGAGTAAGACTGCATGAGCTTTACCTGTATCATACCTGAATGACCACATCTGTACAGCGAGGTTCTATAACCCCGCCGAGGTATTTCATCCCCTGCAGAGACCCTGAAGCATAGTGGAGCCCCCGAGTCCCGGGTTCAGGCTCCAGTTAGGACCTAGCTGTTGTGCCTGCATGCTCAAAAAGGACATTGCGCCCAGTGAAATCTTGGCGCAGCGAGATCTTAAAAGCTGTCAATGAAGATGCGAAACGAATGCCCGCTCTATGTCTTGAACATTGTGTTTTGTAGGCGGCCCGCCAAATTGTCCAGGCAGTCTGGGGGTTACACGAAACACGATCGTGCCTTCACCTCCCCCAGGGTTATCGTGACATGCCACAAGAGAGAAAGGATTAGGGAGGGCGCTCTGTACCTAACTCTCTAAGGCCGGCAGTCATTGTGATCCTGGGCTGTGGGGGTGCTCATTTTCAGCGCGGTTAAGCCACCGCCCTCCCAGAATGGGGGGGAGGAAAGGTGTCCTGTTCTCTTCCCCCATGTCCCGTTTTTGTTCCTTGGAGCCCCCCGCTGCCAGTCTGAGCGTCTCTGTCATCTCTCCCCAGAGCAGCCCGTGCGTTCGGAGAGTACCTGTCGCACGCCCACCCTGAGAACAGGAACGGATCAGGTGAGCCGGTCTCTCTCCCGGATTCCTGAGGCCGGGAGCTCCGCTCCGCTGCGGCTTACAGCGCCGAGACGGGTCTCTGCTCTGACGGCCTGTCCCGCTCTCTCTCTCTCTCTCTCTCCCCCCAAGACCACCTGCTGTCGGAGACCTTCATCTGCCAGGACTCCGACTCCCTGGAGAACAGCGGCCTGCACAACAACAACAACAACCAGCGCCCCGCGGCGCCCCCCCGCAGCCCCCCCGCGCCGGGAGCCCCCACCGGCCAGGACGCTCCGGCCGCAGCCGGGGCCGCCTCCTGCCCCCCCAACAAGCGCCGGCTGTCTCTGGTGTCCGGCGGGCAGCTGGAGCGCAGCCTCTCCGCGGAGGAGCCGCCGCCGCCCGCCCTGCGCGGCCTGTGCGCGGACTGCGAGCCCCAGCCGCCGCGGGTCTACACCATCACGAGGGAGGGGGGCATGCTGGGGGGCCGGGGCAGCGCCGAGAGCCTGGAGCTGGAGGTGCTGAAGGGGAGCCAGGAGCTGGGCCGGCCCTCCCCCCCCTCGCCGCCCCCCGCTGCCGCCGGGGCCCCCCCCCACGGCGGCGAGGGCCACCACCACCACGGCAACCATCACCACGGCGGCCACCACCACGGCAACCACCACCACCACCACCACCACCACCACCAGCAGCAGCAGCAGCAGCACGCCAACAGCGGCGGCGGCGGCGGCGGCGCCCCGCCCGCCCCCCAGCCGCTGCAGAGCTCCGGCAGCGCCCACAACATCCGCGGCTGGGCTGGGGCGGGCAGCCGGCCGGGCTCCAGGGACTGCCCGCAGGACTGCGCCGGCTCCCACCCGGCTCCCGTCGGCGCCCAGCACTCCCTGGACCTGGAGAGCGCCCGCCAGCGCAAGAAGCTGGAGAGGATGTACAGCGTGGACCGGGTGTCCGGTGAGTGGAGGGAGGGGCCGTCGGCGGTCACCTCTCGGGCGCGGGGGGGGCGTGAGTTCGAAGCCTTCGCTGGAGTCCAGAGCCCAGCATTCCCAGACAGCCACACAAGGACTCCTGTCTGCGACACCCTGTTTTTTTAAGATCGTTAAAACCCCTGTTTACCGCAGAAAGAAAGTCCTTTCCTTAATCTCTCGCCGTCTCTCCGCCGTGCCGTGTCGGTCTGGTCCCTGACGCCTCGGTCTCTCCCTCCCCGCCGCAGAGGACGTGCCCATCCACAGCTGGTTCCCCAAGGAGAACATGTTCAGCTTCCAGACGGCCACAACCACCATGCAGGCGTGAGTACAGCCCACCCAGGGGTGCACTCAGACTCGGAGGAGGGGGTGGCTCATCAGTCCGAGCCTCTATCTGCCTTCTGCAGCTACCAGAGCAGCTGTGTAATCTAAGAGCAGCATTTCCTTGTCTAAGTCAATTGGCAGCTATCCTGCAGCAGGTCTTTTTGGTTGGTCCTTGTTCGGAAAGACTGGGTCCGGTATTCCTTTGGTCCCGCGTTGATCTGTCCTGTTCTCCCACTGCCTGGGGGTCTTTGCTCTGTGCTGTAACCCATTTGTAAGTCCGGTGAAATCTGCCTGCACTGGTTCTGCACGGAGTGGCAGTGGACAAGCCAGACGCACGGCCGGGAACAGGAGCCCATTCCCGGTTGGCTGGAGTCTGGCACGAGCTGCCCAGTCTTGCTGTTGAAGCCGATACCCTGGCTTCTCCCGAGAACCAGCTGCAGACCATACAGGACAGGGCTCCGCTGTCTGCAGGGCAGAAATAATAGTCACTCCAAGAATGAATAGAAGGTTGATGCATCTTTTATTCCCCAAAAGTGTAATGGGCGTTCCAAGCTATTCATCTGAGAGCGCAGGTCTCGCCTCCTGTTTGTCGTAGGAGGGAGAATGAAGGGATCTGAACAGTTTTTCTAACACCTGCTTGTCTTTCTTTCACGCTGTCCCTCCTTTCACCCCTGTGTCCCTGCGGATCTGCAGGATCTCGTAAGTGTTCCTTAAGTGTTCTTGGCACTATGGAAGCCCTGTGGTGTCGTTGTACAGTGGAGACCCTGTGGTGTGTGTGTGTGTGTGTGTGTTTGCACTATAGAGACCCTGTGGTGTGTGTGTGTTTGCACTATAGAGACCTTGTGGTCCCCATTAGTCACCTTCTGAGGAGTGTTTGAAGTTATGGAGGACAGCTATGCAGTTTTATGAAATGACTCATTTACACACCATGTGCACTGAGTATACAGCACGCACACAAAGAACACGCTTTGCAGTGCCGTCTGTGTACACAAGCAGCACAGCGTTGACTGTATACCTGAGGCAGGTGTCCTTTGTGAAGTATACAGTGTATTAACAAACAAGGTATTGTCTGTCTATGGAACAAGTGAAGGTTTATTCCCTGCTGAAAAGAGAAAAACACGGCGTTTGGGCTGTGGAGCCTTCTTCAGGTGTAGTCTGTCTGTGCCCTCTATCGCATATGTGAACCTGGCGCACAGTGTGTACAGGAGACAAGGCTCCGGGTGCTCAGCAGGTTCGCCAGGGCTAGATGACTCGCTGCCCCCATCGTGTGTTAGTGTACAGTGGGAGCTGCTGGAGAGCAGGTGGGAGCGAGACTGGCGAGTGCGGAAATAAACTGGAAAGGGTGCAGGTGGGAATAGGAACGGAGGCCGAGCTCTGCACCAGGACAGAGCAGGGCACAGCGCCCCCTGTCAGGGTCCGGGCTCGGGCGCCGTCCCTGGTCCTGAACACGGAGAGAGCAGGACGCAGCCCTGTGCTTGCCAGCGTTCGTGTCGTCTGCAGCGGAGCCGCCTGTGTGGTTTCGCACCTCCTCCAGCTGCTGCCCCGCGCTGGCATGTGTGTGGTGGCCGCCCCCCCGTCACAGTGGGAGCGGCGGTGCCCCCCGGCGGATCTCGGCACGGCGTCGGGGCGCATAGCCTGCGCCCCGCCCGCCCCCCCCCCCCCGTGGGGCTTCTCCCATGCTGGCCCGGGGGGTGTGCTGTGTGCGGTGGGGGGGGGGGGGCCCAGGGTCCCTGATTAACACTGTGACGTCTCAGCAGGGCGTTCCGGGGCTTTGCTGAGAGAAAGAGGCGGAAAAGGGAACACGAGTCGGCAGCTGTGATCCAGAGGTACCGTGTCACACCTGTCCTGTGTCCTGTGTGTCCTCGCCAGCTGTGGCCCCCCCTCTCTGTGGCCGTAATTTGTGTTTTAAATCACCACCTTTGCTCAGGCGCTCAGTTCTGACATATCCTGCTCTGGTCCGTTAGGAGCCCCTTCTCCTCTGTTGCCCCGATGCCTCTCGACTTCCGTGCCTTTAAACATTGAGTACAGGAACATAGTCTTCCGGGAGCAACACAACAGCGCCGCTTATTTTCATCAACAATTAAATACACCTCTCTCCTCTCCCTCCGGCAGTTTCCTCCTCTCCACAGAGGTAAACTGGGCCGCATCCTCTCTCCCTGCCTTCCAGATGTTTGATCATAGATGCACGGTCTCCATGGTTACAGGATGCAGGCGCTCCAGCTGTGCAGGTCTCAAGCAGAGAGAGAGAGAAGGAGAAAGAGGAGGAGGAGAGAGAGAGAGAGCCAGAGAGGTCGAGGAATGAATATTTAGAGAGAAATAAAAGACTTGTAATCTAATTGAAAAAGCAGAATAGGAACCACATTGATGAAAGAACAGGATTGACCGTGTCCTCAGTTACCCTGCCCACAGGGCTTGAGCACTGGCAGTGTGTCTACAGATGAACTCTTCCCGTCTGTCTGACAGCTGTGAGTACAGCTTGCTTGGGCAGCGGGGAGTGAAAAACCGCTCCTCTGTTTTTCCTTTGAAAATGTAAAAGTATGTTTTAAATTTAATAAGTTACATCCTCTCTGGATTTCACAGGAGTGAATGGATGGTTCTTTGTGTGACGTGAGAAAGGCAGCCTGGGGCCCAGTGGCTCCCCCTGCAGGTAGAAGCAGGGCGAGACGTCTGTGCTCCTGTAACGCTGGTATAATATCTCCAGCCTGCTTGTGCCAGATCTGCTCCTGTGAACGCACAGGTTCGAGAGTGCACGTCCTCCTGTAACTTCAAACACTCCCCAGCAGGCGGTGTGGAGCTGCTCTGAGCTCGTTCCTGACTCTCTTGCTCTGTCTCTCCCTCACGCTCTCTGTCCTTCTCCACCTCCCCCGATTCCCTCTCCCACCTCTCCTCCCTACCTCCCCGCCTCTCTCTTCACATCTCCTGTCCAACCCTCCTCCTCTCTCTTCACACCACCTGTCCAACTGTCCCCTGCCCCTGCCCCTCTCTCCTCTCCGCAGAAACTTCCGCAAGCACCTCCGGATGGTGGGCAGCCGGCGGATGAGGGCTCAGAGTGAGTCTCTGAGTGTCTGTGACTCTGTGCATGCCCTGTAACTAGTGCACCTGTGTAGTGTAGTAATAAGCGGTGTCTGTATTGCGTTGTGTACATTGTTGTGTAGTGTATGTGTGTGCTGTTATTACGGTGTACGTACAGAACAATGTGTGTGTGTGTGCGCCACATGTGTGTAGTTCTGGGTGTGTACAGTACCTGTGTGCTGGTAACTGATGGGTGATTGGGAACATTACCATCCGCAGACTGGGGGTGTGTGCTGGAGTGGGCTGTTTCACTTCCTTCCCTTTAAATATTCGGCTGAATGTTGTCCCTTTTGCGCTGGTCACCCCCTTCCTCCACGCTCACTCACTCGCGAGCACCAGCCGAGAGTGAGTTGTTGGCACGATCTCACTCTCTGGGCTCTTCAGACACGCCCATCCCTCTGTCTTTGGATGCACTCTTACATTTTCACATTTGACACGAGCCAGCTAGAAACGCGGACCTCCGTTCCTCAGTCCTCAGTTTCAGGAGTTCCAGCTCTTTTAATTAAGGGATATTTAATTTCCTCATTGTCCATGATCTGTAGCACCAGTCCAGCTCCTGTGCATGACTTGGGGCCGAACAGAACTGGACCTCCCAGTTGGAATCTCCTCAGAACTCCAGCCAGGCTGGGACACATTCAGCGAAGACGCTAAAGGGAGCTGTTGTGAGGGTGTGCGTTGTGTCCAGAGCTCTGTGCCGGCGCAGGCCGGACCGCAGCGTGTCTGAGTGTGACCCTCTCTCCATCCCCTCCCACACCCTCCTCCGCCAGCCTTCGCTGATCGCCGGGAGAAGAGCTTCAGCCGGTCCTGGAGTGACCCCACCCCCATCAAGACCGACCCCCTGCACGACTCCCGCGACAGTGAGTCCCACGCAGCGTGCCAATCTCCGCACACGCCGCTGCCACTCCTGTCTGTCTGTCTGTACGTGCAGCTTATCCGTGTCTGTGTGGTTGTGTATTTCACTGTCATCTCCTCAATGTGCACAGGTGTATGTGGGTGTGTCTTTCACAGTGAGTTTGTCTGTGCGGTTGTGTGTCTGATTTCTCTGTATGTAGAGTTGTGCTGCTGCGAGTGTGTGTCGCTGTGTCCAGTGCCTGTCTTTTTCGGTATTTCCAAATCTCTACGGTTTTCAGACTCTTAATCTGTTATAATGGCCCTGGTCATGTTTTCACACTTTATTGCCCCTGCTCCCATTTCCCAATCCTGCCCCCCCTCCCCTGTCCTCAGGCGGAGACCTGCAGGAGTCCTGTGGCACCCTGGACGAGGGCAGTGCTGACCAGATCTGGGAGGAGGAGAGGGAGGAGGAGAGGCTGGCCTGCCAGGGCGAAGACTTCATCCCTCCCAAGATCATGGTGAGCAAGGAAGACCCAGTCGAACCCCACGCTCTCTGTCTTTCTGTAGTTCTGTCTCTTAGTGTTTTGGTTAGATACTGCAGGGTCTGGTGAGCATGCCAGTGTGTCTGTGTTAATGCCTTCCTCTCTCCGCCTCAGCTCATCTCCTCCAAAGTTCCCAAGGCAGAGTACGTGCCCAACATCATCCGGAGAGACGACCACTCCATCATCCCCATTCTCTACGTGAGTCACTCACACTGCTACACAAACTGCACACACTGCTAATACTGCACACATCTCTGCACATCGCACATACTGCAAAATACAGCAAATGCTGCGGCACAATATTGTGTGCACTACTGCAGTATTGTGTGTAATTCTGCACAATACTGTGCATGCTACTCCACAGTATTGCAGAACACTGTTGTTCAGTTCTTCCCATCTAAACTCTCTCTTTCTCCGCGCAGGATCACGAACATGCGACCTTTGATGACATTCTTGGTACGTCCAACTCTGTGTGCACGTGGGAGGTCTTTCGTATGATTGCTGTGTATACTCTATACAATACTGTTGACAAACAGACATTGCAGTATGTCTCTTACTTCCTCCTGCAGAGGAGATAGAGAAGAAGCTCAATGCCTACAGGAGGGGCTGTAAGATCTGGAGAATGCTGATCTTCTGCCAGGTAAGAGAGATGGAGTTAACAGAGAGGCTGGAAGACACATGGATGTGATGAAGAATTTATCGGGTTGACCTGTCTGATGTCTGTCATACAGGGAGGTCCTGGTCACCTGTACCTGCTGAAGAACAAAGTGGCCACCTTTGCCAAGGTGGAGAAAGAAGAGGACATGATACTGTGAGTCCCCCAGTACACAGTAGTACAACTACAACTAGCACAGTCAACTACTAGTCTGATTTTGCTTTTTAATTTAAAGGTGGTTTCAGCTGGAATTAGCTGGATTCCAGATCCCATGTAACAGACATAGGCACCCCCTGGTAGATCATTCCCAGTCGGAGAATTTGGGCTGAACACATGGAAACAGTTATGAATAAACCATATTGCACTTGGCAGAGGGAGACAGGGGGCAGCGCAGTTCTACCTGTGTCTGAGCCTGGCTGACTGTGGCCTCGATCACGCTGAAATGGAGACGTATGGGGCGAGTCGCTGTAGTTGGCGAAGCATGTGAACAGGTTTTATGAGGCACCTGACGCATGATTTGTCAAGAAGAAGGGGAGATCGCCTGCTCCTGATTTACGCGGCCTGGCCCAGCTGATGCGGTCAGTGGCCGAGCTGCACAGCTGCTAACCATGACCGCTCTCCCTGTCCGCTCTGTCCACTCTTCAGCTTCTGGAAGCGGCTGAGCCGACTGATGACCAAGCTGAACCCCGAGCCCAATGTCATCCACGTGATGGGCTGCTACGTGTTGGGCAATCCTAACGGAGAGAAGGTAGGGCTGGCTGCTCCGTACACATCTCCAGTGACCACCGGGCACCAGGGAAGGGTGACATGGGGTCTGCATGCAGCCTGGGCCAACATGGTTCCACGGACAATGACCGCTGTCACCAGAGGGAGCTGGTGTCCACCAGGAGACACGTGTGAGCCATTATGGCCATGCATGGTGGTCACGATGCGCCAGTGCAGTATTCCCCTTGGAGACTGGGAGCTTGCTGTCGTTGTCCACGGGTATGTGGTCTCTGTGGTTCCGTTTGTATGTGACCGAAATTTCATTTCCATTCGAACAGTTCTGACTTGCTCGAACAGGGCAGTCACCGTTCCCAGTACACTGTTTCTCACACGATACTGCACTGGCTCCAGCAGCCCCTCCCTCTTTCCTCTGATCGTTAATCAGCTCGCATTAAATGCTTTGTGGCAGTTCAGTATGGCGCTCCTACTGCCGCTGTCTGATAGTGTGCACACGGCTTTATGGAAAACGTTCCTAATAAAGTGGCCAGAGGGCATGCAGCCAAAAGAAGGCTGCTGCAGGGAAGTGGTGCAGAGCACTTAAGCAAATTTGTCTCCCCGCAACCTGTGAGCTTTTATTACTTGAGCCTGAGCAGAGCTTATGCAATGGGGCTATTTATAGTGGCGATGCTCAGCCATGCGCGTGCTGTCTCCTCGGTCAATGGCAGGCTGTCCTTGACGCTCCTCGTCGTAAACCACTCGTCTCGCGGGCCTCCACTGGGCTCTCCAGCACCACTGTGGGGCCCGTATTGACCGCCTGATGCGGTCCACATTGGGCACTGGGGGAAGTTTCTGACTCCTGGGTGAACCCTTCTCTGTACTATGCCTGCCCCCCCAGTCTCTCTCTCCCTCTATGGCCGCCTGCTGCTCACTGCTCGCCTGCAGTGCCTGGTGGTGGCAATACACGCCCGTGTCTCATCCTCCACTGAAATGTGCGCCGTGCTATCCGTCTAATTGATGACCTTCTTTTTATCGATTACTGCTCGGCGCCGCAGCTGTTCCAGAATCTGAAGAACCTGATGAAGCCCCAGTCCATCACGTTCGAGTCGCCCCTGGAGCTGTCGGCACAAGGTGAGACCAGGCGCGCGGCCCAGACCACAGCTTCCACTGCAGGGCGTCGCAGGCCTTCATTCAGTGACTCAGTGATCTTCAGCAGCAGAGTCAATTAAGCAATTAGTGGTCAATCGAGCAATTAATTGTATAATTAATGACCAATTAAATAATTGCCACTTCAGTCATTACAGTGCTGTTTGGATAAGAGCCGGGCAGTGGCTTGAATTTGGCTGAGGCTGGCAGCCCTTCCCCTGGGCACTGTGTGCGAGAAAGCTGCCTCTCCAAGGTGAACTTGTAATACAAACTGAGCACTGTTGCTGACAAGATCTGTAAAAGATCTTTTTAAAGGCAGCAGATGGCCTTATCTTTATTTCTTAAAAGTTTAAAGATATAGCTTCATAAAGTTAACATTGTTTTTTTTAAGAAAAGCGTGGACAAAATCATTTTGAGATTCACCCTCGGTAGAGCCTGGTTTGAGAGAGAGGGCCGCACAGAAACGCAGGCCCACACAAACATTTAGCTCCACAAAGAGAGCTGAGCCCTGCTGAATTGAGCCCCCAAGGATATTGATGACGTGCAGGCAATTATCGCTCAATTAAAAACTCGTTAGAGCTGCAGCCCGTTCAGGGAGGCCGCTCACAGAGTGCACAGAGACCAGCCCCTCGCTCGCTCTCCCTCACTTCTTCACTTGCTGGCACGTTGGAATTTTCCAGCTGGTCTTAATCTGGCAGAGCGCGGTGACGGCGAGGGCCGACGTGCTCACACAGATGACGAGACTCCCAGGACAGAAGTGTGCCTCGGGTGGGGGTGGGGGTGACACAGACCCTGAGCTGTATTAATCCCGCAGAGACAGGCAAAGCGCTGGCAACAGATTTACAAAGAAAACGCACAGTTCTTCGTGACGCCCGCACTCTTTAACCCTTCGCCTGCTGCAGTGGTGCTCGACAGCGTGTGGTCTGGGTGCGAGTTGGTGCAGAGCTGTCCTTCCTTGGGCTCTGGAGACAAAGGCAGTTGACCATGATTGGACTGGAACTCGTCCTCCTTTGCTGGATAGTGTAGAGTCGGAAGCAGTGTGGGCAGTGTGACACCCCCTCTGATGATAAACATTTCAGTCTCAGTCTGTAGAAGCGCTGCCGTGACGGTCAGGTTTTACAGCTCAATGCACTGCGTGTGTCCTCTCTCCCTCCTGCCCAAACTGTCAGTTCCTTCCTTACCTCTCCTATATTGACATTCGTCCTCCTGAATCTCCTTCCGTCCTGTTTCCAATTCCTAACCATCCCTCCCTCTGTCTCCGAGTCCGGTCCTTTCCCTCCTGTCTCTGATTCCTAACCCTCTCCCCCTCCCTCTGTCCCAGGTAAGGAGATGATCGAAACCTATTTTGATTTCCGCCTGTACCGTCTGTGGAAGACACGGCAGCACTCCAAGCTGCTCGACTACGACGACATCTTGTGAGCCCGCGGACGAGAGGGGCGGGCAACTCTTTCAGATCCGTGAGGCGGTCGCGATGGCGCCGGGCGGTTTTTGTGGCCTGGCCGTGTGCACCTGGAGCAGGATGCGGAACAGAGAGGCGTTTCGGACCGGCACCCGAACCCCTGGTTAGGTCTGGCTCGGGACCCCAAAGGAAGGAGACTTCTTTACTGTGGGGCGGCCTGGGAGAGGGTGACCCCTTTTCACCCTGTACCCCATTCCTGAGCTTGCTCCTGCAGTGGAGGGGGAGGGCGTCTCTCCTTGTTCTTCCTCGCAGAGATGGACATGGACAGAGGAGGAGCCGGAAAGGCAGGAGCAGCCGGAACTGCCTTCTGGGATTCTGAGCGTCAGGAAGCAGGAGCGCAGGGCAGGCCTTTTCCTGCTGGTGTGTGTCTGCCTGTTTCTGAACTTGAGGCAACGACAGGGGATTTCCATCAGGTTGTTCAATAGACCCTTTGGGGTCCTTGTTTCTTTCTTTCTTTTTTAATTTCCACAAGTTATATATCAAGACATATACAGTATATAGATACATAAAATATAGTTTACTTGTAGTATTACTAATATTCTATATATGATACATATATATTATTTTTGACTTAGTTGTAATAGTGTTTCATAACGATTTTAACAGCTCAGGTTTTCCAGCGATTCACTTACCTAACTGCTCAGATCCCTCGTGAGCCCTGTTTCAGCCTCCCGCAGTCCTGGAGCTCTTTTAGTTTTTCTTGACCAGGTTTCGGGATGTCTGTGCGAAAGAGCTCAGCTCGGGGTTCACGGGGTGGGGCTTGTTGTAGCTTAAGCGTGCGTGGTGGTGGTGAGGGGCGGGGGGGGAGTGCTTGTTGTCCGTTTTTAGGAGCAGCGCCCGGGCACACGTTTTCGTGTCCGTGTCCGGACCAATTTAGCTCCCTGGGCAACTTCCCCAGCTGTGGACAAATTCTGTTTCTCCCGTGGCGGCGTTATGAGGACTGGCAGAGTTTCCGGGAATCCCTTAAGCGAACCTGGGTCCTCCCTGTACCTCGGGAGAGTTTCTCTGCAGTCTGCGCCTGTGTTGTATTTTGTTTTGTGCGACGGTGGTTTATTTATAAAGGCGTCAGGAAGACATATTTGAATTTTCTTTCTTCGCTGCGCTTTTCCAATCTCCAAGCAAAGCCGCTTTGTGATTCAGAAGCCGCAAAATCCCTCCACCCCCCCCCCCCCTGCTCACCAGAGGTCTTTCAGACCGAGCAGGGGCAGAGCTGCGCTCTGGAGTGTGGGGTGTGGGGTGTGGGGAGTTGTCCTGTTTATTTGTGCGCGATGTGTTTAGTGCGTAGAGAGGGGAGCTGTCACTGCAGAGAGCGAGGGAGCTGTACCCAGGGTGGGTTTCTGAAGATGTTTTTTGTAGAGATCTTCACAAAGGCACACAAGGCTATTTTAATACCTAGGATGGACTGTCTGGACGGGTGTGGTTTGTACTTGACCGGTGTTGAAACCTGCTCTTATCCGAACATCTTTGTCCTGTGCTGCTCAGCCCTTTCAGTCTGCTCCTTTGCAATAGTGTAATGTACACAGCTCTGTAATGGCTGTGGCAACACTGTCAGTTTTGTCTGTTGGGCAAGAATCCTGCAGGGTAGCATGTTGAGCAATGCTGTTTTAAAACACACCTAATTTTAGGTCAGCTCCTGGGGTAAGAGCAACAGTCCTTATCTCCAGTCCTGAAGGGCCACAACATCTCCACTCTTCCTGACCATATTGAGCTCATTTCTAGCTTAACTGGACCAATTTTACCCTTACAAAGTTTGCAGCTGTTGATAATTTAAATGTTAGAAAGCCTGCTGCATTCTGACCCTGAAGGACTGATGTTGATGTATGTGCTAGGTCAGGGCCGCTCAACTTGCAGACCTTCCAGTCTGCTCCATTCCAGGTCTGCTACAATCATCTCCTTAAGTATTTAGCTGATAATCAGCAGGACCACAATTAAGGAGCTAGGGTGTTTTAAAATTAGGGAATGGAGTGGATACAGAAGCTGAGTATCCCTGACCAAAGTGATTGTGCAACATCCATACAGTAGATATAGCCCTGAAATATGCTTTAAATATTAAAATGAATATAGGTATATGCAGCCCATGTCGTGTGGATGAAATGCCACGGCACACTAACTATATCACCGAGGGAAATGAGCACAAGTGTTTTATTCTTATTACAGAGGGAGAGAGGGATGAGCAGCCTTCCAGAACTGTTGACTCTATCGCCAGTTTATTTCATTAGCCGGAGACGACAGTATTCCAAACCGATTCTCCCTTAGGGCTCCTCCACAGGCAGAGCATGCAGCCACTCACTGTACAGGACTAGATCGCACCAAGCCCTCAACTCATGATTTAACGTAGTGAACAGATTAGCAATCAATTTAGTCATTCGGGAGCCCACTGTTAACAGATTGTACTAGAAAATGCTTGGGTGTGTGTTGGAGGGGTTGTTCTGAGTTTTTTTGAGTCTGCTCTTCTGGCAGGAATAAGAGTCCAAGACTCTGTGAGCATGTCCGATGCTGGGGTTTGATGAAAGAAAACACTGAAGAGGGGAAATGAGCAAAACGTTATTCATAAATGCAAACCCCCCCCCCCTCCCCCATCTGGATTAAATTCTGATGTAACTGTCCAGTGTGGACAGAGCTGACTCCTGATTAGAAAGTGGTTTAGCTGCGGTGCTGGAAGTTCACTCAGTCTGTGACTGCGCACTCTGCCTGTTTCGGTTGGCCTTACTGTGCTTCCACGACATCTGTGCAAAACAAACATTAATTCCGCTTTGAAATAAGGGGCCTGTAGCCTCCCTGCTGGTTTGAGGCAGTTGTTTCCAGATTTATCACAGAGGCAAGGACTTCAAACAGAACCTCTGTTCGGTAAATGAGATCAGTGTCGGACCTTCCCAACGGTAATGCGCTCTGTGTGCTTTTGTGGCGATTCTCCCTCCCAGGGTGCTGGCGTCCAGCTGCCGGACCCCAGAGCCAGAGGCTGAGTGTGTACGGGGGGGAGGCAGAGTTCCCGGCTCTGGTCGCTGTGAGCGTGTCAGCCCCTCTCTGCTCTAGGGCTGTGATCCAGATTGTTTCAGATTTAAAAGCTTTTCTACTTTTTTACCTATTGTAGCTTTTTCCCCGATGTCGTGAAGGAATACCTCAGGTTGTCTGGTGCTGATAATGACTCTGTAATTGAAGACAACACTGCCTCTGTGACGGCACGGGTCCCTGTGAGCTCATGGGCCCGGGTTCGATGGGAAAGGGTGGGCTGTGGGGTAGTTAAGGTGGAGCACCCTCTGGGGATGAGCAGATAGTAAGTAGAGTTGCAAGAGGAGATTATTTGGCCAGGAAGGTGACTTGTGGGAGTGATGTTCACACTAAAGCTTGTGACTCACACAAGCGAGGTTCTCCAGACTGGCAGGACACAGGATTCTTAGATCTCGTTGAATCTTGAACTGTGATATGCTCATTAGCAGCGGTTGGGTGGTTCCTCTCCACCCTCTACCCATCCATGAAGCTGAAAGCCTATTTCTGTACCACATATCATAGATCTAGCAATACTGTTAGCCTAAATGGCTAACATTTCAGCAGAAATAAAAATCAGCAATGGAGACAAGAAGGAAAAACCACTCCTAACTCAGTGATGTTCATTTATTTGTGCCGAAACTGTTGGTCTGATGCCCTCCTGACTGAAAACCAGTCAAATGCTTGTTTCCTGCAACTCTAACCTTAAAGTGGGGTGAGGGGCTCCAGGTTAATCCAGTAGATTGCACCAGTGTGGGGGAGGGGTTCTATGCAATGCACCCTCCTTATGTTAGCAGGTACAATCTGGTTTTTGTTACTTAATGGCTCCCCCTACTGGTGGACACAGATGCCGGTGCAGCCGGTGGCTGGGCTTTTCCAGGGGTCTGCGCGTCTTTCTTATCCAGACTGTTTTCACTACACTTTTGTCTACTTGCCAGTCTCCGACTCTGTATCTGTTACGATATTCCTCTGAGTAGCAATAGAGAAGTCCCCCTGCTCCGATGAGATAGCTGTGCTGCGGTGCGCCTTCGTCCTTCGCCTTCCCGTGGGGTCTGTGGCTCGTAGCCGGGCGTGTTTCTGCAGCAGACGCCGTTCCTGTGACGGGAGACTGTGTCAAACCCCGAGTGCGAAGGAGAGCGATGGGGAGAGAGGAAGGTGGGGGAGAGGAGAGGCGGAGACAGGAGAGTTGGAGAAGTGAACATGGGTGTGACAGTCTCTCGTCCAGGTTCTGGTGCAGAGCTGGACTCTCGTTCTTTTCTGATCCAGCAAGGGTGTGCACCGCCAACACACAGTTTTAACCAACTCATGGAGGACAGGAGTTTAACTTGTGTTAACCTTAATAAAGTATTTTAATTTCTTTGATTCTTTAGTTTGGGGTTGGATACTCCAAACAGTAAAGAGGAGTTTGAGGTAAGGTTATAGTAATAATTATAGTAAAGATAGCTATACTGGTACTATTAATACTCATATATTATATGAAACTACTAACAAAAAGGATATTAGTGTACGTTTACTAGTACATAGCATTGTATAAAGAGAGAATATATTTCAGAGTGAAGTTTGCTGTTGCTTATAGAACACAGTATGTTATTATACACTGTACAATACTGACACTAACGTGTCCAATGTTTTTAAAGCAGTTTTTAAGTAAAGATGTACCCAGTTTTAACCAAACTACTAGTGTGCCTCGTCTTTTATTGTTGTCTGTCGATCATCACAAACCACACGGAGACATTTGTCACGGGCCTGCTGGCTTCTGTCTGAGCAGATCATCTCTACTCGGCCCTGCTCGGCTCTCAGGAGCTCTGCGGGCTGGGCCTGGTCGGTATGGGGGTGGGAGACCTGTGAGGAAGACCATGGTGGTGCTGCAAGTGATGTTTAATAACCAGCAGGTGGCACTACTGAGCTACCCCACCCCACCAGAGCTCAACTGCCCCAGCACGCCTCTCATGCCCTGTCCCTTGGCACTCACCCTCCTTTGTCCCAGCGTGCTCATACCACAATCAACCGCCTTGAGCTGCTGCTCGAGAGATTCGCATAAAGACTGCTTTTGTTTTTAATCCTAAATACATTTAGGGAAATCTGTATCAAATGTATTTGGTGTTGAAGGAAATGTAGTAGGAAAGGAGCAAATTAAAAAGTCTGGCTATACTGTAGTAGTGTATAGTTAATGTTAGAAATTGGTCTTTCTGCCTGCAGCTCCGTGCAGTTATTGAGGCTGGATGTCACCCCCTGTGTCTGGCAAGTTTTAATGCGCTGTGCCTCCACCCACAGCCTTGATCCCATTGATCGGTTGCTGTGATGTTAATGACAAACAGCAACACCATTAAACAAGCCCAGGCGGGACCACGCAACCACTAATTAAATCCCGACAACGAGAGGAGGGATCGATGCACCAGGGTGACCCACTGACCCCTCCAGCCTCTGGAGACACTGCTCATATGCACACGGCTCGTCTGAGCATGGGATGAGCATGCCTCTGGTGAGGTAGGGTGTGCGTCAGCTGTCATTTTAATCTTAATTGATTGTTCGATCGCTCGATCGATCATCTGAGGTTTTATAGATCAGTGGGGCAGATGCTCTGAGGAGGGATGGGGGGGTGATATGCAGTCGAGGGGTAATGGGAGCAAAGAGGCCAGAGAGGAGAAAGGAAGAGAAGAAAAGAGAGGGAAGTGAATAAGAGACAGGAAAAGGTGGATAGAGAGAAGGAGGAGGAGAAAACGAAAGTGGAGAGAGATGAGAGCAGGAGATTTAGAAATGGAAAGGGGGGAAAACATTTGAACAGAACGGATGGATAAAAAAATTGAACACAAAGGAAAGCTGGTACCTCCTGTTGCTTTAGTTGTGACGGTTATCTCCTGTCAGTCTGCTGTTCGCTGGCCTCCCACGCAGCAGTGTGAAAAGACCTGCACAGCCGCTCCTCATAGGACTGTGATGTTACCAGACGCTCGGCAGTGTAACACCTCCAGTTGTAATCGCTCCCTTCAACGACAAGGAAAAGAGAAGTTTAAAATATCAAGTATGAGCACAGATTTCTGCCAGATCCAGTAAGCATTCTTCTTCACACCCCAAGAAGGCTCCACTGCCAAAACGTTGTGTTTTCTTCTCCTTTCAGCAGGGAATAAACCTTTGCTTGTTCCTTGGCATCCTAGGTGAGCAAGGGAGGCTGAGATAGCTGCCTATGCACCTATGAATATGACAAAACATCACAAATGAGAAGCCAGATGTAGAAGGCATTGTATCAGCTTCAATAATAAGGTTAGGCATCTTGTTCCACACTCCAGCCGCCCTTTGTGTAAAGAACTGTCTTCTGTTCTCTGTTATAATTGCACTTACCTACCTGTAGTTTATGCTTGTGTCCTGTGGTTGAGGTTTCACTATCTGTAGAAATGCGGTGGGTCGATTTTGTCAGTGAAGTTCGAGTAGGGAGCTGCGTAGGCTGCAAAGGAACAGGTAAAGGTTTATTCTGTGCTGAAAAGAAAAGACGCACGATGTTGCAACTGTGGAGCCGCCTTCCTGATTTTTGTCAATACGTGGATCAGGTTCCCACATACTCTTTCCTCTTTGGGACTAAAGATGTTCAGTTCCTTTGAGCTGTCAGTGTAGGACAGTGCTTTAAGCCCAGGACTGTGCTTGGTTGCTGTTCTCTGGTCTGATCCCAGAGCAGCACTGTAGTGGGTACAGAAATTGAGCACATATTCTCATTGAGGTCTTTCAAGTGCCTTGTATAGTTATAACATCACTTTATTTGAATTGATCACGTTTAACTATTTACTGCATATAAATAATTCAGACACACAGAACCGCCCTTCATTTAGCTCAGAGACAATGAGCCTGTAGTGTAAAGGCTGAAACGGGCACATTAGCGGCCCTCACACCCCCTCCACAGGGGCCAGCATCTCCAACAGGTGTTAGTGCTGAAGGGGTTAAAGTTATCCGGTGAGAGGGGTGCAGGCTGGAAGCAACAGGGGGTCGGTCAGGGAATCGAGGAGCCTCGGACCTGCTGAGAGAGTCTCTCTTTCTCTCATGAGGCGCCATGCAGCTTTATTGACTGTTGTTTCTTTGATTGACGTTCACTTATTCGGCTGTGACAGGTGTGTGTGTGTATGTATTTGTATTTTTTTATGTCCCGTATATATTGTGTGTTCGTATCGTATTTTTCGGCGTGTATGTGTGTACGTTCACGTATCTGTGTATGAATGTGTCTGTATCGATGCCGTACTTGGGAAAGATGTGAAGAGTAGGCTGTAACTGGAGAGCAGACTGGATGTAAGACTTAGAGTAGATTTTAGTTATAAGGGGGAATTGAAATATGAGGTCAGGACCAGAAGAGATGGTGAAACCAGTTTCCAGATGCCCCAGTGGGAGGATTGGCAGGGAAACGGGCCCCCCTTGTTCCCACTCCCCACTGCTCCATCAGCTCTCCGCTCCCCCGGAGAAGAAATGCCATATCGGAACATCGGCGAAGTCCGTGGGGGAGACAAGCAATAGAAGACAAAGCAATGAACCACGAGCCGTGGGGAAGGAAAATCAGTTTTTTTGCAGCCGTCAGCTGCTGAATCGAAACTTTTCTATCGTGTGCAGAAACCATTACCCAAGACTACAAGCTCTGCAACTTTACTCCCCCTCCTAGCGCCTCCTGGGTCCCCCTCTGAACGGAGGCAGGGGAGGGCCTGCTGCCAGCAGGCCGAGCTCACGCCCGGACAGACCCTGTCCTGTCGCTCCTGCAGAGGCCAGGCCTTGCGGCCACCTTTGACAGCAGAAAAGACACAAGTACCTAGAATGAGGACGGATCTGCGTTTCACATCCTGGCCTTCTGAAAACAGAAGGAGGGGGATAGGTGACGGATAACAGGAGGATCCATCCCTTTCTTGATGGATCCGCAGGGAATTTGCGGCACCAGCATGGCTGAGTGGCATGTTTCCTACACCCTCCACCCTTTGTGTGAAGAAGCTCCTCCTCCAGTCAGGAGCACTGGTCAGACTGGAAGGGCGGCTTCACTCTGAACTTGAGGTGGGTTCTCTTGCAGCCAGTGGTTTTAAGGGGGGCAGAGACGGGCCCCCCTGTTCAGAGGGTGCTGCAGTGGTACTGACAGCTGTCATCGCGGTCGTGGTGCTGACCGCGGCAGAAACACGGGGACAGCAGCCCCAGGCCGCCGTCAGCATCACTCAACCTCTCCCTGACAGCACGGACAGCAGCTCAGCGCTCCCGACGACTCGGCATCTCTGTTCAACTCGCTTAGCTCCGAGTCGGCAGTGTGTCAGTCCTAGTCATATTCTTTTAAGTTATGTCGGACTACGTTATGCCCCTCTGATTAGCGGTTTAACTTTCTGAAGACATTCATAAGAACATAAGGTCATCTAGTCTGTTTGGTGTGTTAAGGCTGTTTGATCCCAGGATCACATCCAGCCTTTTCCTGAAAGAAGTCAGCTTACTGGCTTTAACAACATGGTTGGGAATCTTTTTCCAGACACTCCTGGAACTCTTTGTGCAAATAAATGCCTCCTGTTCTGATCAGTCTTAAACCAGCAATTGCTCATATGTGCTGATATGACATGTTCTAAATATATTTCTTCAAAAAGAGAATTATCAGAAACGCTGACTGACTGTTTCGTTATGGTGCAGTCATTAGTGGAGCACATCACTTTTATAATGTGTTTTCACCACAACAGAACCAAGAATCAGAAATCAAAGTGTACAGAGCAGCAATTTAAAAATTAACTAACATCTTAGTAAAAATCTGAATTTTCAAATTCTTCCAGTTTAAGATGAAAGCAAACTGAGAGCAACGGTTTGAAAATGCTGCCCAGTTGCTCTAAGCCGATGTGTTATTTACAGATATTAACCAGAGCCAAGAATGGATCTTTATCACAGGTTTTTCAGAAGTGGAACACGTCCCAGAACAGAGCGTATCTGAAAGATTGACAGAGGATGGGGCACGAGGGGAACAGGAGGAGAGGGAGGGGGGAGTGAGAGCAGTATACAAAGAATAGAAACCCTATACACGGAGTTCTGCAAAAACATTTATTTCCAAAGAAAAACATCAAACAGGTGCAGGGAAGAATTAGGCCAGTTTCCGCTGCTAATCAACATAAAGAAGAGAGCAATAAGATTCTGGCTACACCTCAAGAGCAGTGACCAGAAGACCCTGCAGAGCCGAGAGCTGAGCCCCGAGAAGAGCTCTCTCAGCCAGCTGGTCCTGAGCCACACCAACACCAGCCAGCCTCAAAACATCACTGCTCAAGCACCACAGAGCCGAGTCAATCACAGCACAAGCCACACAACGCTACCTCACCCACTGGGACACTCACACAAAACTGGAATGCAACTTGGCCCTAAAAAAAACACAAAAGCCTATTATCTGACTAGGGTGAGAGATGACAAGGAGAAACAGACCCAGAGAAACAAGGGAGAGTGAAGGGAAAACAGAGGGATACAGGGAAAGGGGTGAGAGAATGAAAAGATGATAGGCGAAAAAGGGGGAGAGAGAGAGAGACGCAGATTTGAGTACTTCTGGGAAACAAAAGACTGCCACTGCATGGCACTCTGATCAGCTCCAGGTAATGGTAGCTGAAAGGCTGTTGAATAGACCAGCACCTGGAGGTGGGTATTTCCACCATTTGTTACCTCATTTTGATGAAAGCAGAGTAGACAAATGAACATGAAGCCTAATACATATTTTCTCTGCCTCATCACGTCAGCATGGCCAAGAGCCTACAGCCTGGCACATGTGGCACACTGCTGTGATCCAGTTCCCTAACACACGTGTAACCCTGTCAGTTATATTTCCTGTGGGCTCTTCGGAAGAATGACTGGTGAGATTCAGGGCTGCACAAACCCAGAGCCACGGAGAAGTCATTGCAATGAAATACCCTGTCTGTGAGTAGGTGCTCTCGGGCAAAGATGGGGATGGGGGGTGCAAGCTCACACGTGCTGGACTTGTGCCATGTGCCATGTGCCATGTGCCACTTCCATGGGCTGTCTCCTCCAGGACAAGGTCAGGAGTGCCCAGGAGTGTGCTCAGCTGAGAATGGCAGGAAGGCAGGAGAGATGGGTAGATGAAGAAAAGAGGGGGTAGGAAGGAGAGGAGAACAGGGACAGGGAGAAGGAGAGAGGCTGAGTGGGACAGGACTTGTGAAGAGTTATAAGAAAGGAAATGGTATGGGAGAGAGGAATTAAGGCTCAGAAGAAAGAGGACAGGCGTATGGAAAGAGATGGAAAAAGCGGAGAGGTACAGCTATGTGGAGAAAGGAAAAATGAAGGGGATGTGACCCCATTAACTGTGCAGGCAATGCATGATTGTTTGTGAGTACATTCTCAGAGGACATTAATGCTGAAATATTCTTTTTTCTATATAGTGCTGGTTACTGATTTTCTCTTTGTGGTCAATTAGTTGTTTTGGTTTTCTTTAATAGTCCTGCTGATTGTTATCTTATACTTTGAGATGTTTTATGCATTTCACACCGAAGTTGAAAATCATATGTAATAGCTGTAGTTAATGGTTGTCTGTTGTTGTGCTTTACAATGAATAAATCATTTGAATTGATTGTGATCAGCTGGTTTGATCAATAGGGCCAGCTCCTGTGCACAGTGCCGACAGGGACTGGCTCCCAGCTTTAGTGCCTCTCAGACCATGGGTTTGAAGAAATAGGTACAACACGAGAGTCAGCTTCTGAACAGCCACCGCTGGCCGCATGCATTTACTCACAGTAAGGTGACAGAACTGCACACTCCGAAGTGTTTTCCTGACTCTCCGTATTGGAATCTGAGGATTGTCATTGCTCACAAATCTACATAAGGATCAGAATGTGTGTAGCTGCTTCTCCTATATGGAACAGCAATGCAGTGCTGAGCCCCTGGTGCTGGTTTCTATCCAAGGTGTGTGCGTATGGAATGGGTTTATGAACATGAATAAGCACATATATATATAAATTTGCTGTGCCTCATCTTTTTATAAATAGTAGAGCTGACTCCACACTGCAGCTAAATGTTTTCAGAGGTTCAGCTCTTTTCCTAACTTCCTCCTGACTTCTCTATCCCTCTGTAGCTCTCTTTCCCTCAGATCTTTTCTCCATCCTCCATTTTCTCCCCCCCCCTTCTTTCTTTATTCCTACCTTGCTCACTTCTTTCACCCTCCTCTGTTTTCTCTCTTCTTGGCACTCCTGTCTCGCTCTGCCTCTTCCTCTGCCTCCTGTGCACTCTGTGCCTCTCTGCTTGCCCTGTCTGACCATGGTCCCACTGGCCAGCCTGCAGCACAGGAGACTGTAGAGGAGGGAGGAGGTGAGATTGCATCGGGCAGGCCATAAATAGATCAAATCACCAAACTTCTGAAAGACGAGAATGGCCTTTCTGACAGTAGTATACCGCAAGGAAAGAAGGAGATGGGGACAGAATAGGAGCGAAAATGAGACAGAGCTCCAGCAGGAGGGGGAAGTTTGCATTGTTTAAAATGTCTGTAGCCTGTTTATGCTTTGGCAGTACTGCAAATGTGAGTCACGCCAATAACCCACCCCTGAACTGAATTGAATTGGGAGGGGAGGAGGGAGAGAGACTGACACAGATGCAGCAGAGAGCAGGAGAGAAATGGAGAGATGAACACCACCACACTGGAATACACAACAGCTACACATACAGTACCTTAGTCTGAGAATCAGTTCATGTGGCAGTTTTGACCTGTCATTGGGGGACTGAAGGAGAGTACAGAGAAGGATAGACAGGCAGAAAGAATGGCAGAGGGCTACATAAGGACGCAATGACCAGGGCCCCCTGCAGCAGTAGCTGCCCAGGGTAAAGAGCACGGCAGTGGCCTAGCCCCACTCTCCCATCGATCGGTTCTGCTGTTGTCTTGTTGTTTTGTCTGAGAGACAGATGAGCTGTCAGAATTGAGCCGGGGCTTCTAGAACAGGAGCAGACAGTCTCCATGAGTGCGTGTCTGTCTCTCTCCTTTTTTCTGTACCCTCCCATCCATAACTTTCATCCCTTTCACTTCAATTCATTTCAGCTAAAATATATGCTTTATTGGATTGGCCAATGAATGACTGTGCTGTTAAACTATAACACCAATAACCTGTAAACAATGAAATACAATTAAAACTACATTCAATAAATCTACATTTTATGTTTGACCACAAGAAGAAACTGGTAACAATCTATAAGCAGTATATAATATAGAAAATGAAGTAAAAATACATATTTTCATGTGATGGAAGGGTCCTCCTTCCTCTCCATTCTTCCCAGTTCCCTCTCCTACCATACTTCCTACCTCTTCCTTCCCCTCTGCTTGTTTTCCTCTCTCATCCTATTTTCTCCTTCTCTTTATTCCGTGTTCTCTTTCTTTTATATTATTCCTAATCCACTGTTCTCTGATTTGATTTATGTTATTCTGCTCATTCGACTTTTTACTACTGTAAAAAAAATTATCATGACTCTGAATGAGGCTTGTTGTTGTGTGTGTTTATCTGTGTGTAAGGGCTTTGGCAGTACCTGTGAACGTGTCACTTCAGTAAAACAGTCTGGATGTGAATTTGAAGGCTGAGTGCGATCCTGCTGGCACCCAGACAGATGGCCTGGGTGGCTGCACTGTGGATTATGAGCCAGGTTCAATTAAAGGAAATTTGAGGGACTAAAAAGCTCCTCTCTGTGTGGCTCTCTGCTGAGTGACGGAGGTGTCCAGGTGTAAAGGGCAGTGAGGCTGTCATATGAATATTCTCATCCCTCCTCGCAGGATCAAAGGGAGTTCATCCCTCTGTTCTCTGGTAGGAATGCACATCTCCCACTGCGTTTGATCCCTTTATCTCTCCCTCCCCCACACACGCCCCTACTCTTTCTTCAGGATCCCTTGTTCTTTTACTGCCTCCTCCTTCTTATCCTGTCTTCTCCCTCCCTCTCCCTGTGCCCCATCTCTCTGTCTCCCTCTGACCTGCCTCTCTTCCCTCCCTTTAGAGGTCTAGGAAGGTGGGACTGGGAGGGAGAGCTGAGTGGAGAAACAGGTGGAGAAGGAGGGAGATGCAACCTAGTCTACAGGAAAGAGACGAGGCACTGGTAGAGAGGCAGGGAGGCAGCCTGGGCCACAGGAAAGAAACGATACACTGGTAGAGAGGCAGGGAGGCAGCCTGGGCCACAGGAAAGAGACGAGGCACTGGTAGGCAGGGAGGCAGCCTGGGCCACAGGAAAGAAACGATACACTGGTAGAGAGGCAGGGAGGCAGCCTGGGCCACAGGAAAGAGACGAGGCACTGGTAGGCAGGGAGGCAGCCTGGGCCACAGGAAAGAGACGAGGCACTGGTAGGCAGGGAGGCAGCCTGGGCCACTGGAAAGAGACGAGGCACTGGTAGAGAGGCAGGGAGGCAGCCTGGGCCACAGGAAAGAGACGAGGCACTGGTAGAGAGGCAGGGAGGCAGCCTGGGCCACAGGAAAGAGACGAGGCACTGGTAGAGAGGCAGGGAGGCAGCCTGGGCCACAGGAAAGAGACGAGGCACTGCTAGAGAGGCAGGGAGCCTTGGCTACAGGAAAGAGACAAGACACTGGCAGAGAGGGAGGGGCACTGCAGGTTGGAGCCAAGGACATGGGAGACAGAGATCGAAGAGAGTCAGAGCAGAAAAAGAAATATAGATGCCAGGGAGAGAAACAAGCAGAGAGCCATGAGGGGGGGGGTATGGTGTAGCATGGGCCAGTCATGCCAAGTAACAGAGAAAGCATGTCAATAAATAAATAAGTGGTCAGGTTTAATAAACCATGGCCTGAGCAAGTCCTGATGTGCTGTGACTCATGGCTGTCAGCACTGTCAGTGACAGGACACAGTGGGGTGGTTGAGCGCTGAAACCCTGGGGGGACTGTGGGGTGTCAGACACAGGGGGAGGGGTTCTGATCACATATGCAGCCTGACAGTCTTCACACAGCCTAACTTTCTCTCTCCATCTCTCTCTCTCCTGTCCCTATTGCCTTCACTTCTCTATCATATTCAAATACCTTTTTGGAAATGACCAACGAATTACAGTTTTGCTAAAGCAATAACAATTACAGTTCAGGACAATGTTATATTATTATTTCAGGAACTCACGCTCTATCCCTCAGGCTGTGACAGAAGATCACATTCTGGGCTACAGCTCCACTGAGTTTCCTCCTCCAGTAGGAATGGGCGCTGTTCTGATTCTGGCAGGAGTGGGAATGCTGGGATTAGATTTTCTTATTTCTTGCAGTGCAGCTGACTCTGCTTCTGCCTACTGGCAGAGGGAGTACGGACTGCCCTCTCTGTGCAGCCAGGTCTGCCAGTGTTATCCACTTTCAATGGCCAGGCTGTGGTCACTGAAGCTGTACTTCGTCGTCGTCTATTTGTCTTTGTTGTCTTACACCCAGGTCAGATACCCAGGCAGTGCGTATAGTCTTTTTAGAGTTCGGTAGCATTGCAGTTTATGTTGCACTTTTCCGTCTGAACAATTGGGTGATGTCGTGTTTGGCTCATTCTGTGACTCTGGGTGACTGATTTGTGGTGTTCTGACCAGCTGTCTGGCAGGTTTAGTGTGGTTCAGCACAGTGAGCTTCAGAACTAGGTGACGTAGTGGGGTCTTCTCTGGGCTCAGCAGGGCCTTGTGGTGGTAGGAGTTTAAGCCACTGCTTTTTTAGGTGTAGCCATAATCTTACTCCTATGTTCTATTTATTGATTAGTAGTAGGTATGGGACTAATTGTCTGTCCCTCTCTCTCAATCTGTCCCTGTCCCCTGTCTCCTGCCTCCCTGTCTCTCTGGCTATACTGCTCTCTAGTCCTGCACACAGCCAAACAGCAGAGCTCTCCTGGTTCATTTATCTGAATGGATTTAGGATAAGAGCTCAGAGATTACTGCCACACGTAAGAAAGGTGGTGACTGCAGACAGCAGAGAGAATGGGGGAGGGGGATACTCTTCTCCCGAATGCTGAGGAAGTGGTAGTGGGGAGTTATATTCCTTAATGTTGAAGAGGCTGAGGGACTATTGTGACCCTAAATGTGAAGAGCTAAACAATGGTTTATTTTGCTATTGTGTCTTTTTACCGTCTTATATCACTCTAAAAGAAGGTTTCTGTTTTTTCTTGTGTACTCTACCGTACATTGTCACACCTTATTCTGCAAATGTGAAACATGGCCAATACTTTCTGTCACAGCAATTAACCATGTTTGAATCTGAAAGACAGAGCAATGCCTCATCTCTTGGACAGCTGACGGGCGCAGACACCCGACACAGAGTGCAGGGCCTGGCAGTGACACAGTGTGTCAGTGTCACCCACCCACCCTCTCTCTTGAGACCAAGCAGTTTTTGCCAGAGAGTCAAGACCAGTAGCACTAGTGTGTAGGGGAACAGGTTAAACAGACAAGACAGCACTAAATAAGATAGATTTAACAAAACCCACTCAGACATCACACCGATGTAAACTGGACTAGAAAAGTGTATTACGTTCAATATACTGTACATCTGCATCAAGAAATCACCCTCTCTCTCGCTCTCTCACCTCCTCTCTCGCCCGAACTCCCACTCCTTCTGTCTCTCCTTCTCTTGCTTTCTTCCCTCTCCGTTTTTTTTTTGTTTTGTCGTGACCTTTAAGTAAAAGGGAGGTTTATAGTCAAAGTCGCTCTTTCGCTGCCTCTGCTCCTCTCTTACACATCTCACCCTCCTCCCAGGCACGTGAGAAGGCACAGAAAGTGGAGCACATTCCTCACCACCCGCCTGTCAGCCTTGCTCTCATTTCACAGGCCTATTTGTCATCTCCCTCTGTCTGCCCAGCGCCGTGCACTGATGAAACTACTGTGTGTATCATAGGCATGACAGACTGGAGAATAAAAGAAGAGTTTTGTGTTCCACACACAGTTTAAATAATTAAAAAAAACATTTGTTTCAGGATGTTTTTTAACAAGCATCCTGTTTCATTCAAGTAGCAAGAAATGCAAACCGTGTAATAATTGCTGTTCAAGACAGTTTGTTCACACTGTTGAACTGAAAAGAATGTTCATAACATGAAATGTGATTCATTACCCATCTAAACCAGCACAACAACTTTCTTTTTTTGCATGGGGCAACTCAACCTCTTCTAAAGCCATAACTCAGTATATGCAATATATTTGCGTGCGCCGTATATATTTTAAATATTTCTGGGTTACGCTGCAATTAACTACTGCATGCATAGTGTATACAAGACGTGCTGTATAGTAGAGAAATCTGCTCTTCTTCTTTTCCTCTCTCCCTCCAGCCATCAGCTCGGGACTCCCTCTCTCTGCCATCCCCGCTGACGTCCTGCCCAGGACACATTAACCAGGAAGAGACACAGTGGCTTTAGGTGAAACACATCTCCTGAGTGGCATTAAATCACCTTGGTTGTGACAGAGAGCGGAGAGGGAAAAGCAACTAATTTGTTTACATAAAGAAAGGGATTTGCATTTTTCTTTATGTTAAACATTGCCGTATTATTTAACCCTTTGGCAATTATGACACATCTGAATTGAATTCAGAGGAGAAGACAAGGAAAATAGAATAGGTTTTTTAGGGCTAACTATAAACCTTACCCTTAGGGTAAGGGTCTGCTCATTCTTGTTCCTTTTTGACCTTTCAACTTAAATTATTAATGAGCATATATAACATTTGTGTGTGGGAGTGGTTAGTCAGTTTTTGTTTGTGTATATTGATCTGCCTTTGCGAGAATTAATTTACTTAATGAAAAAATTCTGTTGCACTTGCAAACTGTCCATCACTACAGTATGGGGAGGAAGGACTCCACAAGTCGCTCGGGCAACATCTGGAGCTTCTGTGTGTGAGAACAATGTTTTTATAAATGTGAAAAAGAAAAGATGAGATGGAGAGATACACACTTTTTAGCCCTCTCTTATTATCAGTATAAAAGCAATGCTAAGAGACTACATTAAACAATATAGGTAAAAGTACAGCTTGACCCACCAGTCCAGCTCCTGACCACCAGCCTGTCTGTAGGGACCAGATAGCCGACGGCCAAGGTACTGCAGTCAGCACTCATATCTGGAGCATACAGTATCTGCGTTCTCTGGAGGCTATGAGATCTCCAAAGGTAATCCGCCAAACTAACCAAAAAAAAAAACAGATTTATTCCCCCACAGTGGGGCTCCAGTCCTGCTGCTGGAGGGCTGTAGTGTGTCTGCAGGTTTTCTTTCCAGCTCAACTCTTAACGAGCTAACTCTGCTCGCTGTTGCCTTAATTGGACCTATTCAACAGCTTCTCCCAGCTCTGCGTGTGATGCTGCTTATAAAACAGACACCAGCTCTCCAGGAGCAGGACTGCACACCCCCCAATCAACAGCATCTCCGCAGTAAAGCGAATGAACTGCATTTTTCTCTCTGCCTTTTAACCTTCCTTCGCAGGGCACTCATTTGAGAGCCACTGCTGTCAGCAATGGCCAAATTGTGTTCAGCTCCCTGAGTGGGGAGTTCAGCCAGCATTACACATGAAAAACCCACTCATCTTCACACTCTTCGCACAGCATGTCATTTACACCTCAGATCGTTAGGAACACAGAGGAATCGTGCTGAAGGTCCGCTGTGACTCTGCTCTCTATCAGCATTTCAACACTTTTGCAGCCTCCTCCCCTTGATCCTGACCTTCCTAAGGAGGAGGGGAGGCTCCTTGTATGTTTATGTCATCCCGGGAATAAACACGGACACACGCGGGCCACGACAGAGGGCACGCGCCAGAGCAGAGAAACGTGGGCTCTCTCTCCCGGCGTGCAGGAGAGCAGGCGTTCTAACGTGGCGCGGCTGAGTACGATCAAATAATTTTCACCCGGGACTGCATGCCATGATTTCTGACGGCAGATTGCCAGCACTCTTACCAGCGACACCGACGGGGGGGTGCTGTGTAAAGGCACGTACAAGAGGGGCTTATGTCCTGCCCTAGCCAAAGGGCAGGCAGGCAGGCTTGTCAGGGAGCTGTGCCAGCCCAGGCTCCAGGAATAGAGCGAGGGAGTGAAGGGAGAGGGACAGAGAATAAATGAGTGGGGGAGAAGAGACAGACAAATATCGCTTTAGCCTGACATCTTGTGGTAAAGGTCACACACACACACACACACACACACACACACACACACACACACACACACACACAGCCAGAAACCTGTATTTTAAATTACAGCTGTAAATCTCTCAGTACAGGAATGTGCAGAATGGAGGTGGGTGCCAGGAAGAGCAGCTATATTAAAGATTCCTATCAGCGACAGTTTTCCTACAAGGCTCTGAATTACATATATCAAGTCAGTAAACACACACACACACACACACACACACACACACACACACACACACACACACACAGCTGCAGCAGGGAGGAGCAACAAAGCAGGACACTCAGCAGAGGGAACCAGGGACCAGGGGAGGAAAAGAAAGGGAATACGGGAAGATCCAGGCTACCTGCCAAACATCTGATAGAAAATGTGTCACCTTCAAAATGAAGGACCAAAACCCAGAGGAAAATAATTCAGCCATCCTTCTCCCCGTCTCTGGATTTCTGCCTGTCCTTCCCCATCTCCTGTTTCTCTACACACCTGACACTCACCTGCGTAGGGAAACGCAGGGAAAAAGGAGGTCTGTGTGTGGAGTGGTCCATGACGTAAACTATTTTTAGAATCTGTGTATACAATCCCTCACTCTACAGCCAGTCTCTCACAGCCCCAGCCCCAGTCACTGGCACACCTGCTTGCCTGTACCTGGGGACCTGGCACCAGCTCAGCCTGACCCACTTCACACAGCCCCTTCCCTTATCAGCCTGAGCGCCCCCCAGTCAGGAGGCGGTGGGAGAAGGAGTGTGGGGCGGTGCAGGGAGGGCGCAGAGTGACGTGAAACGAAAACCGTCAGCTAGAGGATGTGTGATCTGGCTCACCTGGACAGATGGACAGACAGATGTTCACGTTACATCTGAAGGGTTGTCATTATCCTTCATGGATGCATCGCTTGGTAGGAGGCTTTTCCGTCTCTGTTGCTTCTGGATGAAAAAAAAAAATGGAGAAAAACAAGGGCTGTGTTAATTGAAATTGGAGTTGATGCTAAGGCTGCATTCTTTGACTTTAATGTAATATAACCTACTGTACATACTGTCTGTGCCTCCCTCCCTGTGTCCTCACAGTGGTCTCTTTCTCACCATCTAATGGCACACGTTTTAGAGATAACCGCAAGTGACCTTCACTGGCAAGGCGGGCGGGCTCTGCAGGGCGGTGTATAGCACCTGTGCTCATAAAGTCCTGAGCTCAGGGGTGTGGGCACACAGTAGATGGGGTGTTTCTGATATGGGGTGCCACCACAGGCCAGGTGTCAGAGCATCGAATGGGGGGTGGGGGGGGGGTATTTTGGAGTGTAGTGCTTAGCATCAGATTGGGCGTTTCTAGAAGGGGTTCTGTAGCATCCCGGGCTGCCCACTAACTCAGACTCATCTGACTTTCACAGCCCTGTGGATACAGGACAGCTCCACCATGCCTATGCCTGACTACACTGCCTGCTCACAATCTGCTCAATGATAGAGCAATTTGTTTTTTAATTATCAGATGACCTCTGTCGCCCAGAGTAATTAAGATGGGATATTTATTAATATAATCATAATTACTTTTAGCATTTTCCTTTCTTATACACCCTAACCTTAAAAACAACATCTCTCACAATGACCTTAAGCCCAATTCCCCCTGTCAGGGTGCAGCTACACCACCCTGAGGTGTCCCAGTAAGGACCTTGACTGGCGCATTTCATGGCAGCTTGTGTTGCTGTCGTTGACATCATAACTCAGCGGTTCATCTGCCTGTCGATCAAGGAGGCCACTTAGCGTTGCTCTGGAAAATGTCTGACTTGTGCTCTGAATGACATATTTCTTAATGAATTTCACTGTTGGCAAACACGCGGTCGAAAGGGTTCGAAATAAACGTGGAGAAAATGCAAATAGGAAAGTGGCCACCCGCGCGTGGAGCTGCCTGGGGAGGGAGTACAGAGTGGCGAGCACTGCGGCAGCCAGGCTGGGCTGCAGCGACGCACAGTGCAGAATAGGGAATGTGGGCAGGGGAGAGCGAAATGCAGGAAAAAGATATATGGGATGTGCAATAAGCAAGGAGAAACAAGGAATGTCGAATAGGTAATGATGGATATGGAATGTGAATTAGTGAAGGAAGAGGCCGTGTACAGTATGAATGTGAATCTACATTATGGAGTGTGGGATACTGTGTGTGTGAATGGGGAATTGAAGATAGAATTGCTAGACGGGCATATAAAAATAAGGAATGGGGTTAGGAAATACAGAAGACTGATGTTTTCATGTGCTGAGTGTGTGGTACATATTGGGATCATGTAGGTTTGAAATATGATTCTCTCCTACACTCAACAGATACCGCACGTTTCCCCAAAAGAGTTTATTCCTTTTGCTAATGTTTTAGGAAAACAAATGTATGCGGCTTTCATGGAGTGCACTGTCCTGGGTGAAGGGGACTGAGGCTGTAACAGAAGATCCACAGCGCAGGGCACAGTGTGGTGTCGCTGTGGTGCAGGACAGTCCAGGGCACTGGGGCAGCACTGGGGGCTGCAGCTGGTACCCACCTGCCACTGTGTAGACATGTGTACGTGTCTGTGTGAGCATGAGTGTCTGTGTGCCTGTGTTTGTATGTGTACCTGTGTGGGCGTGTGAGTAAGGTCTGTAGCTCTTTGTGTGTGTGTGTGAGAGAGAGTTATGAAAAAGGAGCTGAAGAAGGGGGGGAAAGGACCAGCAGTGTTTAAAAGCTGCAAAAGGATTGAAATCGATTTTGTGGAGGAGGGGCCTGCAGTGGAGTGCCTATGCCCCAGTGGGGAGAGCAATTACCGGAGACAATGAAGTCCAGGACGTTGATAAATCTTTAAGTGTGAGGTCTTTGTTTAAAGTGGTTTTGGCAAGAGAGAGCAGGAGGAGGATGGAAAGCAGGCGATGAAAGCAGCAGAGGGAGAGACGGGGAAGAGAAATGATTGAGGGGGTTGGAGAGGCAGGAGGAGAAGGAAAGAGGGGTAGAGGCAGGAGAGAAAGTAGAAGAGAAGGGGGTAGAGAAAAAGCCAGGAAGAGACAAGGC
Organism: Lepisosteus platostomus; assembly: GCF_059453375.1. NCBI lineage: Eukaryota > Metazoa > Chordata > Actinopteri > Semionotiformes > Lepisosteidae > Lepisosteus > Lepisosteus platostomus. The sequence continues at coordinate 2,309,140 of NC_142631.1, forward strand.
AGCTGGGAAGGGGGGCTGTTCAACTGAACTGAATTTCCATCAGAATTACATTCAGTGTAGTTAAATAAATTCAACAAAACCGACGGAGCCTGTGCCCAGGTGTCCCGGTGCCCGCTGTGTTGTTTAGGACAGAGTTGGGCGCAGGCTGCTCGTGTATAGTAGTGGTGGAGTGGGAGAATGTGTAACCTAGTTTCCATCCCCGGTCCTCAGAGGACTGCTCAGATGGCGGAGCTAGAACACAAACGGAGCAATGTAATTAAAGCCAGGAAAGCACCAGGGATTAGCTGTCCCTGGGAAGGGAGAATGATAAAAAGTGTTTGTAAAAATGTTGGTCTGGAGTGTGTACAGTCACTAGCATGTGTTCTGAATAGATGCTGCAAAATGCAAACCCTGATGTTAGGAAGTAAGATTGTCCCATGTTCCCCAAAAATGTTAGAAGCACTGGAGCAATTTCTTTTCCATTTTGTAAAGTGAAAGGAAGGATTTGTAGATGGTTTTAAACTTCCATTATTTTCACAGAGCCAATTATCCCTAGGAAGAGTCTGGCAAACACAGAGCCCATCCTGGAAACACAAAGCACAGGACTACACCCTGGACACAGCTCCAGTCCATTGCAGGGCATACACTGCACAACTCAGAGCTACCAATCAACTGTGGACTGTGGGAGAGCACTGGGAGCACTGGGAGAAATGCTGACCCAAGAATGTTGCATATCCACAATCAAACCCAGCACCAACAAGCTGTGAGGCTGCAGCACTAACTGCCACCCCACCACGTTGCCCCATGGTGGAACTTAATTAATGGCAAAGGAGCTGGTTAACAAGTTTTAATTAGCTAACAGCTTTTGTATGAGTGTCAGTTCGTGTTAAACATGTTGAGATCAGGAAGCTCTGTGCATCAGTTGAGGAACCAAGCTTATGAGGTAGGTAGTTAACGTTGGACAGCTGACACGAGGATCTGCTCAAAATTGATGATTTTGGCTGATGTTGTTAAAGATGCAAATTAGATGTGGGCTAATTGTAGTGCTTGCATTGCTAGAAATTGTGGTTGTGGAAGAGCTTTTTTGTGGGATGCGACAGTGCTATGCTCTAATTACAGTCAGCTTGATTAATGGTTTACATAGACAGGAGTTAGGTGAAACTTGCAGATGTTGCCTGTTCTTTTGCTGTGTTGCAAAAAAAGGTTGCATAAATCTCCAAAGTCAGTAATGCAATTTTGAATTCCATGTCATCTTCCCCTGTCTCCATCTTTCATAGCCTTGAGTGAAAAAGGAGCTTTGACCACTGCATAGTGTTTTGGTCCACTCTAGGCATTTACCAGCTGCAGAGCCATTGCATACATGGTACAGCTAAAGCAAAAAAAATCCATTTGTACTTCGCTGGTCCTTCTCAGCGGTTTTAAGAAGAGCCTGTGTTTTTTCAGGAAAAGTGCCATGTTTCTGATGGAGAAACCCTGCCACCTGCTGGACAACTGCTGCCAGGACTCAGGCACACTGGCCAGAACCCACGCACACAGCTCTGTTTCCACCTGGCTCGCGGAGATGTCCAGGTGAGGCAGCCTGCAGGTCAGAGCTGTTTCCCAGCTGTGCAAATGCTGGCAGCACTGTTAACCTAAAACAACACAGTGAATTCTGGATAGGTTTCACAAAGGATGCATTTTAGATTCTAGTAAATTTTAAATGTTATTTTATGATTTGCATTATTGAGAGGCCTTAATTATGCACACACAAAGCTAAGTCAGAAACAAACACTGAGATTACTAGCCAAGGGAATGGCGAGAGGACAGGAGTCCTTCTGAAGAAGTATGATTGCTCATGCAGAGGTGACGTTTTCAGGGCTGGGCTGTCTGGCCCTGGAGGAGACAGTTCACCCAATTCCATAATCTCACGGGAGATGCTTAGTATCACACATTGAAGTGTACATTTAAATTGTAAAAAAACAAGCTAATAAAAGGCCCGTGACGTTACCGTAATAATCCCTGTAACTTTACTGTGACTGGAGGGCCGGCTACCATGCAGGTCTGTTCTTATGTTGCTGCTGCTTACCTGCCTGTGTTATCAGCTTCATCTTTTGATAAACACAGGAGGTAGTGAACTGCACAAAAGGTTGTGAGTGACTGGAACAAGCCGCCCAGTCAAGATGGAGAAGCTGATAACACAGGCAGGTAAGCAGCAGCAACATAAGAACAGACCTCAGGTCAAGTGTTTGAACAGGTGGAACAACTCACATACCTTGGCACTCATTCACAGATGGCAGATGTGTTAATGATTAAATTATTAATAATTTAAACAGGGAAAGTGATGGGGAAAGATGCCAACAGTACTTTTTTGCTCACTGTCCAGACAAGCCCTAGGGGATGGTACCATTTGCAGAAGAGGAAGAGCACTGGAATGGAGAATGTAGAAGATCAGCTGGACAGGTATGTTGACACACAACAGAGCACTGCAGACAGCAGGTGAATGAAGGGGCTCAGATGAGAAAACCGTGAAAACACTCATCACGTGCTGTTGTAATGAAACCTGGAAGGAGGAACCCAAGAGGGAACAGAGCCGATGTGTCCGCAGGTGATCCAGGTCTCTTAGAGCATCCGGCAGCCGAGGGGTGGAGCTCATTCGCGGAGGCCGGGGCGCATGTTATCGTCTCATTTCATTCTCTCCTTTCAGCGCGTTAAATACGTTTGATTAGTGGTAGAATAATGCGCAAATCGATACATCGTGAAAACTGCAAGGTTAATCCACATTTCCCACCACTTTTTGACATTTTCAGTCGCCACGGTTTCTGTCTTGATGAGTGAGTAGAGAAAATCACTCACTTCCGTGAGGAAGATGTTAAAGCCCACGTCCTATAAACATCGGACTGCGATCCGGATACATTTCCGCAGGTCTCCAGCAGGAGTAGAAGCTGATTTAAAAGTATAGATGAACTCCGATCCACCGTGCGGTTGCTGAATAAAACGCCACTCATGAACGGACGGTAACGAAAGCGCACCTGCAGCAGCGCGCTGTGTTTTGCGAGAGCGAATCAGATGACGCCGGGCTGTCCGTCCCTGCGGTGCTGCTGAAACCATGAGGCCATTAGAAATCACCACAAAAGGTGGGGAATTTACCCTAGTTAAACAGGCACCGTGTATGGGCTGGTTTAACTATCTGCGAGGCTGCGGTGTGCCTAAAGGAGAGAACTGCCTGAACGCTGCTAAAAATCCAGCTTCGAGTCACCTCTGCCTTCTAGGTGCCCGTAAAAAGTGTAAATGCTTTTATTTGTACTTTCTTTGCCAGAGCACAAGCTGCACTGTTGTTTGCGGTCTGTTAACCCAGAGCAGACAAGAGCAGGACGGAGGTTTGCACGCAGAGGTGACGTTTTCAGGGCTGGGCTGTTCGGCCCTGGAGGAGACAGTTCACCCAATTCCATAATCTCACGGGAGACGCTTAGCATCACACATTGAAGTGTACATTTAAATTGTAAAAAAAAACAAGCTAATAAAAGGCCCGTGACGTTACCGTAATAATCCCTGTAACTTTACTGTGACTGGAGGGGCGGCTACCATGCAGCTGCATGCGGAGCAGCCTCGTCACGCTGGGAAATGCGCGTCGCTACGGCGTGAAAGGACCCTTCAAGTGGGGACCAGGTGCCACTGGAGGGGTTGCCTCATTATCCTTCACACGCTGAAATGTCGACCTTGCGGAGACTTGGAGTGAGAGAGTAGACCCCGAGCTGGTCTGGCCACAGGTAGTTAAGGGGAACTGACCTACTGTACCTGTTGCAGCAGGTGCTTTGCCTGCAATCATGCCGGTACAGTAGTTCTTTTCTTCCTGCAATAAACCGACAGTTGTAGTGCTAGGACACTTCTTATTTATAGCACAGAAACCGAAGTAAATCGTGAGAAAATAATGAAATACTGTTCAATGTGCCTTAATGTGCCGACTTTGCCTTAATATAAAGCGCTCAACAATAATCTCAATGGTGGTGACATTATGGCTCATGCCGAAAAAAGCAGGCAGTTGCCGATCTAGTGAGTGGTGTCACTGCAATTAATTTTCTGGAGTGAATCAGAATGTGTTGAAACAGTCTGGCTGATATCTGTCCATATATGTCGGCAGGTGTGTTGGGGGCGGGTGTACCGTATACAGTGGTTTAGGTTCTTTGTCTGTTTAGTCTATGTCCTCTGCACTGGGAAGCTCGTAATAAATATTTCGCCCCCCCTTTCCTTTGTTGAGCAGTTTTGGATCAGAACAGGATCCAACAGGACTGGCCAGGAAGAGCAGATGAACAAGACTCCGCCACTCCACCTGGATGCATTACAGCTGCGCGGACCGGTCCAAACAGAAGAATCACCGGCTCCTGCACTGACTAGTAAAATTTGTAGTGAGAGGGGAACAGTGTTCAGTTGCACAGTTGCAACTAATTTGTGCCACAAATGAGAAATAGCGCTTCGTTATTTCTTAATTATCTCATAATTGCATTTAACACTAGACAACATCTCTGTGTGTGAATGTAATTAAAATCTATTTCGTTATTTTATGCACTTTTAATGTTTAGCTTTAAGGGTCTTTCAGATATTAAATCAGTTAATTTTGGGGTTAGACCTGCAGTTTGTTTAACAGCGTGTTGCTATAAATGTCCAAATAGATCATCGTTGGAGCTTGAGTGCGGGTGGGTACACTACACAGTACTGGTACAATATGCTCGCATCTACTCCGGTAACAAAGCCAGTTTGAGTATCATTGACGCCGACGATGCCCGTCATTAATATCGTCTTTTATGACGCTCTCAACGAGTCCACACGTGGAAGCCATCTTGCTTCATACGGCCAAATCTGTATGTACTTGACCTAAATATTTAAGAAGCAGGCTGTTTCTAAAAGGAAAGGCACAGCTGCAGGTTTAGGGTTGATCAGTTTTTTTAGTTGAATTTCTTCCACACGAGCCTTGTTTTTGGAAGAGCGGGTCAGCTCATTACAGGCGTGGCGACGTTCATTTCTTTATAATCAAATCGTTATTGTGCGTGACCGCAATTGAGAAGAGAAGGTTCGCCCAATTCTCCCTCCCAAACGAACCCTTTTCTCTGTAACCTCTGTCATACCAATGGGATAAAGCACACGAACGCGACTTTTCCCTCGTCTGCTCCGGGGTCCTCTAATAGAGAAGGAAGGGAAGCCGTTTGGGCGAGGTGCGGGCTTCTTGTCCTTGATTACCCGCCGCCCTTTTTGAATCCTGGAAATGAAGGTTTTCGGAGAACCACCGAACGATTTCAACAATGCCTCTTCAAAGATAGCATCTACGTATTTCGAGGAACCACACTAAGGGTTCTTACCTAAAGGAAGTTTGTTTTCGCCGTTTGTTAAAAGCGCTACAAATCGCGGATGTATTCGAATTGACGTAGCAGGACGAGTTGTGCTTCCGAACGCGACGTTCTGTGTTCTGGGCCGGATTATAGGCCCTGTGGTCAAAGCATTTGTATAGGTGTATAGATTGCCGTGGTCTGACAGGTGTATGGACGCCCGTTTCCGCCAGGGAGTAAAAAAAAACGCGCTTCAGTATGGTATCTCAGAATTGCGACTTAGTAAGTCAGAATTGCGACTTTATATCTCACATTTGCGACTTCGAAATAGTCCATATTTCATTGTCTGTCCTTTTGTTATTGTAACGGATTCGGGTTCTAGGGATTGTGCCCTCGCCGCTCCCACCCTAGTTCGTGCCTCACTGCATTGGCTCGAACCCGGGTCTTGCCAGCTGAGCTCAAGAACACTTTCTTTATCCCCGGCGGCCAGCATCCCTGTTATGCGCAGGGGAGGGCGGTGCCGTCACCGCACTGCAACCAGATCGTACAACCTGTATGTCGGCCGTTCCGTTACACTATTTTCATGAATCGTACAGGATCATAGGATCTATAAGCCTGGAGACTTGTCTTGTACAGTGCCCTGATAAAAAATCACATTAATTACACTCGTTTTTATAGAATCTCATTTCCGCCAGTGAGGCTTCCACAGTACCCGGATGGAATAGTGCGTGGTGGGCTTTTAAAAATAGTTTTTATTTACGGAGACAGAATATGAAATAAGATACAGAAATAGGCACTTCACATCCAGAGGAATTCACAATTATAAAAGCTGAAACATACTTTTTACGTATTTCTATTGTATTTCTATTGTAAAAAAGAAGGTCTTCTTTAGCTCAGTTGGCAAGACCTGGGTTCGAGCCCCTGCAGTGAGGCACGAACTAGGGTGGGAGCGGCGAGGGCACCAGCCCTAGAACCCGAATCCGTTACAATAACAAAAGGACAGACAATGATATACTGTATGGGCTATTTCGAAGTCGCAATTCTGAGTAACTAATTCGGAATTCTGAGATCCCATAGCGCGTTTTTTTTTACTCCCTGGCGGAAACGGGCTTCCATAGACAGGTGATCAGAATTACCCTGGATATTTGTTTCGGATAGTTTATCCTTGCAATATACATAAGGTCAAGTATTGTCACAGTTCCTGTGGTTTTCGTAGTGTAGGCCCTAGCCACAGTGCTCTCTGTATAATACTGCCCTGTCTGTGGTGTATTTCTGAACGACTTGGTTTATGAACGAACTGGACCATTTGAACTCGATGTTTTACAACTTGTTTTTAAGAAAGAGGAAATGGTTCGAATAAATTAAAATGAGTAACTGATATACTCATACGGGTCATTCGATCGCATGTTGAATAGATAACAATTATTTAAAATATTTTGGAACACTGCTCTAAAATTATAACCTTCAATCAATGCGTAATTATGTTCAGTATTATGTCGTAAAGAATTGATTAACAATTAGTACGTACAGTCAGTTTACATTTAATATTGTCGGACAAAGTCGAGTTTTTTTTTCAGCATGAAAGAATAACCCAACTCCAAATGCGTTAAAAGACGGAGCAATATTTAGACGAAATGTATTACTTAAAACAATAGAGACAGTAAAAGGCATTTGATTGTAATATTTGTAGTTTATGAATTAATTGCAAATAAAATTTAATTAACGTTGTCCTTACGTATTCGTGAAAAGACATCTAGTCGTAGAGCATGTAATTTATATGATGTTATTCAGAATTACTCGGTAAACACGGCGTCGAATGCGTGACATCGAACCGACCTCTACAGTACCATAACCATAAGCAATTTTAAAAGACTAATGAATCCGGAATCCATTTTGCCTTAAAACTACTCGGGACTTCCAGTTCCAAGGTACCGATCAGTTCAGAAATGTGCATTTTTATTATTTTGTAACAGTATATACATATGCTCTTAAGAGGAGAGAAAGTAACATTTGTAATAAATACGTTTTCATGACAAAACTTGTTTTACTTTCTGGTGGATTGGTACAGTACATAATAAATGTGCATTAAAATAAATCTTACGACAGTGCTTAAAAAAGCACTTTCAACTTAACGCTTTGGATAACTCAAGTTGACGTACAAAACTGTACGCGAGAGCAGCTGGGACAAAAGGTTACACCAACCAATGCCTTCGTAGCACAATGGTGCAGAAATGATCAAACGCTCGGTTAGGAGCTAGGGAGACGGTGTCTGTTAGTGTCTGTTAAAAACGAGAGTTCACTCAGAAGTTACTGGAAACCCGATTTTAACGACAGAAAGCGCAGGAGTGATATCCTGGCAGGCACGGAGACCAGCAGCAGTGGGAGCGCCCCCCCAGCGAGAAAGACAGTGCCCGACGAACTCGGGATTGGACAGTTTTTCAATGCTTGTACGATCAGTGGAAATGTTCAAATAAATGCGCACAAGAAATAAAAAACAAGTCATTTATTCCTTTATCGGACTGTTTAGGTAATGTCCCCTCTTTTCTAATGTTACTTATGGCTGTGTTTATGGTTATGGTTTATGTGTTACTTATGCGTTTATGGCGGAGGAACGTAAACAGCTTAATTTCTGTGTTAAATGTTTTTTTTTTAATTTAAATTAATTCTATACAGCAATCTCATATTTGGAACCGTTTTATAAAAGCAATTCTATAACAGCACAAGCTGTTGCTTTTTTCAAAATGTATTAACACTGCCCCTACTGTATATTGCTGTCGGTATAACATGTTCCAACTTCTCAAAAGGTGATAATATAAAGACAGTTACCGATATCAAATGAACAGTTCTGTATTTACTGTATATAATGCATAATACACGTATTATACACCGTACACACTCCAGTAGTAAAAGTGCATAAAGCTTATCCTCACAGAATTGCGTTCACATAAATGCAGCATACCGTAGAAAATGAACTGCCGATGCGTTCATTTATGCGTCTAAACTACCTCCTTATGTCTCTGTATTATATATAAATGAACATTAAAAAGCCACTGTGATACGCCATACGATCAGACTCGCAGAACTTGTACTCGTTTGTTTCTCGGCTAGTTACAATTGATAGTGTATCCCACAGGTAGTTTATACGCCACCTGGAGTATTTTAGGATGAAATTCCTCCATTAAAAATTACTCATTAAATTATCACAAGCATGTAGGTATACATGCATTGTATACACAGGCGACAAAGTAATCGGTCATAATTAATGTCGGTCTTTATATTAGCTAACTCGTCGAAAAACGTGATTCAAAAGCTCTTAAGATTCAGAGCCCCCTTTAGTTCCTGTTGGGTAGAACAGCAGCTTAACCATTTGTACTGTGCTGAACACGGATCAGAAGGGCTTCAGCGCTCATTTTGTTGCAATTGAGCACACAGCTGGGGACAACCCAGAAACAGTGGGAGCACTACGTTTCCGCACAGAATCAGGAAGGTCTTCACAATTTACCCGACATCTCGTGGGTGCCTGACCTAGTGACGATTGTGGACAAAACAAAGTTCTGCTGAGTCTGCGCAGCTTTCCGTTAGTTTCGGGTCTCCAGGGCGGCCAGAATAATGAAGAAACAAGGAACGGAAATGATTATGGTAAATACTGTATAGTGCAGTAAAAAGTACTATATTTTATAAACAAACATACTTGAATAAAAGTAACCTCCAAAATAAATTGCTTAAGAACAGTACCAGATATCAAAAACTACTTCTTGCGCTGAATTGTTTTTTTCCAGATAATATTCGGGCGAGATCAATGGGGTCATATGCACCGCTATTCTGTAACATAACAGAAGGAAGGACGTTTAATTTAACTCTGTCAGTTTTAGATTAAAATCACTAGACGGGTTTTGTGTAAATTTAATGCAAATATATTTTGTGCACATGAATTTGTTTTTGTTTTAAAGGTATTTGATATATTATGCAGTTTATGTTTAGAATGCGGTGGTTATTTTTTGTTATACCTATATTATGTTTTACAGTATGTTACCGTAAATGTTTTAATAGACAAATATCTGGGCGTAGGCTAGTGTACATTATTTAAATATACTCGCGTCTACATCGTTAAACATAATATTTTTAAATCCATTTGAATAAACCTAAACTACAGTGTCCGGATGTTCGCAATGTGTGCAGCAGTTGTTCAAAACCGAAAGTATTCGTTTAAAAAATACACAGTATGAACCGCTTTTCTAAAAACAATGTTCGACGATGATTCTTAAGATTTGTTACAGTAGATAATTTTTATCATACGGCCAAATCTGTACGTGTACAGTAATAGACCTGAATATTTAATAAGTAAAAAATCAGCACTTTTTAGAATTTATTTTTAATCTTAGGGTAATTTCTTACACACGAGCCTTGTTTTTAGAAGAGCAGGCCAAAGAATTAAAGGCACGTCGACGATAAATTCGTTATAACAAAATTAACTGCGTAACCTCTACTGATAAAGGAGAGGTATTTAAACGAAATGTATTACTAAAACAGAGGTAAATTGGATAGTATTTGAGGATAATAGCCACATAAGAACCATTGTACTTTGTCTCGATGTTTTACAGGTTTTTAAAAAGGGGGAATCCCCCACACACACACACAATAATATTGAAATTAATTCGACATCTGTACGATCGAACGTTAAATACATAACCTTTGTTATACTGCTCTGGTCAATATCTCAGTGATGTGAAATATTAACAGTTACACTCTGTAATAATAATAATAATAATAATAATAATAATAATTGTTACAGCGTGAAAGAAGAACCCAGTTCCGAATAGGGTATGAACTGGAAAGGTATTAAAACAGAAGGGAAAGTGTGGATGGTATCTGAGGATAATATTTTGAGTTTAAGAACCGGTCATGATTCTGAAAATGCAAGGAAGATCAAGTTTAATGATGTCCTGCAGAATTACAGGATAAACACAGTTACGATTAGAACATTAATGGGTCTTTCAAGGGACATTTTAGGTACATCCATATATTTCAAAGGTACATCCACCTTTTCCAGGTGGGGCTGCACATTGGTGTTGGTGGAGGGGATCCCCATTATCTAAGCGCTTTGAGTGGAGTGTCCAGAAAAAGCGCTATATAAGTGTAAGCAATTATTATTATTATAACATTTTAAGGGCATTAATTGAAAATTGGTCTGTCCTCTCATTGTACCGACTTAGTGCAGTACGTTCCCGTACAGTCATAAGAATGGTAATGCGTACGAGACCTGGTTGTACAGCTGAATTAGAGCCTGTTTAGTGACATGTGCAGCACTATAACCTTTCTAAGAAGCGTTAATGAGGAAAACTTTCTCCATGTAGCCCGTTGGAAAGGAGGTAATTGATCCAAGAATCTCATCCGGTTTCTTGACATTAAACAGGGTATCGGCTTCAACACCTTGACTTTAGCCGTTGGGTATAAAAGTACCTCCTATTATTAAAATGCACATCCCTGTAGTTCCCAATTGTGTTCTGTAGTTTGGGTTTCACTGTTCATTCTAAAGAAATATTTTCTGTTGACTTTGTTGATGCATTTGAGGGTTTTCAAACATTCGTAATCTGAGCCCGTTCTTCTTGGCAATATGCGAATAATCAAACCTTCACCTCAGTCTCAGTTCAAGCTCCGCGGTTTGATGTTCACTCGGAGAGCAGATTAAAATGAACACGTCTGCCATTTTATAGTCCGTCCGGATCGCATATTTTCAGCGTCGGTTTGATGGCACTTTTAATCGTCTGAGTTTGTCCTGTAATTCGGAAATTTCAGAGTTCCGGGTCTTTTACTGTTCCAGAAATGCTGCTCTGGAATTGAGCGGGTTACTTAAAGTTTCTTAACTTAAACATTTTACTAATTCTAGAATGGACATATGACACTTAGCGCGTTTTACTTTTACACTAATTATCACAGGATATTTAAACTCATTTATTTAAATAATGTTTGGCCTTTGACTCGGTATCGAAGAAACACTTCATTTTTAGCCACAATTCAGCGGTGACTTGTGCTCCTTGTCCTATTTTCTCACTGTGAAATCAAACCTGTTTCATTGTATCTCTCCTCGTTTAATTATATCTTAAGGTGAGCTGATAATTCAGAAATACGTATCTGCAAAACGTGAGAGTCTTTTAGCATTCTGTTTTAAACGAACACCGCACATTTCGAAACAAACAATTCCAAATACTTTGACTATAATTTAATCTTATTCTTTTGTTGAGTCTAAGGTCTAGGTATATACTGAATGTAGTATTTTTAAAAATCTGACATTTCAACAAAAAAGAGAGTTCGTTTCTGTCATATGGAAAATGAACTTGGAACAGCAGTTCTAATTAGCGAGATGTGAAAGAGACACACCGGCATTTGGTAATTAAGTTAATTCGGTAATTAACCTCCTGCGCACGACGTGGCACAATGTTAGAAAGAAGCTGAGGTTAATTCCACGCTACCTAAACAGTTCTGTCTTGACAAGGTAGAAATGGCTAGTGTCTTGAATTCTTGTGCTCAGGACAGACAGATCATAGCAGTTGCCTGTTTTGCAGTCTAGATTTATCGATCGTATCTCCGCAAGAAGTCCGATTTGACGCCCGCCTGTCTCATGATTGCGTACTTCATTCTTTCTTTGGACGGTAAACCGCCTGCTCCCGCGCTCTCGGGTGTTTTCCCAAGCTGCCTAAACTGCTCGTATCGCCTTGACAGAAGGGAAAAAAACTCTTGGTACTCCCGCCCGGAGTGCAGTGCTGCGAAGCAATTTCTCACCTGGGGCCGTCAGATTTAGGTAGAGCTCTATTAAATAGTGGATGTTATTTTAATTACTGCACAAATGTAGTACTTCTAACATGCCTCAGAGATGTTTTATAGTTCTTAAACTTTACTGCAGCCTGCACCCCTTTGCTTCTCAAAATAATTTCTTCCGTGTCTTGTCAAAAACCGATGATCCTCTCAAATCCTTTACAAGTCGAATTAATGAATAGTTAGGATGCCATTTTAATAGGCTGTGCAATGGTGATAAGAAACAAGCAGAGACCAGGAGCTAGGTTTGAGAGCCCAGTTCTCGGGCTGTATATTTTCAGTTGACGTGGAGAGAGAATTAATTTTTTTTTAAGTATCTATTTACTGTGGAATCAACTCCACTCTTAGCTTATGTCAAGATTAATAATAATTACTTACATTTACAAAGCAGTGTCCTACCCCCAAAAAATTCTAAGCCCACAACTGTTCAGACCCAGAGTGGAACTATCATGGGAAACTGAAGACCAGGTAGTCAGGAACTTGGTTTAGCATCTCACTTAGAGTTCACCTACTGCCCAGTGTTCCCTGTAGCCATACTGGGGTATTGGATTGAATATTCTTGTGCAGAGGTAAGCGTGCCACCAACTACAGTAGTCCAGTATCACCACTGACAGCAGCAACCTGGGTTGCCTCAGATCTCTCATCACAGGGCTAACTGTTCCCAGTGAACACACATATCAGTAATCCCACAGTCCCACTTCTGCTTCCTGAGTTGCTTCAGCCCTTAGGTGGAATCCGATAAGGATGCCTGACGAATACCTGCTCGATTATTATTATAGCTCTGAAGAGTTAAAAATGGGAAGCACTTGAATCCCAGTCAGTAAGTCACAACGAAATTAATGTCCATCTATTTGAGAATTAAGTCCTACAATAAGTTAATATACTTGATTGAATATTCTTATCAGTTATTATTTTTTTTAATTGATTAAAGATCAATGGTGAAGACCAGCCTGATACATGGTGGCCACACCCACAGAACACAACAGTTTGGGGTCTAGAAGGGTGTTCAACTCCTATTTCACTTTGTGGAACAATGACGGCAGTTCAGTAACTGACAGCAGGTGTCGGACCCCAGACCAGACGACACTGCGCTGCAGTGCTGCCCTTGTGTGTAAAAATCCTAGATGAAGCAAGTTCTGCCCTTACAAGCCCCATCAACACACCTTATTCACTCAGGACTCTCTGACCCTCTGTTTCTGTTCTGCTGCAGGTATCAGCTCCGACCACTGATCTGGACAGGTGATAAAGATGCAAATTCCAATGGCAGTGAAACACTGGTTGCTGGCTGTTCTTGCACTGCTTGTCATAGGTCTGGTATGGCTGAGTTACAATCAATGTAGTTTAAGACCAGTAAATTTCCCTGCACCAGGCCCAAAACATTCCCTTCCTTGTCCAAAATATCTGCTTGAGGAAACTATTTATCCAATCAAGGATACAAAACACTTCATTCTTTCTGCCTATGAAGATCACAGAGAAAAGAGACTGACTCGTGTTATAGGGATAGTTCACCGACACAACCTTGAGGCACTTTCCTGTATTTTCTGCTGTGAAAATGGCTCAACTTTCCAGACTAAAGTAAAGAGACATCCACAGGGACCATTTCGGATTCCCTTTTGCAACTACAGACCTGCTGTGTGAAGAGAATCCTGAGTGCAATGCTTCACACGTCACTATCGAAAGGGAAGAAAGGAAGAGAGGAGGGAGCCTCTTTCTGCCCATAAGGAACCGGGAGAAGACCGAGGGTGACTTCCCTTATGAGTTCACAGTCTGCATCTCCAACCTGTTTGGGGACTACAACAATGCCCTGCAGTTCATACAGACCGTGGAGGTGTACAAGATCCTGGGAATACAGAAGGTGACCATCTACAACACCAGCTGTGGGCCACAGCTGGATAAGGTTCTGCATTACTACTCAGAGGAGGGACTCTTGGAGGTGGTGCCGTGGCCCATAACACAATTCCTCAATCCATCACGTGGCTGGAATTTCGCAGTGCACAAGGGAGACCTGCACTACTATGGGCAGCTGACTACACTCAACGACTGCATCTACAGAAACATGTACAAGTCCAAGTACCTGCTCCTCAATGACATGGACGAGATCATAATGCCCTACAAGCATGGCAGGCTGCATGAGCTCATGGGAAACCTCTCTGTTCAGAACCCCAAAGTGGGGGTTTTTGTGGTGGAGAACCATGTCTTCCCCAAGACCATGTTCGATGACAACAAGAGGTTTGACCTACCCCTCTGGAGAGAGGTGCCAGGGATTAACACACTGGAGCACATCTACAGGGAACCAGACAGGAAGAATGTTTTTAACCCCACCAAACTGATCATCAACCCCAGGCAGGTGGTGCAGACATCTGTGCATTCTGTTCTAAAAAGTTACGGGGAAACTTTCAGGATCCCCCCAGATGTGTGCAGAATGATACATGTCTGTGTGCCACTTCAGGGTCACCTTACTAAAGAACAGCTGCTTGTGGACACCACGCTGTGGGATTTTCAACAGGAGCTAGTGCCAAAGATTAATAATGTCATACACAAGTCAGGGGTGCTGACGTGAAAATGATCAAGATACTAGAACAGGGATCTTCACTACTGGTCCATAACAATCCAGTCCAGTATGCATTACATGGCTACTAATTGTAAACATTCTAAATCACAGTTTTACAACACTTAAATTTCAAGATTTAAGCACATTTTAAGCAAGTAATTAGTTCACTGAATAAGACTCTGATCCTTAAGGTTAGTAGGTATTTGTTGATGAGATGATCTCATTTAATTTAACAAACCAGCTGCACTTGCTCACACCTGAATCGTTCTATACGTTTAGTAGCTGATGGTTAAATTGTTAACCTGCTGGATGTGGCACCAGCTGGAAACACCTGGAATAGGGACACTACATTATCAATGGGACTGCATTGCATTAATGCAATCAAGGGAAAACCTCTTTTAAGTTTATAATATGTTAGGGATCAATACTTAAACCCTAATTCTAGGGTAACTATGATTTTTTCTGCCATTTTAGGTGAATCTGATTATTTTCCTATTATCTATATTGTTCTGTTAAATAGATATACACCATTTACTGTATCTCGTCTCCAGTCTCTGGTGAACTCCCACAGTGATTTGTCGTCATGCTTAAATCCAGGTCAGATTTCACTTTGAAATCAAGTATTTGATGTTTTAAATGTTGAATGTTAAGAGGCTCAGGAAAAATGGGATTTGGTTCTGTTGCAGCTGTATCTTACCATTTGTGTTTACAATATACTGTAAGACTTAAAATTTTCTGATGCCCTCCTAAAGCCATGTTAACTTGATAGCCCCTCAGCAGTAACCTCATTGACCGTGGCCTTACTTTTGAAAAACACTGTTTTGTGGTCTTTTATATAGATTCTACTGTGTTCTACATGCTTTTTGTCTCCAGTGTTACAAATTAAAAGTTAATCTCAAAAGTAAGTATTTGAGTGGTGCTCCCAGACTTACTTTTTTGAAGTGAGGAAAATATATCTAAAACCAAAGATGAAATGGATAATGGATCGACTACACAATCATTTTAAGAGACAATGTTCTTGTTTTACATTAATTCGATTCCATAATCTTTAAACCTTTTGTACTAATTGTTTAATTACATTTAAATGTGAAAAGTTGTTTGTTAGCACTGCTGCCTTACAGTCTTTAGTCCTGGGTTCAGTTTGGAACTGGTGATTCTTCTGTGTGGAGGATGCATGGTCCCCTGTGTTTACTTCGGTTTCTTCCCATCTCAAAAAAGCAGCTGGTTAGGTTAACTTGTCTCTTACTTATGTGTGGGTCCACGCTGTGCCTTCTGGGATAGGCTCCAGATTCAGAACCAGTAATATGTGCCTTACAGAATGGAAACAATATTCCCCTCTTACCAGCTGAACTGTGCCTTTGTGCCATCGGGATATTGGATTCTGTCGCTCACTCTCCTCTGTCTTGCTGCAGCACTTTCTAATCTGACAAGATGTTACAGGCAAATACAGTCCATCAACGACAGGCCACGACACAAGACACCGTGAGTCATGACATCTTTCCAATAGCGAGTGGGATATTCAGGTGTGATCCTGAGCAGAACTCTAGTCCAGTCACTATAGCTCTCCACGTGTAGTGATTGATAGTAGCCTGACAGACCTGATTAGCTCTGCACTGATCAAGTCCTGTGGGCTCTTCCAGATGTGACCAGCAGGACGGCACCTGTCCTCTTACTGCTACTGTAACAGGGGCTTTGTTGCCACGTGAGAATGCGATGGTTATGCTATGGATGCCCTATTCTCCAGACTTGAGCCCCAGAGACATCAGTGGGATGATGTACAGTATGAGCTCTCGGTCTCAGGGACAACTTAACAGCTATGCTTGCCCAGGCTGTACAAAAGTAAACTTACAGTTTGTATTGCATTTTTATTTTAAAAAAATTCTGATAATGACAAAGGCTAAACAGCCTAATGAATTTATGTATGTGGTGGTTTCAATAAAAAAACGTATTTTCCTGTTTCCTGATAACTTAATCATTTTCTTAGCGTTCTGAGTGATATTTATTCGTTTTTGCTCTGAGTAAATTCAAGAATCTGGTTATAGGTGATGTGCGTTTCTTTCACAAGACCTGCCAATTCAGTCCGAGGTTGGCTGGAGCAGTGGCGTCATCTAGCGGTAAAAAAGGAATACAAGTGTTACGACTTGCCCTATAAACTGATCTCGAAATGTTTTCTGAAGAACTGAGCACATCTAGCGACGGATAGAAAAGCTAAACCCCTTAAATGTATTTACTGCACGAATACTTTCATCGACTACATTTAATACAATTAAATTATTAATAAATAATTATTACATTAGTTGCACTTTCATCGACTCGGAAGCAGTTATAATGTAACTTAGATTTCATACTTCAGTTATCAGTTTGACTTAAGTGACGACATAAGTCCTGCTCAATTACCGATTGATAAATTATGTTGATTGGTCCCGTTTAATCACATCTCTCGTATTAAATGTTTTTGTGTGTGTGTGATTAATATCACTAATATCTGCACCTCTTTATAAAGCTCGCTGGGGCTGCCAGACTCCTGTCCACAGACGCACTATTTCACCTAGTGCATCTGAACAGATGACCATAGTGCAAATACTCACAGTTAATTGTAATGTTAAATTACTTGAAAAACAAAATATTTTGTTTTTATTTCAGAAACTACCAGATTAGAACTTCTGTCCAAACCTTTACTGGAAATGCAAACTGAATGCATCGCCTTTATGAAAATAACACTGTGATTCACACAGCGTTACAAATCCTTTGTTGTGTTGTATTTCTAATTTCTGTTGTTTCTTTAAATAAATATTTGCTTCAAAACATAAGCCTTATCGAATAGGATTGTACAGCCTAGAACAAATTAAATATGTTTTAATAATTATAATCCTATCCTCAGCAGAGTACATTTAAAAAAAAGGGATTTTCTGAAAAGGGTGCACTTTGTTTAGAGATTTTTAAAATGAAATTCTCTCTTACCTCGGTACAGTACATGACTTTCTGTGTGTCACTTTAGGGTCTGTATCTACGACGCCGCGTTTGTTGCATTTAAACACACAGCCCTCTGTAGCGGTACAGTCGATTACACTTTTTTTTTGTTTGGGTTTTTTACTTTTAAAAAGCACCCCCTGCTGGTTAACTTGTTGCTCGACGGGCGGTGGGCGAGCGGAGCCGCTTCAGGGGGCTTACTGAGCGGTAAGTTTGAACACTTATAACTTTGTTTATAAACATATACACACACACACAACAATACACCATCTACAATCTACACCAGAGGATGAAATTAAGCGTGTTACTGCGCTGTGATATACAGTAGATAACGTATGAAGGGTTCCTGTTCTGTGCTCAAGGTTGTTTCCCTATGATTGTGTACATTTCTGCCCCACGTGTTCCCGGCCCTCACACCGGCGCTGTGCCAGCGCTGTGCGGGCAGTGTTGATCTGGTCACTTGTGAAATCAGAGACCGGAGGGGCAGCAGCCAGGACAGACGCGGCCGCCGCCTGGGGAGAACATGCCAGCTCCACCCAGAAGGATCGCAGCCCGGAACCGAGCCCAGGACCCGCTGCACGGCCGCTTCTCCCCAGCTGTGCTCAGAGCCAGATATCCCCGCCCCGACCTCGACCCCCCCCACCCTGTCTGAACTGAACTGAAGACGCCTGAGCCTCCCCAGGTGTTAAAATAACGCTACAGCACGTGTGTGGTCAAGGCAACAGTACGTACTGTAGGCAACAGATGATTAAAACAAAGATTCTTAGTATACAGATGCCTTATTAGAAGAATACCCTATTCTTAACTGGAATTAACCAAAATGTGTTTTACAGTAGGTGTACATTGCCGTCTTTTCTGAACTGAAAATAAAGTTAAACGTTTTGGGAATTCTGATCAGCAGCCAAAACATTTTTTTTTAAACTGAGGACATGTCTATGCTGTCTTTGCCAAAATGACTGTGACTGTTTTAATGTGTAAATTCATTACACATACTGGACATAGATGACTGAGACGGCAAAACGCTCTCCTACAAAAGTAAGGTTACAGTATATTGAGTCATGCGAGTTTTACTGTGAGAATAGTGTTGAAACAGGACCAGGTTGAATATTTCCTGTGCCTTTTATTATTTTTCATTTTAAACATAAAATGTTTTAATAAATGACTCTAATAATTTTGAAAATAAGATACTCACACTTTTACTAGAACAACACAAAGCAACACAAAGGACAAGGAAGCTGTTCATTTCTAGAACCAGATCTGCGAGGTTCTCATTGAGCAAGAGGAGGGAATTTGACACTTTCAGTGCCGCTAACAGCTATTAGTGTATTTGTGGCTTTGATTTGGGTAATAATAACAGAATTAATGGGTGATTTTAAAACTTAGCAGTGGTGAAAAGCTATATAGATTTAAATGTACTGAACAGCTCATTGGAGACCAAAAAAAAAAAGATTTTAACTAGCCAGACAGAGAAGTTCTTCACAATAACCCTGTTTTTTTATATTGAACTCTAATTCATGACTTTGGCAGTGTTACTCTGGCTGATGTTTAATTAAGGCAGGAATTACACAGCAA
Organism: Lepisosteus platostomus; assembly: GCF_059453375.1. NCBI lineage: Eukaryota > Metazoa > Chordata > Actinopteri > Semionotiformes > Lepisosteidae > Lepisosteus > Lepisosteus platostomus. The sequence continues at coordinate 2,328,322 of NC_142631.1, forward strand.
TCTTTAAATTAGTAGAATGGATACAGATTTGTTACTAAATTTCTTGGCAGCAACACACGCAGAGCACAGTAGCTGATATCAAATACTGAGAAGGTCAGGTAGGAAACATCTTATAATGCGCGACAGAAGCTCAATTAATTGTAATTTTCGCAATTACATATATATTACTTATTTGATTAGCTTAATAATTCCAATACTTATATAATACTCTTGCTTAGGAAAATAGGTTGATTGTATGATTGACTGCTCAGGTTGAAACAATAACCGCAGAACCCTGTCTCAGCCCTCTGGGAACTGAGGTTAACGCCACTGACGGTGGTAAACATGTCTGCATCCGTACAAACAGAATAATACAAGGATGGATAACAAAAGAGGACTTGGAATGTATGTTCTGTGCTTCTTTCCAAACTCCATTCTTGAATAATTGTAAGGAATGTGGTTTATTATACTGCTGTGCATATTGACTCACAAAGTTCATCTGGATGAGAGTCAAAATGCTATCTGGAATTATCTTATACTGTCTTAAACTGGTCAATATGTTTCACAGTGCTCAAAAATGGAACTACTCTGTAATGTGCTGCTTGAAGGGGCCAGCAGAAGCACAGTGATCCATTTCCTTACATTTCACACTGTAGGGTGGGTGTAAAACCCAGCTGTTTCAGGGTTTATTTTAATCCTAACACCATCCAAATAGTTAAGACCTTAAAAATAGGTAATCGAGCTACAGGTCACTTAGCCTCAGTCATTAATCATTTAGCCTCATGCAGCTCATTGTTCAAAATGTTACCAGTAAAAACAAAATCTACAGGAGGAAAGTACTGTACTTGATTTAATGGATGTCATGGAGAAAACAAGATTTAAGCTACTAACAACTACTGCATTCCACAAACGGGTGCAACCGGTCCTGAAATTGCACACATTTCTCAGAGGCTCCATTGACTACGTTCACAATTATGTTTCAACACAGAGTAAAAGAACATTCACCTTTCTCCCTCGTGGGCACAATGAGCCGTCACTGGGAGGTGGAGAGAAGCCTGTCTTCTTTGTCTTCCCTTTGCCCCCTTTTCGTCAAAGAAACAGGATGCAGATCACAAAAAAATCTACAAGTGGACAAAAAATCACAATCAGTATTTTGAAGGAAACGCAGAATCCCCTTGAGGTGCTTCCAGTATCGGACCCAGTTTGCTATGACCCCTAACTAGGTAAAAGTGACATCTTGACAATGCAATATTAGGGATGGATGAGGAAATGGGATTTGGACATGGGTGAAAGATCAGAAAGGTCACATTTAGCATCAAAACCTTTAGCAGTATTCTTTGTACATTACTGATCATTGTCCTGGGATTTTGCTTTGGTCCTTGAAGCAAGTCAAGTTTCTCATGATGTGTACACATTCCACCTCCACACACCTTGATAACCTGCTCTTCTGCTTCCGCATCCTCTGTTGATGGAGTAATACTCCCTAGAGCTAAAACCAAGTCTTACCAGCAAAGGCAACAGAACCTTTAATTGACTTGACATCAGTTAAATATATTTGTTTCCTGTAAAACCTAATAGGGGCTGTAAAGCTGATCAATTCTTATCTTTGGTCAGTTAATGTTAACAAACTCTACTCCAGCTGAGTTCTTGCTGAAGATAAATAAAGAGATTAAAGGGATAAATTATTGCCTCAGACAGGCATAGTTAGACCTCTTCTACCCCCCGTGTTTCAGCATTTGGTATCAGCAATACTCTACTGCCAGTAAATTGCTACCAAGAGAGTTAGCAAAAAACATTAATTCAGTCTTTAAACATGATAATTAAGAGGTTGCTGCCTTATTCAATTTTACACAGCCAATATTAGTCAATAACACTGTCAAACACTCTTTCAAAAGAGTGGCGGTGCTGTGCAGATATACAAAAACCAAGAAACTGCTTCAGGTTGCATACTAAACCTAACCCCATCCAAATAGCTATGATCCAAAAAAGATCACTTATCCTCAGTGATTAATCGTTTAGTCAATTAGCCTCACAGGAGCATGATGTTGATGAAGAAATATCACAAGAAAATATCATAAATCTCATCATACAGTGAATTTGTTAGCAATATTCTTATAGTTTATTGAATCAGATAATCAAACTTCACCACATATGCCCCCAGCTATTCACCTTCACTAAACATCAGACTTCCAAGTATTTCTTCACTAAAGACTCCACAAAGTATTTCTCTCCCAAAGTTTATCACAGGACACAGGTACACTTTTGAAAACAATGCTCTTACCATTAATTCAGGTCTAGTCAGTTACGAAATCCCTTATTGCTATTTACTTCTGAAGCAAGAGCAGGGTTTTAACACAAAAGAGTCACACACACTCCTGATCAGGATATTACAAGCAAGAGAAAACGCTACGGTAATCACATTGCTTACAATGGTATGGGATTACGTTCATGTAAAAATGTGTGTGTGTATTGTCTGCCAGCAATGTGTCATGTGGTGGTGATGTGAGATTTGGGATTTAGGTTATTATGTTCTGTGTGTGTGTGTCTCTTGATTGTACTGTTTCCGTCATTCTGTCATCACAATGATGTTTAGCTTTTGTTACTTGTGGCCATTTTGTCAGGTTTCCAGCAAAGTAAACTTCTGCAGAAAATGATGTGATTTAATGGAAACGTCTACTCAAATACAATCTTAGCAACATGTCACCAAAGGATTCTGAAAACAGGATCTACAGGTCCTGAAACTGCACACATTCAAGAGAGACACCTATGACTACCCTGAGTCTTAGGTTTCAACCCATGGCAGAGTAAAAGAACATTCACCTTTCTCCCTGGGGGCACAGTGAGCTGTGACTGGGAGGCGTAGAGGTGCCCAAGCCCTGTTCCTCTTTACCCTCCTCCTTTCGGACAAAGAACCAGATTGGAAAAATTCAACAGGTAAACGCAAGAGCACAATCCTGGAAGACAGTATTGAAAGAAATATAGGATCCAAACGACCTCAGAAGACAAGATGGTTGTCGATATCCAGGTAGAACATTAACTGTTTCAGTCTTCTTTATTATATAAGGTTTGAATTTTGTTATTTATACCATTACTGACCTGATTGCTATGAATAATGAAATACTGAAGTTTACCACATGGAAAATAGAATCTGAAAACTGAGAACACAATCTCCACGTCTTGTGGACTTGTGTACTAGACTGTAGATTGTGATAAGTCATAATAATTAACTTTGTTGGAGAGCAAACATTGGGTTTAAGGTGAATCCTTAAAGATTCAGAGATTAAAATATAATCTGCTGAGCACTGGAAATAGAAATATGAAGTGTAAGGACACATTTCTCATGTTAAAATGTATAAACTTTTGATTTATCATTTAAATTTCTGAAAGAAATATGGGAGGTTATTTTGGCACTGTACACGAGTGTCAGTGTACAGTTGTCACCTACTCTCCGAATTCCTGAACACTGAGAGACCACACACCAGCTATCAACTATCAGTGGGGAGGAGAACAGAACAACTGCACAGAAACTACAATTTAAAAAACAAAAAAGTATCTAAAAATCTCATCTTAATCCATAATTTTAAACAGCCATTTTCATTTAAAATCGACCATTTGCATTGTCTGCACAATCTTGTCCTGCTTATTGAGTTTAATTTAATAAGTAATTAGGGGTTTGCGTGGTGGTGCAGAGGTGAGCATTGCTGTCTCACAGTGCTGGCGCCCTGGGTTCAGTTCCTGGGTTGCTAACTGCATGCAGTTTGTATGTTCTCCCCGTGTTCATGTGGGTTTCTTCCAGGTGTTCCAGCTTCCTCCTGCTGTCCAAAGACATGTTTTTAGGTTAACTGGCCCAGTGTAAGTGTGTGCGTGTCTGTCTGTATGTGTTAGGCTCCAGCTCCCCCACAACCCAGTACTGGATCCGGGGGTTTGGAAGATGGATGGATAGATGGATGGAAATAAATAATAATAATTATTATTATTATAGATAAACATGTCAGGAGTTTAGTCGTTGCAAAGTAAAATTACACTTTCATCAAGACAAGTTGCAGTTTCTAAAGATGGAAAACTGCAACTAATTAAGTAAAATGGGAAATAAAAATGACTCGGACAGTAAGTGCTTTAAAATAATGAATCATTTGATTGGAATACCCAAAACTAAAATGTACTTATCATTCATATTAATCTCATGATTAAAAATACAAACAGCTGAACTATAAAGAGAAATACCGCTTTTGACACTGCTGTCCTATTAAGCTCCCATTTTTGTCCCCAATCCAGGTCATTGAGGGCCACAATGCTGCCAGGTTTTCTAGATTTGTAAGCGACCAACAAGCCATCATTAAACCAGTAAAATCGTTTTCAACAGGAATATATCTGGCAGTTATTTAAAATCACATTGAATACCTTCTGGATTATAGCCCTCAAGGTTCAGGAATGAGGAGCCCTTCTGTTGCAAACAGCCCAATTTCTCACTTATTAAGCAGTTAATTAATCTACCTAATGGAACACTCTTAAGAGTTTCTTACTGTTATTTTTTTAAAGTGGATTAAAGATCAATGGTGAAGACCAGCCTGATACATGGTGGCCACACCCACAGAACACAACAGTTTGGGGTCTAGAAGGGTGTTCAACTTCTATTTCACTTTGTGGAACAATGACGGCAGTTCAGTAACTGACAGCAGGTGTTGGACCCCAGACCAGACGACACTGCGCTGCAGTGCTGCCCTTGTGTGTAAAAATCCTAGATGAAGCAAGTGCTGCCCTTACAAGCCCCATCAACACACCTTATTCACTCAGGACTCTCTGACCCTCTGTTTCTGTTCTGCTACAGGTATCAGCTCCGACCACTGATCTGGACAGGTGATAAAGATGCAAATTCAAAGGGCAGTGAAACGCCGGTTACTGGCTGTTCTTGCACTGCTTGTCATAGGTCTGGGATGGATGAATTATTACCAATTAAGACCAGTGTATTTAATGTGTTCAGGTCTGAAATATCCTCCTTCTTGTCCAGAATACACGCTAGTGGAATCTATAAACCCAGTCAAGGATACAAAACATTTAATTGTTTCTGCCTATGAAGATCACAGAGAAAAGAGACTGACTCGTGTTATAGGGATTGTTCACCGAAACAGCACTGAGCCACTTTCCTGTCATTATTGCTGTGAAAATGGCTCAACTTTTCAGACTAAAGTAAAGATAGACATCCACAGGGACCATTTCGGATTCCCTTTTGCAACTGCAAACCTGCTGTGTGAAGAGAATCCTGAGTGCAAAGCCTCACACGTCACTATTGAAAGGGAAGAAAGGAAGACAGGAGGGAGACTCTTTCTGCCCATAAGGAACCGGGAGAAGACCGAGGGTGACTTCCCTTATGAGTTCACAGTCTGCATCTCCAACCTGTTTGGCAACTACAACAATGCCCTGCAGTTCATACAGACCATGGAGGTGTACAAGATCCTGGGAATACAGAAGGTGACCATCTACAACACCAGCTGTGGGCCACAGCTGGATAAGGTTCTGCATTACTACGCAGAGGAGGGACTCTTGGAGGTGGTGCCGTGGCCCATAACACAATTCCTCAATCCATCACGTGGCTGGATTTTTGCAAGGGATAAGGGGGACCTGCACTACTATGGACAGCTGACTACACTCAATGACTGCATCTACAGAAACATGTACAAGTCCAAGTACCTGCTCCTCAATGACATGGACGAGATCATAATGCCCTACAAGCATGGCAGGCTGCATGAGCTCATGGGAAACCTCTCTGCTCAGAACCCCAAGGTGGGGGTTTTTGTGGTGGAGAACCACATCTTCCCCAAGACCATGTTCGATGACAACAAGACGTTTGACCTACCCCTCTGGAGAGAGGTACCAGGGATCAACATACTGGAGCACATCTACAGGGAACCAAAAAGAAAGAACTACTTCAATCCTGCCAAACTGATCATCAACCCCAGGCAGGTGGTGCTGACATCTGTGCATTACGTGGTAAAAAGCTACAGGAAAACTTTCAGGATCCACCCAGATGTGTGCAGAATAATACATGTCCGCGTGCCTATGCTGCGTAACCTTACTAAAGAACAGATGTTTGTGGACACCAAGCTGTGGGATTTTCAACAGGAGCTAGTGCCAAAGATTAATAATGTCATACATAAGTCAGGGGTACTGACGTGAAAAAGAGAAGTACTGTATCAACAAGAGCAGTAGTTCTAAATCCTGGTTCTAGGGACCACTGTGCTTTTTTTCAGCACTTAATCCTTGAGCTCAAAACTACCCAAATTAACTACCCAAATTAACTACCCAAATTAACTACCCTCGAAATGTACTCATTTTTTATCAACAGAGGATACCCCAGCAGTGTGATTGACAGGGCCCTTGCCCGAGCCAAAAACACCCCCCGGACCATCAACCCGATCAGGAACTCCCGCCGTAACAACCGCATTCCTTTGGTGCTTCCTTACCACCCTAACACACTTCCTATCCCCAGGACCATTAACCAGAACTTTTCCATCCTACAGGATGATCCCTCCATTGGGGCCCTCTTTTCTGATCGCCCTATCATCTCATATCGCCGACCACCTAATCTGCGTAACCTCCTCGTTCACAGCTCCCTTGACCGCCCTCAGCAACCATCCACACCAGGCACCTTCCCTTGCAAAAGAGCTCGCTGTATCACCTGCAAGTACACAGCCACCACCACACTCATTCAAGGCCCCTCAGGACAATTCCGGATCACCCAGACAGCATCTTGTACCTCCAGCAACCTTATTTACTGTATCTCTTGCAGTAAATGCCCAGCCATCTACATTGGGGAAACAGGAAGGAGACTCGGAGACCGCTTCAGAGAACACGTCAGGGCTGTGAAGATTAAAGATCTCTCCAAGCCCATTGTTTCTCATTTCACCTCTGACGGCCACGACCACTCTAATCTCTCCGTCTGTGTTCTCAAAGACGGTTTTCCGAACTCATACATTAGAAAGACCACCGAAACTAAAATTATTCTGCAGCTAGGATCACACATTCTCCCTTCCCTTAACGACAGATTACTGTTCTTTTAAATTTTCTCCATTCATTGGAAGTTTCATTTCACACCTCTCTGCACCCATTCTGACTTCACACCTCTTGATTGGCCTCTCTTTCTGTCCCCTGCTCCCGCTTCTCACTCCTCCTCCCTCTCAACCTTTGTTCTCCCGCTACTTTACCTTTGCCTACTGCCCTGTCTCTCTCACACCTGAAGAAGGCTCCACGGCCGAAACGTTGTGTTCTCTTTCTTCTTTTTTTCAGCATGGAATAAACCTATTACTTGTTCCTTTGTACCCAAATTAATATGCATTATTTCCAAGACCTTCCTGTTGTATATCCTCAACTTGCTAATTAAGAATTTGTTCCCTTGCTGACTAAACAGCTCTTAATAGGTGATTCATTGATAACAAAGGGACACTGGTGGAAATGACACTATATGAGACAGCCCCCACAGTAAGTCAGTGTTTTTAATTTTGTTCAAGACCGGTTCGTTATATTTCAGCTCATACATCTGAGTGGGCGCAGTCCTGAGACTCATTAATTGGCACAAGTTTAATACCGGTTATAAATACCATTCATTTTTTTATGATGAATCAGATAGAAAGCTCTCACATGGGCAAAGACCAGAAGATTCACTGGATACCCTGGAACAGGATAAGGAACTACTATACGAGTTTTGTTTTTAACCAAGGTTTTGAGAATGTATTTTTTGTCCTTTGTGTTGTTCTACAGTAGTGATACAGTAATGTGAATTATGCAATTTTGAAATTCAGTTTGCACACGTTTACAGCTTGATGAAAACTTTCATAAACAACTGACAAAAACAACAAATGTTGAAACTCCTACCATGTTTTATTGTTTAGAATTGTTCTTTTTTTAGATTACTTGAACTGAGCAGTTTTATTCTAGGATTATTTAGAAAACAGTTGGGGTGTTTTAGCACATGCAAAACACACTACTTCAGCTTGGTTAATAACATCTGTCAGTGTTTATTATACTGCGGTGGAAGAGAAGACTCTCTCACTGCCCTTGGATCCTGGGACCAATTTCAGAATGGAGCTTTTTCTGTGAGAAGTCTGCATGATATTCATCTGTGTGTTCAGGTTGGTTTTCTCAAGGAATTCAGGTTATCACCCACCACACAAATGTATGCTGATTAACTGGTGACTATCAGTCCCTCCAGACTGTTGTCCAGCTGTGCACCCTGTGCTTCCAGGATAGGATTCAGTTTTCTCTGACTCTTAATCAGGAATAACTGACCTGACAATGCAGGGGTGATTGGAAACATGGGATTTCTTTAACACGCCACAGGCAGCACCGACCCGGGAGCAGGGCCATGTTACCCCATGGGCACAGCAAGGACTGTGCCTAGGGCCCACAACACAATTATGACCATGTTTTTTTATTTGTATGATAGAACCTGTAACAAAGATGTCTCGTTGAATAAATATACATAGCAAGAATAGGCTATCTGAAGAATCTGAAAAATTATTCAAATATCATTCTGAATACCTACATCTACCCACAGAAATCGATATACCCATTAAAATGCCTCCACCACAGTGCACGTGAGACAGAAGTAGGGACTACAAAGACCTTAATCAGGCCCAGGCTGGGAGGCCAGAGGGCTAAATAAATATATTTATGTGTCACTGAAACCCAGGAGGGTCCTGTAGACTAATACCACTCTACCTTGACATGACAGATCAGCAGTGTATTTACCTGTATCGTGTCTATTCAAGACTGGTGTCCCGTCCAGAGTGTCCCCTGCCTGCTCCGTTTGCTTGCTGGGATAGGCTCCAGCTCCCCAATGACCTTGAATCGGAGAAAGCCATTAGAAAGTGGACGGACGTCTGCTCAACAAAACTAATTTTCCTGATAGAGATATATATGCGTGGGTATTGGAATTCGTATTAGTGCCGCACACCGAACAGCAGACGACACAGTATGACAGATGGCAAAAGGACAGGCAAGCAAAGGAATCAACCTGTACTTGTTCCTCGGCGACGCCACACAACGTGGACAGTACAGTGCAAACACAATGGACAATAACAACCAGGACAATAAACAGGTTGTGGGGAACACTACAAATGGAGCAGTGAAAATAAATAAAGGGAAACAATAAGGTCGATGGACTGGAATCAGGAGTGAAGTGATACAGTATGTGTCTTCCCATTCTCAGGAGTAAATAAACGCGTCCAGCTACGACTTCCACGAACCCTGTTGGGGTCCGGCTGTGGCGGTGGCGCCCCCTGGCGGCGGAAGTCTTCACTCTCCTCCCCAGTACGAGCAGATCGACGGCGAGCAGTAACAGGGAGGGTCTCATCGTGGGACAGCCGATCAAAGCTGGCGGCAGTTTGCGTTTCCCATACGAATCCCTCCCTTTCGTCGCCTCGGGGGGCCAAATGCGTGTTGGACTCGGCGTGAAGTATTCATGGGAACAAGCAATAGGTTTATTCCATGCTGAAATGAAAAGAGAAGGAAATAGCGCTTCGGCGGGTGGAGCCTTCGTTGTTTTCTTCTCTGTTCAGCGCAGAATTAAGTCTATTACTTCTCCCTTTGCAGCCTGGTGCCGACGCCGCTCCCCCACCTGAATCCGATATTTATATGATTTAAGCGGTCTGTGTGTTTGCGTCTTCTTAACTCGTTGTGTGCACACGTTATTGCCTTTTAAACATAAACCTCATCGAAGAGGATTGCTCAGCCTAGATCACATTAAAATGTTTTAAGAATTATAATCCTTGGCCTTAGCAAAGTGTATTGTTTTTTTTTTTAAAAAAAAGGATTTTCTTAACAGATGGCACTTCTTCCTCTTGTTGTTGTTGTTCGGAGAGAGTTTTGAAATAAAATTGTTTCTTACCTCGGTACGCGACTCTCCGGTGTTTCAGTCTGAGGGAGACGTTCTGTAACATGTGCCGACACGTGTTTAATTGCATTTAAACACACGGCCCTCTGTAGCGGTACAGTCGATACACTTTTTTTGTTTGTTTGGGTTTTTTTTTTACTTTTAAAAAAAAAGTTAATAACCGCGGCGACTCGGGGCTCTACGGGCGGTGGGCGAGCGGAGCCGCGTCAGGGCGGGAAAACGGCCGCCGCTCGAGCCGCCTCGGCTCGCGACAAAGCCGTTACAAGACCCTGGAGGGGCGCGCGCGCGCTACCGAGGGGTAAGTTTAAACCTGTTTGAACACTTAAAACTTTGTTTATAAACACATATATATATACACACACACACAACAATACACCATATACAACACCAGAGGATGAAATTAAGCCTGTTACTGCGCTGTGATAATAGTTAGCGTATTAAATGTTCCTGTACTATCTACGAAGTTTGATGCCTTCCAATGTCGTCGTCAAAAATGTCAAAAATCGTACAGTCCTTTTAAAACCGTTACGGTTGTCACCAACCGTTATTCTCTGCAAAGTCTCTCTCCCCACACGATGCGCAGACAGCGGGTCCGGTACTGGGAACGTACAGTTTTTCCCGTCCTGTGCGTTGTTCGGTATTAGTAGTACAGTATTGTGAGGGTGTCGTTTTGGGAAAGGCGGGAGACACTTACACTTACACCGTTTTGAAATGTAATTGCATGCCGCAAGGCATACGGCCGACAGTAGAGGTGGTGCTGGCGTTACAATGCGTTTACAGCAACGATAAAAGGGTTTACAGGGAACTACCAAATATCATCTGATTCAGGACTAAATTGACCGGTGATGACTCTGCATGCAGATGGCGTTGAGTCGTATGTTATTGTTAGTGTCCCTGCAGCTGCTTCTTTCTGCGGAGCCGGGAGAGCCGAGCCATCAGTAGGGAGGAAAAAAAAAAGTTATATCGAGGGAACGATTTACAGTTCGTGCGCACGAAATAACTAAATCGCTCCCTCGTTTTCTTTTAATTCCTTCGCAATTGGTCAACCATGAAGCCAATCAGTTCTCCTGTCTGCATATCGCCGTCAGCAGAGCCCATTAAACCGGAGAATCCTCTCCAGTTCCCGCTTGTCGACAGTGATGCCCCTCATAACTCACCCCCAAAGCAAAATAAGAGGAAATCACTTCACCTCTATCCATTACCCTAATCTGCAGCAGTGTCAGACAGTTAGGCTTTATTGTGCTGATGTGAAGACGCGGTCACGTGTCCGCCAGTGCTTGATACAGCGCTGTCAGGAGCCGGGGATAATACTGGCGTTTTAGACGCTTTCTGCTGCCTGTGCGACTACCGTGACCCAAAGGACACGAAGGACAAGTAAGAAAACGCTATTTCGTGCGCACGAATGAAGGAAAACGAGGGAACGATTTAATTATTTCGTGCGCACGGGTTGTAAATCGTTCCCTCGAACTCACTTTGTTTTCGTACTGATGGCCCCTCCCGGGCTCCGTGTCTTTCTGTACTCTGCTGATATACACCGAACTTACATTAGCACGAGTTAATTACCATTAATCTTGTTGCTATCAATTACCACTCTTACCATTTTCACTCACACCTGTGCCTGACAAGTTCACGTCTCTGGGTATTATTTGAATTTAATTTAACGCTATTATTCAAATATGTCAAACACGATTTTGCTCGTTTGTCCTCTCTGACTTTATCATTAGATGGCCGTATTAACATTAAGATGACCACAGTTCACAAAATGTTGTATAAAACACTATACAGCTATTTCCACTTACTTGTTCAAAGAGCGCTTCCTAAATTCAGAGATGGATTTGTTTTCCCCAGAGACCTACACATTCAGGGTATTTGGAGCTGCTAAACGTCCTGTTTTGCCATCAGGAAGCCAGTATTTGCAGTATTACTGTTATGTATTTGTATTGACCTCCCAATTGTCTTGACATGCGATAGGTTAAGTGAGACAAAGGGGCTGTAAGAAAGTCAGATCTGATGATCTGTGTTCTAATTTGTCCGTTTCGTTAGGCAGGACCCTCCCCCCTGTTGTGAAAAGTAGCGTAAGTTCCTAGGGCAAGCGTTCTCAAATCTGACATTGAGAGTGCAGACAGAGTGAGAGGAGTGACAGAGAGATCTCCCCGCGGTGTGAAATAGAGAGAGTGAAACAATCCATATGTGCACATACAGCACCTTCAGAAAAGGCCCAGTTGTCCAGAGTCTGGTGCCAAGCAGTCACACAGTACTTACCCATCGTGATATGACATGGCCAGGATCCAAGGCAGGAGAGCCCAGGATGGTCCGGCATAATAACTCTAATATTAAATGCTTAATTGTCAACAGTTCCAAATGATTTTGTTTGATTTGATCTCATTCCAAGCAGGGCATTTTGGAGGACAATTTATAACTATGTAAAAATGCAGACCAAGGACACTGGCCTCATTCTTTTGTATTCAGTGGAATAAATCAATACTGCAAGTGAAAGGAACTAGATTAATCAATTTATTGCCATTTCTTGATAAGAGACAAATAATTACAGAGAGATTAACCAAGAGATCTGAGCACCAAATAAACCTTTACCTTTCTTTTTTAAGCCCTTGTGTACCCTCTTTGTGCCTCTGTCCACCTGCTTCTCTTGGCAACAAGCTTGTCTCCCTTGAATCCTTCCGGACTTCTCCCACACTTCCAAACCCCGACAGAGAACATTAATAAACTCTGTTGTGTGATCATCAGAAACACCACTTCAGCAGTGAGAGTACACTCAATTCACGTGAAGGAGTGGCACGTTATAACTTCTACTCTGTGCAGCGAAAAAAGCATGCTGTTTGGGTACGTACTCGCCTAGAGTGAGTAAGTCGATGGCCGACATACTGTCCAGGTGTTAGAGGATTGTGCTTACACCCGTCCGTAGTCCAGCAGAATTTAAGGCACTTTGGAAGATTGGAGATGGAATTGGCCCACTGCTCCTTGTGGTTCTTCATCAGGAGACTGGGATACCCCAGCACACACCAGGTCATCGGACGCTACATAGCAAGCCTCCTGCTGTGCCTCATGAGAATTGAAGATAACAATGATAACTGTTGCCCTCACCGCTGAGGATAATGCGATTTGGTCTCCACTGGCATTAAGTGATAGGTGCCTGTAAGTCATCAGTGATGCCTGCTTTCCTTTTCAGAGAACCAAGGATTGATTACGACTGAATTTAACAGATTTAACATTTTTCAGCCCTTTGTGTCAATTACAAAGGCGTCTAACAGTTTCATTCAACATTTGTTTCAGTTATGGTTTTGATATTCAATGTTGTTTTTAAGTGGGCGAATGAGATTGACGGTGAATCGCTGTGTGGGTTTAAAACTTTGAATCAGAGAAGAGCTACAGTAGGTTGTGCAGCCATTAAATAGCACATTGTAGGCAGAATCTTCTCTCACAATTGGCTTGTTATTAATGTTTTAAGTAATGATTACTATCAAATCTAAAACTATCAACTGGGCATGATGGTCAACAAAAATCTACAGCTCTCAAGGACAAAACTTATTGTACAAATTTCTTACTCAATTACATGTGTTCCCTATTTTGCAAAAACAGTTATTTGGAGAGACCTATAAAGCATACTGGACTGGCAATGTGCTGGACCAGTAGTGAAGATCCCTGCTCTTGTTGTGTTGAGCATTTTCACGTCAGCACCCCTGACTTGTGTATGACATTATTAATCTTTGGCACTAGCTCCTGTTGAAAATCCCACAGCGTGGTGTCCACAAGCAGCTGTTCTTTAGTAAGGTGACCCTGAAGTGGCACACAGACATGTATCATTCTGCACACATCTGGGGGGATCCTGAAAGTTTCCCCGTAACTTTTTAGAACAGAATGCACAGATGTCTGCACCACCTGCCTGGGGTTGATGATCAGTTTGGTGGGGTTAAAAACATTCTTCCTGTCTGGTTCCCTGTAGATGTGCTCCAGTATGTTAATCCCTGGCACCTCTCTCCAGAGGGGTAAGTCAAACGTCTTGTTGTCATCGAACATGGTCTTGGGGAAGACATGGTTCTCCACCACAAAAACCCCCACTTTGGGGTTCTGAGCAGAGAGGTTTCCCATGAGCTCATGCAGCCTGCCATGCTTGTAGGGCATTATGATCTCGTCCATGTCATTGAGGAGCAGGTACTTGGACTTGTACATGTTTCTGTAGATGCAGTCGTTGAGTGTAGCCAGCTGCCCATAGTAGTGCAGGTCTCCCTTGTGCTCTGCGAAATTCCAGCCACGTGATGGATTGAGGAATTGTGTTATGGGCCACGGCACCACCTCCAAGAGTCCCTCCTCTGAGTAGTAATGCAGAACCTTATCCAGCTGTGGCCCACAGCTGGTGTTGTAGATGGTCACCTTCTGTATTCCCAGGATCTTGTACACCTCCATGGTCTGTATGAACTGCAGGGCATTGTTGTAGTTGCCAAACAGGTTGGAGATGCAGACTGTGAACTCATAAGGGAAGTCACCCTCGGTCTTCTCCCGGTTCCTTATGGGCAGAAAGAGGCTCCCTCCTCTCTTCCTTTCTTCCCTTTCGATAGTGACGTGTGAAGCATTGCACTCAGGATTCTCTTCACACAGCAGGTCTGTAGTTGCAAAAGGGAATCCGAAATGGTCTGTATGGATGTCTATCAGAGCCCTAGTCTGAAAGTTGGAGCTTTTTTCACAGCAGAAAATACAGGAAAGTGGCTCAAGGTTGTGTCGGTGAACTATCCCTATAACCCGAGTCAGTCTCTTTTCTCTGTGATCTTCATAGGCAGAAAGAATGAAGTGATTTGTATCCTTGATTGGATAAATGGTTTCCTCAAGGGGATAATTTGGACAAGGAAGGGAATGTTTTTGACCTGGTACCAGGAAATGAACTGGTCTTAACTTACGTTGATTGTAACTCAACCACACCAGACCTATGACAAGCAGTGCAAGAACAGCCAGCAACCAGTGTTTCACTGCCATTGGAATTTGCATCTTTATCACCTGTCCAGATCAGTGGTTGGAGCTGATACCTGTAGCAGAACAGAAACAGAAACTTAAACTACAGGGGATCGCACTGGAAAACAGACTGCACTTTACTCTGAAGGTTGTTCGTTTCTGCAACAAGCTATCCAGCCATTTTGTTTAAGCTGATACCTTTCTGCTTTCACGAAATGGCTGGATGAGATCACATCATCAGTCAAATAGCTACTAATAACTAAACAACCTGCAGCAGATGGGTCGACCTTTTTATCCTTCTTGTTTGTAGCTTTTCATATGTTCCTCATTCATCCTGAAATTCTGAATGGTAAATTCAATGAGCTTCTTTTATTAATAATAAAATCCCCCAAGGAACAGTCTAGCTGTTAAATACCTGCAAATTGGTTTTTAAATGTGTGATCTGCAATTTATTTTTCTTACACCTACCTGATATGGGCAAATTACATTACGTGTTTTTACAGCTATGAGCCCTGTAACTGAACACAGGGGAGAGCGAGGAGAAGCCAGACTCCTTTGACCCACTAGGCTTGTAACACACCACAGGCATCACACACCCGTACAAGAGGTTCAATACCAGCTGAGCTATCACCAGCAAGCAGGAGCAGCAGCTGTAGGGCTGGCTGTGTGGCCCCGGCTGACCAGTCCTGCCCTGCCCTCAGTGGTGCTCAGCCTGTTGTGTGCTGCCATTTGCAGAAACCCAGTCACAATCGGTTCATGACATATCTGAGGCTCGAACCCGGGATCCCACACTCCACTTGTGCATGGGCAAATGGCTTTCCCAGTAGAGCCACTCATGAGGCCCCTAATACCTACAGTCTTGATCACACCCAAAATGACTAAACTCGGTAAAAAGCCCCCTGGACGATTAAGATCTTTTCTATGAATAGGACTACTGTTCCTTTGGCAAATAATGACAATGCTTTGAAACATGTTTTGAGCTTAAGGTATGGAGCCAGCATGTACCATGTTTTTTTTACTATTTCATGATAATAAGTATGTTTTAGTCTCAATGCATACTCCCTATCGCTGTTCTGTGCTCTGACATTAATCAAATGACACCAATTATCATTATTACCTCATTCTTTAAATCAGGTTGATCATCCTGTGCAAGTATTTTGAAAGTGCTATAAAAAAATCTATATAAACTGACTAGGGTACTGACTAATATTTCTCTATAAAGTGTTCCTATCAGCAAATTGTTATACTGTACATCTGTTAAAAGTTGGCAAACATTTTTAAAATCACAAATGATAAAAATTGCTTAGTAATCCAAATTTGTAAGATAAAGTCACAAGCCATATTTAAGCGAGAAACAATGCTACAACACCTCTCCCGCTAAAAAACTTTTATTAAAGTATCAGAACTGTTTCATGTTATCTTTAAATTTAAAAATCCATTTCAAATTAATCTTTATACACACTGTATTAACAAAACTAGATATAATAGCATAAACTATTGCTATCCTATGTAACTAAAGATAAGTATCCTACACAAAAATGAATTCAAATACAGCATATAAATCAACCTTAATATTGGAATAAAGTCAAAACGGTACATTTACACTTATTATATCAAGCAGCATTAATGCTACCATGAGGGATGTCCTCAATTCACAGAGAGCTGGTAATCAAAATATCTGTTTCTATTAAATATTTGACTTCAGTACAAATATTCAAGAGAGCAGTAGTATCCTGAGTCATGCCATACAGTACATTATCCATATGTACATAGATATAGCTCAATGAATGATCCCAAACTTGGAATAATTGACCCTCCTGCTGAATCAGAGATGGATTTATGATTCTACAATCAATATAAATATAAAAAACAATATATCACAGAAATTTCTGGGTATTTTTTAAACAAGACAACTCTTTATTATTTAAAAGATGATGCTTAATTTCTCCTTAAAGGACATGTTGTAATTCTTCTTGAAATTTAAAAAATAAATAAAAGATACACTTTTATAAAAATGGTATAAAAAGTATAAAATCGGGGTATATTTGTTTCCTCTACAGTAACAATCCCTTCATCGGCAGATCGCATTGTAATATCAGAAACATTTCAAACTACAGATAAAACTCTTATGTTTGCTCTCCAACAAACCAGATTAAGAATTTTTATTAATTATTAATCAGATCCTAACTTTTCTTCCTAAAACGGGTCTAACATTTACAGAAAGTATGCCAGAGACAGTAAATGCTGATTTCGCTCTCAGTTTTGAGGTTATGTCGTCCTTATGGAAGAACTTTGCTATTTCAATACTTATTGCAAACTGTTGAGCGCTGATAAAAATGACAAAATACGAACCTTTAGGCAATAGAGAAGAATGAGTTCAACAATATTCAGCTTCTCCTTCGAGCTCGATTGGGTCCTGTGTGTCTTTCAGTGCCGTCTGTCAGGATTGTGATTGTGATCTTGATTTACGTCCTGATTCTTTAATTAAAAAAAGGAGAAAGGGACAGCTGGCTCAATCTCCTATGTGCCTGGCAGTGAAGACTCACTGTTGTGCTGCTGAGAAGTAAAGGAAGGAAAGATGTAAATCATCTTAACAATATAGTCAAACAAATGTCTCTTCCATTCTCACAGTTCTGGGACTTGTGAATCTATGTACTTCATATTTCTTTTTAGTTGTCCTAAGTAACTAAGTAATAATACCTTAATTGGCAGATGGTATTGTAATCTCAGAAACATTTGAGACTGCAGATAAATCTCTATATTTGCTCCCCAACAGTGTAGATTATTATAAGTTATTATTTTTTATTAATCAAATCATAATTTTTCCTGTCTAAAACAGATCAAAACATCTTCAAAAAGACCACAAGAGGCCAGAAATGTTGATCTTGCTCATAGTTTTGAGGTTCTTCTGTTTGGTAAATCCAGCAAATGGATCAACACTGGTAAAACTGACAAATAATAAACCTTTAGGCAATAGAGAAGATAGGGTCAGTTAATGCTGTACCTGGATATCGATCACCTTCGTCTCCGCTGAGCTGGATTGTGTCCTGTGTATCTTTCAGCACCGCATTTCCAGAACTGCGATCTTGTGTCAGCCTGTTGAAGTTCTTGCGATCTGCGTCCTGAGTCTTCGATTGGAAAGAGGAGGGTGAGGAGAAGGAGGACCTATCTCCTCCCAGTGGTTACCCGTTGTTGTGCTGCTCAGGAAGAAAACTTTTTTCTCAACTTAGTGTAAATATTAACCACAGTATAGGGAAACAAATCTCCATTAAATATGTTCAAGTAGGGCGTCGGCAGGCATGGGACGCAAAGAAACAGGCAAAGGTCTGTTCAACGCTGAAACGAAGAGACGCGTCTTGGGTGTAGACACCTGAAGAAGCCTAAACATTGTCCTTTTCTTTTCAGTATTAAACAGACATTTACCTGTTCTCTGAAATTTGTGCAGTTTCAGGACCCATAGATCCTGCAGGAGTGGGTTGTACAGGAACTTAGATTTAAGTGAGTAGACGCCTACATTAAATCACATCATTTCCTCCGGCAGAAATGTATTTTACTGGATATGCTGTAAATTGGCCACCTCGTATCACTGCTAAACCTCCTGTATGATGAACATCACGAGGCTGACTGGCTAAATGATGAATCCTTGCGGCCAACTGGTCTGTAGATGGTTAAGTTCTGTTTTGGTTCATGACAGTTCCTGGGTTTCACATCTGCCCCAACTGCAGTGTGTGGAACATGAGTGATTGGACCTCTGCAGACCACTTTTACTCTTGTTTTTCAGATTTCAATTTCATAGGAGTTATTTAATTAGCTGCACCCTGTATTTGCAATGTTTCTTAGCATTCCAAGGTGTTATTTACCTTAAGTCTACAGCACAATAGGCTACAAGACCCTCAGTATTTGGTTATACCTTTTTTGAATTGATTGGAGACTGCTCAGAATATTAAAAAAGTCTAGATGGTATAGTTCTTTTAAAAATTAGCAATCCAAGTAACTAAACAAATAAGGAACATGTATGCTATTTGCACTCAATTCTCTACCCCAATCTCATTCATAACTGGAACAAAAACCATAGACTTTGGGAGCTGGAGGGCTAGATTGGTAAGTTCAGAGGTAAAGTTGTATCTGTTATTTCATGCATCGCAAACATTCTTTGTTTGAGTTTGCCTCTCCTGCTTTCTTAGAAATGACAGCTTCCATCACACATTTCTAAAAGTGTGCAGCAGAGCCCCAGACTGAACCAGCAGCAATACAGTAACGCACAAATGCCTGTAGGGACAGGTAACAGGGAGTAATATACTGCAGCTGCAGCAGCTAACTGTACTGTATATGCAGCCAAACAGAAAGAAAGTTTCACCTCCACCAAACTAATCAACCCCAGGCAGATGCTGCAGACGGTGCAGATTCTATGAAAAATGGGAAAACGTTCAGAATCCTCCTGGTATTTTACAGGATAATACAGTACACATCCACAATCAACTTTGGGTCATCTTACTAAATATAAACAGCTGCTTGTGGACATCAGGCCTTGGGAATATTAATAAGACCTACTGTGAAAGACTAATAATGTCATAGACAAGTCAGGCCTGAAAAGGGCAAATATAGTGTCAACTAGAGCAGAGGTCTTAACTGTCTGTACTGGAGAGCAACAGCTGAGCATGTTTTGTACTAGATCAAGAAAATTAATGACTGGGAACACATGTATGATTAGAGATCAGTTAAGAAAATTATTTGTTGGTTGAAGGCCATGGTAGATTTTGATGAGGTCACAACTGAATTGTTGTAATTCTTTAGAAATTGATGGTAAAGTGTTCTGCAAAGATTGCTGGATCTGGGGGGGGGGGAGGAGACAGCTGGATTAGAGGGATACTACCTCAGTACTGGGAAAATCATCAGTCGGATTTTATAAAGTGGAGCATTTGTTAGGGATCAATGCCTAAAACCTTGACAAGAGTGTCAGAATGTATTGCTACAGTATATAGGCTTTTTTTCCATCTCAAGTCCTATTTAATATACAACCATGTAGCCCTTCTCCTGTTCTAAGGTTTAAACTCCCACAGAGTATTTAATTCCGCTGTCATATTCTGCGTGTTTTTGCATCAGTAAAATAAATGACAGGTAACATTCCTGGAATGAATAGTTTCTCTGGCCTTTGTGTTTGCCTTTTATACCTGCTATTACACATTCTGTCTAAAGACAAACATTTAGTGTTCACAGATTCAAATGATCTGTTAGAGGCTGGACTGTGCCAGCGCATTGTTATTCACCATCTGGGGTGGCGACACGCAATGATTTCTTACCTAATAGCACGTTAAATACAAATCTATAAATGTAGTCTGTCAATATTGGACTGGGATCTGGGGGGTCTTGAGTTCCAAAACCTTGCCCGGAATGATAGGGAGAGCCATGCGTGATGGTCTGGACAGGACTGTCCTAACACTGCAAACCTCCATTTTCAATTAAGTATAGCAACCTGATGTCCAAGACTTTTATGTCCTGCTCAAGTGACCAGTCTGTCCTTCATAAAAAAAATGGACACAGCAGCGTAGCTTCTAGCTTCAGGATGGGGGACGATGTTGAAGAAGCAATTAAAGATTGTGTATAAGCTGTGATTTCCCACTGTTAAACTGACATATCCCTCGTTAATCTGCTGACAAGTAGGTTTTTGTGAGACTTAGTTATCAGTATCTCAGGGTGCTACAGGACAATGTTATACTGTTGTATAAAACAAAGTGTATTTAATTGTTGGACAGAATTTACAGCAGAGCCTTGTCATGAAAACTCTGAAATCCCTGAGTATTCTGTACTCCTTTCAGACTGTCTTCAGAACTTTCCAAAGCCACTCTCCCCTCCATGGGGAAAGAGTTTGAGTGAGGAAGCCCTTCTCCTGAACCTCACCTTTCATTGGAGACTCTTCCATGTGGAGTCATGAACAGGATCTTTCATCTGAGCCAGAAGGATTTCCTCAAGATATCTCAAACCTAAGGGTGAATATGTTTACCACCCTGGTAGACTGGGTTAGCATGACTGGGACATTTCCTGAAACTGATGGAGAAAAAGAATTGTAAGGAGTCTGAGCTGGGGGAATTGGTAGACATACAATATACATCAGGATTAAAAAAGAAGTCCACAACATACTGTGGCCTCTGGTGATGACTTTACTCCTTTTCAGTGAACCGAGTTTGCAAAGACAATGTCAGTTTTGAAGAGCAGAACATAGCTGGTGATAATGTGTTTATTGCACTAGTGTTTTCATCATCTCGGAGGCAGTAATAATGTAATTGAGATTTTATACTTGACTTGAGGTGTGAGGAGTTCAGTGCAGCTCATTTAGTGTTTGGTTAATTGTGTTGAGTCATCCCATTTTATCACTTGAATTAATTTTGTTCTTTTCATGTATCATGCTTGTTTTGTTTGTAATTAATATCACATACAGTATTTATGCTTTTTTTTACAAAGCATGCTAGAGTGATTTATCTCTCTCCCTCTAAGAAAGACTTTAATTGCTGTTGGACGTGACTGCTGTTCCCACGGACATTCTATCCATAGAGTTGTTTTAAACATGCAGCTAAATAGATTCTCGTCTGGGAGGGGCAGCTGAGTTTCGGTTGGGGTAAGCAATGTTTGCACTTTCAAGATTGATTACCTTGCATATAAGGTTTTGAACAATGGTTATGATGTTGCTGTATTTATGCAGCTGTCATTAGGCTATGAGGCAAGTAAACTAAAAAAATAGCTCTCCAAGTTATGGCGAGGTTATACAGTACACCAATTGAGTCATACATGTCTCAGGTCATAAACTCAGATTTGTGTGTTACTTGGCTGCAGCTGAGAACTTTCTCAACAGCCTGTGCAGGCTCTCTGGTGTGGACATCAGTTGTTGGACTAAGTCACACGGACTGAGAATAATGCCAGGTGGGTTTCATGGGCAGACAGCTCTCTCCTGAAGGAGAAGGCTCAGAGGGGGGACCCTTCTCATTCCGCAGTCAGTAGCCTGAGGTGGGTGTTGGGATTAATGTTTGCCAGAGAAGCAGGTGTGTTTGATGCAGGCGGGCAGAACCTAAGAGAGCTCTGGGTTTGTGTGTAGGGATGGTTGTGGTCACCAGGGAAGCAGCTGCCAGCCACAGGGCTACTGGGGTGCAAAGACGGAAAAACAACACAGTGTGTGTGCGTGCATGGTGTGTGACTGAGATGACTAGGGACAGAGTGTGTGTGTGTGCATTCAGCAGCAGACCTGCTGTAACATTACCTTTCACGTGTCTACAGTACATTGAGCATGTTCTGCCATTCATTCGCCTAGTCATGTATTCTAATTTGAACATCATTTCCAACTAATCCTCCTAATCTGTTATAATCTGCAGAATTCACTAGTTCACAAACTATTCTAGAATTTAGGACATTGAGCAGTGATCCGAGTACAGCTTCCTGTGGTACTCCACTAATTACACCCTCACAATCTGAGTATTCACCCTTTACCTGTACCAATTCTCTACCCAGAAAAGTGTTTCAGTTATGTGGTCCCATTCTCAGCCTTTTTACAGATGGCCCTATATAAACAATTCTCTAGTCCCTGGGTACTACCCCTGTCTTGAGTGACTGTCAGTGGAGCTGTGCCAATGGCTTCAATACAAACTTTGTGTATCAGCAGACTGCAGCATGATGTTGTCTTCTTCCTAAGTGAAAACTCATTTAGTAGATCAGATATTTCCCTTTCATTGTCTAGACATTTAACATTTTTGTCCAGGATATACTGTGTTGTACTTCATTCTTGATGGTACCGAAAACAATATTCTAATTAATTTTAGCCTCCAATGGATAATTCCTTTCAATTTCTCTCAGCCTTTCTAATCTCTCTTTTGTATTTTTGAATGTATCCTGTTAATTCTATGAAGTATTCTCTTTCCATTATATCTGTCCTAACTGATTTCTTGAACCTTTTGGGATAAACACTTGCTTTGGGATCAAGCTGACCAGTTTCTAAATACACTTCGAAGCACACCATAATATGATCACAGTTCCCTAATGGTTCTCTCTCCTCCGTTTGCCTCAGGCTGACTGTCCGGGAAGTATGGAGTGAAGACACTAGGGGAGCAAGAGAGCCGGCAAGAAGGTCTCCCAGCTCTGGAAGAAGAGCTGGAGTGACTGACTCTGCAGCTCCTGAATGAAGTCTGGCGTGTCTCCACTGCGAGGACAGAGACCAGCCTCAGCAGAGGTGGGTACGTCCCGCTGCGATGGCTGTGAGAATGAAAGAGACACAACAATAAAGTAAGAGTGTGATGAGAAAGGAAAGGAAAGGTGTTCTAGTGTGTTAACGGTGTAGGGGAAGTGGGAGCAAAGTCCTGTACAGACAGGTCTATAATGAGCTCACCTAGTGGGCTGGGTCTGTCCATACACATTAGAAGTTTAGGAATCGGGAATTAGCGCTACCCATGTTACGTTTTAGTTGACGCATTCCTTAAAGGGGACTGGCAATAGTTGCTGAACAAGATATGTATTAAACCTGGCAAACCTGTTTTGGGATTTGGTCGGGACCCTCCAACTCTTGAGCAAAGTCACACGGGCTCCTGAATGTATGGAATGCAGCACAACCTCTTGTTTACAGAGTCCTCCTGTCACCAGAGTGGGTCAGTAGTTTGCACATTTTCATCCAAGAGAAAGAGCAACAGTATACTGGTGGCTGTGCAATTCCAGCCACCCTTGACTGGCCTTCCAGGAACATGGTTAGACCACCCTGACATAGTCAATGAAAAATAGTGGGTCTGGATTTATCTGCTATTTATTTGCTGGGCTGGAAAAGTGAGCTCATAATTGGTCAGCATGCATTACAATTCCATAAATTCCCCCCTCTCTGCTCTCAAAATATAGTTCTACCTTTGAGGGTTCAACCTACAGTCGCGTCAGAAGTATCTGCAAGACAATTATAGACAGTAGCTTCAATGGAAGAAGTGTCTTTGGAGGTTGATCTAGAGATAATACTGTTGCAGAATGGAACAAGTAATAGGTTTATTCCCTGCTGAAAAAAAGAAGAAAGAAAAACATTGTTTCGGCCGTGGAGCCTTCTTCAGGTGTGAGAATTATAATTATACTCACACCTGAAGAAGGCTCCACGGCCAAAACGTTGTGTTTTCTTTCTTCTTTTTTTCAGCAGGGAATAAACCTATGACTTGTTCCTTTGCAGCCTGCGCATGCTGACGCAGCCGCCCACCTGAACTACTGTTGCAGAATTATGAGTTGTTGATTTGGAATGCAGTGTTTTTAGAAAATCACAAATCTAAAAAGAGTTTATCATGTCCACATACAAAAACACATCCGATAACTTTGAAATATTTTTGTGTGTTCTTTAATATTAAAGATTTTAATAAAATAAGGGGGGGGGTGGGGGCTGCATGTTGGATTAAGGTAAAAAACAGGAGGCTCCATACATACAGTACATATATCTACTGTAGGTACATGCAGATATACTGTAAGTAAAAGGTACAATTCATACGAGAACCACAGTGGCTCAATGGGCCAGAGTTCATCTAGCTCTCTGTAGTGTTAAGTGGACTAGAGAGCACGTGCCTCCCTCTCCCCCTGGAGAGGAGCCAGGTGACACAGCCCCCAGAGGCTAGAACAAAAACCCACCCTTTCTGAGTCCCAAAGCTTACCTGTGATAAGGCAATACTGATTCCGAAACCAATTGAAAATACCAGGTAACAATTAGTGACTATAGTCACTAATGAAAACTAAAACTGGCCAAGCATATCATATTTTTGTTTTACATCCCAGCCTAGTGAGATAAGAGAGCAATGAGAGGGCTATGGAGTTTCACATAGGGTACAAAAAGTATGATATTTAAATAATTACGGACAGTAATGCTAAAAACCATGAGTAATCCATGTGTGAGAGCCGGGGTGAGGTGTCAAGTCGAAGATGAAGCAGGCAGGGCAGCACGAAGAACAGGCAGAGCTCAGGATGCGCAGCAGGGACAGCGGTATGCGCAGGGGCTGCAACAGTGCACCTAGCATAGGGGTCTGGCACTGCAAGTGCAGTGCGTTAATTTAGAGGATTCAACAGACCCGTGGTAAAAATCCAGGCTGAGTACAGTAACAGATAATCAGAAGACAAGGTCAGGCTGAACGGAAGATCCGAAGACAAGGTCGAGGAATACAGGACAGGCTGATCAGACAGAGGTCAGAGGCGCCGAGAGCTGGTAAACAGACTCAATGTCAGAGCGCTGAACGAAAGTCGTGTTGAAATAACCCTGATTGCGAGATTAACTGGGGGCTGACGGTGAGGGGTGCCAGCCGCTGGCAATGGGCTGAACAGAATCCCGCTCGTTGCCGTGGGAGCTGACGACTGCGAGCCCTGGCTTGCCGCAGTGTGTCTCATCATAGATCAGCAAATGCAGTTCCGCCCCAGAGAAGCTCAGACTGCCTCAACTCTTTCCCCCACTTTACATGGTTTACTGCTTCTCTCTAGATACTACACAATGTACTGTGATTTACCAGGCAAAGGACACTCACTTTCTGGCCTGGTTACCCCACCACAGCTTCATCTCTCGAAATAAATCCGTCAAGACCCTGTGTTCCAACAATCATCACACCCAAACAGGAGCAACCAACCTCCCAGGATCCTCCAGCTTACCAAGAAACAGGATAACTGAGGCAAAGAGCCTTTTAACCAGGTGTTATCTCATTACCTCTACTTTGCTTTGCCAGAGTTCCCCCTGTATCTACAGTTTGCATTATGCAAATAATAGTAGAGCAACAATTTGCAAATGTGAAGTAAAAAGCCCTGCTCTTGAAGCAACAGATCCAGTGTGGTTCAGGTCTGGTTCTATTGGTCCCCATAACTTAATGTTTTCTTTCAAACTCTGCTTTTAATTACCTAAATCGATTCTTTAATGACTTAATTGGACCAATTCACCAACTTCTTCTCTTTAGGTGCTACAGCTTTAAAGTGACCAAAAAAGCTGGCCTACTTTTGCTTGCTAATATTTTTTATATATTACAAGACAACTGTGCTGAACTAAGTGTATATGTGTGGGAGTGTGTCGTTTTAATGCAAAAATAATTTTGACACCAATATAAAATACCGGATCACACAACCTCTAGCAAAACTGACCAAGTGGAATTTATGCTGAAATTTAGAAAATTCTAAAGGGTTCACAAACGTTCTAGCACTATTCTATAAGCAACATTGAAAATATAATTATTAAAGTCCCAATGAAAGATCTATTACACAATAATAAAGCAATCATTAATTCATAAAAAACATTAAAATGAAAAAAAACAGAGTTCAGTACAAGCAACAAGACACTATAAAACAATGAATAATATGTATTTTAATAACTCAATATGAGGAATAAAATTATGTACTGTAAAACAATTATAAATGCTGTTTAAATCCACCAACCTGGCAAATTGTGATAAAGTTACAAAATTACAATAAACCTTTATCTTTTCCTATTTGCCCATCAGTGTAAGAATTGTGCTGATTTTTTAAGACAAAATTGAACCAAACCTACAACACCGTTCCAAATGGTACTATAGCACTAGAAACAACTGTGTTGCCTTCACATCCACTGCAGCTGTGAAAAGTGGCAAATTCTGAATCATTTTGCACAATCGTTTATAAAAATGACAGACTGGAGAGGTGTTACACGTTGACTTTTCTCTGCATAGGAGCATTCGGGTTAGTAACGCGAATTAAAAACATTTTTGTATCCGATTCAGACTGACTAAACACAAAATGTCAAATCAGTACAGTGTCTTGTAGCGGTCCAGAAAAAAATGCGTGACACTTTCTGGGAAGTGACACTTCTGTAAAAAAACTGTTCAGTCACTGAAAACACTAAGTAGCTCTCCGCCACACTGTAAGTCAAAAGGTGGCAACTGGAAGTTCTAAAAAGAAAAAAAGGAACTGGGAATTTCTGGACAACTTCCATCTCTCAACTGTGAAACCACAACGGACGGCCATGGTGTTCTGAAAACCAGGAAATGTTTTTTCCCCAGACTCCGAGTCTCTCACCAATGCAGCCTTTGAGCTCCTCTAGAAAGTGAGAATTCTTTCATTAATTTAGCTTCTTTTATTATATATTATTTTTCGTACAATTACTGAACCACTGCATCCCATGCACTGGGTCTTTCTTATTTCATTTCATGAAGTTTAACTATTTTCAAACACTTTGGCCTATACTGCATCTTAAAGACCCCACTGGTGATGCAGTGTTCCAGATTTCTAGTATTGTGTACAAGCAGGATTTATCCTGTCCCCTCTTATTTCTTCCCGAGTACCTCCTGTAAAACATGGTCTACGTTCCTGGTGAGGGAAGCTTTGTATCTCCACAGGGTGGTGTCTCTGATCAGGTCCTCCTTGCACAGGTGTGGTTGTTCTGGGGTTCTGTAGTGATGCAGCCTGGCTACGGTACCAGACACTTTCAGCCAGTCCCCACTGAGCCATGGAACGTTGTGCACTGAGGTCCAGATCATGGCCCGCGGGTTCACGATCAGCTTCCTGGGATTGAAGGTCAAGAACCTCTCGGGCTCGCGGTGCACGTGCCTCAGGATGTTGACCCCGGGGATGGACGCCCAACGCTCCAGGTCGAAGGTCCCGTTGTCCCCGAACACACTGTAGGGAAAGACAGCATTTTCGAAGAGGAAAGCGTTCACTCCCAGGTGCCTCCTGGAAAGGAACCTCATCATCTCGCCCCAGTCCTGGTGCAAGTTGGGAACAATGACTTCATCGATGTCGTTCAGGACCACGTAGTGGCTGGAGTACATATTGTAGTAGATGCAGTCATTCAACGCAGTGACCTGGCCGTAGTAGTGCAGGTCCCCTGGGTGCACATGGGGTTGCCACCCAGCAGAGGCTTTGAGGTGCAAGTGGATGTTCCAGGGAATGACCTCCACCACTCCCAGGGCTGTGTAGTAGTCCAGCACACTCTGCATCAGGGCACTGCAGCTGCTCTTGTAAAAAATCACTCTGTGAGCCCCAAGAATCCTGTACATCTCCACGGCCTGAACAACCTGCAGCACATTGCTGTAATTCCCAAACATCGTGGAAATGCATACGGAGAACTTGGACGGGAAATCTGCGGAGATGTTTTTGACGGCGTTGCGGATTTTCAGGAACGAGCCAGGTGGGTCCATCTGCGGGCTGACGCCGACGTGGACGAATGGGAAGTCCCCTGCCCCAGCAGGGGTCTTGCACAGGAAGTCGGCTGTGCCGTAGGGGAAGTTAAAGTGTTCATTGTGAACGAGCACCTTTGCCTTGATGGTGAAGATCTGCTTGGTGTCGCTGAAGTGGCAGTAGAAATTTGGATACTCAGCCCGGTATACAATCCCTATAATACGCACCATGCCAGGTGAAAACCTGTCATCGAAGTATGCTGAAATCACAAATGCTTTGGCATTTTCCACACGAACTATGGCTTGTTTCGCAAGACTGATGCCAGACGTGTCACCTCTTATCACAGAAGAGTTTCCGGCGTTCCAGAGCTGGTCTCTTACATTTGGTGGGTCAGGTCTCTTATGGGAATGAAAGTTATGTGTGTAAAGAAACCAGACACCACTGCAAGAAAGTACCAGCAGGTAGAAATGCTTAGTCCTGGAACAAAACATCTTGTTGACGTTCAGGTCAATGTTCTCCGCCCTCTGTCGTCCTCATCATGGAGGCATCCGATAGGTTTCCATTCCACGTCCTAGGAGAAAGAAAAAAAGGACAATCTGACAAAGCAATAGTAAAAATATATCGCAGGAAGGACAGAAAATACAGAATTAGACAACTTGGAATGAATTTAATGAAGAAAAAAGCCAAGTGTTGGTGATCTCCAACTATCCACCCATCATCTAGCTGCTTCATTCAATTCAGGGTCGCGGGGGCGCAGGGGCCTATCCCAGCAAGCAGCAGGCGCAAGGTGGGGAACAGCCTGGATGGCTGCGCGTCCATCACAGGATACTCCGGCCTTTGTCTATATTTATCACAGGGCTTTGTCTTTGCCAGTACTTCCACCCCCGCCCCCAAAATGGAGGTCAAGGCTGATGAAACATTAAAATATCAGAGTCTGGGTGTGGGTGAAAGAAGAGCTGTTTATGACGCTTGCAAGCGGGAGAGTAGCTTACCAAGGCCAGTCTCCCCGAACGGCTATAAAGTTAGTCTTCGTATACAGTGTAACAAGCAAAGTATCAGCACGTACATCATATGACTTGCTAACTGTCGACTCAGTCCTTTCCGTTCCCATGCTGGTCTAACAGAAAAGACCTCCTTATGTGGCACTTTGCCAGAAGTCAGCCTTCACAAAACATAGACGTTATGTGAAATCATGAACGGACAGCACTTGGTATGCGTTTCGAGCTGACAGGCAAAGAATATGCATCTTAACCTTCAGGAGATAAATTGTTAAAAGCATTTATTCTAGATTCTTCAAGGTCAGTTACCCCCTGGAATGGATGTACTCTTTAATATTTTGAATTATGTTGGAAAGCATAAACGGCACAGACATGGTTAGGGTCTTGAATTAAAGAGATCCCTTCTGAGCCCTCATACTTTGAGTTTGTCTTACTCAGTACACCCACTAGTGATAAATATCAAAATAAAAAAAAAAACAGGAAAGAATAGCAAACACATTTATTGCCCTTGTTCAAAAGGCAACATCTCAAGTTATGGAACACCTAGGATGGAAATTTGCATAAAAAGCTGGCAGTGATTCAACAATAAAAAATCGGCATGGATTTTTCTGATGGCTGGTCCTGGAATGATTTTCTCCTCCTTCCTGGAGAGGTGAAATAAATAGCAGAAATCAATCCAAAGTCTCATTTTTTCATTGCATTTTCCTGTTGTATTGACTTCTTGCTGTGCTAGAGAGCCCACATATAATGTTTTTGGAGGGAAAAATACACGTTTTTGCACATTTTCTAACACTACTGGTGTGTATTTATGACAGATTGACAAGAGGCTACAGTATGTGATCGATCTTCAATTTCTTCATAGAATAAAAACTAAAAAAGACGTCTCTAAATAGTCAGAATTCGATGAATGACAGGTGTTTCTTCCTATTACA
Source organism: Lepisosteus platostomus (assembly GCF_059453375.1). NCBI lineage: Eukaryota > Metazoa > Chordata > Actinopteri > Semionotiformes > Lepisosteidae > Lepisosteus > Lepisosteus platostomus. Next base: position 2,358,195 of record NC_142631.1, read on the forward strand.
TCGGCTTTACTGGTAGCCCGCCGGTTTGGAAATTTACGGGGTCGTTTGGCAGCTACATGTATTTTTTTTTTTTGGTTTACTATATATTCCGCATGGATTTACACAGGAAAGTTTTACTATAAACACGTCACTTTTTCAAAGGTAAGGACCTCGTGTCTTCTGGTGAATTTTTGCTTCTGTGATTGCATTTTGCTGGAGAATCCATTACCGATGGACTCTGGACCTTCTCTAAATTGAAACGCTACATGTACCTTCGGAAACTTTTGTATCTGGATACGAAGCACTGCTGAAAAGATGAGGTTGTCCTGTTTGTTGCGATGTACGGTTAGGAGTGTTGTGTTTTGACTTTGCTGGTCAAAATATTTATACAGTAATACCCCCATCGTGCAGTTTCTGTCTGAAGTGTTGTTGTCGGCATTTACTTTTTGTTTCTTACGAAATAGTTTCTCTGTTGTAAAAAAAAATGATTGTGGTAAGAGGAAAATGGAGATCACTTGCATTTGTGTTATTTTGAGAAATGATTTTAAAAAAAAGTTGTTTTTAGTGATGAAAATTGTAGCGTTAGAAGCGAATTGAGCCTAGCCGTCAGAGAGCCCTACAATGGAGTCTATATTTACCCTTTGCTGACCTAATGATAGGGTTAATCCAACCTTTAAACTGGGAATTAGTTTTAAATTCCCAGGCATGTTGGAGGGCTGCCTTTTAACTACTGAGAGTCATAAGCGACTCAAGATCTCCAGGTCACCGTCAGAGAAGAACACGTGTAGAGGCTCCAGTCAAGCCACCTGTTAGTGCAATTAACAATTCAGTTCATTAACAAATCCAGGGCTACTCCTATCTACGCTGCAGTGTGATTATTTGTGTCCTGATGACTGAGGATTCATGCTGTCTTTAGGAACTCGTTGTGTGTGAGTGGTGGGTGCCGACGCGAGTGCAGATGTAATGAAGCGCCCTTACAGTCCAGCAGAGTAAACGTGCCGGAATCGAGCGTGATCATTTCGACGAGGTTTCCTTGTTGGGACCCTGGCATCTGATTAGAAACAGTATTATTGTAATGAACAAGTGAAGGCGGATTCTACCCTCTTTCAACAAGCCGGACTGGATTGGCCTGGGGGGGAAAAGGCGATGTACTGTGTCTTTCCTGGATCGCTACTGTAGTGTTTTACACCTCGGTAATTTCAGTGGAAGGCGTTACAGCAATGAAAAACGAAGAATGAGGAAATGTTAACCTGAACAAAGCGTGCTGGAACAGAAAGCGTAGAGTTTAAATTCAAAATGTTTTTATAAACGTCGCACAAAATGCCGAGTCAAACCTATGTAAATCCAGTAAAGCGCCAACACTTACAACTCCGTGCCAGAATTCATAACCCATTTCCTTTGCACTATTACAGCACAGCGCTGTTTAACAAAGCGGACAGCGCCCTCCGAGAAATCGTCTCTCTACGGCGCGGACGCTAAAGCATGGAATGGTAAAAAGTAAACGGAGTAAATATTGAGTCCGATTTCACTTGGTCGAAGCCCTCGACAGCAGGCAAGGCTAGCTGTGCAATAAACCGAAGCAAATCGAAAATGCCCAACTATTAATATAAAAGATATAAGAAATACAAACCTTCCCTACTGGGTGTAACAGCGAAGACGACACTCGCGCGTCCACACCCTTATTTATAGAGCACCTCATTTCTGTTTTTAGCATTAGTCCGCACTGTGCGAGACTGCTCTCCCGCCAGACCCGTGTCCAGCACAGGTGTCCTGGGGCTGCCCGTGGGGAACCCGTCCTTCCGGACCGGAACCGGGACCCGCGGAGTGACGAGCGGGGAAGTGCGCTTCTTCCTCCGTTCCGACAGAACAGGTCGGGAAGGCATTACATCGTTTCTTAAAACAGCGAGAAGGGTTAAAAGCTTTCTCTCACCCCGAACACGGACAGTAGTGAGAGGTGAACCCCGAGGACGGGGCGCGACAGGAAAGCTCGCAGTGATAACAAGGACAGCTGCTGCCCTACCTCTCCGGAGAGGATCGTGCTCCGGCTGCGGGGGTCAGGTCACCGCCTGGGTCTGTCAGCAGGTCCTTTCGCTGTGCAGCTTTGGGAGGATTCGTGGGGAACTGGACTCAGGAACTGGCGCGATCCAGGACTGGGCGCCCGGTCCTCTCGATCATTGTCTTTACAACCATCATAAATTTCCGTTTTCCCGGCTGGAGTCAACAAAACCGCAGTCTGGGCTCTTGTTACAGTATATCATTGTATCACTTTATAAGAGCAGCAGCAGCATTGTTCTATGCGGAAATACGGCGCTGTATCCGTTGCCATATTTTGCCAACTTCGGCACGAAGCGAATTATTCCTTAAGCGGAACGCGGACAGTGTGAACCCAGAGAGAGCCGGACAGCTGGAGTCAGGCGACGCGTATAAAAGCGCAGAGGTTTTAGAAACCCCATCCTGTTCAAAATAAACGTGGAATTAGATCATATGAAATGAGAAATGGTGAGAACACTCGAAATGAGTTCATGAAGATGCGCCGAGGCTCGCTGGTAAGTTGGTGCGCATTAACTATCCAGGAAGGACCGATGTGTCCCTCCCCCTCGCCCGGGATCTACTCACCTTTGCACCTTGAGTCCCGGGAAACTTTGCACAACGTGCTAAGAAAGATGTCTTCAAGTCGCGCCTGGTTTAACCACTGCTGCCACCAGTTAAAAAAACGTCCTCACCCTCATCTCATCTCATCTCGTAATTACGCAATAGCACAGCTGTCATACAATACCTTTATCAAGCAGGGTATCAGCATGCGTAGGCTGCAAAGGAACAAGTAACAGGTTTATCATCTTCAGGTGTGAGAAGACGAGGCAGTAAACACTTTTGCTTTTACTGCCTCGTCTTTCTCACACCTGAAGAAGGCTCCACGGCCGAAACGTTGTTTTCTTTCTTCCTTTTTTCCCAGCGGGGAATAAACCTCTTACTTGTTCCTTTTGCAGCCTGCGCTTGCTGACACAGCCGCCCACCTGAACGACGAAATATGAAGACGTGCGCGTTAAAGGCTCTTCGTAACAACACGCACTTGCTCGCTAATGTTCGCCTTTTAAGCCCACATCCGCAATCCTTCGGATTAGGGTATGATATTGGTGATAATTTTAATTTTCCTGTGCACACAAAGGCACAGAAGATACTGGTATTAAAAGCAAAACCACAAAACCAACCGCTACCCCCCCACCGGCAGACAGAGAAACACTGTCAGAACTGCACCTCCCGCACCGGTAACCGAGCGCTTGATCTCGGCAGACGCGGTCACCCGAAAAACAAGGCGCTATATCTTGGGAACGAAAGCAGCTGGGAAGCTACTTTCAACGGCACAAAAGTAGCACTAACGAATGAGGTGGGTTTCATCGTTTGTGCGGTCTGTAGGGGGGGGTGCAACTTCACGGAGCTGGCGCGGGAGCTCCTGGTGCACAAGAAGAACCATCAGCCCGTACAATAGTGAACTAGTGCAAGTGCACTGGCCAGCCTGACCGCCTGCAGCCGTTTCCAGCACCACACCCAAAGCCGACGAGCCCTGCCGATACATCGAAGCAGCACCCACAAACTCGCTGAGGTTCTCCAAGCATTTTTAATATATACATTGAAATATAGTGTAAAAATAAAGACATTCAGTAAACAGTTAAAGTTTTGCAACGCCAGCGGAAATGCACTTATCATTCACAGCATTCGGTGACAGGGATACGACCAGCTTGGACGGGCACGCGTTTTCGCCAGGACAGAGGAAAGCCAAGGACGCCATCATATTAATAAAGAAACATGGTCATACTTCCAATGCTAGTGGTATTTAAAGAAAAAGGCAGCAGCCTGATTTGGCAACCGGACGCCTCTACCTCTCGCTTGAAAGTCTTACAGTCCCGGGACACGTGAGGAGATGACCGAGAAACCCGTGACTGTCGCTCCTACTCGACTGCTGTTCCGTCTGCTCTTACCTGGACAGGCCCCCTGCGAACGGCTGAACCAGAAGGACTTGGGGAGAAATGTTCCTCCTAAAGAAAAAGAGGAGTTCCCTGCTCCAGCCCCGCTCAGTTACATAATTAAACCCTTAAGTAATTTAATAACAGGCTTAATGTGAACCGTTTTCACGTCTTAAACATACTTAGATCCACCCCCTTAACTACTGCATTTCATAAGTAGCAGAAAACTCCAAACTGCTCAGTAGAAACAAAAAACCGGAAAATGTTTAAATTAAGCAACTTATTAGCTCAATTATGACTTCAATTAAGCTTAGCTTAAATAGAAACCAGGCGTGGGACCCTCCAGGACACAGACTGGGAATTTCTGATATCCAGTCTTTACGGAGGAACACAAAAAAAAAGTCAAAAGCTGAATAGAATGAGCTTGTGCGAGTCTTTAGACATGCTGAAAATATTAAGATGTCATTTGATGAAGAATAAGACATAACGGAACCAGCTGATGTTTAAATAAAGTCAATTACCAGAAGACTAAATCTTTTTAGTCTTTTAGTAAAAGATAGGACGTTTTTTTATATTGTGATATTCCTGAACTTAATAGGGAACCAAGAGATTTCTTGCAAGTTGAACAAACTCTTTAAATTAAGTTAAAGCTGAAGTTACTAAAGTTCATAACTTGTCTGGGTCTTTAGAACATGTTTGGTGTCTTATGAGTGAAGGTAGGGCAATTGTACAATGTATTAAATCTACATTCCACTCTGTATCACTCCTCCTTCACAGGGTAACGTTCCGGTTAACAGTTCTCACCTCGCTACAGAGCACCTTCTTACGAACAGACCCATCCCTACGCCGAATAGAATACGGCCCAATCATTGTTTCAGTTCGGTAAGATTCTGGGGAATTTCTAAAATTCACAACAGATGGAACAAGGCACAAGATGAGGTAATTGAGGTTTAGGGGCTAAAACAAAGTACTGTATGTATGTTTCAGGTGATCTACTAAAAATCACTTCAGTTTAGCATATATACAGTATAAAACATATATTCGAAACCTTTGCTTGAGGAGGACAGGTAGTGAGCTTTTCTATATTGGCATCCAATGACAAATTGGAAAGACACTGATTACAACCCAACAAAACCTTCAAGATCGATGGAGTTTATTAATTCTCCAAAGAGATCCTTTTAAATTTGGGGTTTCATCCCTTTAAAAGATAACTGGTCACTCATGCAAAGAGAACTAAAAGTGAGACACACCAGAGGTGTGGACAAATGAGGCATCAACGAAGTTCGGTGTGTAACTGCTTGTGTTAACAAAACAATCCTTGAAAGTCCTCAAAACGACTGTACTGCGAAAACGTGAATTAGTCGGAGAATGCCTGGTAAAGAACAAATTGCATTGCTTAGTGCTTAACTTGGTCTTTGCCCAGTAAGTATCCTTAGCGTGAGAAATCTCCACAGGGTGTAAATATATACACACAAGCAGACAGACAGACAGACAGCATGTCCATACTACTACCATGAGGCTGCAGGGGTACCTGCTGATCCAAGAGGAGGAGGTTGTCAGAGTCTGGCGCACTGCAGGAAGACTTGAGACGGTGGAGCCTGTCTGACACAGAGCTATGAGACATCTAGCCACTGCCAGCCGAGACGGGGACACACTGACGAGAGCAGGAGAGCTAGGGGACATTTACCCAGGAGCTGCAAGCCAACCCTCTGCTGTAGTTCAGATTGTCCGAGACTTGCCCCCGTTTCCGTTCCCATTTACAGACACATCTCACCCCTTCCCTCTGCCAGCCACCCGCCGTCTTCGCTCACTTGAAACGTTCGCCACCGAGCCAGCCCCCCTTCGCGTGCTCCCATGAGCCCCACCGCGCACGCAGCCGACCAGCAGCCAAGAGCAGACTGAGGGGGCTCCCACTGATGACATCATCAGAAAGCCCCCTGGACAGATCGCAGGGCGAGCACGGGACTCCCTGGACCACCCGCCCCCCCCAGTCCCGGGGGCCTCTGCACAACGGTATGACACCATCACACAACATCGCTCACTCTCCCGTAGGCAACGTCTGGACTATAGGGGCTCAGCCTACACTCCAGGCTTTTATTTTTCAAGTCAGTCTGTCCGGCAAGCCAGGGACACAGCACAATCCTGGCACTTCCATCTGAAGCTTAACTACATACATGATCTTCAGAATTATAACCAGGTCGTTAGGTTCTGAATAATTCAGGATCAATGAAGACACAGCTGTGCAGCAAGATGGAAGTGACAAGGCTGCGAATGCACGGTCCGGGTCGTCTCCAGGGGCACAAGTGAGGAAGGTGGCAGAAGCGACAGCGGCTCCCAGCGGCCGGACGCACGCCGGCTGGCTCGTATTCGCTTCGTCCCTTTCAAAAGCGAGTCCCACAGAGTTTGCTGGGGAGTGAGAGAGGAAACTGCGCGCGAGTGTGTGTGTGCGTGCGTGCGTGTGTGTGTGTGAGCGCTGGATGATTTTTTTTTTTCAGGTGCAAAACTTTGGTTCATGCAACATCTGACGTCGTGGTCACGGGGTTTAAAAGAAGCAGCACCAGTTACGTCTTGTCCCGGGGAGGAGGGGGGGGGGGGAGCCCAGGAGGGTTCTGTGGGCCTAGCCGTTCTCCTTCCACAGAACCAGATGAATGCTATGGTCCGGCATGCTGGTGGCGAACACCAGGCCCGAGTCGTTCTTGCCATCCAGGCCGTTGAGCCACGCTGTCACCCCGGGAAGGAAGCTGGAGCCCCTCTTGGACTTCCTGTAGGCAGGCAGGGGCCAGCGCCCCGTTATGGCCTCAGTCCTCAGGTCCATAATGTACAAGTGATGGTTGTCGAAGAAAAGGGCGAAGACTTCCCCGAAGCTCAGTAAAGACAGGTTGGCCGAGTCCTGCGTCTTGATAACCCTGCAACACAGAGGGAGAGAGGGAGGGGGATTAGGTGGTGAAACACAGTGTTCAGCTCTTCCTGATCCGTCTGGCTCCTCGCTCCCCAGAGCTGGATCCAGCAGGGACTTCTGCTGAGCTCAGCCTCCGCGTTCCTCTCCAACCGGATCGCAGGCGGTGCGACCTGGGAAGGCAGAATTCCAAGAATGCTGTCGTCCTGCTCGGTCTTGCACCTGCGCCAGACGAGACGCGCGGATCAGGCAGAATTTCTGCAGCTTCTCTTGTCATGACAATAATGAACGCAATCGGAAGATTTAACCACAAATGACTTCATTTGTAATATTACACAATAATCAACATTAATCCTGGGTGTCTCTTCACCTCAGGCCCCCCTGCAGCACACTGTTCGAACACCACCACCTCTCCGCACCAGACGGCCCTTCTGAATCACACCCCAGACTTAGGAAACGGCGCAGCTGGATTTACAAACAAAGCCCAGCTCCTGTCCTTGCTCGTTGCTACAAGTTGTTGCTACAATATTGCTGCAATATCTCGGTCTGTGGGTTTGTCTTTCGTCAGCCAAGTTCTGCCTTTCAAACGCTGCCCTAATGAAATGACTGCCCGATGTTTTTTCACATTCACACATGGTTTTAAAAAACACACAAGAAATGATGTAATGATAGTATTTTCTGCACAACAAAAGTTGCAATCTTTATCATCAATGCGTTACAAACAAACCCAATGCCTGGAGGTGGGGGATTTGGGGCCTGGGAGCCCCTAAAGGTTTATCTGCTCCTGCTGGGAGTTTGTGTGTTCGTCACCTCTGTGCCCACATGGTACACTGTTGCTGTACAATACTGTCAACCCTGCCAAGCTGTGAAGGGCTCTGGGGCCCTACAACAAATAAAGCGATTTGCCTGAGATAAAAAGGGGGGAAAAACACACACAACTGGGAACGCTGAGCGCGAGCCAGTGTGGAAACGCTACCTGAGAAGCTGGTAGCTGGCGAAGTCCCACTGGTACAGCCCCAGGTCCGAGCTGCACACGATGTACCTGCCATCGAACTGCAGCCGGGGCTGCAGACACACGCTGCGGTTCTCCGACACCGACAGGGTCCTCAGACACTTGCAGTTGATCTCCCTCCCGATCGGCCAGATCTGGGCGTGGGAAGAGAAGAGGAGGCGGCATCACTTACCGCCTGACTGCGCCCCAACAGCAGTTCAATAACAACAATAATTATCATGGCCAGCAGCCATGTCACTCTGCAACTCACGGCGGGCAGCCCCAGTGGAGCTCAACGGGTGTGAGCCTGGTGTACCTGGATAGGAGACTCCTGGGAAAAACTCAGGTTGCTGCTGGAAGAGGTGTTAGTGGGGCCAGCAGGGGGCGCTCACCCTGCAGTCAGTGTGGGTCCTGATGCCCCAGTATAGTGACGGGGACACTGTACTGTAAAAGGGCGGCTTCCTTTGGATGAGACATAAAAAACCGAGGTCCTGACTCTCTGTGGTCATTAAAAATCCCCGGGCAATTCTCGGAAAGAGTAGGGGTGTTACCCTGGTGTCCTGGTCAAATTTCCCATTGTGGGCCCTCCCCAATCATGTCTTCCTAATAACCCCCATCTCTGAACTGGCTCCATCACTCTGCTCTCCTCCCCACTGAGAGTTGGTGTGAGGGGAGCGGACTGGTGCATCATCCAGGTGGGGCTGCACACTGGTGGTAGTGGAGGGGATTCCCATTACCTCTAAAGAGCTTTGAGTGGAGTGTCCAGAAAAGTGCTATATAAGTGTAAGTAATTATTGGGACGGAAGAGTAAGCAAAAATGAGTGGACATTAAAACGATGCCTACCCCTGAATGAGACAAGACAGCGGGACCATGGGGCGAATTCGTGTAATGAGAGTGTGATGAAACATTGTAAAAGTCAACGAAAGGCATGAAACCGGACTTCCCAAGGTTAACAGAAACATAAAATATACAGCTTGAAATGAAGACTCCCCAGGTTACAGCAATGACACTAAGCTCACGTGAATATTGTAAACGTATGTGTATGTTTTTTGTTTTCATTGTAATGTACTGCAATTGGGACATTTTCGGATCTATAGTAGAAGTGTATACAGTACATGCAAATCTTTTCGGTGTGGTGTCCACAAGCATTTGTCTGAGAAACATCTGTAACTTGTTGTTGTTGTGGGTGGGCTTGTGCAGAGAATGATGGGGAAACACAATACAAATTAAGTTGCAAAAAAAGTTACCTTGATCTCGTACTTATCGGCACTTAATAAAATATAATCCCCAGGACTGTGCATCAGAGATTCCACTTGACTCTTCTGTAAAATCACCTATATTAGGGCAAAAAAACAAGGTTTTGACAAGCTGAATCAAACAAATACAGGTGGACATTTAACACGATGTGGGCGCCAGCTTACTGCTGCCAAATGTCATTTATTCTTATACAAATACTGAACAACCAGAGTATACATAAAGTACATTAATCCAATCAAGGCTATTTCCAAAAAAATAAACAGAAGAGCTCCAAGGGGCTCAAGCCACAGCTATAATGTTTTACAGTTTGACAGCACTGACATCTGCACTTTTTAAACCGACTCACATGATGCTCATAAACTCAATCACAGGAGGAAGAAATGCAAACACTCAGCCGGGTCAAGGTTAAATTGGTATTTCTGCTAATCCTTTGCACTCTGCTCCCTTCCTGTCCTGTTATAAATGAACTACTAACCCTTTGGAAAGGAACTTAGCGCAGGCCCCTCTCCCTCCACTCACCTTGGTCACCCACTCGGTGTGCCCAGTGAGGGTGTTGAGACACGTCCCGGCCGACAAGGCCCAGACCTTCACGGTGAAGTCCGCAGAGCCGCTAACTAAAGTGTCCAGCTCGTCGTTGTAGTCTATACTAAACACTGGGGGGGGGAGGAGGAGGAGGAAAAAGACAGTGTTAAACGCTCTGCAGGGAGCAGAGAAGTACCTGCTCCACTTCAGGCCTCTGGGGGGGTCAGATAATTAGGAACACTTCTGCCACAGACTGAAAAAACTGAGCCGGAGGAGGAGCCAGCCTTTAACATCCCGCTTCTAATGAGAACACACGGCAGCGTGGGGGCTTCACTGTAGCAGGACCCTTTCAGCTAAGGGGCTGACGCACAGAAATCATCCACAGCGCTTGAAGGACTGCAGCTACAGAGCAGAAACCCTGTAGCGAAGCTGAGACAGATTTACAGCTCATAGTAACCTGAATCAAGCCTAACTGCAGGAAAGAACTGAAATTAGTTCAAAAGCTTTCTCCATTTCATTTTTTCAGCCATCTGTTAGTTGTTTCTTACTCAGCTGTTCATTTCAGGCTTGACCGCCTGCAGGCTCTTGCACAACGGGACTAGTAACAGAATGTACAGTAGCTGCTGTTTCAGACTGTATCCATCAATATACTTTTTGCCCAGACACAGTAAATTTGCATTGTTTTCCCATTTACCGAAGCTAGTACAACACTTTGCAGAGTCCCTGTTATCCACTGATGATGAGCTACAATCATGCAACTGTTTCACTGTGCTCCACTGGCCTGGTCACGCCGTGATGAACCCTGGGACAGTTACAAAGCGACTGCAGGGAACGGGTTCTCGTGGAGAGTGACGGCACACACCAGGGGGCGCCGCCGTCACGGCGGTCCATCTCGCACACACACGCGGTACCTCGGACATGCGGATGAGACCGCTGTCACCGGCGGAGACCGGACGCGCGCGCCCGCCTGTCACTCGACACCTCGAGAGCTTCCCGGCTAGCCCGCGGCCACAGTCTGCTGGCCAGAAGAGGGCGCCAGCTCTACCCGGGCAGTGCGACAGCCTGGGGAATCCCAGTGACATGACTACAGCAACATCTGGACCAGGGTTCTCCGACCAACAGCTCCTCAGCTCACTTCCCTGCTCTGTCGCAGTGCGTCCCCCTCAGTAAGCAGGAGACCCGGCTCCTGCTGCACCACTGTTGCCTTCCCCATTGCCTCTCCACAGCGCGTCTTCATACCCCAGCAAACTACCTCCACCTCCGAGCTCCGGCTGTCCAGGAGCCCTCCCGCCAGTCAACCCCGCAACGGCTCGAAATGCTCTGCAAAGGGAGTTCTCAATCCACCCCCTCCCCCCCCCAACCCCGAACCACAGCACTCCAAAGAAAAGGGAAGATGCATATCCAATCTACCTGCACCCGTGTGACCCCGGAAATGCTGGATTTTGGCACCTGAGCTCCACTCCCAGCAGGCTATCGTGTTGTCGAAGGAGCCCGTCACCAGCTTCTGCTCGTCAAACTTCACCGCCGCGCAGGTGTGCGTCTGGATGCCGTAGATACACTGGCCCGTGCACACGTCCCACAGCTTGGCAGACAGGTCGTCGGACCCTGGCCCGCAAGAGGAAGCAACATCAGTGGGAGGCTCCGTGCGCCTTGTGGCACACCGTCGAGGAAGGTCACACTCCTCTCAAGAACCGGTTGGATAGGATGACTGGATCCATTAGCTACTAATGACCAATTAGCAACGAGCTACTAAATGAGCCAGGACGTCCTCCTGTCATTTGTGACCGCTCTTTTGTTGTTAACCTCATTCTCGGAGGCCGCAGCTGCCCCAGCAGACTCCTGGATCAAACCCCTGTGAACGTTTTTGCTTTCTGAAAGTTTACCCTGGTCTTTTCTTAGAACACGGAGGAGCACGTCTCAGTCCCACCATGGAACGTTTTCCCCTGACAAGTCGGTGGCTTGTGGCAGACTGACCTGTTTTAACCCCATTTCTTCCACCACAAGTTCTTACTTCTGCATCTGCGTGGAGCCCCAAACCTCCCTCAACAGAGATAACGATAAAACATTTCGCAACGGTTAAAACCGTACACAGACACCTGAGATGTAAGCGAGCAATGAGCAAGAGTACACTGACTAGTCCCACTGAGAAAAGGAAGATCCCTATTCCAACATCTTGAAATATGATTCTCTTCCAATATTAGAGCCACACAACACTCATTTTTGCCTGCCTTCTCAGCGGATTATTGACTTTCTTGGCGTTTAAGCCAAAAACCGTCAGACATGCCAGAAAGTACTTTTCGGACGGCAGAGAACCTAACTGCCAGCGATCGTCGCTGGGCCTGAGCTCCCGAGAGCTCTGTGCATGTTCGCCCACCACCCCCAGACTCCGCCTGCTCTCCCACTCGTCTTCACGGGTGAATATGGCCGAATGGGAACACTGATTTCTTTTTAATTAAAAGGCTCAAGGGATTACAGCACGAGCTTCCTTGCAGAACAAAAAGCTTAAAAGATTTGAAAAAAAAAAAACAACAAGAACGCGTGTGAACCTGTGCAGAGCAGCCCGTCCTTGTAGTAGAGGGCATACACCCTGGCGCTGTGCCCGATCAGGGAGGAGGTCTCAAACGCCTCCTGCTCCTTCAGCTGCTTCATCCTCAGCTTGGCCTTCAGGTAGACCCCCTTCCAGTGCGCCGCGTCCTGCAGGGAGTCGTCGATCTGCCAGCCCAGGTCCCGGCACGCAGCCTGCCACACCTCGGTGCAGGTGCTGATCACCTTGTTCCACTGCTTGCACACCAGGCAGCAGGTGAGCAGCGTCGAGGGGTCCAGCCATCGCAGCAGGTAGAAGGAGAGCTCGAGGGGCAGCAGCCGCAGGAAGTCCCTCTTGAGCAGGGTCTCCAGGCGGGTGGAGAGGTGCCGCAGCTGGGTGGCCCCGCTCAGGCCGATCAGGTGGTCCAGCGACTGGTTCTTCTGCGGGTCGCTCAGCGTGAGAAAGGAGGCAGAGACGGACTCCAGCCATCCTTCGAAGGCCTCCTTCTCCATGAGCTCATGGGGAAGTTTACCTGCCGGGAAGGCCAGCCAGCGTTACAGGGGAAGTGCAGGCCCAGCTGCCCAGACTGGTTATTAAATCTCGGTAAACAAAATAAATTCACGGACGGGACAGACAAAAATGATGCATTTCGAATCAAGCCCAAAATCGTCAATTTGGTGATGGTGCTGTAAGTCGCCACGTTGTCGCAGACTCGCATTCGAGTTCCCACGAATTGTGACGTGTGGCGGCCCTTCCTGCTCACTAGTCACTGTGATGATTGATGGCATACACGTAAAAGCAAATAAATACAGGTTATGCAGCAGGCATTATGCCACAAAAACACTCCAACGCAGCCAGTTACCAAGCAAGTAGTATTTGTCTGCAAAACTGTCTCGAGAGCAATATTTCTATTGGATTAAGAGAGAGGTTTTCACAAGCCTGCTCGTTTATAATCTTAACCTCAACAAACGTTTTCTTGCCTCGTTCTGAATGGCAGAACATGGCGCTGCGCAGTCCTGGAAAGTTTGTTTATTTTGCCATCTAAATTGGAGGTTTAACAAGTTAGTGTGTAAGTTTTACTTTCATTGTGGTTTGAAATGTGCTCATCAGTGCTGATTCTTTCTAACTCCCGAAATATGAAAACCCCCTTTAAAGAGGCCAGGCAAAAACTAAGCACCCTCCCACCTGCGGCGAAATGGTGAAAACCTGGAAGGTCAGATTGTTTGCCGCTGGCCTATACCACAACCCCAGTGCTTGGCGAGTCGATGTCAAAGGGGCATTTTTAGATATTTGCACGAGGTTGATTTCAGAGAAAAATAATGCACAAATTTTTTTCCCCACTCACATCGTCCCCTTGCAGTCATTCCTCATGTGCCGCCCGGACAAGAGAGCAAACAGCACCGTACCGAAAACGAAACAGATTCTGGAGCCTGTTCAACTATGGGCGTCTATCAATCATTATAGAACAATGTGTCAAAATGTCAATAGCAAGACTATTGGACACAACCGATGGACACACACCGCATACACACTGCGAGGGGGCTGGCTTGAGATGTCGGCCAGGAGAAACTCTCGCCAGACCCCATTGCAAACTGGCTGAGCTAACTGCACACAGCCCCCACCTCAAATCTAAGATTCAGCTCTCTGACAGGCAATATTACTTTCAAAAACACATGCACAGGTCAAGTGAAATCTGTGTGTGTGTGGGGGGTGTGTGTGTGTGTGTGGTTCAGGTCCTAGAGAGAAGCAGAAGTCGAACCTCAATTCCATGTCTGTCGTAGCCCCCCCGCCAAAACAAACAAACACAGAGGCACCCCTGTCACCCCTCCTCGAGTAAACTATCTCCCCGAAATTCTGATATCAAGATTATAATGAAGCGCAGCCTTATTTCAAATTACACCCCGCGACTAGACGGACACTGGGGTGCACTGTTTACAATGGGGGTTCCTGTGGCCCAGTTTAATCTACCTGTTACCCCCCCGTCTTAATAATTACAATTGTTTCAAACATCCCAGGAGAGGGGGGAGGGAGAAACAGCGAAAATGCAAAGTGAAAAGGGGAGTAAACGAGTAAACGGAGAGAAACGTCCTGCAAGTCTTACCATTTCCCGCAGAAGCCGCTCAGCAGACAGAAGGCAGCAGCTTTCAGACATAGATCGCGACCGGTAGACATTCACGCCGAGAGAGAAGGGTGTTTATTCCCCCCCTTCCGAAATTAAAACCAGAAGACGAAGAAAAAAAAAAGACAAGTCGCCCCGGCTTTTAGAAAGAAAAAGATTTGAAGACGGGGGCAAACCCCCTACAGAGCAGAGAACAGACGGCCGTCCCTCCCGGGAGGGGAGAGAGCGGAGCCGTGTAAATAAATTAAAACGCCGCCACGGCCAGTCTGTCGCCCCGCCACACCGGCAGACAAGCAGGCTGCCGGCGGAGGCCGTTTCTGTGTCGCTGCCCCCCACCCAGCGGGCTCAGTCGGCCAGGGGTCTCACTCGAGCGGGGAGGCTCTCCCAGAGCCGCTACTGCCGAAAGGCCGCCTGGAGGTCTGTCTGCTCGGACAAGGAAAACAGCGACGGACACGTCCGTTAACTAGGCAGACGCGAGGACTTCGCTGTTTGCAAGCGAGACGTGATTATAAACGCTAGGCTCGTTACAGTTTTGTTTTGCTTGTTTTTTTCTCCCGTCTTACATGTCTTACTCTTAACTCTCCCATCCCCTTTTTTTTCCCTCCTCCACAGGAACTGCAGTGACAGGAAGCGATTCGTAGGAAGTTGTGTTTGACACACTTGACTAGCGGGAGTAAAAAAAAATTCTCAAACTCGCCGCAACCTCATTCAAAAACCAAGATGGCCGACACGCTTCGGCTTTTTCCGGGCCCTGTCCGATTCCGGCCGAGAGGCCTCCTTATGGCTGGGTACGTCACAGAGCATGCTTATTCCCACAATGAATAGCGCCTGTACACTCAAAATCGTTTTGACCAAGTTATGCATTCATACTTGAGTATGTAAAATGGAAATATAAGGCTGAAGAAAGACTGGAAATACCCAAAGCATTATTAGCTTCTGAATGTATTGAATGTACTTAAGGTTCTATTTAAATATTAACCACTTACATTTCACAGGAATACTTGTACCACAATGAGCATGTTATATTACATGTGTTGACTGGATTTGCTTTCTAATTAAATGAAAGGATTCTATTTGCAACTGGAGGACTGTATTTTACATTTTTGTTGGAAATGGCAGGTGTGGTAGATAAATACATAAATATCGGAAACTCATTCATGAAGGAACCCCTCAGTAAAGTACTCTTCTATTTATTGGTAAATCCACTCACTTTTACCCGATAACTTTTAATGACGTTTCATCCCTTAACGACCCAGTCTGACCCTTCAGGCGGGTCCAGGCTCTAGGACAGGGGTGTCCAGGCTGGTCCTGGAGGCCCAGTGTGTGTCGGAGGGTTTTCCTCCCTTAACCCCCCATTCAGACCCTCCCTTCCCAGTCCAGTGCATTTCAGTGGCTGGAGGAATCCTTTACCTGTTGTTCTGCACCAGCTGATTACCCAGGAGATAACGAAGGAGCCATCTCTAGTCAGAGACAGAGTCCTGGAAGGGCTGCAGGCCGAGAAGCACATGTGTGACAACAGTAAAGAAGACTTTTTAAAGTTCTGGAGCTGCTGGCTAACTCAGAAAAAAAAAGTTTCTTCCAAGGGAGGGGGAAAGGGAACAGGGAAAAACCAGTTTCCGAATTTAAAATAAAAAGGTCAAAATTGTCACAACCGGAGGTCAATAAAATACAAAGGGGTCAATTCTGTCGGAGAGGTAGTGTAACAAACTGTCAAAGGACTTTTTAAAAAAAGTTTGTTTATTTTTTTTTTACAAAACCCTTTATATTAAAAAAAGAACAAAACCAGGCCAAGCCAACAGGGGAAATAAAAAAAATTAAGTTAATTGACTCAGAATTAAAGCAAAATCATCCTTTAATTCAAAAGTGAAAAGCAGCCCCAGTTAAAGATACATTCTTTGCTGCATTTCTGGCTTAAGTAATTAAACAATTAAAAAAAAAAACACACGTTACATTTCAGATTCAAGCTCTGAAATTCCCTCCCAGCCTGTATTAGAGAACATATGATGTCTACAACAGAAAATCTTTCCACTGAATTATTTGTGGCAGATATAAATTAATAGGTTAGATCCCACAATCAGATAGGCACATCATAATACAAAATAAATGTGGAATTTCAAAACATACACTGCCCTCACAAAATATCAGAGAATGGTATGTTCCAGAAGAGCAAACCATCCTTCCAAAGTAGGCAGAATGGGCCCAGGGTGGGGACGTCCCATGGTTGCTAAGGCCTGTGAAGTAATGGCACAACGGGTGTTTTCCTCAGTTTAAATGTTCTGTGGCAAAGATTGGTGTAAGAAGCTGCTGGCTGGTAAAGTCCAGCTAGTTCTTGTGCATCACTGAAAGCAACAACAAACCTGTCTCATGTGCCAAACCAGACAGCCTTGAGGGTTTACAAGCAGTGGTCGCCGAAATAAAAAAAAACACCACCAGCAAACACAATTCTTGCCAAAGGAAGGTACCTAACCAGAGGGGACAAGCGGCCTGTTTTCACGTCTTGTGAGAATCAACACGCAGTCAATCGATAATCCCTTTCGGATCCACCACACACGGGCACTGGTGCAAACTCTGTACCAGTGTGTTGATTTATAAAAAGCACAAACGAAGGAAAAGATCCCATTTCGCACCCGTTTCTTTTCACGAGCTAGCTAACACTTCAGGTGATTCCTGCAACCATCTGCTGGCTGTTGGTTGGGAAGCCACTGACAGCAGTGAAAGGGTGGGATATGGCGTCACAACCGTCCAACCACTGGGGCCAGTAAGGATAACGGGGGTCACCAGTAAGTAAGGGGTAACTGACCAGTGGAGTCAGCAGGGGTAACTGACCACTGGGACCAATAGGGGTAACTGGGGTCAGCAGAGATATCTGACCATTGGAGTTAACAAGGGTAACTGACCACTGAGGTCAGTAGGGGTAACTGGAGATGGCGATGTAGATGATGAAGATGCTCTGATATTTGACCTGCCCCTCAGGGGAGCGCGTGGTAGCTTGCACCCGGAGCCGTGCCAGCCCTGCCCGATCCAGGGCCCTCAGGGTGTAGATGATCCCCCGCCCGGCCTCATCCCGGATCCCGAACACCTGCCCTCCCCCCTCCGCATCCTGCTCCAGGAGGACGAAGGCGGTGCGCTCCTGCAGGACGCCGGCCTCGGAGAAGGCGGAGAGCCGGATGACGTTGTGGTTGGCGGGGATGCCCAGGGGCAGGGTCAGCAGCTTGTACTGTAGGAGCGCCAGAGGGCTGCCCGCCCCGCAGTCCAGAGAGCAAGGCTTGAAACACGTGCTGGGACAGGCAGAGCCGGGAGAGAGCCAAGGAAGAGATGGAGGGACAGGAGGAGAGAGGGGGGAAGCGAGGGAGAGAGGAACAGGGGAGAGAGGAACACAATGGAGAGACAGAACAGGAGGAGAGAACAGACAGAGGGAGAAAGAGGGGGGGTAGTGAGAGAGATGTGGGACAGAGGAGAGGGGGCAGAGAGAATCAATATTATTAAATTGATTAGAACAATTGTAAATAAACATTATAGAAAACCTCAAAGATAATTTCTCATTCAGAACTCTAGCCAGGCTCTTAGAAGTAACAGAACTCAGAGGTGTGGAAAGTGGATTCTGTCTGGAAGCTCGGAATAGGCTCACTGCGTAACTGAGGCCTCCCTGTGTTTCTTAAGAACATAAACCTACAAACAAGAGGAGGCCATTCAGCTCGTCCAGCCCGTTTGGAAGTCAGTAGTTAATTCATCTGAATGTCTCATTCAGCGGTTTCTTCAAAGGAGCCAGGGTATAGGCTTCAAGCCGAAGATGGCTGGGAAGCCTGTTCCAGACTCCAGCAACCCTTTGCGTAAAGAAGCGCTTCCCGTTCTCAGTTTTAATGCGCATTCCCTGAGTTTCCACTGGTGTCCTCTGCTGGGAGTTCGCCAGCTCTCTTACCCTGGGCTCACTCCTCTCTGGTAGGAGGCTGGGCAGGGGGTGTCCAGGCACTGATACCCGCCGCGGGTGTTAAAGCACATCTGCTGGGGGCCGCACTGGATGCCCTGTTCCGCGCACTCGTCGATGTCTGGCAGGGAGAAGAGATAACAGCGTGTGCGCGTGTGGGTTACAGATGTGTCCCGAGTGCAGTCCGCTTGCTCTCGTGCCCGTGACCGGCCACAGGAGTGCGGCGCCACACCTCTCCTTCCAGGAGCAGTGCTTTGGGCTCTGGTCCTCCTTCGTATGACTTGCTTCAGCTTTTTGATTCAGTAATCTAACACAGTGGCCGTGCGCGTGTTAAAATCCTAGACGGCGCGTGTAGCGGAGTTAGTTTGGGCGCAGTGACGTCATCGCCCTCCCTGCGCGTAGCAGGGACCTCAGCCGCCTGGGCTGGGGGGGGTCTCCTTTAGCTCGCTCGGCTGGTTCCCTGTGGCGTTCCGCCGGAGACCCGGGTTCACGCCCCAGGTGTTGCAGGACGGTCACACGCACAGCCGTTGTACCTTAGAGCCAGGAGCCTCTCTCAGCTCGCTCCAGTGACAAGCCCTGCTCTGTACATAGGGGTGCCAACGGACGTTGCTCTGGGGAAACGTATCAGCCCGCTAATCAATAACATTATGAGTGGGGCACGAGCCCCTCGAACCCTGCGGCTGTTACCACGTTGTGAAAGCGCTGCCACGTGTTTCTGATGATAGATTGAGAGCAAAGAGCCGGCCGCATCAGTAAAAACCAGCTCCTGCGGCAAAACCTCCGTACCAGCGGCTCAGGAGGCCGCGAGTGCGATAGTTATTCATGAATAGATGGATGGATGCATTGATCATTGGACTGCATCGATGGATGCGTTGACCTCGTTTGTCTGTCGGCCCCCACCCCCCACTACACCCCCCTCCTCTCCGAACCACCCGATATTCCCTCCCCTCCCAGATCCCCCTCCGAACAGATCCTCACCCTTGCAGTTCCTGCCGTTGGGCAGCAGCTGGAAGCCCGGGGGACACAGGCACTGGAAGCTGCCCGGAGTGTTGCGGCACTCGTGCTGGCAGGGCCGCCTCTGCGCACACTCGTCCACGTCTGCAAAGAAGGCAGCGCGACAGCACTTCAGCCCAGGCGCTTGCTTTTTCTCAGCAAGTCCAGTTCGGAGTTGCAAACGGCACCCTGCCCGCCCCGTTACTCAGAGCGGATCTTCTCCTCTTCTCCTGCGTCTGCGCGAACGCAGCGATTGCACGATCGCGTACACGACTGTTAGCGTGTCGTGAGCGGTAAGAAATCTTTGTAAGCTGTAAATCGCTCAGAGTTGCATGTGCCAGGCCGTGCAGTACAGTACAGTAGAGTAGAGTAGAGTAGAGTACAGTACAGTAGAGTACAGTAGAGTACAGTAGAGTAGAGTACAGTAGAGTACAGTACAGTAGAGTACAGTAGAGTAGAGTACAGTAGAGTACAGTACAGTACAGTAGAGTACAGTAGAGTAGAGTACAGTACAGTAGAGTACAGTACAGTACAGTACAGTAGAGTACAGTACAGTAGAGTACAGTACAGTACAGTACAGTACAGTACAGTACAGTAGAGTAGAGTAGAGTACAGTACAGTAGAGTACAGTACAGTAGAGTACAGTACAGTAGAGTACAGTAGAGTACAGTACAGTAGAGTACAGTACAGTACAGTACAGTACAGTACAGTACAGTAGAGTAGAGTAGAGTACAGTACAGTAGAGTACAGTACAGTAGAGTACAGTACAGTAGAGTACAGTAGAGTACAGTACATACCCACGCAGTTCCCATCCCGGCTGCTGAACCCTGGGGGGCAGCCCCCCGGCTGAGTGGACAGGCGGGCCAGGACGGGCCGGCCCACGTGGGACACCAGCTGCGGCACGAGCCTGGCCAGGACGCCGGTGGCGTTGGGGGCGGCCGGCCGCCGTTCCAGCCCCGCGCAGGAGCGCCCGTCTCCCAGCAGGGAGGTGCCGGGGGGGCAGAGGCAGCGGAAACTGCCGGCCACGTTACGGCACTGATGGGCGCAGGGGCTGGGCGCCTGCTGGCACTCGTCAACGTCTGCAAAAGAGGGGTCACCCCTGTGAGCTGCTCCTTTTTTTCCATTGCTCTAGGACAAGGGTTCTCTGCATTCGACCTTCAGTATTTATTTAAATGCTTGTGAGAGTGTGTTCAGTATTTGATTAACAAATCATCTTCCATCAGTTGTCCATTGTACTTTGTACAATTATAAATATTTCTATAATAAATAAAGCATTTAATAAATATGCTGAATATGAAGCTGATAGCATGCTCTACTATACTGTACATGTATATGTGCATTATGAAATGTTTCCAGAAGGAATCTGCAGGATGACATATGATGCAGATGGCCAAGAATTTGAGGTCGTGCCTTACCTAGACAGGGTCGCCCCACGCCCTGGGATCTGTACCCCCGAGGGCACACGCAGAGGTAGCCCCCGATTGTGTTCTGGCAGGTCTGGCTGTAGCGGCACATGTGGGTCCCGTCTTTACACTCGTCCACATCTGGAACACAAAGCCCGACTCAGAAGATCACGTTGCTACAGCAACACAGGACTGTCGTCTGCAAAACCTACAAACTGCTTGAAAACCGTCTTCCACGGGTTGTGCAACTCAAGGAATCAATGCTTTAAATAGCTGGACTGTACTTCGACCTACAGCAGGGATCCCCAGTCCTAGTTGTTGTGATCCTACTGTCAGCAGCCTTTTGCTCCTACTGGACTCTCAGTCGATAATTTGAAACTAATTACGTGATCAGTGAGATCTGCTTCTATAAAGTTGCAGTTTTCAAGATATTCACAAATATTTGGAGGCGAATGTAAAAATATCTGACAGTTGCAGGCTGAAAATAGGGAAAATAATATCTCAAAATATGTATATTATGACGTATGAGTCCACACTGGGGTCGCTTAAATTGCCAGAAGGAATAACAACAAGCAGAAGACTGGACTGGGAACCTCAGTGCTACAGAACACGACGTTTCATCTCAGTCTGAGGCGCCGCACAGTTTGGTAGCAAGGAAGACATCACATCTCTTCACTGGTGATAGTTAATACCACAGTCGGGCTGCTCAGAGGCTGTCTGTACAGTATGTCGCCTTTATAATCTTTCTCCTTCCCCTTCTCCCAAGGTTTCCCACAGTATGCACATCACGGCATCTCGCCACGCCTGCCTGGTTTCTGCTCTGAAGCCATTTACTCTGCCGGCGCAGTGAGCTTCAGACATGGATCAAACTCCAATTCAAAACTTCCAACCTTTGTGCTTCTGTCTACCACAGGCACTGAGGGAGGGAAGGAGAGCTAAGGGGGTGGGGGGGGTCTTTCTCATGACCTGATGACCTGAAGACACTGTAACCAACCTGCTCTTCGGTCAAGAGTTTTCACTCCTGTCAGCAGTAACCTGCAGCTTGAGGTGGGATCACACTGTCTTCTCCCCCCACTCCCTCACCTGTGCAGACTCCACTCCCCGCTGTGGTCATGCCTGGGGGACAGCTGTCCAGGCAGTGGTAGCCGCCCTCTGTGTTCCTGCACTGCTGGTGTGGCGGGCAGACGCCGCTGGACATGACACACTCGTTGATATCTGCGTGGCACAAACAGACAATCTCAAGCAATCGGCTTGTCTCCCACCTGCTGTGTGAACCTGAGGCTACAGAAGCTCGCTTTAACTAATCTCCTCATGGATTCTGCTCCTGCTCCGGCCAAGTCCTGACTTTCCTCGTCGGAAACCGGCTGTAAGGCTTTCAGATTCCTGAAAGGAAAGAGTTGTGAGGCGGTTTGTTTTTACTGACAACCGCCTCTCTCGGACAGGCCGGCAGTCCAATTGCAGGAGCTCGGTGGTTTTCAGAGGAGTTTGCCGGAGAAGGAAGGAAGGAAAAAACAGGATTCAGGCTGGGAACAGGGCTGGAATCGAGGAACACAGGACGCCACGGGAAGGTTTTGGAGACACAGGGGACAGGCAAGTTCTGGTAATTGGAAGTTGGGTTCAAGACACAGGAGGCAGGGTTTTCTAAATATTCTGGTTCGCAAGCAGAAAGCAGTGTCAGAAGACAGAACGTCTTCCCCATGGCGGTTCAGGTATCCTACAGGGAATCTGGGAACTGGCAGTGAGCCGCCGCCGGCCTGGGCGGTCCGGGGCGTGACGGAGAGGGCTGCAGAGCTGCTCGCGAAGCCCAGGGTTCTGGTACTGACCCAGACAGCGCTGGCCGGACAGCTGGTACCCGGGGCGACAGGCACAGCGGAAGGACCCCAGGGTGTTGAGACAGCGGTGCTGGCAGGGGGAGACGGAGGACTCCTGGCACTCGTCCACATCTGGAATGACAAGACCTCCGTCGGGGGCGGATCTGGAGCGTGCAGCCTGCCCTGAGCACCCTGACGCGGCCACTCTTGGCTTGCTCGTGCGTTAAAGACAACACCTGGGTTACACAACTCCAATTTAAAGGGTAATCTCAAGTAGGTTTCTCTATTTCTTTTCAATACCAAACGCACGACGGAGTTAGGAATCAAACAAACGGTGTCTGGGATCAGGTGTATGGATTTTGTTTTTAGACATACATTTTCATCCCGCGCACCTTACAGTCAAACACGGGCTGAGGAGCGACAAGGGTTGCGCTGAGCTGGAGCGCGGACGAGGGCCCCTGAGGGCGGACAGACTTGCCTTCACAGCTGGCTCCCTCGCGGCTGGGCTTGAACCCTGGACCACACTGCGCCAGGCACCTGTAGCTGCCCGGCGTGTTGACGCACTGCTGGCTGTGGTGGCACAGGTGGGCGCCCCTGGCACACTCGTCCACATCTGCCAACGGCGGGGACAACAACGTGTCAGGCAGCGGGGAAAGGCCGGTGCCGCCGCGGGGGACAGCTGGCGCTGCCGTGAACGCGGGGAAAATTCCTTCCGCGGCTTTGGCAAAACGGGAAACCAGGACTGATGGTGCCACACTCTTTCGGATACCGGCACCGCCGTCACCCTGTGCTGTCCTGCCCCGTGGAGCTGCGCTGACGTGCGCGAGAGGACTATGCAGTTAAACCTGTCGGCTCAGTCCACAAGCCACATTTTGTAACATTTTGTTACCGAGATTTAATAACCGGTCTGAGAAATTGGGCCTGCAGCTCCCCTCTAAACTGCTAGCATTCACCTGAGCAAGAGGGCTGAACGTCCTCTGCTTGTCTGTAGTATTTCATATGCGTGTACGAATCGTGCAATATTTGGTGTGGAAAAGCGTTAAGTAAATCTGTTTTGTGTTATCAGCTAGAGTGTGATTGAGTGGGTGTGAATTTTCATTTCTTTTAAAGGGGCCTTGAAATTAACTTGGCTAGAAAGACTTCAAAAAACAGTGCCATCCCATTCACCGTTTTTTGCCGATCGTTGTTCCGAAGATTCCTCCCATCCAGGAAATCTTTCACCCCCTGCGGTCTCATTTTGCACTGATGATGAAGAAAGGTAAACAGGCGGGCTGGCTGGGGCCGCCCCGCGGGGATTATTCCTACCTTGGCAGGTGCTGGCGTCCGGGGAAATGGAGAAGCCGGGGGGGCAGGAGCAGGAGTACGCCCCCATGGTGTTGTGGCAGGAGTGCGAGCAGGGGGTCTGCGCGGCACACTCGTCCTCATCTGGCGGGGACGCACAGACACGGAAATCAGACAGCGCCGGAAAACGGCGTCTTATCAGTTTTCATCAACTCCCGCCTCGAGTTGCCATCTGTCACTGACCGAGGGCTGTACAGCAGGCTGTGTGTACAGAGCCATCAGGAAAGGCAAACAGGACAGTGAAACATTGTTCCGTCCAACCGGCAGAACTGGGGGGGCTGCTCCGTCAGGAGGTGGCGAGAGGACCAGCAACAGGACAGCCACGGGGGGTTTAGCCAGTACAGACCTGCGCAGAAGGAGTCCGAGTCCAAGACGAAGCCCTCGGGACACCTCTCCCCATCGCCACCTGCGCAAACAGGCAGGTGAAAGGTCACGGCTCTGGATATTTTCTGGCAGACGAAATGCTGCAGGGATCCTTTCCTGGAGCCTCAATAAGGAATGTTAACGAAGCCCTCCTGCCTGTGCAGGGGCTTCCCACGCCAGGCAACATCCACCATGCCTCAGCACAGAGGCCCGGTCTTTACAGGAGTGCAGAGCCTCGTTAACTGATGGTCTGACTGCAAAAGCAAGAAATCAGCTCGGCCTCGCGCTCTATTTGGTGTCTGATGTCTGATGCAGCCAGAATAGCGCCTTCGTAGACGCCACACTAGATACAGAGGCTACACCAGCCCAGCTGACTCATCAACTCTCTGGCAGCATCATGACAAAAGACGCACTTTATTGCAGTGATGCAGAGGCAATACTGCATTGCAGACACTGGGGGATGCTGTAAAAACAGTTAAAAAATAGTCTTCACTCAACAGTGCCTCGATGTTGGATGTTCATTTGCCGGCTTGGAATTTCATGATGGTCTAACATCTCTGTGTTTATAATGTGGCTACAACATTACACCTCAAAGTAACCAAACCTAAGTCAACCCAGCCAGTCAGACACTCCAATCCCACACCCTGGAGTCAGTATTCCATTGGGAAAGCAACCTGCTGTCATGTGCTGTACCAGGAAAAAACAATGTGATTGTTGGCTCTATCACAGTTGGGATCTAATCCACGTCTGGACAGTGCCAGCTCATCCGATGGGATGACTATTTCCATAAACACTTGTTTTATTCTTGCATCTAATCGGAGGCCGGACTGACCTGGAGGCTCCAGCGAGGCAGTCAGATGGAAGTCCATGGCTTCTGTGTGGTGGCTGTAGACCCCCGTGACGGTGGAGACCCTCAGGACCTGCAGCAGGGGTCCCTGCCGGTCGCCCCCCGCCTCGTAGATCACCGAGTGGTTACAGCGCAGTGACACAGGGGCACCGTTCACTAGGGGGCGCTGTGAGGACCAGGCGTAGAGCTGCCCTGGCCCAGTCTGCACATAGGACTCCCTGAAGCCCTTGAGGAGAGAGAAGAGCACAGTCAAAAACATGCTTCTACAGCTGAAAACAAATATGGCTGTAATAACATACTTTTATAACATAGGACCTCTGTGAACCCTACCCTAGCGGTTTTGGTTAACACTACAGGAGAAATTCTATTTTAAAACACAATGTATAGTGCAATAAGTCAGACAGTACTGTATATTTGCATATCCGCTTGCATATACAAAAGTATAGTATGTATATGTGTATACAGGATTTACAGGCAAGTCAATGAGTGGGTAAGTAAGGCTCTGTAAACCCCTTAACCCCCAGGGAAACCAGGAAGAGCTCTAATCCGACGAGCTGCTGGCTCTCGCGCACACATGGAGGTGCCTGCTAGGACTGTGCCCAGTTTAGCAATAGCCAGCTGCTGAGAGGAAGGACTACAGGAATACAGAAAACCTTCAACATGATTTACAGCTGTTGTAGAGCTGTTTATGGTTTGCAGCCGATTTCACCCCCCCTCCCCGAGCTTCACCTGGAGAGATTACGGTCTCCCAACCTGAACGCTTCACAACACGTTGCTGAACACTTTTTAGTGGCTTATCCAAGTAGCTTGGTAGGCGGGAGGGTCAACTTGTGAGTTAAGGGTCACCCAGGGGTCAGAGGTGATGGAGCCTGCTAACGGCTTTTACATGCTGAACTGTAACCATCACACCTGCTTGATCGCAGAGGCTTTCTCCCCCTGTACTTACCCCCAAATGGTGAATGTTTACCCAAATGGTAGATGTTTACACTAAACTCCTGATGACAAAGGAAGGTTTCTATTTCCTTCGGTTACATCAAAGACAGGAGGGGGGAGGAGGAGAGGGGGAAACGTATATTTAAGTTCTGTAGGACCATATCCCCTTTGAGCTGCGATCGGTACTATAACTATTATGGTGCTTATTGTAGTTCCTTGTATGCATGCAATAAAGCTTGGCTGGATGGACGAACACTTCAGGCTCGAATTTCTTGGTTTCTACGGAGGTCATCAGGACTGACCTGCAGCGTGAGCTGAGCTCCGGCCAGTGCCCTGGGCACGAAGCCGTTGATGACGACGTCCACCAGGAGGACTCCCTCTGCATCCAGGCCCCGGGCCACATGGGTCAAGCGGAGGACCTCTCCTGGACACAGACAGGGTCACAAGGTCAAAGGTGGAGAGCGGCACGGCGTCGTCAGAGCACGGGCAGAGAGTGGAAGCTGCACAGGCCTCTAACTGGTTCAGTGCCACCTCCACTCCACAACCTCGTCTAGGCACAACCCGTTCAGGTCAGTTTATTGTCATCGTGCAGAAGTGCAAGGAAATGCTTATTTGCATGTGCGCTCCAATACGAAGACACAATCACAGAAAACATGAACACAGAACAGCAGCGGCAGGAACAACAAGTTGAAAAGCATACAAATTAAATAAATTAAAAACGAAACATCAGTGTGAGCCAGTGGTAGGGGTAGGGGGTCAGTAACCTGATAGCTTGTGGCAACCACAATCTGACAACCACAGCACCAGTGGATGCTTTGCAGCACGAGGGGCCCCACAGTCCTTGTTCCCCAGTCCATCTGTGCCTTGGCATGGCAGGGGGCACTGCACACCTGTGCGATAGCTCCTGCTCCTTCCTCCCTCCCCTCCACTCTCACCTGTCTCGAACTCCACCTGAGACTCCTGCCTGAACACGCCCCGGGTCAGAGCAAAGCCGTTCCGGGACTCGCCGGCCTGCAGCACCGTCGTCCAGTAGATGGGGGCGAACACGGACACCAGCACCCGCAGCAGGGGCCCTGAGGGAAGAGCAGAGAGGGTTGGCAGCCCCGTCAGCGCCGCTCGCCCGGCCCCCCCTCCTGCGGGGGACCCCCTGGTGTGGGACGGTCCCGCGGCTCCGGTCGGAGCGCTCACCTACTGAGCCCGGGAGGTTCCCTACGCGGGCCTGCAGCCTGCTCCCGCTGTCCTCGGGGCGCGCCGTGACGTTGGCATCCAGATACGCCACGCCAAACTCTCGATCGTTCACCATCCCGATCAGGCTGCCCCTCGCCCTCTGGGGAACGGCTCCTTGGGGAAAGCAACACGGCGAAGAGGCGGCAAGGGACCGTGAGCGCAGAGGAGCTTGGGAAGGCATCCAGGAGACGTAGGGCGGTGGGGTGATTTTAATAAGTGGTTCGAAACCAACAGAGCCCCTCACCAGAGTACTGTATTGTAATGGATTTTTGTGTTCATCTAAAGGGGAACGGCAACACTTTTTAAATATTTCGGGGTTAGAAAGAATTGGCGTTGATGAGTCATTTCAAACCACGTTGAAAGTAAAATGTGCACATTAAGTGCTAAAACCTGCAATTTACAACATTTCCAGGTGTGCGCAGCGCCACGTTCTGCAATTCAGAAAGAGGCAACAACACTTCCGGTGAGGTGCTGCAGCCCTGTTACATTGTAAACAAGCAGGCCTGTGAATACAGCTCTTTTAATCCAATTAGAAATACTGCTCTCGACTTCCATGCGGTTTTGCAGACAAATCTTACTTACTTGATAAGTTTGCACGCAGATCACGCTGGATCATTTCTTCGGTGAAACTTCTGCTGCACGACCTGTACTGATATGCCCGTGCATCGCAGTACATTCGTCAAGATGGTGACTAATGAGCAGGTAGGGCTGCTTCACGTCACAATTCATGGGAACTCATATGTGAGTTTGTGAAAACATGGTGACTTTGCAGTACTTTCACAAAGTGCACGATTTTGTGCTCAATTCGAAATTCGTCATTCTTTTCTACGTCGTTAACGAATTCATTTTGTTACTGAGGTTTAATAACCGGTCTGAGAAATCAGGACTGCAGTTCCCCCATTAAATGCGTAATAAGTCAAATATTTTTCGCTGTGACGCCAGCACCTGGGCAGAGTTTAGCCTGACAGCTCCTGGAATCCAGACTCCTCCCCTCACACTGCCTGCCGCCATTGGCCGGGGCCGGATTGTTGCACAATCTGATTCGCTCCTGGACGCCCCGCCCACAGGTGACGCTGCAGGGACCCCACTCCAGCCAGTTGGAATACCCCCCAGGAACTGCGGGAGGCCAAGACAGAGCCGGCTGTCAGAACTTCACTGCTCACAGTTTCACGCCAACATTGACATGTTCCCCACTCTCCAGTTATTACACATGCTGTATGTTGTGCTCATGGCTTTTTTCGAAAGGGATATCAGTTTGCAACAATTACCGAATGATAAAATTATTAACCTCCTGCAAAATACCTGGTTGAGAGTGTTTGAAAAAAAGTCCACATAGCACAGGAAGTGACACAACACGGGGCACAGGATATCCTGAATATATCTGAACTGCCACGTGCTGTATACAGCAACATACTGTAACTTAACACAGTACAGGAAGAGTCCCAAGAGTGCTCCTTCACTATTGGACAGAATGGGACGCGCCCCTTCACTTGCAAGAGTAGCAGGTCACTTGATCACAACCGTAATCAACAGCAGGAGAAAGCGGCAAAGTCGTTTTGTGTACTGAAAACCAACAGAGTGCTGCCTGCTACACTTGTGTATGCAGAACGTCCACACTGTCTACACACTACGGCAATCCGGCCAGAGGCGCACCCAGTTACAATACACCATGGCAAGCCAGTTATGCCAGTGACAATCGTTAAACCTTCACTGTAGTTTTGTCATGGCAGCTACGCCAGTTGTGCCACGTTTTTACCACGATTTCACTGCTGTAGTGCATTTCCCCTCTCCCCTTTGCCAACGGTATACCGCTGCCAGCTCTTACTGTGCACATGGGTGTACCCGATGCCCTCCCTCCCCCCCCCCCTCAGATCTCCGAGATGGATCTCAACGGGGCGCGGCCTCACCCTGCACCCTGAGGAGGACCGTCCTCTCCGCCGCGCCGGCCTCGCTCTCCGCCGCGCAGCGGTACTCCCCGGCATCCCCGCTCTGCAACGCACAGGCCGAGACAGCGGGTCTGAGAGCACGGATCGGACCAGGACGGGGAGGCCCCAGGGCCCAGCACGCGGTACTTATCGCCGCGGCGCGTCACTGGAGTTGCGCCCTCGCCCGTCAGCGCCGCAGTGCCTGGCATTATCACGTCACACGCCACCCCCCCCACTCCGCACCGGCACTGCTTTCGGATCATCCTGCTTGTGATGGGTTTCGCTCCCTGAATCGAAGCCCGGGGCAGTGGCTCCGGCTTCGCAAAGCGGTTGAAATGGAGGTTCAATTAAAGAATAAACTTTAAAGGCAAAGTTTGAAATATCTAACCCTAAATCGGGCAGGTATCGTCACACAATGATAACTCGGTGGGGGAGGAATTTGCTCAAAACTGACATTTTTTGACTGCAATCCTACAGTGTAGTGTGCTGCTAAAATAGTCCACATAGCACAGTAAGTGACACAACACAGGGCACAGAATATCCTGAATATATCTAAACTGCCACGGGCTGTATACAGCAACATACTGTAACTTAACACAGTACAGGAAGAGTCCCAAGAGTGCTCCTTCACTATTGGACAGAATGGGACGCGCTCCTTCACTTGCTAGAGTAGCAGGTCACTTGATCACAACTGTTCACAACAGTTACGCTGGCCAGCTAAGCTCAGGCCAAGCGGCCCAGATTGATTTATTTTCCCTGGGGATTTGGAGAACCGAGGAAGTGGGGAGCAATACACCGTCACGATTCCGTGAATGCGCCCTTGGTGGACACCCGATGCGGTTACCGCCACGCCGTAGATGGCCAGGGAGCCGTTGTGCAGCTGGTGCACCCGGAGGGTCCCGCTCAGGGGCTGCCCCTCCCTGTGCCAGCGCAGGGTGGGGGCGGGGTCTCCCCGCGCCACGCAGTCCAGCAGGGCGTTGCCCCCAAGGGGCTCCGTCTGGGAGCTGTGGGACGTCCCGTCCAGAACCGGGGGCTCTAAAAGACACGGGGGGAAAACGAGATCCATGTTTCACTTCATGAAGAGAACGTAAGACTGTAACTCCACTCGCGAAAGTGGCGGTTCTCTGCAGACCCAATCCATCCATTGTCTAACCAGCAGAGGTTCACACATGGGTGGAGCTGGGGTCTCTCCCAGCAAAGAACAGTGGCGCGGCTGGATACCCCCTGGATGGGACACCAGTCCACTGCAGGGCACACACAGACACAAACACACACCAGGGGCAATTTTCCCAGAAGCCAATTAACCTACAAGTATGGGGAGACCACGCAAACTCCACGCAGACAGCACCCCAGGTCTGGAGTTGAACCCAGGGACCCAGATCTGTGAGGGCGCTATGTTTAATACCGCACCAGTGTTATACACTCGTTTTAACCGTTATAAAATTGTTATGCACAAATCTGTGATTGTTGCATAACTAGGTTTATTTTTAATAGTTTATGGAGCACCGGATCGTCCCCTGCAGACGCTGCAATACATCAGAACAGGCAGTCAGGGACTTGTGGGTAAACGGGGAGCCGGTGCTCGCGATCCTGCGTCAGGCGAGGTACGCGTGCCGGGAACCCCGACACGGGGGGCCCGTGGCCCTTTGTCGCTCCGCTCACGGATCCCACGTCGCCGCGGCGGCCGCGCTCCTACCCCTGACGCGGACGAAGGCCAGCGCCCGGACGGCGCCCGCGCGGTTCTCTGCCACGCACACGTAGGTGCCCGAGTCTCCGCCGGCGGCGCTCTCGATGACCACGGAGCTCCTGCCGTCCACCGAGGAGGGTCCTGAGGGAGCCAAGTGACACCCCCGTCAGACCGCGGCGCGGGCACGGCCAGCAGGGGGCTCTGCGGTTCGGGTTCAGACCCGGGTCTTAATTACCTAACAGACTTCAATTGCAATGACTCTGATTGTTAAGTCCAATCGCCTGTTTGCCAACTTTCTTTATTCCGTTATTTCAAAGAACCTATTTGTGAAAAAAAATCAGAGCGTGACACCTGCAGGACCCTGGAGCCTCGAGGAGCCTCCCTTGTCCTAGAATGACCACCCATCATGGTCAGTTTCACGGGCTTTCCCAAAAACCAGCGTCCTGAACTGTGAACACTTTGAAGTGTAGGCCTCAAAGCAGCTGGCTCGGTGGCCCTTTAAAGTGAGGCTGCCAGGATTATCCCAGCAGACGGACGATCGGGGGCCAGAAGTCCATTAAAAACATAGAGCAGGGCACGGAATACAGCCAGGCCACAGTGGACTTCCCTGATCCAAATCCCACCTTTTCCCCGTCACTCTCAGCCCCGGTACTGCAGGGCTTCCAGATTCTCATTTCCCTTCAGTTCTTAATTACTTAATTGCCCCCAGCCCGTGCCACAGCTGGCCTCGGCTGCTGTACCTGGCAGGGGCTTGTTGTTGACGGTCCAGGAGATGGTCGGGGTGGGTGCCCCCTGGGCGTGGCAGGAGAGGACGAGGCGCTGCCCCTTGTTCAGGGTCACGTCGCCGGGCAGCTCCTTGAGCACGGGGCGCACGTTCACGGAGAGGCGGGCGTGGCGGCGGGCCGTGCCGGCGGCGTTCACTGCCACGCAGGTGTAGGTGCCAGCATCTCCCGGCTGCCAACAGGAACACAGCACTGGAGGAGATCCTTAGCTTTCACTGCAGACTAAGCTCGGTGTAAATGAATAGTATCGTGCACACCGTCCAAGCCAAAGGCGATGGAGCAGGAGTCATTTGCACAGCGCAGGATGACGCAGGGGAATTGTGGTAGCTCAGAGGGCAAGGGCGTCTGGCTCCTGACCGGAAGGTCCCGGGTTCAATCCCAGGTAGGGGCCAGCTTGCTCTAATCCCTTCCAGACGGCTCCCCGGTCCACTCAGCCTGCTTTCCAAGTGAGTACCGGAGGTTTACCCTTCCCGGGATAACAGGCCGGCCGGAGCGTGATGCTGACCACATCACCTCCACCTCCACCGCCATTGAGAAACAATGGTGGCCCTTGTCCCCCCATGCGCCTTGATGGCCTGAAAAGGGGACCTAAGCTACCTACAGTACGAGCACAGTAACCTCCTACCTCTGCCTGCTCGACTATGAGCTCCCCAGACCGCAGCACGGTGAACTTCCCCGGCAGGTCGGGCACCACCGCGCCATCCTTCTCCCACGATACCGCGGGCTCGGGCACCCCCTGGGCCGCACAGGGCAGGAGGGCCTGGAAGCCCTGGATGACAGAAGCCTCCGGCTTGCCGGCCGGGATCACGGGTGGCGCTACGGGCACAGAGGAGACAGCACGAGGTCGTCCACAGCGCAGCAGGAAGGAGGGAAAAAAAGACAGAATCGCCCGGCCCCCTGGGTGCGTCAAAACAACGGGGACGTTGTTGCTGCAACGGGGGCTGATCCATTCTGAGACCCGCCAGTCTTTTGTTCCAACTCAACTTGACCAACACTTAAATAATTAGCTGGGAGAAAAGAGTTGCAAGGGAATGAATGGGAATAAGATGGGATGGGAGACCCAAGGTGGTTCACCCAGGGGTCAGAGACCCCTCGAAGGAAAAGATACCCCACTTCTAGAACCTGCGCGTGATAAAAAGATACACGCCTTATTTTAAGATACCAGCCGAAAGACTGTGCTACCCGGAGACAACGATGATGATGCTGATGATGATTATTATTATGAAGTTAGTTATTATTATGAAGTAATTATTGAGCACCTCAATAGTCTGCCCACAGCACTCAATAAAGCAGAAACACCGGGCTAGCTCACATTCCATAAATGTTCCAGTTTAAAAGATGATAGAGTACTTTCATTGGGTTTTTGTTAAATTCAATCAGCCAGTGTTCAGCTCAGACATCTGAATGCCAGTCACTGAACACTGCTGTCACGTCCTGTCCCAACGCGGCCGGTCTCTCACCGTGAACGAGCAGCCTCAGGTCCAGACTGGAGCTGCCCGCGGGGTTGCTGGCAGTGCAGGTGTACCGGCCCGCGTCTCCGCGCTGCGTGGGCTCGATCCTCAGCGTCCCGTTGGCAAAGGCCCTGTGCCGGGCGCCGTCCAGCAGGGGGCGCCCCTCCCTCAGCCAGGCCACCTCCGGCTGGGGCTGTCCGTCTGCGGCGCACAGCAAGCTGACCGGCTGGCTTAACACCACCGTGTACTCCAGCGCGGGGGCCGACAGCACCGGAGGAACTGAAATCCGGCACACGTGCGGCTGTTCAGTCATTCATGGAAAGCGGGTGATCGTTCTCCTTCATGGCTTAATACAAGACGCATAGCTGTACCCACATCTAAGAAGAAAATTCCTTTTCCTTTAAAACTAAAACTTTTGTGCCCTAAAGTTTCATGCCTTATTGGTCTAATTTGACCATTCATTTGGCACAAAGGGGGCTTCTCTTTGTCTGTTGTCGTTGAAGAAAGATACAAGATGTGAAGAAGGGGTTAACTGATTCCTTTCTGCACAAGGACTGGACTTCTTGTGACACAAGACATTCCAGGCTTCGAGATGTGGCAGGAAAGGGGGATAAATGATAAGGATTCCAGATGCCCCCCTTCTCAAGGAAGGAAACCTAACACTGACCATTTGGTCTGTGAACTGTCTGAGCACCTCGACCTCTGGAAGTTTTGTACCGGCACTTTGAACAAGACTTCGATTTTATTGTTCCTTGCATGCAATAAAACGAATCTGCTTAACTTCATCTCGGGATCCAGAACTAATCTCTGTTGCAACATCGTCGATCCTTGAACGTGTCGGGACAGGACGGGAGTCTCGGCACACTTGGAGTACTCCTTTCCCCCTTCCCCCCTCCCTCAGGCGGCACCCTCATACCCTGCAGGACCAGACGCGTCCTCCCCACGGATGTGCCGGCGTCATTCTGCGCCAGGCACTGGTAGGTACCGGCATCCCCCAGCGTCACGCGGGACAGCTGCAACGCCCCGTTGGGCAGCACAGCTAGCCGTGGGCCTGCAGGAAGAGGGAGACGGGGAGGTGAGAGGGGCACGTCTAGGGGCAAAACAAAAAAACAGACAACTGTGGGAGAAGAGAGACAGGGGAAACAAATGGAGGTGCCGACAGATTGGAAAACTGTGATAAGGAGGGAAGTGGCTGACAGAAGGCGTTCCCCCATCCTTACCTGTTACTATGGGAACCCCTTCTCGTTGCCAGGTGACGGTGGGTCTGGGGTAACCGTGGACCTCGCAAGGCAGTACAATCCCATGGTTCAGCACCACCTGCACTGACTCTGCCATTGGCTGCACCTCTGGGGGTTCTGGGCAGAAGCATCACAATTATGGCACGTACCGAGGCTTTGCACCTCGGCACTATCGAGGTGTCGAGCGTGATTAACCCAATAGCCCCGACTTTCAGGAACCTCTGCTGCCATACTGCTGTATTCCCAGCAAGCAATAAAGAATGAGCAACTGATAAGAGTTTTTGCAAACTCAATAAAAAAAATTGTAGTTCATATGTAGTTGGAGTCATACCATAACAGGGCAAATTGCCTGTTACTGTACTTTAGGTAATGTAGTATGTCTGTAGTTAATGTAATGGGTTTAGGACCACTTATCTCTTTTAATCGGTGTTAAAGGCAAAATGGCACAACTCTGAGCTATGGTTCAATGCCCAATCTCATTTTCTTGTTATTATCAGGTCAACAGAACATGTTCTATCTAAAGTTGTGGCTCAACCATCTGTGTAGCAGAAAGAAAAGGCCCATTGGACAACACAGGGGAAACGGTTCCCTTGTAAACTCCTGGGTTTCGGCAATATTCAAGAGGCATGAGAAAGTAAACTGCTGGATCATATAAACTGTCAGCTGCACAAGCTGTAGCGGAGCTCGTTCGGGCGCGGTGATGTCATCGCCCTCCCTGGGCGTAGCAGGGACCTCAGCCGCCTGGGCTGGGGGGGGTCTCCTTTAGCTCGCTCGGCTGGTTCCCTGTTGTGTTCCGCCGGAGGCCCGGGTTCGCGCCCCAGGTGATGCGGGACGGAACGGGCTGGCGGAGGGCACGAGACCGCGCGGAACCGCCACGGGCTTAACGCCACACGCTGCCGTGTTCACCTCCCCCCCCCCTGGCTGCCCTGCTCCAGTGTGTGCCGTCACTTACCGTGCACAGTTAGGGTGATGTGCTTGTAGGCCACCCCAGCGGCGTTGCGGGCAGAGCAGGTGTATCTTCCTGCATGGCTGGGGGTCACAGCTGTGATCTCCAGGACACCTGGGGGGGGGGGGCACAGAGGTCATCTCCTTGTCCATCCCAGTGACAACTCAAGCTCCGGATGCTTAGGACACCCAATCTGCTCTCCAGTAAAACTGCCCCTACCCCCAAATTCTTTCGTTCAGGTTTTGGAACATGAAGTTAGAGGATATTGATAACCAGAATGAATTTTGCCCTAAAGCAAAAAATAGAATTGTAATCATTTTTTGAGATGTGAATGTGAATGGTGCTTACCTGTGGGCAGGATCCTATAGCTGCCACCTCTGCTGCCCAGCCGTGCTCCACTCTTTGTCCAGCTGACCTCTGGCTCAGGACGCCCCGTGACGTGGCAGGGGAGAATCACGGGGGACATCGTGGTCGCCGTGACCACAGTGACATCATCCTCAATGGAAGGTGGGACTGCGCCCAGCAGGAGGAGAGAGAGAGGGAACGAGATGATGGGCATCGAAGGAGAAGAAATTCACACAATTCCCAGTTTACTACAAGAAAGCACCCTGCCATAGCTGAATCAATAGCCTAAATATTTATACGTATTGTTTTAAAAGCCAAGGGCGTTTCATGCACTCTGTCACAGGAAATGCTTAAATATTTTCCTTGCACAAATTTTTGTTTGAGCACAAGCTGGAAAAGAGGCAGTGTGGAGCAGCACCTCTGGCCGAGGTGGACTGGAGATTAACCCAGACTTTCTTGCGGCGATTGTTGACAAAAAAGAAACCCAAATCATTTATGCAACTCAACAAGGCGTTGAAAAAAAAATCTGATCAGCAATTGCTTGCGCCCCCTGGGGGCTGAAGCTCCAGTCCGGTCGGCGCGGGTCGGCATGGCGATGGGCAGCACCTTGCAGGGTGACCTCGACGAGCCTGCGCTCCTCTCCAGCCTCGTTGGCTGCCGTGCACTCGAAGTAGCCTTCGTCCTGGCTGGCCGGGGAGGTGATGACCAGCGAGCCTGAAGACAGCAGCCTTGGAAAGGAAAACCACCGAACAGTGAGGGACCGGGGCGGCTGCTGCAGCTCTCACACGGCTGTACGACGTTCGTAGGTAACATGTGCTTTACCATACTCTACCTTCCTGCGCTCCGCTTTTACCATGATTCCACTTGGCCTTACACTGTACCTAACACTGCACCCTGCGCAGTGACCCCAGTTCAATCTGTTCTTCCATTGGTGTGACATCTCCTAAGGCAATAGGAGGCCTTTACCTCTCCCACAATCTCATTACAAACCAGAGTGAGTCCCAGAGGGCCAGAAAACACTGAACCCCTGCACGTATTAACACTACGAGTGGCAGCACTGCAGTGGTATTATTCATTTCTTTAAATAAGCCCCTTTAACCCATCAGTGTGAACCACCTTCACGGCAGTTGCTGCTCTGTAAGGGTGTTGATAAC
Organism: Lepisosteus platostomus; assembly: GCF_059453375.1. NCBI lineage: Eukaryota > Metazoa > Chordata > Actinopteri > Semionotiformes > Lepisosteidae > Lepisosteus > Lepisosteus platostomus. Next base: position 2,394,817 of record NC_142631.1, read on the forward strand.
CAGACATAAGCGACTGAGCCACCTGTAAGCCCCTGGCTGGCGCGAGAGGTCGATGGGGGAGCCGTTCCTCTTCCAGGTCACCCGGGGGGGGGGCGTGCCGGAGGCCTCGCAGCTGAGGGAGGCCCTCACCCCCTCCGTCACCGTCACGTTGGGGGGCCCCGGGCTGATCGAGGGACCCACTGCGCCCACGGAGGAAAGGAGAGGTGAGAACCAAGGGGGGGGGGGTGGGGGGGCGGACAACCAGCCCCAGTGAAGGGCAAATCGGAGACCGTGACCCGAGCTGCAGTCCCAGTCTCTCGGGCCAGTCAGTAAATCTCGGGCACACCACACTGTAAATTCACGGACGTTATAGACAAATCCTACACATTTCGAATGCAGCACCACATCGTGAACTTTGTGAAAGTACTGCAAGTACTGCAAACTCGCATCTGAGCTCTCACGAATAGCGGCCCTTCCTGCTCACTGGTCACCGTAATGACTGATGTAATGCGACGTACGAGCGAATAAGTATAGAAATGCGCCAACATGATCTGCATGCCGTTAACAAGTGGTATTCGTTGGAAAAAACAGGTCAAAACAGAAAGCAAAATTCCTATTGGATTAAAGGAGATGTATTCACAAGGCTGCTTGCTTATAGTGTATAGTGCTAATAGTGAATTATGGCCGCTTCACCTCCCCAGAGGTTTGGTTGCCTTGTTCTGAATCACAGAATATGGAGCTGCACATACCTGGAAACTTCATCTATCTTGTGGTGTAAATTGGAGGTTTAAAAGCGACTGTGTACATTTGACTTTCACCGTGGTTTGAAATGAGCTCGTCAGTGCCGATTCTTTCGAAACCCAGAAATATCAAAACAGCCCCGCGGCTCCCCTTTAAAAAAGGGCGACGGAGCCCGACACGCGCACGAGGGGGCGCTCTGCCGCGGCGGGGAGGGGGTCCGTACCGTGCACCCGCAGGTCGATCCCTCTGCGCTCCGAGCCGGCGGGATTGGAGGCGGTGCAGAGGAAGCGCCCGGCGTCGGACACCCCGACCTCGGCGATCCGCAGGGATCCCTCCGGCAGGACCTCGAGCCTGGGGGGGAGGGGGCACAACAGCAGCAGCTTTCAGGGGCGCAGAAGACAGCCCGCAGGCCCTGTGGGGTTTTGTTTTCCTGAAATACCTCTGAAAGCACCATCCCCTTTGCTGTCAAAATACCACAGTGGTCCCCTGCTGGAAGATAAGTTGGTGATGTACTAATACGTAACATTTTAATTTGACTTCCCGGCTTAAGGGGGGGGGGGGGGGGTGCTACTCTTTGCTCACTGCATCATCCGCTCTACTGCAAACAGCACAGACGTAGAGCATGCCAGCCGAGGTGAGGAAATTTAGCCACCGAGCATTTAACATGTTCAAACTCTGTCGGCGGATTTTTACAGAGGCTAGTGACAGGGCTCCAGAAACCTGAAATAATCCAGGTTGTCCTAATGAGGGTCTGTTAATTAAAGTCTCCTGAAAATGATTGGCCCATGCCGTCAGGCCCCACCTGAAAGAATAGACTGAGGCTGGAGATGGGGGTGGGGAGGGGGCTTCACTGGGAGTGAAGGTAAACTTACCATCTAAGGGCACAGGTACGTCCTCTGCCTAACTAGCTTCAGGATTCAATGCTGTCTGTATTTATGTTCGGTGAATGTCCAGTGATGGACTCCCCCCCAGTTCCCTAGCAGCATGCTCTGTGGCTCCAACGTGTCCTGACCTGGCGTGCTCCTGGACCAGTGGGGCGCCATCTTTCCTCCATGTGACGGTGGGGGCGGGCAGTCCTTCAGCCACACAGGGCAGCACGGCCCCCTGACCGGCATGGGCGGTGACCAGCGAGGGGCCCGCTTGAATCCCGGGCGGCACTGCGGTGCAGGGATAACGAGGAGCCGTCAGGCATGAACAGGGACTCACAGAGGGTGGGAAAACTGCTCTCCCCAAGTGGAGGCTTTGTCAGGTCAGAGAAAAAAAAACACCAATTCATACGACAAAAGAATGAAAACGCGAGAAGGAGAAACCGCTTTCAAGGCCTTCATACCACCAGATTCCAACAGCCTTGCATTCAAAATAAACGCAGCGCCCCCTCGGCGCTGCGCCCCCTGCAGGACATGGGAGACCTTGCCCACCTTGCACCTCCACGGTGAATTCCAGGCGGCTGCTCCCGGCGATGTTGGTGGCCACACAGCTGTACTGCCCACTGTCCTGGGCGCCGACCTCCTGGATCTCCAGGAACTGACTGCCTGCCAGACTCTGGACGCGCCCCCCCAGCTGGACAGAGACAGGGAGAGAGTGGCGCCCCACCGCAAGGGCCCAGGTCTATCAAGGCGAGCAAAGTCGAGCCGCGGGTATTTTTCCCCCCGCCATCCGCCATTTTCAGTTTTAGCCCTTTAAAGGTGCCACCAGACGGGCTGATCAGCCCTCGGGCTCATTGGCGTCTCCCTCCCCCCCGGCGTTTTCAGTAAAGGCTCAAACACAGCCGCTGCCCTGAGCCTGTGCCCACCCTCACCTGCAGCTTGGCGCCGTCCTTGTGCCACTGGATGGCGGGGGGGGGCTCGCTGTCGGACCGGCACTCCAGGGTCAGGTGTCCTTTGGCCACTGCTGTCACCGTCCTGGAGTCCGCGGAGCCCAGCAGGGTGGGGGGCACTGGAACAACACAGCAGCGCCACCCCCTTGAGTCCTCTCCTACTTGGAACTGCCTCATCATATCCACCTCGTGTGCCACCACCGATGAGCTACGGCTCGGCCTGTGACCCCTGCTGCTCAGCGAGGAGAGCGAGGGCTGGAGGTTACCCGCCCCCCCCCCCCCGGTCACCTTCCGCCATGCCTCGGATGGGCCTCTGCTCCCGCCTGCAGGAGCCCTGTGTCCGACGCTCACCTTGCGGCAGGCCCACGGCGGAAAGGTGCCTCTTACCCGCCGCGCTCCTCGAACAAGCCTCACCTTGAACCCGGATCCAGTGGTTCCTCCCGTCCTCCCCTGCGGGGCTGCTGGCCAGACATGTGTACAGACCCGCGTCCTCCACCTGTCGGCGCACGGGCGAAAGAGAGGCAACGCTAAGGGTGGGGCTCTGGGGACGGGTCAAGGGGCGCTGGGCCTACTGGAGTGTTGGTTTGGACCCCAGCTGCTGAGACAGAGCCTGAGGTGTCTTTTGCTGGCAGGCTGTATTGGCTCTGGACAGCGTGCACGCTGTTTTTGTAGCTTTGGCTTGGGTTTCACCGTATCGGCTCTGTTCCTTTAACCACGATGGTTCTGCTTTAGTGCATTTCCCACAGTGCACCACTTTAACAGGAGAGGGTTCAGAAAACACAACCACACAAACCCCAAATCACGAATCTCCGAGCCCAGGGAGCAAGTAACCCAGAAAACGGGTGGAAAGTGGTTCCCAGTGCCAATCAGTTCCCACGCCTCGAACCCTTGGCCGGGCGGGGGGCCCACCTGTATCCTGCCTATCCTCAGCAGCTGCCCCTGCCTCTGTGTGACCGCCGCCCCCAGCAGGGGCCGCCCGTCTTTGAGCCAGCTCAGGGTGGGGGGGGGGGCGCCCTCGGCCGCACACTCCAGCTCCAGGGGGCTGTGGACGGCGACGGACACCTCCTCCGGGGACCCGGAAGCCAAGATCTTCGGAGGCTCTGGGGAGACGAAGCGGCCGCAGAGGGCCCAGAGTTAGGAACGCCAGCCGGCTTCGGGGCCGCAGGAGCAGCAGGGGCGACTGGCGCGGGCGAAAGACACGCTGGTAGGGCAGGACGCGCCACGCCCGAGAGGCAGCAGGCGGAGAGCTGAAGGGTTTTTGTCTTTACAAAGAGTGAAGGATAATAATAATAATAATTGCTTACACTTATATAGCGCTTTTCTGGACACTCCACTCAAAGCGCTTTACAGGTAATGGGGATCCCCTCCACCACCACCAGTGTGCAGCCCCACCTGGATGATGCGACAGGAGCCATAGTGCGCCAGTCCGCTCACCACACATCAGCTCTCAGTGGGGAGGAGAGCAGAGTGATGGAGCCAGTTCAGAGAGGGGGGTTATTAGGAGGCCATGATTGGGAAGGGCCAATGGGAAGTTTGGCCAGGACACTGGGGTTACACCCCTACTCATGCACTACCGTACCTTCGCTCTGCTATGCCTTGCTTTTGCGATAATTCTAGTGCTCGACACCTAGTGCTGATGCTTTCTATTCTCCTTTACTACTGAGAAACAGCACACAGCATACACCCGGCGTGAGTGTGCGTGTCGGTGCAGCGCACGCCCGGCGTGAGTGTGCGTGTCGGTGCAGCGCACGCCCGGCGTGAGTGTGCGTGTCGGTGCAGCGCACGCCGGCGTGAGTGTGCGTGTCGGTGCAGCGCACGCCGGCGTGAGTGTGCGTGTCGGTGCAGCGCACGCCGGCGTGAGGGGCACTCCTCCCTTACCCAGCACGGTCAGGTTGAAGGTCTTGGTGCTGCTGCCGGCCTGGTTGCTGGCCACACAGCTGTAGTGCCCCGCGTCGTGCGGCGTGACGGCGGGCAGGCGCAGGCGGGTCTCCTGCCCGTCCGACAGCAGGTTGCGGTGCAGCGAGAGGGGCTGGCCGTCCTTGAACCAGGACAGCGAGGGCGGCGGGACACCCCGGGCCTCGCAGGTAAAGGTCACCGCCGACCCCTTCACCACGGTCACCTGCTCCGAGGGCTCGGAGCGATCCACTCCGGGCGGCACTGCCACACACACACACAGACACAGAGGGAGACGTTGAAGCCTCTCCAGCAGGACTGAGAGAAATTTCCGAGCTCTTTTCAGATCTCGCACAGCTTCAGGCTGCTGACCCCGCAGCTCGCTGACCCACACAAGCCTAGCGGCAGTAACAGCGGGGACCTCCAGAGCTTCTCTGACCGACTTGAAAGAGCTGTGCTTCTTCCTCTGTTCCCCGCCATGTGAAAGTGCATCTTCACACAGGCAGTTAACTCGTCACGCCCTGCAGGGGGCAGGGAAAGCACTCCTTGCTTGTCTCATGTGGTCACAGAGAAAGTAACAAAAACCTTTCAGAAAGAAAACAAAAAGATCGCTTGCCTTTCTAAAAAATGCAGAAACCTGCCTAATGGCCTTCACGTCACAAGTGCCTTTATCACCTGAATAAATCTGAGCTCCTTCGGCTCCTGAAAGCGTGCAAAACCTGTTTCACGTCAGTGCGATTTTGTTTCGTTTGTACATCACTTCCTCTGTCTCCCAGGAGTACCTTGGACCTGCACGTCATAGCTGAGCTCTGCCTGTCCAGCTGGGCTGCGGGCCACACAGGTGTAAACGCCGGAGTCGGACAGGTGAACTGGAGAAATCCTGCGGCACAAAGCACAGCACGAGGCCCGTCAGTTAAAGCTGGAAAGAAAGCGTACAAGGAATTTATTAAGTTTCCTGTACTCTCCCTGATATACCAGGTGAATGAAACCTTTCATTTCACTCCAGAGGCAACATCATTCTTCAATCTGAGGAGCCGAGGCCAAGTTGCCCCCTTCCGACGCCACCATCCCGTCGGCTGGGAGACCGCTTCCCTACTCGACACCCCCACACACGCAGGAGCGCGTCGGGGGTCCGGACAGGGGCTGACCTGAGGGCGGTGTCCGAGGAGAGGAGGCGGGTGCGAGGGGAGAGGCTCAGCGGGCGTCCGTTCCTCAGCCAGGTGAGCCGCGGCGGGGGGGTGCCCGCGGCCTGGCACTGCAGGGTCACCACGCCGCCCTGGGCCGCCGTCACCGCCCTGGGCTCCGCCGAAGAGCCCGCGATGGCAGGGGGCACTACGGTGGGCACAGATCCAGTACAGTTCTGTCATTTCACAGCTTTTGTTTCTTTTCAGATCGCAAATTCAGGTCAATTTTCTTTCGATTACCCTTTCAAACGACTAAATTAAATCACTAAAAGAGCACAAAAGAAGACTCTGAGCTCCCAAAAAGAGAGATACAGACACTGCACTGCAGGACAACAGTCACTGCTGACCTCTGCTGGCCAGATAGTCACACTACATGTGTATATCTGCATAAGGACGGTGACAGTGGAGCAGCAGTAAAGGTGGCACTAGTCCCTCAGAGCCCTTGAGCCCTGGGTTCGATTGCATGCTTTCCCCTTGGCCGCATGGGTTTTCTCGGCGTGTGCATTTTTCCTGCCGCAGTAGGAATCCGTGACAGAAGTATCCGGTCCGCGAACGAGGAAGAGCCAGACTGACCCGTCACCGTGAGGGTGTAGATCCTGCTCTCGCGGCCGGCAGGGCTCTCCGCCAGGCAGCTGTACGTCCCCGAGTCGGCAGCCCGCAGCCCCAGGAGCCTCAGAGAGGCCCCGTCAGGAGACGCCCTGAAACACACACAGACACCGCACCTCGCTGAGCTGGAGAGCGTGACTACCGAGCTCTAGTGAAACTGTCCGCATCAGGGGGAACTCCCGACGCTGACATGGGTCAGTCTGATACTTCATCAACAGAAGAGACTACCACAGATGCATGACAAGGGGGTGTTCAATTTATATACCCCGTCATTATGAAATATTCTAGACTTCACAGCTACAGTCAAAGGTACAGTAGGGGTCACTGCAGCCCCCCAGTGCCGTACAGCACAAGTTCTGCCTACTAGGTCCAGGCAGAGAAATTAGAGATTAAACAGCTAATAAAGCTTCGTTAGTACAAGAAAAGCACAAATTGTGTGTGGCACCACGACTGGCCCCTAGATATGTTATATAGTACATTTATTATAATACATATTATGCCTGTTGGTGCATGCAAATGGAAAAGCCAGGTGTTTGATGAAAGTATTGAAACGTACTGCAGATGCTCTGTGTCCGCCAGGTCCAAGGGTGCCCCATCTTTCAGCCACTTCAGCTCGGGTTTCGGGGTGCCCACGGCCAGGCACTCCAAGGTCAGCTCCTCTCCCACGGGCACGCTGAGCTCAGTGGGGCGTCCCGAGCCGAGGATGCTGGGAGGCACTGAAATAAAACCACACCGACACATCAGCAGCCTCTGGGGAACAGACATCAGTCAGTAGCTCAACAGGGATGGTTAGCATTTGGGCAACGCCACCATAGTTAATTAATTCAGCCATATACTGAGGCCGCCCCTTGAAAAAGCAATTAAATATCTCTGAAGTCAGAGAGCCCAAACCGCCTAAACCTTAGACAAAAAAAACATAAGTTTTTAAAAGTGGGAGTGAATTTTCTTAGGATAATGCCCTGAGCTAATCAATGTGCTTCTGTTGACTGGGATTCTGTGTTTAGCACAACAGACCTTCTCCGAAAGACTACAGGTTGAGCCACAGCCTGGCCTACCTTGCACGGTGACCCTGTAGTCCTTGCGCGTCTCCCCCTCGCTGTTCCTCGCCAGGCAGGTGTAGGTGCCGGTGTGAGAGAGCTGGAGGGGTCCGAGCTCCAGCCTGCTGCCCCCTGCTGCCCAGCGCCACTGGATGCTACTCTCTGTGCACCACACACACACAGGGCAAAGTCACATGGCTGGTCACCTCCCCTCCCCTCACATCAGACCAGGCATGAACAGAAAAACGTTCAGGGCAGGGCGGCTGTGGAACTGACAGGCAGGGAAACGCTGCCCACTGGTTCAAACGTCTTTGCCTCTATTGGAGAACCTTAACCGGATGGAGATAATTACCTGATAGGCTGGGGAGGAAAATCAAACTACAGTCAGCATTATGTGCCTGTTTAAACTATGACAGCAGAGGTCAATATTATTCAGAGAGGTACTGTACTTGTCTTATTACTGAAGTGTGTTTGCAATGATCTGCTGCCCTTATCTGCAGACCGGCGTCAGTGCAGTAGATTGAGGACAGTCTAACGGAAATAAAATAAATAATTTGGTACGAAAATTTCTGCAGTTCTAGCTTTGCCCCTTGCTGACAAGCAAAGCAACAAGCGGACTTCTTGCTGTTGCCTGTTCTTACCAATAGGGGTGCCGTCCTTCAGCCAGGTGATGCTGGGAGCTGGGACACCTGTGGCTTCGCAGAGGAGCGTCAGGTGAGTGCCCAGGGTCCTGGTCACGGTTTGCTGGAGGGGCTGGTCCAGGACAGGGGGAACTGGGAAGCGACATTTCAGCAGGTTTCCAGACACCCGAAGGAAAATGAGAAAGACCGCCATCGCCCTCGGTGTGTAACGGGCTGCCCCTGCTCTTTAAACTGAATGAGCACAACTCCTGGGCCCAATCAAACCACTGGAAGAGAGGCGAGGTTCTTTAAGAGATTGCCTCTGTCCGGCGGCCCGTATCGATACAAACCAGATACCTGGCTCATTCTAAAATCCACAAAGAAAACTTAGCACTAAGTGTAAGACTTAGCCGTAATCTGGTGAGGACTGAGAGCCAATAAATATAATCTTAAACAACAACAGCTTTATCCCACAGAGGACTGGTGTCCTGTGTACTGTAGGAGCTCACAGTGAGTGGTGAGCTTACGATCAATGCGATTTCAAAACTGCATTATGAAAGGCAGAGATGGGGGGAATAGAGAGTCACAGGCCACTCCTACCGTGCACAGTCAGGCGGAATGTCCTGTCCACTTGTCCAGCGATATTTGACACCTTGCAGGTGTACAGGCCACTATCAGCAACCTGAGGACAGAAATCACAGAGCACACCTTAAAACAAGTGCTGCTCCAGAGGGCAGCACAGAGGTGTGCAGGTGACTGCTGCAGCCTCACAGCCTCAGGACCGCCTTCTGCTTTGACTGTTCTGCCTGCGGTGTTTTCTCTTCCTCTAGGTGATCTGGTCGCCTTTCAGCTCCCAGGGACATGCAGGCTGGGTTAACTGGTTTCTGTAAAGCATGTGCGTGTGTGTGTGGTCACCTGTGAAGGACAAGTGCTCTTCCAGGGATTTGGTGCTGCTTGCCTCAACGACAGGGTCAGCTCAGTTGCAAAAAGCAAAAGCAGGTGAGGTGATGTCGAGGAACTGAATCGGGAAGCCCTGGTTTTATTTTGTTCACGGTGTCGCCACAGATCACGTGGCTGAGTGATGGAAATCGGAGTACCTGCACCCTCTGGATCTCCAGCCGGTGTCGGTCCATCTTCAGCCCGTGATCCGGTGCCAGCTGCAGCCCGTTGCGGTACCAGGTGACCTCAGGCTCCGGCACACCCTGCGCATCGCAGTGTAGGGTGATGGAGCCACCAGCACGAGGGGTCACGATCTCCTTGTCTGGATCTGGGTGTGGCTTAAGCGTGGGCGGGGCTTTAACAAGAAATGGGAGTGGTTATCACAGGGGGTGGGGTTACATATGTGGCTACTGCTTTGCTGGGCTGCATCAGGAAAGTACCTGTCATTAGCCTATCACAACTGAGGCATTGTGTTAATGACATCCCTTGCTTACATACATTCAAATACATCACTACAATATACGTAGGTCAAATCTCACTGTGACAACATCTGTTAGTCTCAAAACACTTTTATTCTGCATCAAGTGTGTTAAAAGTATTCTCCATTCTCCTCCACAACTTGAAAGTGGAGGTGACACCGACATGGTGACATCAGAGTGTGTCTCACCGTAGACGCTGAGGAGGAGGTGCTTCTCGCCCTGACCAGCAGGGTTAGTGGCCGTGCAGACGTACAGCCCCGCGTCAGCCAGCTGAGCCCTGGGCAGCTGCAGCACCTGACTCCCTGGGGAGAGGAACACAGGTCCACACTGGCTCCGCAGCACTGGGCGAGCAGGACTGTCACCCGGCAAGGTGACACTTTGATCTGGTGGTACTGTCTGTACAGTGAAATCCAGTACAAAGGGGTCCTGTCCAACCCTCCTTATTGCTCAGGGTACGTACCTCACGGTTACACAAACTGTGATGACAGTGATGTACAATGGGCACAGCGAGCATTATAGTGCCTAGAGCAGACATGCATGGAAACTGCGTTTGTCTGAACCTGGGAAAGGCAAGTTTGAAGCATCCATAACACTCCAGTGTACTTCTGTGTTACTAATGCTTTACTTAAACAAAGGAGGCAACAGGGCCCTTCTTAAATTAAGGATCAATTAAGCAATTGAAGCTTTGGTTGAAGTAATGCAAGACAAGTCCTGCAATGCCATGGATTAGTCCCATGATTGCTTTCCCTTGGGCTGACTGATGGGATGGACAAGAGAATGAAAAGGGAACCCAGCAGGTCTGAGAGAGGGAAGGAGTTGAAATAAGTACAGAGGAAGCAAGGTGAGACTCCAGCCCGACTGCCAGAGCTGAGACTCCAGCCCGACTGCCAGAGCTGAGACACTGAGGAGTGTCTTAGTGTATCGGCTGGAGCTCAGAGTGTAGCACATCTGATGAAACTGACAGGCTGTAAGGGTGATTGTCTGAGTGTTATAACAGACCTGTGGGTCTCCAAATGATACAGGAGATGTCTTTTGAAATGACACCTCTTACCTGGCAAGATCTGGAGGCCAGTGCCAAAATGCAGAGTTTTCCCATCTCGAGCCCAGGAGATCTCGGGGGAGGGGTACGCCTGCACGTCACACAGCAGTGACACCATGTGACCTTCGATCACACTGATGTGCTCCGGGTTCGCCCCCACAATCCTAGGAGGAACTGGGCAGGTGGGCCAGCGTTAACATTAATACACCGCAGTGCAGCCGCCACCTTAATTCATAACATCCATCACATGAAAATTTTTATCACTCCAGTACTGCAGTAAACCTCATGCACAACAAACAGCAATATTACTAACACTGCAGACTACAAAAATAAACAGAGCTTATACCACACTATCCACTGTCGCCTAAAATATTCATGTTACCGCTTCATGTTATTTGCAAGAAAACAAACTGATGCTGATGGGTAATTAGGTACATTTAGCAGGTTTGGTCTGCTCCGCATGAACCTTCAGTTTAAAACAGTTCTTTTAAACCACACAACTGAAATGCCAAGAGAAACCGAAGACATGAGCTATCCTAGATTTCTAGCTTGTGAAGTGTAAGGCAGGCAGTTTGCTCACCAGCTGTACTGGACTATTGGGAGTTCACACACTTCTGACTCACCTTGTACAGTCAGGCTGAAGAGTTTCTCAGCTGAGCCCACCTTATTCTCAGCCACACACAGGTACCCGGCCATATCAGAGCTCTGCACCATGTCAATCTGGGAAGGAGGCAGGGCAGAAGTTAGACAGAGCCGGCAGGGAGGAACAGGAAGGCGTTTTTGGACCTGGATCACCGAATTCCCTCTATTTCTATGCAATTACTAGCAGTTAATACCCGCATCATGCCTAACACAGAAACAGCACAATGGAGTTTTAATATACTTCTGTATCTTCAAGGACAGTGGTTCAAGACTTCCAAACTCCCCATACATGTTTTTGATCATACAATTTTAGGAAGACTGTCCTTTTTCAATGTGTTTACTGAACAGGACTTTCTGTCTTTTAATATGCATCCCTGACTACTTGACTACCTCACTCATGAACCCTGGCAGAGGGCGACAGAAGTGGCTGCCCCGCGAGGTGACCCCTGACCTGCAGCAGCCTCCCGTCCTCCAGGATGTGATGCCGTGCGCCGCCGTACAGAGGCGCCCCATCCTTGAGCCAGGAGATCGCCGGCGTCGGGGTGCCCGACACCTCGCACCTCAGCTGGGCCGTAGAGTTGACCACCATCCCTACCTCCTCCACAAAGTCCCCTGCCTGGCCGAGGATCACCGGAGGCACTGCCAACGAGGGGAAAGGAGATCACTGAGGCTTGAATGGCTCTTCCGTGCCACACTAAAGTCTCATTGCCAAGCTAGCTGTGTGCCCCCTCCGCTAGGCACACGACACAGCCCAGCCGGCAGCTGCCTGCAGTGTAAGGCGCAGCTGTGCTGTCAGTGAGGACGCACTGGGCCCCAGACCCTGGAGCGGCAGCGCAGCAAGGCGCAGACGGGCAACAGGCCTACCCAGCACCTCCAGCTCGTAGTGCATGCGGTCCTCCCCAGCCTCGTTGACCGCCTGGCACGTGTATTTCCCAGCATCCTCCACTCGCGCCCTCGGGATCTGGAGGGCATGACCCCCTGGAAGCACAACCACAGCATCGCTGAGCAACACCGGCGGGCGGGGGGAGTGGGGGGGGGGGCATAAGTGGGGAAATAACCAGAAGCACAAAAAATGACCCAGATGATCCTGTGGCACACCACGCAGGTTTAAATACTGGGCATTTCAAACGAGGGCGACGCCGGTCTTCCCATCTGCCAAGCTACACTACTGACACCCGGCAGAGCTCCTAGAAGAGTTTTCTACAGTTTCTCACAGCTAATTACAGTAAGGTGCCAGCTTAACTTAATGGATCTAATTCCTGTCTGACCTGAATCTGTTGGGTTTTGGGGTTTTTTTCTACACAATGTCTTCTGAAGCCGATTTAAAACACGCCCCCGGCTCGGGCGCAGTGCGAGTGTTTTTTCGGAGAGCGAGAGGGGCCCTGATCGGCGGCGGCGGCGCTGCGCCCACCTGGCAGGACCGTGACCCTCGCGCTCGTGCTCAGCTTCTTCCCCTCGTGGTACCAGGTGAGCAGCGGCGGGGGGATGGCGTTGCTCTCGCAGGACAGGGTCACGGGGCTGTTAGCCACCACCTCCCTCCTCTCCGTCATCCCCTCCGCCTCTCCCTCCTCCTCCACCTCCTCCTCTTCCTCCTCCCCGCCCCGCTCGCCCAGTTCCCACGCGGACGGGCGACCATGGGAGCGCTGAAACACGGGAGGCACTGCGGAGGAGCACAGGGAAAGAACAACAAGTCACAGTGGCCATCCATGGGAAAGGGTGAAGAGCCCAGATTGGCGAGTATGGCTCTGACAACACCAGGCTCTGGAGACTGGAGCCCAGATTGGCGAGTACGGCTCTGACAACACCAGGGTTCTGGAGCCCAGACTGGCAAATATAGTGCTGGTAAAACCCAGACGTGCTGCTTCGTCACCATCCTCAGACCCGCCACTGTGTGGACAGGGCAGATAGCATGTAGTGCAAGAACAATACATGACCGGCACCGAGTTCTGTCATGTTGAATTACCCCTCTCTCCAGGCACCTCACTATAATTTAGAGATCATTAGGAACAAAATCAGATAATCCTTTGGCCATCCAGTAGCAGGGTTCCTAGATGGATAGATAGGCTATCCTGCAGGTTGTCTCATCTTAAAGCGCCACCTGTTCAAAATCTTTTTTTGTTACAGGACGAAACAGGACAATCGGGGAGCTTCCTGGGACCAGGCCTGCCCACCACTCTTCTCTAGGGCCCCACTGACCTTGGACACTGACGTGGACATCTTTCCTGTCCTCTCCTGCCTCACTGGACGCCACGCAAGTGTACTGCCCCTCGTGGGAGAGGAGTGCCTTCTGTATCCGCAGGGCCCGCCCCCGCTCCCCGATCTCCACGTGGGAGTCGTTCTTCAGCAGCTGCAGAGACATCCGAAGAAAGCTCAGAGGTTCTCCTGGAGAACACCGTGGCTCCTTGTCTTTTACAGATCCGTACGCCTTGCTAGGGCACCTCCTGCTCCAGGTACATTATTTAAAATTAGGTACAATAAGTCGAGAACTTCTGAAAAGCCCCTGCGTGAAAACCCTTGTTTTTTAAACAATAAAGCCATGTGCTCGTCTAGTCGAAAGCCCTGATCAGATTTTCACCATCAGATCGGACCTCCACAGATTCTGCGACATCACAGAAAAAACACCAGTTGGAGAATAATCAGGATTACAGGTCCTGCAGAGAGAAGATTCGTTAAATAACCTGGAAAACATAGAAGATTCGCACTGGTGCACCATTGCAACTGTCGCATCACCCAGTTACGCATTGGTGGCGGTAGTGGGATTCCCCATTACCTGTAAAAAGCTTGGAGTGGAGTATTCAAAAAAAGCGCTATATAAGTGTAAGGAATTATTATTAATTATGACATCAAACTCATGACACAGCGGTCAGGGCTTCAGGGTGATTAGGCAACCTGTCGGACGTGATCAACAGCAAACACATCCAAGCGCTCACCTGGCCATTTTTATACCACTGCACCGTGGGCTCGGGGACGCCCCTGGACTGGCAGGACAGCACCAGAGTCTCGTTGACGCGGACCTTGGCCTCCCTGGCGCCGAACCTTACGGACGCCGCGTCGTCTCCCTCGATCTGCGGAGGGACTGACCGGCGACGAAGCAGTGTGAGAGTCTGGACCCCGCAGTGCAGGAGCAACACAGCAAGACAATTTGCCACGGGCTCTGCCGAGGCCCAGTGTGTGGAACATTGCTGAGGGCTCAGTGCTGGACCAGGGTTCGAATCCTGGGCAGGACGCTGCTCTCGTACCCCTTGGATGAGGCGCTTCACGGATGGACACGCCAGAGGCCGACGGTACAGAAACAAGACTTCGTTCTCAATCAGCTAATCCGGTTTAATTCTGATCTGATTACGCCCAATCCTGTTTTAAAACCCAGTCCGACTCGCTGGGCCTCGTTTCCCAGGAAATCAAATGTTGTCAAAACCTCAAGCATTCTGATTCAGTTATGCTGCCGTAAACAATAAGAAATGGAGAGGCTGAGTTATTTTTTCCAGACAGAAGCCGGTGCAGAGCTTGACATGAATTACACAGCCTGTGAAAGACACCTTCCTCGCTGGCAGTATTACTTAATTACTTAAGCCAGTGCAGAAGGGGGAGAGGCTGCTCGATGCAGCTATAGCCTGATCCGTTGGAAGAAGAGCCTGCCAAAAGCTCTCCAGGCAAAACGAAACCCCCAGGAATTCTTGGCAAGACCAGCAGGCTTCGGCTGAAGCTCGTACAGGCGTTACAAAAAAAAGATTATACGCTCGTGCTCGTGGCAGCATCCAGTTTCTAAATCAATTCCTGTAGCTTACTCTTGCTCTGTACGCATACTGCTGCCCGCTGTAACCGAACTGTGAAAATCGGCTTGATCCTGTTCATCGTGGAGATAAAAAGGACGTCAATTTATTGGTCAGCAGAGCACAGCAGGTCTACCCCCCCCTGCCCCGCCGCTGCCTGTTTATTTATCCATTTACTCATGTATTACATTCTGCTGTTCTGATTTCAAGGACTTTATGTAGTTTTATGTGACTTATTTCACCTGTGTTTTATACTTTTATGGGAGAAGCCAAAGACAAGTTTCCACAGTAGTGGACAAGTAGCAATCTACTCCAATTTTGGGCCTTCCAGTCCACTCCGTTTTATTACTCTCATAAACCGATATATTAATCCTGTGACATTATTACTGGTAGGGGACGAGAGAGCCCGCCTGCAGCACGTGCCCCGCGGTTCTGCTCGGAGCCCACACGGGGGCGCTGGAGCGCCGGACTGCCTTACCGAGCACGGTCAGGCGATAGTGCCTGAGGGCGGTGCCCGCGGGGTTGGAGGCGTGGCAGGTGTACAGGCCCGCGTCGTC
The DNA here is from genome assembly GCF_059453375.1 of Lepisosteus platostomus. Taxonomy (NCBI): domain Eukaryota; kingdom Metazoa; phylum Chordata; class Actinopteri; order Semionotiformes; family Lepisosteidae; genus Lepisosteus; species Lepisosteus platostomus. Next base: position 2,410,119 of record NC_142631.1, read on the forward strand.
CGCCCGCGCCGCCCCCAGGTGGAGCTCCCGCCCCCCCCGGGAGGAGCTCAGGCGGGCGCCGGCCAGGATCGGGCGGCCGTCCTTCAGCCAGGTCAGGCTGGGGCTGGGCACGGCCTCCGGCTCGCAGGACAGGACCGCGTGGGCGTGGCCCAGCACCACCGAAACCTCCGTGGTCTCGCCGAAACCGCCGAAGCTGGGGGGCGCTGGGAGCGAAGGCGAGCAAGACAGACAGAGGGGCAGAGGCGAAAAAGACACGTTCTTGAAAAATCTGAACTTGCCAGGAACTGTTCTTATCAGATACAGACCTGGTTTGGAATCACCACTTTTTAACACTCAACTTGCAGGCCGGCAGGTACCCAGCAGGTCACAGAGCTGCCGTTTGCTTTAGGGGCAAGAGATCCCTGGCAAACTCATCCAAACGTTGCCTCAGTGGCACACAGCCACTTGTTAGGCCAATCCTGGTCAAAGTCAGCTGATGACGCGGCCCAGACGCTGGATCACAGAGAGCACTAACAGCAAGCGCCTGCACTCGGCATACGTTTCGAAGCGTGTATCCGGTCTAATCCGTGCTCAACGTGTCGAGACAATGATGGATGTCTCGGCTTCGGTCCTCAAGAGTCTCCCAGTGGTCCAGGTTTTTGAACAAACCAGAACACAAAAATGCATGGCCAAAGCCTACCGTACTTCACTTTGGGATTTAAACACTCATCTGATCCACATTTCCCAGTGTTTTGTTTTGTAACGCTGGCAGCAGCGCCGTGGGCAAGGACATACTGTACCAATGCTACTGAAAACTCCTGGCCGCAAGGTTCATTCTCCGAACAGAGTGGAATTTGTGTCCCACTGCCATGTGCAGCACGGATCCAGTGTCGATTTCAACATGCAGCAAACAAACCACAAGCTGGATTGGTGGAAGTTCCCAGAGCATGGGAGCTGTAGGGCGCGGGACAGCAGGGAGAAAGCAACTCACCCTGAACAACGAGCCTGAACTGCCGGCTCTGTCGGCCGGCGCTGTTGGTGGCCAGACACTGGTAGAGACCCTGGTCCCTCAGCCTCACCGACTTCACCCTGACCAGCTGGCCCCGGTCCGAGAACTGTACGTGGGGGTCCCCTTCGCGAGACAACACCCTGTGGATGGGGGGAGGGAGGACCGACGGTGAGAGAGTGGACAAGCGTGTACAGAATGAGACAGAGCTAAGGGCTCGGTCTGAACGAGGCGGTAGCTGTTGGGGAAAAGTGCGTGCAAAAAAACGGATTGCGCTTAACTGTCATTAGGGAAAGGCCCTGCCTGACAGAGGTCAAGACGCAACAGGAGCTCAGTGCGAATTTAGGTCATGAGGCTCTCGGCAACTACATCCGATCCAGAGCGACCTGCGAGACTAGGGATTGAATGATCCTGAGATCCGTTCTGCTGCAAGCGCGCGCTTCCGATAGGCTGTCGGGGAAGCAGCGCACAGCGAGGAGGTGTCAGTGGCAGGACGCGGGTCCGAGCAGGGAGCGGCGCGCGCGGCCTCACTCACTCTCCGTCCCGGCTCCACTCCACGAGGGGGGCGGGGCTCCCGTCCACCCGGCACTGCAGCTCCACTTCCTGCCCCACGGCCACCGCCAGATCCTGCACTCCTGAGGACCCCGAAATCACTGGGGGGGCTGCAGGGGGGCCGGGGGGGAGAGTGGGGACAGGGAGAGACAGGGCGAGACAGGGAGACGGAGTCAGGGAGCTGTCCGTTCTAACATTTAGACTTCAAGGCAGGGAAGCAAGAACGAGTCCTCGGCTCAGGAGACCGTCTATATGTGACAGGCTGCAGGAACTAAGTCTCTTCAGTCCGCAGCGGAGGAGTGTACACCCAAGTGTGAACAAAAGGGGGGGGTATATAGGCTGGATCCACCCGCGGGACAACTGCAGACGCGGCTGCAAAGCGAAGGCCACTGAAGGCAGAGAACACGGACACACAAGAGCCGTTTGGACACAGAGAGTCGTGGGTGTCGGGTGTGCGTTTCCCAGCCGAGCGAGCGCGGTCTGAACTCTTCCCACAAACGGGTGAACGGAATCTTAAACGCACTTAGCTACAGAACCATCACATCGGCAAGATGGGCCCAAACACCGGCTCAGTCTTGTAACCTTTCTTACGGTTTTTGTGCCCTATTATACAGCAATTATAACGGGTGCAATTCCATCTTAGGGGCCCCGTCACTCAAATAACCAGCCTTCATATTCATGTCACTCCATGACTTTAGCTTTTGAATGATCTGACAATTATCTCAATGACGTGACGCAGAAGCTGGTTTTATCAGTGAGCCGTCCTGAAAGTGACCTGCACACGAGCATCCGTATCCTACTGCTTGCGGTTAATTAATTTTCATACCGATTCTCTGGAAAGATCTTCTCACTGAGTACCGGCGGTCAAGCTTTAGAAGGTGAATTTGCAGGTTACTGTCCCCTGTCTTTACTGTCCCCTGAGGGAAATTTTTTATGGACACACAGCACTCCCGGACATGGAATAGAATATACAGAATGCAAACAACAAAAAAAAGAAAAACATTGCACATCACTCTATTGCATATGTATAACACTTAACATGTAACGTTTATAACACAGGTTATAACAGGTTATTGTTACAGATGCTACTCTGATTTTTTAGCCACTGCCCCACGTGCGGCGCGCTGGAGCTCCTCGGTGAAAAGCCCCCCCCAGCCCCACCCCAGCCCAGCTGACCGGCCGTGCTCCCGGCGCGACCCACCGTGCACCGCGACGTGGACGTCCCTCCTGGCCTCCCCGGCGGCGTTGGCGGCGGCGCAGGAGAACAGGCCAGAGTGCGCCGCCTGCGCCCGCAGGATCCGCAGAGAGCGCCCCTCGTTCTGCAGCCACACCCCCGCGAGCTCCGAGACCTGCAGGGGGGGGGGGCACCGCGGCGGAGAGAGCCAGCGTCAGACACGGAGCAGTTCGGACACATTACAGCGGGGTTCGAGCCCGGCTCTCAGCCGCGCAACCGGCCCTGCTCCGAGTTAATCATGGGGTTCACCTGAACTCTTGAACCAGTTTTTGGCCCCTTTCCGTGTTCAGTGTGTTGAAGGCCGCCTTTAAACTATTGCTGATAAATTTGGAATAAAAATAAACAGGCAAATATTCCCATCAATTAAACCACGGGCCACCACACATACAACACGGTTCAGGTGGGGAGCTGCGTCAGCAGGCGTAGGCTGCAAAGGAACAAGTCATAGGTTTATTCCCTGGTGAAGAGAGAAGAGAGAAAAACGCAACGTTTCGGCTGTGGAGCCTTCTTTGGGTGTCCACAGCCGAAACGTCGTGTTTTCTTTCTTCTCTTTTCAGCTTATATAACACGTGACGACATTGTGTTACTGCTGCGCTAACCTATACTGTAGCACTGCAAGCCGTGTATGTTGCCCTGGAAAACAAAAATACAATACTGTAGAAAAAAAAACAGCACAGCTCTTTAATTAACACTTCCCAGGTCAACTTTAAGATTCGTTTTGTGAGATTTTTTATTTGAGATTTAGATTTAGATTTATTTGAGGTTTGTCTTCGGTCACCTGAAAGTATTTTTAGGTTTTTATGTCGCGAAGTCATGGTTATGTCGTGAAGGGTTTTTTTTCTGCTGCGTTTGTTTTCTCTACGACACTCTCGATTTCAGGAAAGTTTGGTTGGATGTTCCGCAACAGTCCCAGGTTTTACGGCAGTTTTCCAGTCCACTTCAAAGCCAGATCGCAGGGAAGCAGGAATCTGACAGATTCCTCTTTCCTGGTGTAAAGTAGTTCTGTAACACAAGGTGGCACCGTGGTGCCAGATACTAACAACACTGTTTTCTGCGTCCCTGAAGGAAATTACAATTTACATTTTTACTGTGTATAGTACTTTTCATACCCAGACATGTAAAGGTGTTTTACCGTGGAGATAATGAAACAACAGTAAACATGTGTTAAGTCACAGTATAAGAACAGATACACAAAGGCAGATGAAACACTTGCCTCTTGTACTATATGCACCATAGCCAGACCATATTGCGGTGTCTTTATTCCCAAGACTCTGCACCTGTGGCTGGAAGGTTGCTGGTTCGTATCCCGCAGCCGGCAGAGGAATCCTACTCTGTTAACTCCCTTCACCCCAGCTGCTCCAGGGGCGCTGTATAAATGGCTGACCCTGCGCTCTGACCCCCAGCTTCTCTCCCTGTCTGTGTGTCTCATGGAGAGCAAGTTGGGGTCTGCGCACAGACAAATTCCTAATGCAAGAAATTGTGTAGGGCTGATAAAGTGATCTTAGGTCCCCCACTGGCAGTTATGTGCCAGTACAGGAGCCCGAGCTGCTTGTCTTCCTCAAACAACGTCAGGTTGGCTCTGAGAGCTGTTCACTTCACTTCGCAGAGCCAAATGTCAAAGCAGCCAACCACAGAAGGGCTCAACCACAACTGCAAGTATTTTTTAAATTCCAAATGCTACACTGTTTAAATTCAATAACACAGCACTATATACTCTATTCAGTGGTGCAGTGCATCCATGTACAGTAGATTGAGATTTTGATACCTATAACTCTACAGTATAGTGATCTCATTCAATTGCCTAGTGGCAGAGCATCAGTGCAGTTTTGTTAAGATTGAGAGAACGTGGGCGGTGACCCTCACCGGACGTCCATCTTTGGTCCAGGAGATGGTGGGCTGGGGCACCCCGAAAGCATCACAGCCCAGCGAGAGGGGCTGCAGCAGGGCGACCGTCCGGTTCAGGGGCTGCCCGTCCTCGTGGATCTCTGGGGGGACTGAGAGAAGGGCGGGGGGAGAGACTCGTGTCACTCTAAAAGCTCTTAGTTCAGTTCACCGAAACGAACAAAGCGCTCAGAGGAACAAGATTTTGTGTGAAACTCTACAGCCGCGTCCAGTGCAGGATTTCTTTCTTGGGTCAAAAGAAAGAGTGATAACACCTTAGAGAGATGGCTCAGTCTGGGGCAACAAGCTTTCGGATCTCCCTCGCTCGGGAAGTGCACGCGTGGTTCGGGAAGAGCCAAACAGAAACCAGTCAACGGAGAAGAGGAGCCTGGGTGAGGTTTGGGTAGATCGCACAGAGGTGGGAGGTTCAAAGGTACAGATTCTGCCAACGCAGCAGGGGCGACGGTGCCACTCACCGTTTATCCTCAGCCGGACCCTCCTCTCCGCCGTGCCCACCTCATTGCTGGCCACACACTTGTAGTCCCCGCTGTGGCTGGCCGAGGCCGAGGCGATCACCAGGGAGCCCTCCTCGGACACGGACGCCCCTCCCGGCTGGCCCCCGTGAAACTCCAGACCGTTTTTAAGCCAGCGCACCGCGGGGGCGGGCGTACCTGCGGGGGGGGGGGGGAGAGCACCCGGGAATCAGGGTCACCTCCGCTCGGTGGTCCACACCGAGGCCTGACCTGGCACTGACCAGCAGGAATAAAAGGCCGCTGTTCCCCTTAACAGCGAGACCCCTTGGGCGGATTCGGGGTGTCACTGCAGAGAGACTAGCGAGTCCCGGTGGGAACTGGGATTTTCTTAACCGGGCTTGATACTGCGATGGCATCTCTCCGTGTGAAAAGTCCGGGCGGGCTTCACTCCCGAAACAGAATTCCGGGTTCGTGTATTCCTGTGGTCACAGGGAGAGCCCGTCGAGCCACCGCGGAGGGCTATTACCCTTCTCGGGCCGCGGTGTGACCCCCCGAGATAACAAATCCGCTGTGCAGACGCCACGTGCAGCATGGTCTGAGGACATCTGGTTTAAAGGTTTCTTCAAACTCTAGAAGAGGGATTTACCGCTCCAGACACAGGCGTTGAATAGAAAGGAACAGAGACGGGAAAGCAGGGCGGCATCAGTTCCTACAGGGATGTGAATTCCTCCACCTCCAGGGAAGCTTGTCAGGAACTATAAAAGGGGAAACAGCTTGGAGGGTGTCAGACTTTTTTTCCTTTAACGACGGTTTCCCAAACCCCGTCAGCTAATTAGTAGGCAGCTGAGAGTCGGAGACACCCAGGATTTCTCATTAAGGCCAGCAGGACACATGGCTTTGTGCTGAGCCTTCACTGGGACAGATCTGAACAGCAGAGGAATCACTCTGGAAAAACAGATTAATGGCTTTCTTGACTTGAAAAGGGGCCAGAGAGGCACAGTGGAACAACAGGGGGGGGGTCTGGTTAGATTCTGCTCTTAACATCTTCAACGGTTTTTATTACTCATACGAGGGGATCGCAGTAACATAACAGCCTTGAATAAATAAAGAGGTACATTACACATTTTGTCTGGGGATGTTTTGCAAGCGATGCAACAATTAAAAAAAAAAAACAGCACAGGACCTGAAGAGCTGTGAGAAGCTGCTAAATTGGTTCTTTTATGCCAGTAACGAGCTGATTCAGGTTGTTAAAATAACACATACACACACAACAATCTCCACGCCTCTCTGAGAGCTGCCAGCGAGGGTTAATGACAAGGTTGTAATAAGCCCGGAAAAAAAGCGTATTAGCTCACCTAAGTCCTAAAACAGCACTGTGCTTTTCTGATGTGTGTTTTGCACTTGCAGACCCCTTTCTTTTGGCAAAGGGTGTGCCAGCATTTCCTAGCAGCTGTGTAACAAACCCCACTCAGTGAACACAAAGCCTGTCCTAAACGCAGTTAAAGGGAAAGTGTGTGTGCGTGTTTGTGTATGTGTGTGGAGGGAGGGGGGGTTCTGCACAAACACCACTTAGCAGCAGTCCCAGACATTACGGTCTATTATCTCAAACTAACAGCCTGTAATTAGAATTCCATTCCCTGCAGGCTTCCCTGCGCTGACGGAACCAGATGTGGCCAGATGTGCAAGGAGGTGAGCTGATGTCCCAGCTGCTGTTCTTGGAGGGGGCTCCCCGATGCAAAATTCCATCCACACGCTACTTATCCAGGAAGGCGAAGCTCTTACTTCACCCTCTGTGTGTGGGTGTTTGATTATGACTTAACAGACCATCAGCCGCCTTCCAATAAAAATGACAGCTCAGACGTCAGGCTCACTGAGTGAAGAGCCTGGTCTTTCTGGAGGAGGCGGGGGGGGTCTCGCAGCGTGCCGGGATGTCTCTGCTAGCGGAAGCAGTGTAGCTGTACGCAGAGGGATAACGATGAAGCCGGCGCGAGAGTTTAGGAGGGAGAACACGGCAGTGCTGTGACCAAGCGATAAACAGCAAGGACTGCAGTCAGTCAGATGTGGTGGGGTGTCCTGTTTTTGTCCCCCGAGTGATCCATTAAATTATCTTCACCAGGACAGGCTGGGGCAAATTTAAGGGAGCTTCTGATGATTCTCCCCCTTTAAATACAACAAAATAAACACCCGATCTAACAACCCCACAGCATCTATTGCCATGAATCACTTTATATACCCTGCCCCGGCTAAGTGAAACCCCTGGGAGAACGTGACTCTCGCCGTTCGCCAGTTATCCAGTTCAATTACCTGATCCACCCCCGTGTGGACCTACAGTATGTACAGAATGACCTTCATGGGCTGGTCAGCTCACACGAACATCACTGCTGGCCTGCCACACACACCTTGACCAGCAGAAGCTCTGGAAATCTGCTAGGCTGTGCTAGGCTGCAGTGCCCATCTTTTCCACTGATCCCAATCTACAGAGACATATAACGTTTTCTTCTCCAGCGCGATAAATATGAATCAGGTTACTGGCCAAAGTTCAGAGTCGTTAAGAGCCCACTGTGACGGCCAAGGCCCACTCTTTGCTCACCTTGAGCGCGGCAAGGCACGACCACCTTCTTCCCGGCCGCCTCCTGCACGAAGACGTCTCCGGCCTCCTCGAAGAGCGGGGCCTCTGTGAAGACACGGCAGGGGTCAGCGCACGCCTTGGCGGGGCCCCCAGCCCGCCCCGCGGGCCCCCCACCGCTCCAGACCGACAGGGCTGCAGGCAGCACCGGGCTCCTGTTCCAGATCAATACCTGGAGCCCTGCCTTCCACTCAGCTATCAATCAGCGGCCTAAATGGGCTTTATCACAAATGCCAAGCGCTGCGCTAGGGATCCAATTAACCTTTATCTGCTACTAACAAAGGACACATCAGCGGACCCAAGTCAGTTTACTTGGTTCAACAAAAGGGTCGATTTTGATGAATACCCCAGTGGTTAATACCCCATGTACAGAATGACCTTCATGGGCTGGTCAGCTCACACGAACATCACTGCTGGCCTGCCCCACTGCGTTCCCCTTGCCTGTTTCCTGCGCCCAGGCCTCACCCCCACCTGCCCTCACCCAGGATCTCCAGCAGCGTCTCCGCGGCATCCTGCCCGGCGCTGTTGGCCGCCACACAGCGGTACACTCCCCCGTCGGAATGGTTGACCCCGCGAAGGCTGAGGGACCCCCCCGGCCCCTCCAGGCTGCCTCGGTCCCGCAGGGGCTCCCCGTTCCAGGACCAGCTGACCGCGGGGGGGGGCTCCCCCTGGGCCGCACAGGGCAGGGTAACGGACTGACCGACGGCTGCCTTCAGGAGAGGCGGCGGCGCGGGCTTTATCCTGGGCGGGGCTGGAAAACACCAAACGAGGCCGGCCCTTTATTTTCAGTTAGCTGGTGCCGTAATAGTGTCGGGTTCAACAGGGTGCCGCCTGAGCTCCGGCGGAGCGCTGGTTATCCTTATGCGGCGTGCCGGTGTGTAGTCCTCTGGGAAGGCGACAGCTCTCCGGTATACGAGGATCGTATCCGAATGAGAAGAATAAATCCTTTTTGTAGTAAAGAATAATTATTTTTGTGAATACACTTGGTTCTAAGGCTGAACGCCATCCGCGCGGCCCCGATGAGCCTCCGGCGTGGGAGCTGCGCGTTCTCGCAGAGTGGGGAGTGCAGTGGGAGGGGTGCTCCACTGTCACAGTGTATTTGTATCTCGGGGTTACATGGATCTTAAAGCAGGCTGTGGGCCACTAGGAATTCACAAATCACAGTCGTTGTCGGCCTCAGGAACTCAGGAACCTTGTCGATCAAAGCAACACAAACAGCATAAAAGCATTACTGGGGCTCTTGGGAGGTTTTGAGCCTCTGGCCCTGATTCCACCCTGGAGGCAGTTGTACCTTGGACGTGCAAGCTGTAGGTCAGGGACGCGTTGCCGGCAGAGTTGCTGGCGAAGCAGGTGTAGAGCTTGCTGTCCGTCAGCCGGGCATCCCTGATCTGGAGAGACCCGGAGGCGGAGACCGTGAACCTGGAAGGACACAGTTTCAGACATTAACACAGGGCATTAACACACCGCCCCAACCTGTAATTTATGGGCGCTGCCGCGAGGCAGAGGTGCACATCTGGCTTGTGACTCTGCCCTCCATTAGCTCATGTTCCCTCTCAAGACTTCCCGCGACGCCTCTTCGCTTTTTGGTCGAAGACATAAAACAAAGACTGTCGGGGCAGGTGGTGACCCCCCTATGGCTGGACTAAGACTCCGAGACTCCGAGACTCCGAGACTCCGAGACTCCGAGACTCCGAGACTCCGAGACTCCGAGACTCCGAACACGGAAGCTGTCAGGGGAATCCAAAGGGAAAGGCCCCCTGACTCCGAACAAGGGCCCTATCAAAGGGATCCCAAAGAAAAGACCCCATAAGGGCCCCTGAGTATACAGCACTCCCAAAACCCATCCTTTGCAAGTATGGGGCAAAACCAGATGACTATGTGAATTGAGTACCCAAGAGTAGAATCAGCTAGCCGAATTCGTTTGGCTAAAGAAAGCTAGTCAGGCCTAATGACTCTTAGGATGGCAATTTTTTAGAAACTAAAAATGCACATGGGGAAGGTTACTTCAACAGGCTTATTGATCCCATATTGTCATCCGTTACTGCAACAGTAGTAAATGTGCGGCCCCCAATTTTGTGCATTTTGAGTCAGTCTCTTAGAAGCACTGCACATGCTCTGACTTGCTCCTGTGATATCATTGGCCATTACCGGGCTGTGATCGGTGGGATGGGATGGGCATCCCTGTTCCAGGTCACTAACGGGGCGGGACTTCCTTCCACTTCACAGGGCAGCGTCACCTCTGACCCCACCCCTGCAACCATCCTGATTGGTTCTTGTTGGCCACTCCCACTTAGGATTCTTGGTTTTGCTGGAAAAGATGAAAACACACTTCCTGTTCATCACAACCATCAGAGCTGTGCCCGTTACACAAACAGCACCCATGTCAAAACTTCTGATTCGGGTCTTATAAATTAAGCAGCTGTTCCAACAACTAGGAAAACTTTGCTCCACTGCCTGATGATCTATAATTTGGACGTAGTTCTACATCTTGGAATCCACTACATAAATCATGGAAATACCTGCTGTTTAAGTGGGATTATTACCCCACATTTAACCATTTTCTATCCACAAACATGTTATTTAGCTTTAAACATAGGAGAATAGGCTGAGAATGCAGAATGGATTTTTAAATACAAAAATGCTCTGATGAAGCCAACCCAGAGGTCCCCCTCAAGGTACGGGTGCACATGTGGGGCTGCAAGGGACTACTTTTGAAATTAAAAACAGGTATTTACACCAAGAGTGGCAGGGGTCTGGAATTAATTGCCCAGCCACCGTGTTTCTACAGGCGCCCCGGGGTCCTACAGGAGCCAGATAGATAAGGTCCCTAGCTCAATAAGCTACTGGAAACTAGCTAAGCCACCAGAGGGCAGAGGACAGAGGGGCAACATGGGCTCCGCTAGTCTGTAGTCTTGATGTTCTGAAGAGTCGCCCTTACTGTTCACGCTGAGCCGCAGCTCACGGCTTGCATACCCCACTGGGTTAGCGGCCGTGCAGATGTAGACCCCAGAGTCTTCCACGGTGGGCTTGGGAATGAGCAGCTGGCCTTCGGAGGCAGGGTCCGAGGACCTGAGCTGGACGAGAGGCTCATTTTCCTTCGCAGGACAAGAGCACAAGAAAGATCACAGCCGAGGTTCCTGTTTTTACAATTTCACACAAGCTTCTTGCGACATTCCGAATTTCACCGCCCATCAGGAGAGCTTTTTAAAGCTCTGATTTTAGAATTAAAGACGGCTCAGATTGTCTGCTAAAAAATTCAGGAATTTCAGAAGCCCCACTCCTTCGTCTCCCAATCCCTAAATGATAGGGCCAAAAAGCTCTTTCCAGCTTGCTCTTTGTGTGTTCAAAAGAAAAGAAAATTAAATGATCATTGTGGTTCTAACTGAAAATGCTGCAGCAACACTGGCTAAGTGAGCATTATGCAACTGAAATTTTGTAATTACAGCACAGTAAAAAAGACCACACAAGGCAATCTGAAGACTTAAACACTGTGCTGTTCTGACATTCCACAATGCAACCTCAACAAGGATATTAGCTTGTTTGTGAGGTACAGACCAATCTGATGACGAATGGGCCCTATTATTCAAACTCCAGCAGCCATTATTTGTAATAATTACATTCACATTCGAGGTCTTTTGTCATCTGAATCTAGACACAGGAGGGAGACAAAATCTTCATTAGAAATCGAGCCTCTGAGCTACTGCTTCAAACAGAGGCTGAGCCAACGCCAAGTTAAATTTCTTTTAGTCTCCAGTGTTCAGTCACCTCATGTCTCCCTACTAACAAGCCGGGCGGGCTCACCTTGGACCAGGTGATGGCTGGCTTGGGAACTCCAGTGGAGTCGCATGGCAGTGTGATGGCCACGCCCTCATCAGTGACGTAGTGGGCGGGGCCTGGACTGATCACAGGTGGAGCTGCACCAAGTCGGAAAGGTTAAAAGCATCAGGAACCCGTTTCTCCATACTAGCTCATCTGGTTCCTTTGAATCGCAGGGCGTTCTTGAAGGAGACCAAGCAATGGGGCAAAACACTACACTGGCCCTCTTAGGGTATGTTCCTCAGGTGCAGTGTAAGCTATTTCCAGATTGAGCAAGACAAAGATACTGTACATATGTATAAAACAGTGAGTTGCTGTTAAACATGCAATATTTCAAAGTTTAATTCCTGGAAATTAAGCCCTACACTGTGAATGACTCACTTGTTTCTCCTGTGTTTAGCGCTCGACTTTAAAACTTTAAATGCAACTGAAGTAGCTTTATTCTACCAATCCTTCAACATCTTTTGTCGCAATTTACAAATGCCATTTATAAATCGCTTGCTGTTATGGAATATCCTTCGCTTGGAACAGGAAACTTGAAAATCTGCGGGATTCCGGATGAACCCCTGAGCACCAGCAGGACTCACAGTGGATTTCGATGGTAATGCTAATATTGGCCGACCCAGCCACGTTGACAGCGGTGCAAACATATATCCCAGCATCCTCCACCCCGGCATTCTCTATATGGAGGCTGCCGTCACTCCGCAGGAAACGCCTGGAGCTCAGGGTCACCTAAAGGTCAGGAGAAGAGGGTCAACCTCAATTCGGGAGCAGTCAGGTCATCAAGAGGCTGTCATGTGGAAGGAAAAGACGAGACGTGAATCTCACCGGCTCCCCGTTGTGTGCCCAGTGTCTGCTAGGCAGCGGGATTCCGTCCAGCAGCATGCAGGGAAGGGTCAGTGAGTGACCAACCACCACGGAGAGCAGCAGGTCACCCTGGGCCAAAAGAGGAGGCTCTGTAGATAAAGACAGACAGACCTTGAACACAAGGGGTGCAACGCTCATGGAGAAAGAGACAAAGATAAAATGGGGCTTATAACTCAAGCTCAAAGCCAAAGGACCGTCCCCCTGCCATGCACAGCTATGTGTAAACACAAGTACAGAGCCACCCTGTCCCCTGTCGTCAGCACTGCAACAAGCCCCTTCGCTCACACACTGAAGCTACTGACCCAGGCCAGTCACGGTGACTCGGGCTTCGGTCCAGATCAGCCCAAACTGGTTCTGGGCTTCACAGATGTAGAGGCCTTCATCATCCAGCCAGGCACCTGCGGAGACAGAGGGAGTCCACAGCCCATCAGTTTCTGATGGCCCAGGCCTGAAAACACAGGGGCCGGCTGGGAGCAGGCAGGAGGTGTGAACTTCCCCCTGGGAACCAGCTCTGCTCCTGCACACCGGAGGGAAACTAAATAAGACCAGTCTTGGGAAAAACCGCAACAACCGCGAGACTTACGGGGGGGGCGTTCTGAACTCGCCCGCCTGCGGTTACCAATCGAACCCGGGTCTGCCGAGCCTCACCCTCAATGGAGAGCGCGCCGGACCCCAGCTGCTGGAGGCCGCGGTGACCGTCGGCGCCGGCGTACAGCGGCTGCCGGTCCTGCCGCCGCCAGGTCACCACGGGGTCCGGGAAGCCGCGGGCAGCGCAGGGCAGGGTCACGTTCTCGCCCACGTCCACCGTGGCGTCGCGCGGGGTCTCGGAGAACTCGGGAGCGGCTGGGGGGGGGGTAGAGAGGAGGCAGAACTGACCACAGGGGTGGCGATTCCTTCCTGGCACAGTCAGGCCGCTGCAATGATAACGCTGCTCTTGGGAAACGCGGTAAATTATCCATGCAAACACGGTGATTCTCACCCTCCATTATTAATAATTAACGCCTTTATTTATTTCTGTCCACCTACCAGGGCAGCAGAAGCACGGCTCATTCCCATCTCGGCTCTCGCATTTAATTCTCCATCCTCTGGTTCAGCACAAATAAGGACGATGGTGCCACTGAATCATTGAATTGCAGAAAACTGCAGCCCCGTGCTGTGCTCCCCAAGCACTTTCAGCTCCCGGCGAGCTTTTCACACCCGAAACGGTTTGTGGCACGCCACAATAGTTCAAACTCATCAGCACTAATGTTGCCAGAAACAAACTTTCACCTTGAACCGAAACATAGGCTGCAAATTCTAATCAGAAATAGCGGACATCCCATTTTAAACACAGGCTCTTCTAATTCCACAGCACGCCTGAGACCTTTCCACAGCACGCCGGTGGGTCCTGCACACACTGTGGGCGGCAATGCTCAAGAGCCTTTGCTATTTGTTTTTATTCATCGTGCACTGGGATACGAGAAACATGCAGCGGGGCTTGTCTGAAAATCTCGTGGCAAAACGGATTCAGCTGTGGGTTAAACGACAGTTAAATGGGGTGATGAGTCAGTATCCAATGTCAATCGTGGGTAAGGCCTTGGAGGTGTTAATAATGAAGACAGAAGATGTACACAGTCTAATTATTGCACTTTAAATGGATGACTTTGAACATCAGTAATATTTCTAGTAGTTTTTAATAGAATAGTGGCACTGAACAGCACAAGAACAGGAATGGAACTGTCTGTCTTCTCTTGCACGACCTCGGGATCGACCTCACGCTCGACCTCCTGGAGGTCACAGGCCGGCCTGTACTCACTCCCCACGCCCAGGGTGACCACGGCAGTGGACGTCCCCGCCGGGCTGCTGGCCACACAGCTGTATTCCCCGGCATCCGTCTCCTGCACCTGGCCGATCCGCAGGGTCCCACGCCGGGCGTCCTGCTGCGCAGAGGGGAGCGTCCCCACCTGTCGATCACCTGGACACACAGAGGCTTAGCGTGAGCGCCCGCTCTTCACAAGGAAGTGGCCGTGTGGCCCCATGATCCCCCAAGACACCTTGAGACACGGTGCATTTTTAAAATCGCCCCCAAAACTGAAAGGGGGTTAAAAGACAGAGGTGCATAGCGCTGGCTCTTGAAACCTGGGATGACATGGGTTTTATCGAGGTACGAGCTGAAAACGGCCTAAACGAGACCCGAAAGGGGCATTTGACGTCCTAACCCACTTCACTGGTTTCAACTAAGTCGATTAAAGGTCTGATATTTTTTTAGAACAAATTCTTATTTCAGGTTTTGACCAAGGACGTCGGAACAGTAACAGAGCAAGCATGAGCAATGGGTTAAGGGTTTCACAAGGTTTGCTGTAATGTAATCAATGATCATTAAGCACCAATGCCAGTTTTAAAAAATTCCACGTTATTTTGGTATTTTATTTTGATTTGGGGTCAAGCTGCTCTGCTATAAAGGGCCCTGAGAATGGCCATATGGCCCAATAACCTTGCAATAACAAAAACATACTGAAACTCTAGTTTTTCACCCCTTGGTGATTTGTAGATTTCAGGCTCTGCCACCAATCTCCTGCTTTCTGTCACAGTGCTGCCAGGTGGATCTTGGCAGTGTGTTCCCAAACCTGCGGCACTTCCCAATTCCCAAAGCCACTGAGGCCTTGCAGCTCCCAGGCCCCACACGGCCGTATCTCCCAACTCTGAATCCAGGAAAACCTTATGGACTGCTTCCGGAAGGAGCATTGTCCTACCGCGTCGTGCAAAAAGCAGACACTTTCACCATGAAACAGGAGCAACAGCTGATAAAAGAAATGTGTCGGAGGTGCTGGCGGGAGGCGAGCTGGAGTGCATGTGTCTTCCTATGTACTGTCCACTTGTTTTACTACTTCATGACCCTGATTACCTTTGTACCATGTGACCAGTGGGGGCGGGACTCCAGTGGGCTGGCATTCCAAGATGGCCTCCTCTCCAGCTGCCACCAGCACTGCTGGGTTCACCACAGATATGCCCGGAGGCTCTGGAAGAGGGGGTGGGGTCAGAGATCAAAGGGTAAAGTGCAGTCGCATACCACAAGTCACATCTAAAACTGTGTGTTAGATTTTAGACTGGAAAGTATGCTTGCTGACCAGGGGGAGGGCTATAAACATGACAAACAAACTGTAAACAAGCAAAACAAACAGGCAGATTGTGTCTGCCACTGGAGAAATAGCTGTTGTGCTGAAGTTCCACTAAGTATGCCAAGAGGGTAATGGAGAAGATACAATAAACACAATTGTTTACAAAAGACCTTAGATGCAAAATTACTAAAGACAGGATAAAAAAATATGCCCTGGAACTCTGAAATGACACAGCCCTGAACACTGATGAATAGCTGATCACATCAAAACGATCAACTCTGAGACTAACTGTTAGCGCAGGATGGAGGAGAAAAGGAGATGATTTGTCCCCAGTGAAACTGCTGGCGGTCTGAACTGTTTCAGCCTCAGCACAGAGCTGCCAACAGAGACAGGACAGCGCTCTCACCCGTGTAGCTCAGAGTGACCGTCTGCGTATCGCTGCCTGCCTCGTTGGATGCCAGGCACGTATAGCTCCCAGCATCCTCTGGGACGGCCTCTCTGATGGTCAGGGTCCCATGCGGAGAAACGGAGACTCTGAGGGGAGCAACAGGAGAAGAGCTCAAAGAAAAGTCTTTATCCCTTCCACTGCACTACCTTCCACTGCCTTTAAACGAACCTCATGTGATGTCTTTAAACCTGGAGTCCAGAACTTTCATGTTTATGTTTCTGTGTGTTCTGCTGGCGGTTAAGTATCCACTGGCTTGGCTCAATTAACTAATTAACTCATAAATTAATTAACTTAACTAAGAACAGAAAGAGCCCATGTCTGTCCTAGGCCAGTTAAAAGACCTGTGCTTTGTACAATACATAGAAAAACAGGCTGTAGATATTTTTGGCCAGCAGGGGGCTCTG
This sequence comes from Lepisosteus platostomus, assembly GCF_059453375.1. Lineage (NCBI taxonomy): Eukaryota > Metazoa > Chordata > Actinopteri > Semionotiformes > Lepisosteidae > Lepisosteus > Lepisosteus platostomus. The sequence goes on from NC_142631.1 coordinate 2,426,503, forward strand.
TTACAAAATCTGCAAACTAAAGGGCTATTGAGCACTAGGCTATAAACTGTACACTATCCTCTCTTTTTCCTTACTAGAACTAATACCTTGCTCTACCGTATGTGTTTTCTTTGTTGCAATTTTTAACGCTTACAGAGTAAAACTATCTGAAGCCTCAACGCTGCACATCGTCCTGGTTTGCCCACATCAAGGGGCCCCGTTTTTCCTGAGTTACGTGACTGTGCAGCCCTTTAACCCCCACCCGCCAGTACCATCCCACCCCCCCCACCCCTCCCCACGCGGGTGTGCCGGTGTCTCCCAGCGACTCCCAGCGTACCTGTGCCCCCCAGGGAGGAGGACGTCCCCACGTCTCCAGGAGATCTGGGGTGGCGGGGACCCCGAGGCGGCGCACGAGAGTCGCACCTCCGCCCCCCGCGAGAAGGCCAGGGCTTGGGGGGAGATCACTGCGCGAGGGGGTTCTGCAGGGAAGGGAAGGCAACAAGCTGGGGTAGAACCTGGGACAGAAGGAGGGCCTCCTGACAACGATGAATCATTTCCACTGGGGGGGGAACGCTCCTGGCCCTGGAGAGCCTCACGCCCTGCAGGATACACAGGGGAGCGCACAGCCCTCGGCGCCTGCAGCCCTTGTCCGATGGGATTCCGAACTCAGTGGTTCAATTCGTTCACCGAGAGCTGTATTCCCTAGGGAATGAAGACCGGAGGACCCAGTGTCTCCCCGGGACGAGGAGTGAGGATCGCTGTTCTAAAATGTAACTTAGTACCTCTTCGAGAATGCAAACTACAACACCCAGCAGAACCCGTGAAATATTCCCAATGGCTGTCATCACGCAAGATGCCCATTCATCAAATAAATTTAGAGATCAACTGGAAAAAGAGGCTGAATAACCCACAGCCCTCAGAGACCAGAAATTCCTTAGCGGAATACACGTGTTTTAAGATAAGAGAAGATCAGATCACTTTATTGGCCAGATACAATTTCTTGCATTAGGAATTTGTCTTTTCGCCGACCCCAGCTCGCTCTCCATGAGACTCACAGATGGGGAGAGAGAAGCTGGGGGTCAGAGCGCAGGGTCTGCCATTGTACAGCGCCCCTGGAGCAGCTGGGGTGAAGGGCCTGGCTCAGGGGCCCAACGGAGTAGGATTCCTCTGCCGGCTGCGGGATTTGAACCGGCAACCTTCCAGTCACAGGCGCAGATCCTGAGCCACAGGGCCCCCGCTCTGCCCACCCCGTTTCGTGGCGATTCAAGGTGAAAACGTGATGGACTGTGGCCTTCTAGGGGGGGCCAGGCTGAAGGCCACAGCTGCACACCTTCTGACGTCTTTTCAAGGCCCGAGGGCTGCTTCACTGCCGCTCTTACCTGGCACCAGCAGCCACACGGCCGCCCGGCTCTGCCCGTGCCTGTTGCTGGCCACGCAGTGGTACTCTCCCGCGTCCTGCGGAGTCGCGGGGCTGATCTCCAGGGAGGAGTTCCCCAGGGTCCTCACCCGGCCGGCCCCGCCTGCTAGCTCCTTCCCAGCGAAGTACCAGGTGAGGTTGTAGCTCACGGGGCCCTCCACCCAACACGACAGGACTGCCACCTCCCCGGGGGGCGCCGTCACGTTCAGGGGGGGCTTCAGCGCCGGAGGCGGCTCTGCAGAAATAAACCAATAAACTCCCGTTAGCGTGGCCGCATTCTCGGTTGCATCCCTGTGAACGAACCAGTCTTACGACAAACCGCCATTTTTGTCCCATTTAACGTACACGATCCTGGAGCGTATCACCGGGTGTGTTCTGCTTCTTTATAATCCTTTCGTTTCAAATCTCACCTGACCCGACCCAGGGGGACTGAAAATCGTGTTTCATAATCGTGCCCTCGGAGAATCAAACACGAAAACAAATTTAACGTTTGTCCAAGCCCGCAAGCCCTTCTGGCCTGACAAGCCCGTAAGAGCAGCGCGATCATTTTGACACACGCTTAGGCCCGCCCTCAAAAGCATTTTCCAGCAAGGTCTGGCACAGGTAGTGCAAAAAAGTACATGTTACTTTACAAAACAAGCAGAAAAGCAAATGTAAGCGGTCAGCTCAAATTGGACCTTTTCACACCAAATTTGCTTGACCTTTCCAGTTAATCTTTTCTATTTATTTCTACCCTGAACATCTCCCTTTTACTCCTGCACCGCCCCCCCTAAAGCTCCTGGAGGGCACCCTTTGCCTGGCACTGACACACAAGACAAAAATGGGACCATCCCGGAAGAACTTTCACTCCACAAGACACACAAACTCAGCTCGGCTCAGCCCAGGTTTTTTCCTTTTGCAAAAACTGTAGCTCTTCGCCTGTTCTTTTGCGAGACGGAGGAGCACATCTGCAGGGGGTCACGGCCCTAATCTTTGCAGGTGATTAAAAAAAAAATGGTCAACTCCGAATGTAAAAAGCAGCCCAAGACAGTTCATGCTGCCCCCAGACTTGTATAAGCAACACCGATTTACGGACTGGGCATGCTGGCATCTCACTAACCTCTCACTGCCAGGTGTGTCTGAGCTCGGCCCATTCCAGCGCTGCTGTAGGCCACACACTCATAGGTGCCCTCGTCTGTGCCCAGGACCCGGGGGATTTCCCATGTGGCATTGGCAGACACCCTGGGACGCCAACACACAGGCTGGATTACAGACGGTGACATGACAGCGACCACGCTTCCGCAACAGAGAGAGACAAATCGACAGGAGGGGGTCGATTGAGATCAATGGCTGCTTTTTAATGGGCCTCCCATCCGTCGCACAACCGCAGAATTCACCCCACAAAAAGCGCCCTGTACAGATTTAATTGATGGTTAAAAGGATCAATAGGACAACGAAGGTGCATTACACTACTTGCCATGGGGGAACGCTGAAAGGGCCTTATTTTATCATATAATAATTATAATAATTGCTTACACTTATATAGCGCTTTTTCTGGACACTCCACTCAAAGCGCTTTACAGGTAATGGGGATCCCCTCCACCACCACCAGTGTGCAGCCCCACCTGGATGATGCGACGGCAGCCATAGTGCGCCAGAACGCTCCCCACACACCAGCTCTCAGTGGGGAGGAGAGCAGAGTGATGTAGCCAATTCATAGAGGGGGATTATTAGGAGGCCATGATTGGTAAGGGCCAATTGGAAATTTGGCCAGGACACCGGGGTAACACCCCTACTCTTTTCGAGAAGCGCCCTGGGATTTTTAATGACCACAGAGAGTCAGGACCTCGGTTTTACATCTCATCCGAAGGACGGCGCCTGTTTACAGTATAGTGTCCCCGTCACTATACTGGGGCATTAGGACCCACATGGACCACAGGGTGAGCACCCCCTGCTGGCCCCACTAACACCTCTTCCAGCAGCAACCTTAGTTTTTCCCAGGAGGTCTCTCATCCAGGTACTGACCAGGCTCACACCTGCTTAGCTTCAGTGGGTTGCCAGTTGTGAGTTGCAGGGTGATATGGCTGCTGGCCGTTTTGACCTGAGGAAAGGAGACTTACTGAAAAGCCTGCTCCGCCCCCAGCCTGGCCCCGCCCCTCGAGAACTGCACCCTATAGGGCACGTGGCTCTCCACGGAGCAGCCAATCACAGCCGGCTGCTTGTAGTAACCATGGACTCTATCGGGCATGCTCACTGCAGGAGGCTCTGTAGAGGAAAAACAGGCCCGCTGTAAAAATGACAAGTCAAGGAACGGACCTTCTGTAGCCAAAGAAAGGGCTGTTTATGCCACAGGCAGGCCGTCGTTACAGAACTTTGGGCCTTAGTTACGTAGGTCATATAGGTTCTGAGGACTGCTTCAATAATTTAGAATAACTGGGAGGAGATCTGCAATAAAACAAAATATGTGGTCCAGCTATGGTCCTCACTCACTCTGCAGGATGTACATTATTCACGTTTCCATAATGTAATAGAATAACGTTTTTATCTGATATCTTCCCATACCGCATAAAAGCGGAGGTTTGCAATCTAGTTATAATTCAGAGTACACTACAAACTTAGCAGAATCTATTATTGATATTCATAGAAAATAAAGCCTTCCGGACATGATAATGTTCGGTTATTTCTTCCAACACAACAGCTGTAGGCTCCCCTCATCGGGGACTTTAATAATGCAAAATAACATTTGCCTGGTCGTAAAGTTCCAGCTCGGTGGAGTAAACACAAGAATATGCTCCCTCCTGGCGCTTCGGTTTGTTTGGGGTTTTTTTTCCCCCACAGTGGTAAAAGTTCCAAGGGGCAACCTTCAGAGCGTCACACAATCCATGTGTGATGCTTGCTAATGCGCCTTAACGAGATGCTAACTGTCTAAATTCTCTCCCGCAGTTTCCTGCCTGGGATAATGTTGGTGTAGGAGACGGTGGACATCCTCTGGAATCTGTAGCCTCCTTCATCTTTCCCGGTGATCCTCAAGAAGAAGCTCTCGGGAGGGGTGCGGAACTCCGGGACGTTCCAGAGGCCCCCGGAGCCCCCGTCCGAGGGCGTGGGAACGGGGAGCGCGCGCAGCGGGCGGCCGGACACGGATAGCAGGTCCACCTGGTTGACCCGTCCCGGGGGGGTCAGGCCGCTGGACTTCAGCAGGGCGTGAGCCGGCACTCCTGAGAGACAGCAGGGTAAGAGACGCATCGCGGTCCTGAGGTCACAGCAGAAGTAAAGCCTGTGCTCGCACTCACGAGCCTCGGGCTGTAAAATAATAAGGCATGCCCATAACCTGCACTTGTGGTTTGGTACACCACAGACAGAGGCCATGAGCAGGCTCTTCTCACGTTCAGAAAAGCACACCTTGAGAACATCTTGTAAACCGTTTAGTAACAGCTCACAGGACCCCTCCTTCCCACTTCTCGACAGACACCGGTGAGTCAGTAATTGGGCTAATATTTGTTTCCGGGAAAATGCAGTAAGCTCACCGCATCGCACAGGGGGCTGACCGGGAAGCTCAGATGCCTGCTAAAAAATGACACCCTTACTAGTGTCCAGTAAGCCTGGCAAAGCAGTAATCTGCGTCACAGCTGAGTCTCAAATACAGCTGCTACCTTCAGAACTGATTCTGTGACACTGAATGCGTGCCCTACAGCACCCAGGGTGAATTAACTCTAGAGCTGGTGGAAGCTGGTGTTGTGGGGGGGTGCATCGTGTGGCCAGTACCTTCTACAGGCCTCTCCCGGGTCTGGCTGAAGTCGGTCACCGGCCTGCTGGAGAACCCCGCTCGGAAGTCCAAGTTACTGACCCCCGTGACCCTGAGACTGTGGCGGCCACTGCAGCTCACCTGGACGGGGGCAAAGGGGGAGAGGGTGTCAAAACAGAGACACGCAGACGCTCGATCAGGAGTGCTTTGTGCGCCAGCGCTGGAAAATTTAGGGGCGACATGAAATCTCCTTATTTTCAAGAGTTTGGAACAATATGAAAAGCTTCTTCCGTTATCAATCAGCATGTTCAGAGCACAGGATGGCTCCCATGGTTCGAAGATATCCAGTCGGGGCTGTGGCTTGAACTGACTGACCCAGCTTCTCTGATGGGCACGGCGCACAGCTGTCCGACCGGCACCGCAGGGGGGACGCAAGCGATGAATCCCCACGCCGTCGAGCAACAGCGTCTCCTGCGGCGTGCCGGGAAAGGTCCCGCCCGCTTTTGTTTTGTAAGCCGGGGCTACAAAAGGCGCGCCATCAACAACCGGGCGCGCGTCTCGAGAAGGACAGCCCGGCCTCCGGCGCCAACCTACCCTCAGCGTCCAGGTGCCCGGCCTCGGGTGCTTGATGCCGACCACACGGGCGGAGTTGGGGATGTTCAGCAGCTCGGTCAGGCCCAGCTCCTCCCCAACGATGCGGCCTGGAGACACAGGAGAGGGGCGTTCCAGTGGCCACTTGTAGCCATTGAAAACCCCTCCCATAGAAAGCCATGCATCGCAACATCTCTCTCTCTCTCCCCCGCCTGAAGCTGGCATTAAAACTTAGCCCCGTGTACAGCTTCAAGCAAACCCTGCGGCAGCACCACAGCGGGTGTTTTTCACAGCTCACACCTGTGGCTGAGGGACGCTGGCGAACATGCTTAGATATGCAGACACGGCTATAAGCGCAGGAAAGCGCTGAACTGATACCCACACCCACGTAAACACACAAGGGAAGTGGCCCCCTTGCTCATGTTACCGTAGGGATCCCGCAGCTCGATCTCGGGAGCCGGGCCGCTCAGGGAGACGGTGACTTCCCTCAGACTGGGGTCAAAGGGCACCGGCCACCGGTTCTCCTCCCCGCCCTCGTGGTCCGTCGAGAGCAGGTGGACCTTCATCGACTGCACCGTCTCCTCCACCCACTTCAGCACCTGCGGCGGCAACGGGCAGGGGGGGAAAAAACGGCAAGGTCATCCGCCTGAACCTGAGGACAGCCCCCGCCGCAGTCCTGGACAGCTGGAGAGCAATACCTGGAGCAAGAGGGGAGTTACGGCAGCAGAGCGACATCTAGTATTGAAACCAATGACTCCATTCTGGGCTTCAGAGCTTTAACCAGCTGACAACACAACCATGTTATTATATGTTGGTTGCAGCGGCTATAGGCATCTGCTAAAATTAATAATAGCAATAGGTCCAGTTAAGTCATTGCTTTCCAGGATCAGGGTTGTAGATCTCTAGCGCAGGGAACAGCATGCTTCAGTAAAAAGCAATTACTGACGGCAGTTTGTACCCTATTATTACCTTATTATTGCAAGATCCCTACACATCAGCTGAGCCTTTCATACTGTAATGCCAAAGCACAATCCAACAGCTGGAGAAAACTTGCGCTGTGTCTATAGTTCCGTGTGGCCTTAAGATTGTATTCCCAGTAGTGCTTTCCATACACTAAATGCTTATTGCACCCCACAGAAACCAATGCACAGAGCCAGTTTTAATACTTTAGAAGTTGTGTGCTGTCAGGAAAAGTTTGCCAGCTATCTCGGCAAAGGGAGGCATGCCCTAGATTATTCACAGGTTTAATATGCAGACTCCATCACATAAATGGATGGGTTAACCTTTCTCTTAATGCGATCTGTCAAACTGGTTCACATAAAATTGCAGTCAAGAGTCGCTGAGATATCAGGCTTCAGGCGTCAGGTTTTTCTTTGTTCAGATCTGCAGGGGGAAAAAAAAGCATTCCTGTCCACTCTCCGGGAACCAGGAATAACTGAGCCTTTGACCCGACTGACCCAGGGCACTTCAGACAGCTGTGAGGGTGGGCGTGGGACAACGGGGAGTTAATTGCGATATGCCCCACAGCTAGCTCTGTCTCATCTCATGTCGAAGTGCTGTAGAGCAGGGAGGCTGCCTCTCTCTCTCTCTCTGCTAGCTGCTCTTGAGCCGTACTGAACGACAAGTGAAAATACAAAGAATCGGGATGTTTCCTGCTTTGTGAGGTTCAACGGGCTGTGCACAAAATAACACATATGTTCGCATGATATCAGCCTGAAGAGACTACTTATAAGCAATACTCAGGTGAAAAATGAAAATATTCCAATCTCTCTCGAGGTTTATATTGTATATTAACACTGACCTACTTGTAGAGCCCTTTTTGATTATAACCAGACTTAGCATATAAAGAAAATTGAGCTGGAATGAAGAATCGCTTTAACAAGCTGCGGTCCAGACCTGAAGTATCTTGCCCAGTGGCTGCTGAAAACAGCTGGTTCCTTTCTCGGATAACAACTGGAAACAGCTGTAATGTCTGCCACAACAACTCCCAGGGGGGGGAGGGGTGAACAAGCAAACTGCTTTTCAATGAACTGCCTCTGCCTCTGGCCAGTGTCTGTTTCCGCCTCTGCGGGGCTGTGAAAACACAGCGCGGTCGGTTCATATTCGCCGCGGCTCTGACAGCACGGGGGCTTTTGTCTCAGTCTGTGCCTGCTGGCACCTGCCCACCCAGAGAGCCAACTGAAGCCAGCTTGCTAGGGGCAGCACACGAAAGGGTGGCGTCTTTCGGAGCCAACTGGAACCCGCGCTCAAGAAGACTCGGGAGTCCACACCCGAGCCCCGAGGCTCGTCAGGACAGAACTGATCCTTGTTTCTGTTGTGCCAAGTCGTCTGACAACATGCTGCCCCCCTGGGAAGGACGCCCGTCCCTCACAGGGTTCCCCCCCGAGCAATGCTGGTATAACTGCTCCCAGCTGGTTGGACTGCGGTGGAGCATCTTGACAGTGTCTGCGGGCGACGCCCGTCTGTTCACCTTCCTCTCAGCGTTAACCCCTTCTGCCCCACACGCTCCCTACTCCCTCCTGCCAGAGCTTCGGATGACGACCTTCTCCTGCGACGCAGCCCCACGTACTTCGCCAATTCACGGCGACACAAGTCAGAAGAAAATGTTCAGGAAACGAACTGATCAGCGACAGTTTTTGTGCACAAAACGGTTTGCCAGTTTGGATCCCGTGGCCGACAGAGGAATCCTACTCCGTTGGGCCCCTAAGCGAGGCCCTTAATCCCAGCTGCTCCAGGGGTGCTGTATAAATGGCTGACCCTGCGCTCTGACCCCCAGCTTCTCTCCCTGTCTGTGCGTCTCATGGAGAGCAAGCTGGGGTCTGCGAAAAGGCAAATTCCTAATGCGAGAAATTGTATATGGCCAATGAAGTGATCTTATCTCATTGCAAAGCGAGGCTTCAAGTGGAGCTAGAGATACAGGGCTACAAAACGACAGCTGGGCGAGACTCCCTCGGACAAGGAAGGACATGTGAGGAGTCCTGCCATATTTAAATGCCTGTCAGCGCTGAGCCTAAATAAGACTCCCTGGGAGCCCCCCTACCTGCACCAAGGCTGGGAAGAAGCCACGTTTTCCCCACTATCAGTGAGCCGTTTTCCAAAACAATCCAACTTCTTGACTAAAGCGCACTATCAAATGCTAAAGACAACTGTGGACAGATTGCCTTGGCATCGGCTCGTATCTGGGTATAAGTATTCAAAACCTCAAAAAATGAAACTCAGAACTGGCAACTGCTTGCCATTACACCACAGGGAGACAGTCTGGAGCCAGCGATTGTCTGGAGCCTCATCTCACGGCAGCAGCCCCTGCTCCACGTGGCCAAGACACGGACCTGCACGCACGCCGCCCCGGGACACGCCCGCCTCTCCTGTTCTCGCACACCGTGAGCGCCGCAGCAGTGCCAGGCGGGGAGAGCTAGCGCCCTCTGCCTGCGACTGACAGCACTGCGAGCGGTGTGCCAAGGGGGGTGGCGGGGGGGGGCGCTGTTTCACCGAGATGCAGGCTGGTGCCCACCCCTGGCCCAGGAGTGCGCTGCATGGGTTGTGGACCAGCCATGCCCCTGAAACCAACTGGGCTTTCGCACCTTGGGCCTCTTCTGTTTTTTAGGAAACCACAAGTTTGCATTGAGGGGTCTTAAAGGGCTGAGCTCCCATGCCTTTGACCCAAAGCGACGGACCACTAGCATGGGTCGTTTTCAACATCCTCACCTCCCCCCCACACATACACACCCCCATCACCAGACTCGCAGAGGAATCGTCCCACGCTCTCTCTGGGCCCGGCACCCATCGAGGCGGAGGTCCTCAAGGAATCGGTTCCAGATGGGCCCGATCCCGGGGGCAGGTGGAGGCCAAGGCCTGGAGGGAGCGGAGACGCCACACGCGAGGATCGGGGAAAAGGAGACGAGGGGAAGGAGCACAGGAAAACCCAGCCATTACGGATAATCGTCACCAGATGGGCACTCGGGTACCAGCAATAAAGTCAGGACACCTGCCACCCGCCTGTGATGACGTGTTACTAGATGTTTGTCTGGCAAGGGCCGAACCAGGCCAGAGGATTTTCCTTTGTTTCTCTGCTGGACGGGGGGAGGAAAAAAAAGCTCCTCGTTTTAATTCCCCGCTCAGATGACAAGTCTCTGCTCTGGAGTCTCTGTTTCAGGGCTCTAGACTCCAAGAGAGGAAGGTTTCGGGCTCAGGTCCGTCTTAACCCTTGAGCAGGGTACATCTCCTGCAGTTGCTCCAGCTAAATGCCTAAAATGCTATATATCCCTAGAGCACTTACTCTAAAGAAGAGCACCTCATGCTCACCGAAGGGCACTGACCCAGGCCAGCTCCACAGGCACAGCTCCAGGCTGTGCAGATTCCTAGCCCTGGCCAGAACGGCCTGTTCTGGAATCCTACACTTATCCCTCTGGATCACACCGACCAGCTGTGTGGAGACCAGAGCCTTGAACGGCCTCCGTAGATATTGGGAATAAGTGGCACGACCTGGCCGGCAGAGCATCTCCCAAAGCGGCGGAGCTCTCGGGCCGTTTCTCAGCACCGACATCCGCGCCAGACTGGATCCTTGGCTCCGGCTCGGAAATCCTCTTAGTGTCCAGAAGGCACGGCGTTGGGAACTCGGCGGGGAGCTCCCCCAGTTCTCATGCATGCTCCTTTCCACCCCCACTCGGACACTTCTAATCCCTGGGAAAGGAATCCGTCCTTTCAACGGGGAGCTGCTCGATTTCCCGTACAGTGCAACAAGGGACTGGGCTTTGTTTCGGCGACGCTGGGAAGAGCTTGGCGCGCCGAGCGCAGTCCCAGAGAAGGGGGATTTTTTTTTCCGGGGGTTATAGTCTGGTTTCGGAATTGATTAACACGGAGTCGCGGTCTTTTGGTCCTTGAAAGATGCGGCAAAACACAACGGCCCATTGTTTCCCGACTTGGCCAGCACTCCGGGGGGGGCAGCTGTGTTTGGAAGGCAAGGATGCAATCGATTATCTCCGGGATTTGGAATAAGGCCGTGTGGAGCCTTTTCATTAATACTCCACTGGAAATCACAGACGCGTCTGTATATTTATTTTGGAGCACGGCTGCAGTGTCTTAAACTCACATCAGAGAGACGAGCTCTCAGCTAATGGTTTTCGGTTTCAGGACATACTTGTGGGTTTGATGAGAGGGGTGTTGGAGCCGGTTCAATTCTAACAGCGCAGGATTAATTTCCTAGGCTAGGCAAGCTTTCTTGTATCTAAATATTATTACATCCTGATTTTTTAATTGCAATCACTATTTTCTCTTCATCGCTTTATGAATTTGCTACTCAACATTCACGATTAGTTTATCAGTTAACAAAAGCGTCATCAAATTGATAGGTCTCAGCCGAATCAAGTTCACCTGCGGCAACAGATTACTTCGTGCACAGAACTCTTTCAAATCCCATGGTTCTCCAAGTTTTTCAGCAGCTTCATTTTTTATTTCACCCGTGTTTTTCTTTTTAAGTCCAGACCAAGAAAATTACATCCACCTTTGGGCTTAGTTTACGTTCTTATTTTACCCGAGAGAGACATATGAGAACAAGCTCTTATTAGCAATGACACCCCAGAGACCCATTTATTCAGAAGGACAATGTACAGGTGCAGACTGAGAAAAAGCACCTTTGTCCAGGCTATAACGGCGGCGTTTCTCCTAGGATTTGAACTTGCAACTCTCTGGTGTTCAAGCCAGAGTGTTAGCAGGTACTCCACACTGCTGCCTAAAGGAACATGTTCCCTATGGACCCTGTCCATATGGATTCTTGCCCTTCACACAGAAAACACAGGTACCTCACCAAAAGCACCATAAACCAGACAGAACACGTCCAGTAAGGAAAAATAGCACACTCACTCCCTCGGAGGTATTACAAAGCCTTTGACGTGGCAGGAAAACAAAGGGCGCTAACTTTTGCGGTCAGGGCTGCACCAGTAACAACAGAGAATGACATCTTCCGAACTTCAGAGGAACTGACTGGAGGTGGACGTTGACACCACCTGCTGAGCTGGTGACCCCGGAGGTGACCCATGGCTTTCACAAGTCCGGCCTCGTCAGCCCACAGAGCCCCAGTGGTGATGTGCCGCATGCACGTCTCTCTGACGAGAGCAGATTTGTTTGCTTTTGCGATGCGTCACACAGCTCAGGCACAGACTGGCTTCGGCAGCACACTTATCCAGGCCTTTTCCTTCCAAGCGCCAGAAGACGTCAGGAATGAAAAACTGCCCTTGGGATTCTGTTTCTACTTTTACCACGGGCTCTAATCCTGTAAATCATATATAATTTATAACAGCTAGCCTACCAAACATGCATATGAGCTATTTTTCTTTTTTTCTTTTACTGATAAAAAAAATAGTTTAGTATAACCCAGAGAAACAACGGTTTCCTTTTTTTCCGACGCAGGTTTTTGTTTTCTTCCGGACAAGGCGTCGCTGCTCCATAGTAAAAGTGCTGCAGCCGCTTGTCCATTCAGGAGGCTAAAGGGTTAACAGTTCCTGGAAATGAGGGCCTTTCCGTGGCTCCAGCCTCCAGTGTCCGAGGGGTAAGGGCACAGGGGAAGGGGGAGGGGGGAGCAGACATTAAAGAGCACCGTGCTTGCGGAACTTTCCGGCCCCCTTTGCTGGGGGGGGGGGGCGCGACCTTTTCACCTCTCACCTCGTTGACCTGCTGCTTGTCCAGGTGGAAGATCTGGCCGGAGCTGGTGGCGGCGATCTCCTCGTAGACCCTGTACCCGGGCTGGGAACGGTCCCCGCAGTCCCCCGTCAGCACAAACACCACCTGGGCACAGGGGAGCACGGGAGTGGGGGGGGGGGGGGGGGGGGCGGCATTAGGGCAGGGAGGGTCTGTCCACCCTGCACGCATGGGTGATCAAGCCTCGCAGAACCCAGAGACATGAATTATAAATGAAATCAAGAACGGATATTAGATTGTATTAAATATGTAATTAATAATGAATTGCATTTGCATGGCACTATTCATCCCAAAGTGTTCTACGTACAGCAGGGACACACTTCAACTAAAACGCTGAAGTGCAGCCGGTTGAGGAGGGCGAGAGAGAAAGTGCACCAGCCCAGAGACCCAATGATACAAGATCATACAAGCCACAGACGAGCTCTTTCGAAACAAAGCAGTTGGGACCTTGTTTTAATGTCTCGGTCACAGGATGGCACGTCCCCAGTCACCAAACCGGGGCCTTGATCTGAACATTGTGGTCCAGGGGAGAGATCGCCACCTACTGGTCCACTTACACCACTTGCCTCACCAACGCTGTTTTCCTGCGACGTGTGCCATCTCTGTACTGACCAGGCCCCGCCCTGCTCAGCGCAAGAGATGCTGTTATTTCTGTAAAGCACTTCAAGAAGCCACTCTTAAAGGAGCTCTATAAAACAAGCGGCAGTAAGGTTGGACTATAGGGTGACAACACTGCTGTTACAAGGTGACACATTTTGCTACTACATCAAATGAATCAATACGGAATGATTGATCCGGGTGCACTCAATAACCGCGTTGACGCTCCTTGTTGCTCATGCCACAAGACGCTTATTCCAAGATTCCAAATCTCTGGATCCGAGCGTCTGCTGGGACACTCCCAAATCTCCAGAAGACCCCCGCCTCCCCCTTGATGCTTCCCTACCTGCGACTGCCGGAGCTGCACCAGGCGCAGGACGTCCTGTTTGAGCCGGTGGTCCTTGGCCTGGGCGTCCGTGAAGACGTAGATGAAGGACCCAGGCAGGGAGACCTCCAGCGCCTTCTTGATCGCCCCCACGCTCATCTCCGGACAGTCGCCGCCCCCCTGGAAGAACAGCAGCAGCAGGACAGGACAGGCCTTGAGAAACAAAAAAGACTCTCCAAAACTCTCCCCGGACATCGGAACGCATCAGCCGACCCTCATCCTGGGTCTCCCAGCGGGAAGCATGTCAGCGTTAGCGGATAAGGAAAAAGTAATGGCTTATCCCATGCTGAGAAAGAAACACTACATTTCGGCTGTGGAGCCTTCTTCAGGTGTGAAGAAGGACACGCACCCACAGAAGGCTCCACAGCTGAAATGTGGTGTGTTTCTCTTCCTCTCTTTTCAGCAGGGAATAAACCTTTATTTGTTCCTTTGCAGCCTACGCATGCTGACGCAGCTCCCTACTTGAACGAGTGTTAGCAAACAGACTGGGGACAGAGGTTTGCTCGGGCCTGAGGTGAGCGTTATTTTTGCGTCCAGGAGTTGATGATGCAGTATTTCCCATGGGGAAAACGCAGTGAAGTGTAGCGAAGAGGAGAGCATGCTAATTGCAGAGTAAAGTGTAGTGTAGCATGGTGGAACAGTAGTGAAATTTTAGAGATTGATGGCAAAGCACAATACAAAGTGAAGGAAACTATTTGAAGAACACCCAAAGTATGGTAGAATTATGGAAAAAAAACATGGGAAATCTCTTGCAATGATATCGCTGAAGACCTGTATGTACCCCATAAGATCCGTTCTTATGTGTAGAGATGCCGCAGGCACATAGATATTCCTGGAGGGTGTTTCAGCGAATAATCAGAGAACCAGCAAAGCAGGGGACAGTGACCCCTAGCAGGTGAGTCACTCCGAATGAATCACAGACGACATGCCGGAGGCACGCAGTGAGTCAGGCCTGAAGAGAGGAGGCCTGTGGACAGACCGGCTCTCTGGAGCTCAGCTGCGCGCACAAGCTGCGAATCTGCACCACAGGGTGAATCATAACAAGCAGAGGCTTGCAATGTGCCCAGAAATAAAAATGTATTTAAAAAAAAAAAAACATCCACCATCAGAAAGCCTCTTATTTATGGGAAGGGTCAAGGCAACCCAGATCTGATCCTGGAAACATGAGGAAAACATAGGCTGGACTACATCCTGGACAAGACAGCAGTCCAGTGCAGGGCACACACACCAGGGCAATTTCTATACAGGTAACACAGCTGGCATGTCTTTGGAAGGGAGACAGAGACAAAAGCAGTTATTACATTTGCCAGATAACCCTGCATGTCACTGAGCTACTGCGCCCCATTAACGATGCCCTCCAGGACCTCTCAGCCCATATCAATGCATCTGGGCACTGAAAACATTACAAAGAAGCAGCAGAAATAAGAAAAAAAGGGGGTGAGCAAGCAGAGAAAGAGCCCTGAGTTTAGACGGTACAAACAACACCATCTGGAGCACTAAAACCAGGCATGATTCTCTGTAAGGAATTGAGGAAGAATCAATTCGTGGTATAGAATGGTATCAAGCAATGTTACGGGTAATTTCTACAGAACAAAAGATGAGGGTGTTAACAATACAGAAGAACTGGGTTAATAAAACCTGCAAAATTGGACTAATATGATTTGTTCACCTGTTTCTCCACTTATCTATTTATGACTATGTACAGAAAAAGAAATCCGGTGTACTGCATGTTTTCTGTGCTTTCCTGTAATTCCTGTGGGTTAATGCTTGCCACTAAGTAACACCTAAAATGGAAAAAAAAAATGCAGGAGGCTGATCCTGATTTTTAGAAAAAAAAACCCCAAACCGGATAGGATCCGCCAGTTCCAGTTCCTTCTGCTTTCCATCTTCTTTCCCATCCGGAGAGCGATGACTTCTGTCTGCTTCCCTCCCCCCCCCCCCCGCCCGGCAGGTCAGCGGCTCCGAGTCTGGGAAGGAGTGGAGGCTGGAATGGGGGTGGGGGGGTGTCTTCTTCCTGGCAGTTCGTTCTCCAAGAAGGAGACAGGAGCTCCTGGAATCTCTCCTGCTCTTCCTGCGTCTTGTCAGCGGCATTCCTTAACTTTTCCAACCCGCCGCCGCCACCGCCGCTTTCCCGACCCTGCTCCCAGGGGCCTGGGGCCCTGTCAGCGCGTGTCAGCGCGTGTCTGCGCGGAGAGGAGAGCTGTGCACTGTCAGGGCTCTGCCTTGACAGGCCTCCCGTTCCCCGCTCGGCGCACAGGCTGGGCCCCACGGTCACCGATCCGCAGTCCCGAGCCCGCATCCCGTCCCGGATCGCCAAACCGGCAGCGTGGGGGGGAATCATGGGAGTAGTCAGCCAGGGTCCTCCGAGCTGTCAAAGAAACCGCCCGGACTTCTGCGACTTGCCGGGCGCCTGCAGGCATGCGCCGGCCGATGTAATCCTCACTCCTCGCGCCCGCCTTCCCGAAGGATCCCGGAGCACTGCGCCTATAGGAGGGGGTCCGCTTCATCCCTCGGGGAAGGGCGGCCCCCCCCACACCACGCGCTTCCGTTTCTGTGTTTCGTCAGCGCCGGCCAACCCGCGTCGAGAGGTCGGAGGGCGCGATAGAGGAGCAGCGTCTGTCCTCCCTCTTGCCCTCCGTGCGGTCGGCCTACAGTCAGTCCTAAGGTCAGACCCGGAGGCGAAACAAGGACCTGGGACTTTCCTGGAGACTGAAAGGGAATTGGGGCTCAACGGGAATAGGAGACACGTCTTTACAGAAAGAGCCGTGGGCGTTTGGACAGGCTTCCCCCAGGCCAGTTGGTTTGAGGCCCAAATTCAATAGTCTAAAAAGCAGCTGGACAAAAACACCAAGCCGCTGAAAAGTGACTCAACAGGAGAATGAGTGAGACGGGAGTTCAGTTTGCGACCTTTCTGATGTTCCTGTGTGGTATGCAGTACTGCGCAACAATGTTTCCCAGGTCGTTTTAAAACACCGTGTACGGACGCGTTCGGCTGAGGGGGTCGGGACAGGTTTCCCCGAACGCACTGACCTGCACGAACAGCTCCCGGAGATCCCGCTGGAACTGCTCCGGGTCCGTGGTGATGGACACGGGGCCGACATCTGCAACAGAGCGCACGCAGTCAGCTGTCGCACCGTGCTCGGGGCACGGCCTTCGCTGAAGGCGAATCAGCCCCTTGGAACAGGCGGTCATGATTCAGGAGGAACAGGGAGAACAATGGTCAGTTAACGTGGGACAAAGTGTGTCACGGAGACAGGGCGTACGAATGCAACACGAAGACCGCAAAATTAGAGAGAAGCCAGTCACCGCGTCTCAGTCTCTCGGCAGCAATCGAGAGCAGCCTCCTGCAGAGCACACTGTGACTGCGGAGCAGAGACCTGGGGGATAAATTCACAGACAGGGTTTATGGGAAGGAACAGCGATCAGCTCCGGCAGAAAGCAGGAACTTATAAGCTGGACGTAATTCCACTTCATCAAGCCCATGTTCTGGCTGTGCACACTCCAGCACTGTGAAACGGTTAGAGCTCATTAACATTCGCCCCCCCTCCCACCCCTTAATTGAACACACCATAAGCCTGACGGGTGTTCCTAGTTAGTGAAATTGTATTATGTTTGTCATTTTAAACATTCCTGGAATTATTACTCCTACTCCTAGCACACCACTTCAGCTTACATGCCAGATTGCACAAAGCAGACCTGCGATTAAAGATGGTTCTGTGCAGACTCCTCATCTGAAAAATGCAACATCTGACCTTTAGTAGGTCATTAATGTGTGTCTTCTCAGTAGCACAGTACTATGCGTCTGTGTTCTGTAGCTATTTACTGTGTGTGTGTGTATCTTCAGCAGTGCAGTATGGTGTGTGTCTTCAGCAGCCCAGTATTGTGTGTCTTCGGCAACTTATTACTGTGTGTGTTTTTAGCCACTCCACCCAGGACTGTGAGCCTGTTTCTTCAGCAGTGCAGTACTGTGTATATCTTCAGTAGCCCAGTACTGTGAGCCTGTTTCTTCAGCAGTGCAGTACTGTGTATATCTGCAGTAGCCCAGTAATGTGAGCCTGTATCGTCAGGAGCGCAGCACTGTGTGTCTCTGCAGTGCCTCTCTCTGAGGTCCCATACATCACAGAGCTGGCAACACAAGCCCTGGCCGGGACCTGGAGATTTATGCCCCCTTCCCCTGCACACGGCAGGACGTGCATTTCAAATAGCTATCCCATAGAAGATTAGGATTTGTCTCTCCCTAGAGATGAATTCCAGCATCCCTCCTGCATGAACGGAGTGCTTCCGATGCACACAGACGAATCTGTGCGGAGCGGACCCTACAGTGGCATTAATCTGCACGTCCGTCCTATAAAAATATCAAGGTGCGCGATGGACAAGGTTTAAAACCTAAAATGCTGAACGGCAGGTTTCAACTGCAATACATGTGAAAAGCAGAGCTGCCCCACCCATGAACAGAACTGCCCCCGGAAGAGCCATGAGTATCAGATGCATAATATCGGAAGCAGGCAACCCTGCGGGACACATGCTCTACTCCACAGACTGCTCTCCCACCCCCTTACACTTATACAGCACTTTTCAGGTCACTGCATTCAAAGCACTTTACAGGTAATGGGGATCCCCTCCAACAGCAGTGTGCAGCCCCACCTGGATGATGCGCCAGTCCGCTCCCCACACACCAGCTCTCAGTGGGGAGGAGAGCAGAGCGATGGAGCCAGTTCAGAGATGGAGACTACTAGGAGGCCATGACTGGTAAAGACCAGGGGGGGAATTTGGCCAGGACACCGGGGTAACACCCCTACTCTTTTCCAGAAACACCCTGGGATTGTTAATGACCACAGAGAGTCAGGACCTCGGTTTTATGTCTCATCCGAACGGACGGCGCCTTTTTACAGTACAGTGTCCCCGTCGCTATACTGGGGTGTTAGGACCCACACAGACCACAGGGTGAGCGCCCCCTGCCCCCCCCCCAGTAACCTGGGCCTTCAGCCACAGGGGCTGCTTTCTCACAACTTGAAAGTGTCCTCATGTGTTCTCATTGCCTTTTCCTTGACAGGATATTCTATGGCCACTGTGTCTCTGGATATACCGCGGCATACTGTATGCACTGGCATTGCCTGCAGTGTGCAGCGTCCGAGTTTATCCCACCCCGGCGTGCCTCGCCAACGCGACCATACACTTCTCACGCCACAATCTCCCCCATCTACTGGGTGCTTATACAGCTGCTATCGACACAGAGCATTCTCGGGGCGCTTCACACAAACTACAGAGCAGAAACGCCCTTCCAGAGGATTCCCAGCTCCCACAAAGCCCCACAGGACAGAAACAGGAGCCGCTCTCCGTCTCTGGCGCCTGTGACGGACAGGCACCAAGGAGCTCCTGATCCCCTGATCCCTAATGAGGCGCCTCTCGCTGGGGATGCGTATCCGAGAAACTGCCTCTTCATTTCCAGTTGTCTTAAATGGCTCTGGGTTCATTTTTTTTTTATATGATTATCTGGATTAGCGTTAATGACCTTATGTAAACGACACGGCGTCTGGCGTTTTCAGACTCGGCTGGTTACTTCCCGCTCGAGAAAGAAAAGCCCCAATTAATATTGGATTTTTTTTTTCCCCTCAAGAAACAGGAGGAGGGACGCTGAGGAAGTAACACAGAGGGTAATGGAATCTGAGGTGGAAGGTAACAGGGGAAGAGGCAGGCCTAGAAAGAGATGGATAGATTGTGTGAGAAAAGATATGGAGGTGTGTGAAGTGAGTGAGGGAGATGTGCTCGACAGAGACAAGTGGAGAAGAGCAACCAAAGCAGCTGACCCCAGGACAGTCTGGGACTGAGGCTGGGAAAAAGAAGAAGAAACAGACGAGGATAAGACGTTATCACGTACGGGTTGTCATGCTAACACCCCTAGTGGCGCACACAGCAGGGCTTGCCGGGCGAAGACAAGGCGCGCAGGGTTTCCCTGCCTCTGAACGTGGGTGGCAGGAAGGAGAGAGAGAGAGACGGGCGTCTCGGCGCCTGGGCAGGCTGGCGCTGCAGCGACCCCTACCGTCTGCGGTCAGGACTGCGCACAAGCGGTAAAGATGACGACAAATCACGGGTGGCAGTAAATGAAAAAAACCAACGAAAACCGAAGGAAATGTGTCGTTTTGTGAAACGGTTAGTGGAAGAAAACAAATCATTTTCTAAGCCCCTACTACGTCCTTGTATGCCCCGTTTAAGGCGACATAGCCTTTTCAGAAAGATGCGAATAATTACAGAATTATAATTGATTACAATCGATAACATGACCCAGTGCGGTACGTTTCCTACTCTGTCGGACAATTTCGAACTATGTAAACCGAACTGTTTCGCGCATCCCTGGAGACCCCTGGCTGTTCCACGCCGTCGTACCCACCTGGGTCGTGAAACGGGACCAGCACGAAGTTCCGAATGGGCCGCGTTCTTCTCCGGAGACTCTTCTCCAGGATCCGGGAGGCGCCCTCCACCACCTGCTGCAGGTCGTCGTACATGGAGCCGGTGACGTCGAACACGAAGGCCAGGCTGGAGGAGCCGGCGCCGGCGGCGGGGCCGGGGCTCGGTTCCGACCCGGCCCGGGGCAGCGCGAGCAGGGCGTGCGCGCAGAGCAGGAGCAGAGCCGCCTCGCGCGCTGACCCGGCCGTCGCCATCGCGCGTCGGAAACTGACCCCGATAATCACTTCAACCAGTTTTTACACACATATGTATTTAAAAAAAAACCCCGACAACCTTCAGCTCAATAGCAAAGATGCTCCTTAAGGTATAAAGCACATCTCTAGAAAAAAAAAAAGTCTCATCGGCCAAAAGTAGTACCTTGAACAAAGCTTGGTAAATTCTCCCCTCAGAAACAACATATAAACAAACGTAATCCTCTTTGTATTTTGTGGGTGCGGGCCTATCACGTCCTACACACAAATGACCAACTGTCTCCACAGATAGGTACGAGTTCCCCCCCCCTTCAATCACGTTTCAGAAACCGCAGCCGAGAGGGAGCGACGCGTCCTGACTGGAACTCCCCTGGAGAGAGAAAAAGTTTACTGAGCTCCGGGATGCTGGGGGCGGAGATGGGTGTTAAAAGGGTTCAGATGAGTAAGACCACTCTTTTTTTGTGTGTAACCTGACCCCAGGAAAACCGCCCGCTCCCCCCCATCAACACACACACACTGTCTCTCTCTCCTTGTGCTACAAGTTGTGGGAGTCCCGTCCCGGTCCCGCGTTTCCCTGCGAGCAGCTCAAACTCTTGGTTAGAATCATCAATCTCTCTCTTTCTCCAAGAAAAAAGAAACCCACACGAACCTAAAACGTGTCAAACATTCGCTAAATGCGGCGTATCCCAAAGTCGTCCATCATCTCCGCCTCGCCGTGACTGGAAAACGTCTTTCCCCGTCAAGATCTCGACTTTGTACTTGGGACGGAGTAGCGTTTCGAGGGGAGACTGGAGAAAAGCTCAAGGAACTTGTTCAGAGGGATTGAGGTTCCGTCCCCCCCCCCAAGACGTAGTGGACTTCACCGGACCAAACCGCAACACCCGCGAAGCCCCTCTTAAAATGATTGCAAAAAAAAAAACGACGGTCCAAAAATTGTTTCAACGACCAGAAATGTTAAACCGTGTTGGGGGGGTAAACCAGGTTTTGGTCATCTTAGACAAGCAATATGGATCAAAACTTCGAAATGGAGGGGGAAAATCACAACAGAGTTTCTCATTTTAGACACAAGGAAAAGTAAAAGCTTAGAGACCCACCTGGGGGCCTTCCCCCATCACAGCGGAGCCAGCAAGCAGTGCCCCCCAGGGAAGACAAAATAGATCAACAGCCGCGGACATTGTTTTTAAAGAAAAAGATTCGATTCTCACGGCCACAGAAAACGACCACGATGAAACCGAGAAGGGTCGTGATATAAACTGGACCCCGGGAGGACAAACTGAAGGTCTCATATTTAAGTTCGGGTTCGCGAACTCCAGTTTTTTTTTAAACTCCTTACGATGCACAAGCACGGCAACTGAAAGGGGCACAAGGCCGTCCGATTAAACAATCAGAGATCAATTATACAAAACCCGGCATGGACAAACAGGCGCCTTCATCTCCCCCCCGATTCAGTTGTGAATTTGTTCCCCCGATTAGGTTAGTTTCCCTGAAAAAAATCAAGCGAGGTTTCCCATCCACCTCTCTACACCGCCCCCTGGTGGCCCTGTTTTGCAAGTGACCCGACAACCGTCGCTCGCTCCGGGTCGCTCAGTCCTAACGGGTCCAATTTTACAGCTTCTGCGGGTGTTCGGACGCCGGCCCTTCGGAGAGGTTCGGAAAGGCTTAGGCGCTGGTATACACACACACACACGGAGTAAAGATTCGTCTCCACTGAGAGGGGGGGGGGAGAAAACAGAATCAGAAAAGGAGTCAAACCAGCAGCAAAGGAAGGTCCACTTTGTGTTTATTCTGATAAAATATTGCTCGCGTGTGAATCGGGGCAGCACTGACAACACATGCACATGTGATCTTGCTCACGTCTGCGGGACTCGCTTGTTCAGTACAGGCTCAACCACTTAACACAGCAGAAAAAAAAAATACTGACAACACTGACATGCAGCTTTGGCGCAGACAACACGGTGACAGCCAGAAAACAGCCACACCAGGCATAGAGAGCACAGGACACATCTTCTGTTTCAGACAGGAACCCTGGACTCTTCGAAGGCCTCCCCCCCCCCCACCCCCACAGAGCTCCCCGTTACCCCCCTGGCTCCCTCGGTTTCTGGGATTCAAGCTGGACATCGAAACCTGGACCCTCCAGTGAACTACTACTGGAGAAAAGCGTGCATCTCTCGTCCCCGACAGAACCTCAGCATTAAGTCAAGTTTGCTCTCTGGGACAAGTAAGGGTCTCTGTAATCTGAGGCTAGTTTAAAGGGTGATTAAAAAAAATGACAAACGTTTGGAGTACAGCACAGACTGCTACAGGGGGACTCGACCCGGAACCCCTCCATTCCAGTCCTTCAATACAACCCTGCAACACAAGGGACTCTGACGGACCAGTCGCTAGAAAAATCACCGTGCTGGAAACCGGGCAGGAGAGTGTATTTTAAAGGCCCGTGCAGCCCTGCCCTGTGCAGGTACGAATAATTAAAGGGGAGAAGGGGGGGGCACTAGTACCCCTCAAAGCATACTGGGATTGAACCAAGCCTGCCCTTCAGTGGTGAATATCCCTTCTCCCTGCGTCCGAGACGCGCAGGCGTGTCCGAACACAAGGAAGGCTTCACCACTAGTGGAGGGCCCAGCTAGCGCCTGTGGTCGTTAGTGGTCGATTGATCCCAGGATCTCATCCAGCCCTTTCTTGAAAGAAGTCCAGGGTATCGGCTCCAACCGCAGGGCAGCTCGTTCCAGACTCCCACAGCCCTGCTGCTGGGCGGGGCTGGCCGTGCTCCGACGTGACTCATCAGCGATGGTGGATGTCGATGATGCTGATGGCCAGAATCGATCTCGGAAACAGTGGTATGATTCCGTTATGCAGATAGCTGGAAGGAAGTGGCCTCATCCGTGATGAAGAGTTTATTTTTAAGCCTGGAAACGAGTCCGTGGCCAAAAATCAACAAGCAAAGCTTTTGGCTGGCTAGCATACAAGATCCAGAATGTTCACATTCGGGAATCTGAGTCTTTAAACGGCTTGAAAACACTGAGCTCTGGAAAACAATCTCTTAATTGCCCTCCTCCTGACATCCTGTCTAGGACTTGTTCCCTCTCCGTGCCCTGTTTCCAAGACAGATCTCCACCCCCCAGCACCTTTCTGCTCACACCGGGATGAGAAACTGGGATATATTCAGCCGGATCCACAGCGATCAGTTCAACCTCGGGCCGCGAGGCCGAGCAGCTCAGCTCATTTCGCTGCAGAAGAGAGAACGATGCTGGCGAAAACCGAAAAAAAAATAACATCGGCACCAAAATTCGGTCTTCGGGTTAAGGATTGAAATGGACTCCTGCCCCAGGCCCTGACAGCAAAAGGAGTTCTAGAACCTGCATGTAATAATAGAGAAATGTCCTCAATGAGCTCTGCAAACCTCCTGGCAGAAGCTACAGGCCTGAGAGGGGCTGGCTGAGATTGAGGTGCCTGGAGGTACAGAAAGTGACCATGAGAGACCCTGAGGCAATCCATGGCCATCCATTGTCCAATCACTTTCTCCAACTCAGGGTGGCCGGTAAGCCTATCCCAGCAAGCAACAGGCACAGGGCAGGCCACCCACCGGACGGGACGTCAGTCCGTCGCAGGACACACACAAACTCGAAGCAGGCCTGCTCTTCTAGGAAACCGATAAATCTTCCAGCCCTGTTTTTGGACTGTGGGGAGGCCGCCGGTTGCCACCGGGAGGGAACCCACACAAACGCAGGGAGAACGTGCAAACTCCACACAGACAGCACCTGAGGTCCAGCACCCAGGGCCGAAACAGTGTGATGCAGCAGTGCTGACCACTGTCCCACATAAACGCTAAGCAGCTTACAGAGCGCCAAGTCAAAAGCAGCTTATAAAATAAAGGAAACTTCATGCATCAGTGCTGAGTGTTTGTTACTCAAAACAGTCATCACCCTCCTCGCTGCCACATGCTCTTGTTTATACAAAGCAGTCAAAAGGCATATTTGCATCACATACTCTCCTAAAAAGAACAATACAGTTGTCTTTTGAAGGGGCTTTTTTTTAAATCTACATCTGGCAACCAAATCAGTCTGGATAACCCTTTCCTCCTGTCCCCAGAGATCCCACCTCTGCGAAACAGCACTATGAGACGACAGAGGGAAACCGAGAACTGCGCTCAGTCTCCTCTCAGTCGTGCAGTAATTCAAATCTCCACTCAGGAGCTGGGGGGGAATCATTTCTCTTGCTGGCCGTTCCACCTTGCGACGAGATAAAAACCCAACACCGTGTTCAATCACCGCGGCCTGACACCAAGGCACAGGGCAGCCTGACAAAGCACCGCTGCTGAATTAAACATGTTCCCCAACTCCCGGCAGCAGGGAGAGGTGGCCACAGGCCCCAGAGCGACAGGCGGAGGAGTTTCAGATCAAATCCGAAGACGCCCCGCTCAAGACGACAAAAAGGACAGATGAAAAAGCAGTTTGTGTGCACGTGGAATCTGGATCGCCCAATCAGCTCATTTCCTCACCTACGGAACTTCATTACGGCAAAAGACAGACCAGCGGAGCCAGTCTCTCGGTATCTCTAACATCCTAACACACCAGTCGTCCAATCCACTTTTCTCAAAGGACCTCAACAGAGCCCTTCACCGTAAAATCAACCGCCTGAGCAATTCAGCAGCCGATGGCTACGATCCACGCTGCGGCGGGCTGGCGCCAGGACCCGGACCAGGGGGGTAACGCCGTGCTCTTGGAAAGGCGGTGCAGGGAGGGTGAGCCAGCCTGACAGAGGGAGTGTGCAGGACTTGGCCGGGGAGCAGATGGGCAGGGCGGGCGGGGTCTCTCGCGAGCAGGGGCGGTGTTGTGGAGCAGTCCCGGGGGGGTTCCAGACGGCTGTTCACCCAAGAGAAGGGCTGAACGGATCCGGTCCAGGTGTAAAGGGATCGATTCCCCCCTTCCCCGCTGCCTTAAGTCGCAGGCGATTTCAGCGGCGATGGAGGACTTGTGGACGCCCTAGGGTGCGCTAGATCGGGATGATCCGGCAGTCGCTCGGGAGCACCGGGCCCGTCCACTCCGTGACGGGACGGCGCCGCAGCCATCAAGTTCGCTCACGGCTCCACCCTGCCCGGCGCGTCCAGCGGAGAGGCCCGGGAAGGTGGGAGGCCGTCTCGGTGCTCCGTGCAGGAGCAGGAGGGAGCAGGCTCTCGGAGGGGAGGGGAATTAAACACACGATGAGGAAAGGGGGTCCCCCTCCGTCACACATCCGGGGACCCAGGAACCGGTTTTGCAGACGCACAAACACACACAAGCCTCTCGAGCTTAAATAAAAGAGGCTCTCACTGCACACGCCAGCGGCATGCCTGGCCGCCCGGCCTACTAACACAGACCCAGCCTGCTCTCGTTTCCTCCATGTTGGTTTAATCGAGTATGGGGGGGTTACACAAGACGGCACAAGAGGAAAGCACATTCACAAGTACAGGAAGCCAGCGTGCTCCAGCCCCTCTTCCAGGCGCCTGTCCTGCACACGGCCCTCTGCAGCTCCAGGGAAGCCCCCCTTTGCAAGTGTTTCCCATGATCTTCCTCAAGGGGCGCCCCCCACCCCCACATACACACACACACTCCCCACCCTCCACCCCTCGGAGCTCGCGGAGGGGCGGGCCCATTAAGAAAAGAATTCCACGGATTTGAAAAAATAACACTTAATCTCGTTCCACGTGAGCACACGACACTTTTCGCACACAAAAAAAAATCATCATAAACCCCCAGCGATGCCACGTCAGCGGATTCGGCCACTAAAACTTCATTTTTAAGCCAATATACATACATATATATATATAAATGATACATATAAATAAGATTTTCGTTTTCGCACTCCAAAAAACAATCATCATCTCCAGCATTTATAAGCATGATCGCACTCGTGTATTTGTAGCGGCGGAGGTGTGATTAACGATGTGCAGGGGCCTTCACTGCGCGTCACTCCTGAGCAACAGAAGGGATCAGTCTCCTTCTTCCCAGCAGCCCCCAGAGCAGGCAGGTCATCGCGTCTTCCTCCATTTTCTCCCCCCCCCCCCACCCAGTTTGTTTTTGGCGACAATGGAGACGAGTGATCGACAAGTGAAGGTCACCCCCTCTCCCCACCCCACATCCCCGATTCCAAACCCCCACCCCCCACAGACACACACGCACACACTTCCTCTGCGCAGAAAGAAGGCGAAAACGATGTCGGCCTCTTGCAAGAACGAGCATGATGGCACTGGAGCGGGGCGCTCTGGGATATCTCTGTGCGAGAGAACACAAAACAAAAACAGAGGGCAAGATTAGTTCATCTGGTGTACCGCCATTTCACAGTTATAACGAATCTGGCACAATTATAAATGCACCTATTGATACAGCAGGAGTGAAGAGAGTGAAGTGCCCTGCTCAAGAGTGAGAGCTGTGCCCCATTTGGGATTTGAACTGGCAATCTCATAATAACAGTGCCCACTACTGTGCCCACCAATTCGAGCACAGTGAGCTCAGGAAAGGTTCAGGCTTTCCCAAATTTCTTTACAGCAAATAAAACAGCATCCAACATTGTAATGCGGAGTCTGCCATCCTTGCGGCTGACATACATCGCCAGGAGGAGAATGTTTTAAAAGGAACGTAAAATAAATTAAAATGGATTTTTTGTTTGCCTAAAAACCCGGAATGTTACTGAACACACAGATCTGGGAGCAGGAAAAACAGCCATCGGACAGATCCTGAAAGGAAACTTGGAGCTCGGGAGCACAGATTCCTGAACAAACGGCTACAAAAATGAGCTGTGATTCTCTCAGCGCTGCTTCAGCAAAAAACAGCAAAGCAAGTACTGGCCCCCTGCGACTGAAACAAAGCCCCTTAATTATCATCAAGAGCAATAATTCCTGATTGTTAAATTATGCTGAGTTGACAATGACTCCAGCTTTCCGATAGCGCATTCATCCTGGAAACTGCTGAAAACAAAGAAAATTAGCAGCACAGGGGTGCAGATGATTATGCCTGCCATCGTATCTTTTAATTCAATATGGATTTACAGCAGGTGGCACAGCAGTCAGTGCTGGTGCCTCTCAGTTTGGGGGCTGGGTTCAGTTAACGATTGTGCATCCGTCTGTGCGGAGTCTGCATGTTCTCTCCTTATTCATGCAGGTTTTTCTCCGGGTAATCCTACTTCCCAAAGCCACTGCTTGCAACTCTGACTGTAAATTGTCCCTGTGCTGTGTGTGTGGGCTCTGTAAATCAGGTGATGTCCCACCCAGGGTGTCCCAGAGCTGCTGCCCTGTACTTCCCAGACAGGACGATAAGTGGCTGTGTCCCATCCCGGACTGGATGGGGACACTGCTCTTCAGGGCTTCGCTGTTGTGGGTAAAGAGCAATGCTCTTTCTTTATTTCTATGTCAGCAATGGACGTAGCATTGTAACAGGAAATCAAAGACCTGAGCATTTTTCCCCCATGCAGCAGACAAACATCCTCCCAGATGAGAGGCAGTATATTTTACAGGCCTCGGGAGAGCAGATGGACAACTGGCTTCTCCCTCCCCTGTCAGCCAGCGTCAGCGTGGCAGGAGCGCAGTGAGACAGGCTGAATTATTTACGACCCAATTGAATGGGCCTTTCAAAGCTGCCAAACGGCCCTTTTAACGTCCTGCTCAGCTCTCGGGGTCCGGCTTTGTGCAGCGCTTCTGAAACAGCAGCATCTGAAAGGAGGAGGTGCAGTGCAGAGGGGCTGGCGCAAACACACACTCACTCGCACGCGCCCTCGCACGCTCACTCGCACGCTCACTCGCACGCTCACTCGCACGCGCACCGCAGAGAAGGAGAGGCTGTTAACAGCTGTGGCAATCAAAGCCCGTGTTCGTACTTTGACTAATCGATTAACGAAGGGATCAAAGTGACGACAACGCCACCGAAAGGTCCACAACGAAGATGAACAGGCTGGACAGTTTGGCACAAGAGCCTGAGACGTTTCTTCAAGGGCCAACGGATGATAGTCGGTTTCATTTCAGTTGAGCTCTTAGGGGTTAATCTGTATCCCTGTCTTTTCTCTCTCATCCGTCTCTTGACTGTGACTTTTTGTGAACCAAAGCTGCAGACAGTCTATAGCAGGGGATCCCAGCTCTGCTCCTTGAAATCCTACAGTCTTTTACATTTAAAACATTTGAATCTGGGAGGAAGGGCTAAATTGGCCCAATTAAGCTTCAAACTGGATTGATTCAACATCCCTGTAGCTCATAAACCCTGGATAACTTACAAAGCCATTTTTATACAGATACAGATGTCCAACCACATTTATGATCAGAGATCAAGGTGCAGTAACTATAGCATCTATGTGTGTTTTAATACCTCTGACTGAAGTGTGCCTAAGAGTGCAAAGGGTTAACAGACAGGAATACCCAATAATTCTTGGCTGTATCTGTCAATGTGCCAGTGCATTCAATGCCAAATGCAGGAGTTTGAAGAGAATAACCACTTTCTTTCAGTCTTTTGCATTTAGGGCAATTTAGACAACAGAACATTTTAGAGCAATGCAGTCTATAGAGCCATATATGCAAGAAAAAAAATGTGAAGATAACATAGCAATTTCACTTTTCCTGCACTTCATTTCCGTCCTAAAACACAGTCATGCCATTAAATATTCTCTACGTTTTCTACGACTCCTAACCCTAACCCTAGCTAAGGGTTTGAGCAGGTTAGGGTTAGGGTTCAGATTTTCTTCAAAAAAGATTAATACAACCCTCTCCTCATTTATGAGGAAAATAAAGTTACTAGCATCAAAACATTATCTCCAAAAAGACTAAGCAACCTTTCCACACCAAAGGCAACGTATCACCAATGGTAAAATCCAATTTTCGGAAAAATATTGTGTTGTTGGAAATTTCATGCTGAGTGGTGCTCTCAATGGACGTGGTTTCAGGGTTCAACAGGTTAAAGAGACTTAGAAAACCTGTTGGATTCCAGATCGCAAGGACCAGAACTGGAGAACACCGATCTAGACCTTAACAAGCGAGTACTGCCTGCACTCTACCCACCCTTCTGCCCCCTGGTGGACACTCACTGCAGCGCAGCCTTCACTATACCAGCCCGTCGTACAGAGAGAGGGCCTGGACAATGGACGGGTCAGCCTTGGAGCCCTCCTGGAACTCCTGCAGGGTCAGCTTACCGTCCGCGTTCTGCCAAGAAAACCAGAAAAGAGGCGTTTCCGGCGGGCCAAACTCTCCACGATCAGCTGGTTGGAACAAGATGCGGTCCTGCTTCAAGCTATTTTTTTTAAGAACTCCCATCAAGATTTGAGATTTTAAAAAATTGTCAATGACTGCATTCCAGAATTAAGACTGAAGATCTGTATCTTAAACAACTGCTGCTTCACAGTCTCAGCTCTGTGTCGCCCTATTCTGAAACACCGCATCGCCGTCTGCAGCTGGGTGGCCGAAGAGCTGCATCTGTCCCGATCATGTGCCTGCCCTGATTTCTGGCTAAAAGACTCCCTTTCCGGGCATTCCTCTCTCCGAGAAAAACCAAGAGGAATCTATGGAGGGGGTTCCTCTGCTACATGTACTGAAGACTCACTCTTCCCATGTGCTCAGATAAAGGCCTCCGACCTCGGCAACCGCCAACTCAATGCACAGAAGGGAGGTGGCCCAAACACTTCAAGCTCGGCCTTGTGCAGGAGCTCAGAAGCGTGAGCCTGGCCAGTAGCTGGGTGGGAGACTCCTGGGAAAGCTGATGTTGCTGCTGGAAGAGGTGTTAGTGGGGCCAGCAGGGGGCGCTCACCCTGCGGTCTGTGTGGGTCCTAATGCCCCAGTATAGTGACGGGGACACTAGACTATAAACAGGCGCCGTCCTTTGGATGAGATGTTAAACCGAGGTCCTGACTCTCTGTGGCCATTAAATCCCAGGGTGTTTCTCGAGAAGAGAAGGGGTGTTACCCCGGTGTCCTGGTCAAATTTCTCATTGGTCTTTACCAATCATGGCCTCCAAATAACCCCCATCTCTGAACTGGCTCCATCACTCTGCTCTCCTCCCCAGTGTGAGCTGGTGTGTGGGGAGCGGACTGGCGCATCATCCAGGCGGGGCTGCACATCATCCATTACCTGTTAAGCGCTTTGAGTGGAGTGTCCAGAAAAGCGCGATATAAGTGTCAGGAATTATTACCTAAAAGTGCCAGAAGAGCTGGAGGCAAAACTAGACAAAGTCATTATTTTCATCAGCGTGGTTTGAAGACGGTCAGACCCGCGTACGTGCCACGCAAACTAAACCTGACGGCTCTGCGTCGCTCCTGCCTTTAGCTATTCCAGTGAGCAGGAAGGTGAACTGCTCCTTCACGAAGTGCCAAGCTCTTCGGGGAGCCGGGGGCGCTGAAAATAGATCAGCACACCTCCCTAGGCACGGGCCCGAGTCTGCCTGTCTGTGCCAGGGCTGAGAGCTCTCCGATTGGCTCTCCCTCCCATCAGGAAAGAACGCCTCTATTACCGCCGTCTGACTCCGAAAGGAGACAGACCGCCGTCCTGAAGCCAAGAGGAGAAAGGAAAAATAAAAGAGGCCGCAGCCGTCTCTCCCGCCACCTTTCTGAGGGAAGAGATGCGCCGCGGGCACTGAGCGCGCGTGGCGGAGATGACGCTGGTCACGGACCCAGGCAGAAATGAAGGCATCAGAGCCGATCTCCTAACGTGAGACAAGGGTGGCATGAAATAAAGGCGCAGAGCCTCTTGAAGAGGGCGCACGGTCTGGACAATATGTGCAGCTGGAGTTTGGGGGCTGTGGTCAAGAGGAAATGCACCTCGAGAGAACCATCGTTCAGAGCGTCTGGCCATCATCACTGACCGCCACCACCGCGGGCTGCCTGCCTGCCCCTGCAGGAGCCGGCGGGATTGCACCGAGGGGGGCTGCAGCACGTTCAGCGCTGTGCCTGAAGACCCGCAAGCCACTGTGCAGGGCTGGGCCAGGCTGAGCTGAAGTGGGCCAGGCAGTGGGATGGCGTTTACCTTGTCCATCATGGCAAAAATGCGGTCGACCCTTTTCTCCGGCGTGTTCTCTTCCTCGGGCAGCTCCACAGTGTTCCCCTGGAGAGAGGGAGAGAAATGCTCGCTTTTTTCTCTTTTTTTTGCTGTGTCCCCCCCCCGCCATACGCCGTGACCGGCCCCACGGAGATCTGTCCACCCAAAGGGCAGGAGTCCGGGAGAGACCTGGGAAACCTCGCACCCTCCAGGGACGAGAGGGCTAAAACTAAAGGATGCTCCCAGCTCAAATCCGAGCTCTGCCACCGACTCGCTGTGCATCAGCCTAAGCGAGCAGCTCGTTGAGCTCCACCCGTCAGATAAGGTGTAAAACTGCAGCCCTGCTCTTACTGACTGCAGAAGCAGTCACTGATGAACAGTCGTCCCTTGTCCCTGTTGCAAAGCACACTTTCCAGATCCTGCAGGTATATCAGTGGCACGAAGTCAGAGTAAATGTACTGACCTGGCACTGCAGGAGGTCTGTTTTGTTCACAGGACAGTGTAGGTTAAATGGACGCCAATTTTGAATTTTAGCATTTAATTTTTTTGGAATGGCAGGATGGTTTTAAGCCAAACTTCAACAGACAACTGCAATCACCTTCCTCCAACAAGCACGCAACGTTTCGATCCCTCAGGGCATGGTACTGCTGTTGGAGAACCAAACCACAAGGGAGAAACAAGGTCTCCAGCTCATACTCACCACCATCTGATAGATGGCGTCCACAATGTTTAACATCTCGTCTCGGGTGATGTAGCCATCGTTATCGAGGTCGTAAAGCTTAAAAGCCCCTAAAGCATCGAATAAAGGAAACAGAAGAAAGAAGAGTCATTTTCAGTTCAACTTGAGAAAACATGGATATTAAAAATGAGAAAAGCCCTGGTCTTGGACTACAAGTCTTTTGATGAAGAGACCTGACTGGCATGCCTTTACAAACGGCCCTACTGCGCGGACAACTCGAAAGAAAAACTTGCCTCATTCCTCTCCTGCGCGTCACCTGTACGTCAAGTCTGGGTGAGGGGGTGTACGAGAGTGTGTGGGGGCGGGTTGTGCGTCGGATGAAAATTCCGGCTTGGGTTAAAACGAATCCTGGTGGACCTCATGCCTCCCCCACACCGCGGCGATCACATCACAGCGAGCTGCTCCAGCACGAGAGGAGCGCCTTAGTTCCCAGCAAAATTCCGAATCCACAACACGCTCTTCCAGCAGTGCACACATCTCCAGACGCTTTTTCGCCGACTGCGATAGCATGCAGATGGCTGGCGACGCTGGGTTAACACTAGAGATGTGTGGAGCACATCAGGGAGAGTGAGAGCAACGCGCTCTCCGGATTAATTCAGTTTAGCATATTGCAGCCAGGAGGGACTTACTGAAATCATGATTCAGACGGCATGATTGCTTTTAATCACTTGATTTCAGTAAGTATCTGTAGCTTGCGACCTATTTTGATTACCGAGGTAAAAAAAAAGTCCTGGAAATACTGTTGAATGCATTTTTATCCCTAGCACCGAGTCATGAATTCAGAATCAC
The DNA here is from genome assembly GCF_059453375.1 of Lepisosteus platostomus. Classification (NCBI taxonomy): domain Eukaryota; kingdom Metazoa; phylum Chordata; class Actinopteri; order Semionotiformes; family Lepisosteidae; genus Lepisosteus; species Lepisosteus platostomus. The sequence continues at coordinate 2,459,048 of NC_142631.1, forward strand.
TGAGAGGTTTGTTATTAATTCATTTTGTTACACAATTAATTTTGTAAGCAATTAATTAACTGGGTCCCTCAAGGACTTCATTGTTAAGAAAACACTCCGTTGCTATTTTAGGATCGTGCTGGTACTGATCGTAAGACGACTGGAATGGGTTGTACACGTGTGAAGTTGATTTAGAAGGACTTTTTAAAAGCTGCGCAAGGCATTAGTTTGAAAGGACTCATTTTAATAACAAAACCGCCTCTCTGATAAACTTCTCTCTCTGGGATCTGTGGGTGCTCACCCATCTCTGGAATGAAACATTTTACAGGAGAATAATGAAAGTTTGAGCATGACTCACCCATGCACCAGAGACACTAAAGGAATTGGAAGCTGGTCAGAAAAAGTTAAGAAACAAAAACTAACGGAGAATTCGGCTTAGAGGAGCGTTCCCTGACCTGTTCTGACATCGATCGCCACCTGGAGGCGGAATTTGAAACATCGCTGCAGAGCGAAGGCGCTGCTCAGCTGCGCTTCCATCTCAACATCCCACCCCCGCCCGAGCTCCACGCGGGAACATGGCTGCACACAGCCAGGCGCGGCAGAGCTCTCGGATTTTTGAGAAGTCGGCATCGGCACGCTTCACCACTCTGCAGCTCACACCTGCCAGCTCCGCGGGAGCGAGCCTGGCCCGTACCTGGAGGGCAGACCTCCTGGGAAAACTAAGGCTTGTCCCGGAGGAGGTGTTAGTGGGGGCCGGTAGGGGGCGCTCACCCAGCGGTCTGCGTGGGTCCCGATGCGCCAGTGTAGTGAAGGGGACACTTTAAAAACTGAGGTCCAGGTGCTCAGTGGTCCCGAAAAATCCCAGGGCCAGGCCGTTTCTCAAAAACAGTAAGGGTGGTACCCTTGTAACCTTGGCATCCTGGCCAAATTTCCCCCTGGTCTTTACCAAACATGGCCTCCTAATAATCCCCATCAGTGAACTGGCTCCATCGCTCTGCTCTCATCCCCACTGAGAACTGGTGCGTGGGGAGCGGACTGGCGCACTCTGACTGCCAGGCAGATGGGGCTGCACATTGGTGGCGGCAGTGGGATTCCCCATTACCTGTAAAGCGCTTTGAGTGGAGTGTCCGGAAAAGTGCTATATAAAGTGTAAGGATTATTACTGAGGCAGGGCTACGCTGAGCACAGCCTCCAGTGGTGCCCAGCGACAGACGGCCTCCAGAGAACAAGGCCCCTGTGGCAGAGCGGGGGGGTCGTGCAGACAAAGACAAGGACTTACATCTGAGCTTCTCGTCCAGCGTTCCACGCGAGGTGACCGACAGGGCCTGGATGAACTCCGAGAACTCGATGCGCCCGTCCTGCAGAGGGGGGAGACAGCAAGACGCCCGTCTGAGAGAACACCAGCCTGCGAGAGCCTACTACTCCAACCTTTACTCCAGTGCAGACACAGCAAACCACAGAGACACCACTGCAAGATCACAGTGCAGATTAGTAACCCACAGAACCCATTGTTAAAGCACAGTAACGTGTAGCAAACCACAGGGACACCTTATTATAGTCATACAAAGTCAAATAAATGTATGGTATGAGGCAGGTCCTCTTTTCAGGCCATCAGGGCCCATGAGGGAATGGGGGGGGGAAGGGCCACCATCTTTCTCAACCATCCGACACTGGAGGTGGAGGTGATGTGGTCAGTATCACGCTCCGGCCAGCTTATTACCCCCAGAAGGATTAACCTCTGGTACTCAGTTGGAAAGCAGGCTGTGTGGACCGAGGAGGTCTGGAAGGGATTAGAGCAAGCTACATCGCTGGCCCCTACCTGGGATTGAACCCGGGACCTTCCAGTCAGGAGCTAGATGCCCTTGCCCTCTAAGCTACCACGGCTAATGCATGGTATTAGGCTAGTGAAAATGCAAAATACCATGCAGACTGACAGTGGAAAACCCTGTTGTTTAAACTGGGGCTTCTCAGGGTATTAATGACTGGGCAAGCAGCACGATCACTGTAACAGCTGAGGAGCCGGCTGCAGTGAAGCCACTTCCTGTAGTCTCATTCTGAAGCGCCCTCCCTCAAGGCCAACTTCTACCAGGGCAGAGGTCACCCAGTGGTCACCCGGCTGTCGCATCGCGCTGCGCGATAAGGACGCAGCGGACCTGCCAGACTAATGGACTCCTTCCCTTCGAAGAGATTACAGCTGTCTGCAGCCCAGACAGCACACGGGGGGAGAAACTGGCCTGCTGTCCCAAAGGAAGACAGCAAATCGCTTTGATGGTAAAAAAAGACCAGTCAGAGCGGAGAACTGACTTCCAGCCCACATGCAGAACACTGTCCTTTCTCTTGTCATATTCTCACAAGGTTCCTCTCTTGGGCTGACCGACGCAGGAGCTGTGAAAGTCTCCCTGGGGCCTGGTGTCACAGATCTGTGCCCGACTCCCACCTGACCTCACAGCGCAGAGATTCCTGCTAACGGCGTGCTGGCGTTATTGAGCGTGAGGCAGCAGGACCACAGGGACTGGAGACGCTCGGACAGGAACGACAGTAAATGGAAGCACAGTAAGGAAATGCTCGGGAATGACCTCCCAGAGCTCCCAAACTGGCTCCAATGAAAACAGCCTCTTTTGCATGTGGGGCTCCTAGCTCAAGTCAGCGCAACAGACACCCTGCGACACGCTGAGCACCTGTCGCAGGGACACTTCCTAATGCCCAGGGGCCACAGGAGCTGCTCAGAGGGCCGAGTCTTCAAAATACAGAGAGGCATAGAAAAATTGCAGATTCTAAATCTTAAATAAAGACTGACCGGTCTCTTTCTAATGCAATCTAACCAGGGAGGTGCAATTAACGTGCTAGTTTGGCAAACTGAGGTCCTGACTACCTGTTCGCTACTGTTAGCAAGAGTCCTGGCTAAATATCACTCTGGTCCAGAACCTGGTCCCCCTAAAAACTCCCCTTAATTCCCCCCCCTCCCATGTGCAAAGCACTCTGGGAACCAGATTTGCAAAAAATGCAGTTTATTATCCTTAACAAGACAAATGAATGAAGACAAGTGCAAACTGCACTGTGGTTCAGGTCTTTCCAGCAGCCAGGTGACCAACTTCAAACACCAGCCACCACGGATTACAAGCGCAGGATTAATGCAGAGATAATGGTCCCCCTGGTCATATTTAGATGTTTAAACTCCCATAAGAAGCAATGGCAAAGTCAGTGATATAGAACGGGACACAACACCTAGCATAAAGCAGAGCATGCTGAAGCTCCCACCAACGAGAAGCACTGGGCTAGAGCGACATACACACCCAGATCTGCATCTCGGAACCCAGCTCGCCCGAGTAAGGCTGCCCGTCCGCGCCTACCTTGTTCTCGTCGAAGACGTTGAAGACGAAAGTGGCGAACTTCGTGGGGTCGCCGAAGGGGAAGAACTGCTTGTAGATCTTCTGGAAGCCGGCCGCGTCCAGCTGCCCGCTGGGGCAGTCCTTGATGAAGCCCTTGTACCTGCGGGCAGAGGAGACGGCGGTCAGGCGGTCAGCAGCACCGGACCCGGGTTCGAGGAGGAAGAAAGAGAGGTCACAACAAAGGCGGAAAAAGTCGCAGATCTTGTGGAATTCACCTCTGCTTCTTCCTCTGTTAGCTACAGAGCACCGGTTAAGCACCTGCTAGCGCAATTTAATTAACTGCAGGACTTGCACCATGTCGGGCAGAGAGACCTGCTCCGGTATCACCAAGGACAAGCTGCCTGCCTCTAAATAATGCTTCTGGACCAATATCATCCCTCTTCGTCCGACTGCGGGCCTCCGTCTTGTCACTGGGATAATTTGTTACTGGGCAGGCACCGTTATCTAACCTATGTTGCGCCCAGCTCATTACTTTTGAAATGACCGTCTAATTGGAATTTTCTCCCCCCCCACGCGTCTCGACAAATACGTCTCCGTGCACAGCCCGTGATCCAGCCCCATGAGAGGCGTGGGGGGGGGAGAGACAGACAGGCAGGTTAGGATTGCTTTTGAAATTGAAAACCTGCTCACAGCCGAGCTGGGGGGGCAGCTAAGAGTTTTCCCAGCATTAAAAAAAAATCAATGGGCAAGTCAGCTGTCTTCTCCAAATTGACTCCATGGCACATTACTGTCACTGCGGGCGTGAGGGCTTTCGCACTCGGACAACGCGTTATACGTGTATGTGTGCTCCTGCAGGAGCAAATGCAGCACAAAACCCCTGAGCAAGCAGAAGGGCCGTTTTTGTAAAAAAAAAAAAAAAAGATTTAACGATACTTCAGATTCCTACGAGTTTGGCTCAGAGCCCATCCAAGCCAGCGCATCCCAGGACATTCTCCCTCTTTCCGGCTGCCGCTGAAATGTTTGGGGAGTCGGGTGCTGTGAGAGTGAAAAGGTTTGGCAAGAGATCCTGAAAAGCCACACAGGGCCCAACACAGCCTCTCCAGGACTCCAGCACTGGCTGATGATGGTCCTAAGGCTTCACTCTTAAAAGGCCTTGATTCCTGCCAGTTGGGTGAGGGTGGAGACAAGGATGAAAATGGCTTTCCGGGGGGCTGGATAGGCTCAGCGACCCAGCGGTGGCCATTATTTTAATCTTTATCGTTGCTTTCAAAGTTCCTGCTTCAAGCCAGAACCCAACCCTGAGCAAAGATACGAAAACCAGTCAAAAGAAATGATTAACTATTATTACAGATAGGAACAATTAATAGGTTTATTCCATGCTGAAAAGAGAAGAAAGAAAACACAACGTTTCGGCTGTGGAGCCTTCGATTAATTAATCCTAGATCTAGCTAGATCTGCACAGATAATATACAGGTCTAATACAGATCTAGTATTAATGCTAGATCTAGCTAGATCTGCACAGATAATATACAGGTCTAATACAGATCTAGTATTAATCCTAGATCTAGTTAGATCTGTACAGAGATGAAAAACTGATGTTAACAATGAGGAGCATCTGAAAATGAGTCAATTAGATCTGAGTGGTGATCTTCCCGGATGAAGAACGGGACACAACACCTTGCATAAAGCAGAGCACTGCACACAGGCTGTGGAGTTGACCTGGAGAAGCTGTGATCAGGTTTCTCAGTGACAGATCTCCGAATGACAACCTGGGGTTCCTCTCCTCCAGACTGAGCTGTGCCAGTAGTAACAAAGAGGTTCTGATGGCAGAACACACCAGCGCATGCTGGAGCTCATGACACGCATGCAGTATATCGTGACTGCTGATGGTGTCTCAGATACAGTACGTAAGAGCCTGGCACAGCGGGTTAGTTTCATTTCCATAAGCTTCCACTGGTGTGTTTTTCATTTACTGCAATTAAGGCCCAAAGGTTCAAGCACTGCGCGATACGAAATTAAGCAAAATTGCTATTGTTCAGGCAGGTAAACCTTTTGGAAATCCTAATCCAGCAATGACCCATTTTATGTATAATTCAGGTGCTATGACTCATTTTTAATTCATGATGTCCCTGCTGAGAAAATCTTTCTAAAACCCCCTTGCCTGAACCGAGCAGAGCTTTAAGCAGAAGGGAGAAGGGAGCTGTCATGTGAAAGGTAGCAGAGCTACTTGGCAGCGATGTCGATGGTTTCCCATCATTTCCCCTCTGAAACGACATCCTTAATGAAGCTTTAACGAGCGGGACAGGTCGGTCAATCATTTCTCGAGCCCTCGAAAGCAACTCTGGCCTTTTAAAAGTAAAACACATGAGCCCTTTGGGTCGTGCACAAAGCCCTGTGTTTCTGGCCCATGTGCACAGGGACCAGCTCCTGAAAGACGGGTCTCCCAGAAGCCTGGGACGAATGCACCAATCAACCAATCGGAAAGGTTGTGCAGCCAGTGCAGCAGAAGGTGTCGACATGAGAGCGAAGGCCGATGTGGACGTCTGCTCGAGAGGCTCACCGGGAGGGGAAGGGAAGGGGTTAAGGGAGTAAAAAAAATCGGTTTTTGTGGAGCCAAACTTACACAACCAGTGCGGAGGAGGAGGAGGAGGAGGAGAGGACATAGAGAGGAGGAGGCATGCTTTAAAAACAGAGAAATCTTTGCTCATGTCTTCCAACCACTGAAGCCTCCCACAACTGCAGATTTTACAGAGCTCCTGCCCCCCAGCCCTATGCTGGAGAGTCCCCCCCATCCCCCATACACACACACACACACACACCTCATCGCTGGCCAAGAAGAGCAACGTGCAGCAACCCCACACACTGAAGTCCAAACAGTGCCCCCCAGCTCCTGCCTCTGGTGTACAGACAGCGTGGAGCTGAGCCTTCCAGGGCAACAGGCCGCTACTGGCAGCCACGCCCCCCTCCCTCCTGCCCAGGAACAGCCCCGGCTCCATGGCCTGACGAGGGGGGGGCACGGCCCCCTGTGCACCGTCTGCCCTGCAGCTCACACAGTTACAGCCAGCCCCCTGCCCCGAGCTCAGGGCTCAGCTGACTCTGGGCTCAGTGTTTGCAGCGGGCAGGGGGGCACACAAGGAGGTGCCAGGGCACTGCTGGAGCGAGGAGCTGGGAGAAGGCAGCCTGTCTCACTGAGACAAAAGCAAAGCCCCAGATGGAGAACCCCCCCACACCCCACTTCAAGAGCGACAGGCTCGGCCTTCTGTTCTGGAAACTGGGTGCTAAAAAAGACACGCTGGTACAAGGCCACTAGTTCGGCCCCGCTATCCTGTTTCAGACACTGTCCAGATCTAAACAGTGCGCCGACCACAAAAAGCTTAATTATAATTATAAAAATATATAAATATTTTTTTTACCTAGATAGAAACCTCCAGTTACCTTCCCTAATTCCACAGGTACAATGAAGCAGCCTTCCTGCAATTGTTAGCAGAAGAAAACTAAATGAAAGGTCTGGGTAGACTAGATACTTCATTACCTCAATTAATCAATTAAGCAACTGGCCGCTGATATGGAACAGAAACCCGACAGCAGGGGTCTGCTGGACCAAACCAATACAAGCTTATTTTAGAACACTCCGCTACAGTACATAATGGGTTATTTCACAGACGCTTCTATCCCAAGTGATTTACTGCTGCTGCAGTCGCTGACAGCAGAATCTCTGCCCTGCCTGCTTTTTTTTCCCCCTTTCTCTCTCAGACCCCGGAATCACAATCCTACGTGCAAGAGATTCGCTCGGCATTATGCTTCAAAGTCTTAAATAATCCCAGTCTGTCACATCACTGTCCTGTTACGGAACAGGGCTTGTATACACGTTTGAAAGACTGCAGGGAACCTGCCTTCTGGAACCCAGATGTCCTCAAATGAAAAAATGTCGGGGGCTGAATTCTGCCTCAATAAACCGCGGAGGCACAGGCAATAACTGCTGGACAGAGCACAAAGAGGCTCAGGAACTCCCTCGAACCTGGAGCCTCCTGACAGAAATTAAGGGGAGACACCGCAGAGAGGGGAAGGCAAAGCCAGAGGAAAACCATGAGGTGAGCTGTCCAGGTCCTGGAAGGCTGGTGTGTGTCTGTGAGTTTTCACTCCTTCACAATCCAATCAGATCCTCCAGGCGGGGTCCTGGCTCTGGGACAATCCTGCTCCAATCAGATCTTCACTCCTTAACAATCCAGTCGGGCCTTTCAGGCAGAGTCTGGGCTCTAGGGCTGGAGGGGCTGAAGGGGCAGTGTATCTGCAGAACTCCCGGGCCCGTTTAAAGCAGCAGCAGCAGCAGCATTTGCAGAGCTCGAAGAAGAAGATAAATTGATCTAATCAAGCCTGTAATGAGCCGATGTGGGTCATTAAGAGCCGCGCTGAAATTAAGCCCTGCAGACACACCGGCCCCCCCAGAAACAGAGTTGGTATACACTTAGGGAAGAGTGCAAAAGCAGTGCATTTGCTGGTAAAGCTTTATTAAGAGCAGAGATAAAAAAAAACACTGCAATGGACAGGAGGCACAAATCGCTGCGACTTACCCTGCATGCAAATTAACAGAACCTAATCCCCCGAAAAAGGTGCACGACTTCAGAAATGGCAAACGGCAGGGAATGTCAAAACCCTGCGCTTTCCAAATCTGCAGAAAAGGCACAGAACACACTTCCGCATAATAATGTGGAGTGGAATGGACAGGGGGCTGAGGAGCCTGATTTATTTATCCCAGTAAGATCGTGGCGGCACCAGTGTTTTGTCTGAAGTGGGCAGCAGGCCTCCCGGGCTGCGACTTCATCGCGCCGGCTCGCAGGAATGAGGGGAGAAAGGAACGAGACTGCTGAAAGAGCCGAGTCCCAGATTCTGCCAGGCCGTCTCCTTTCCCAGTGGAACTGGGCGGACCTTCAGAACCCCAGGAAGGCGACAAGTGAGAGGAGCCCGGCCCAATCGCTAATTAGCAGTTAATTAATAATAATTGCTTATACTTATATAGCGCTTTTCTGGGCACTCCACTCAAAGTGCTGCACAGGTCATGGGGAATCCCACTGCCGCCACCAGTGTGCAGCCCCACCTGCGCCAGTCCGCTCCCCCCTTTACCGGCTAACAGACCCAACAGTCAGGCGCGTCTTCGTCCCCGCAAGGGGGCAGCCAACGTGAATGAATCAAAGATACAATTGTTATCTGCGGGACTGTAGAGCAACGAGGGGATAAAATGTCCAATTAAGACGAAGCAGGACCAACCCAAGAAATATTCACCTTCAATGTGCTGGCTGAAGCCCAAGTCTCTGGTTTTCCCCATAGACGGGCGGTCTGCGAGGTCGATCTGCTTTTTGCCCGGCGCCAAGAGCGGAGCGGTCCGGCCCGCCCCCCCCAACCCCTCCCGGACGGGCCCACCGCAGCGCCCAAAACGCAGAGCCCAGCGATCCGAGCGGCTGAGCCTGGGGGGGGGTATGGGAGCCTGGAATAGCTCGGAGCAGAGTCCTGGGCAGGGAGTCAGCCGAGCGCGTGAGGGTGCCAGGAGCCCGCTCCTCCTCCCAGCTGCGCTGCAGACCTGGACAGAGGCAGGCTGTCAGCTGGCAGATGCTTCAGCGCAGCTTGCCTGCAGGTGGCTGGAGAGGGGCGGGAGGGGGGGGGGGCATCGAGCTCGGCTGACTCACTGCTGCAGCAGTTTCAACGGCCACCAAGCTGCCGGTCCCTGCGCCACCCACGCCGCGCGTTGGCGGCCCTCACACTCCCATACCCCATACTCCCATGAGACCATCTCGGGCGCTCCTGGGCACCCCGGCACCTGCTGGCGCTTGTTCTAGCGGTGATCTCAGCTACATACATACCCCCAATTGAACCGATAACAGCCATCGCATCAACAGGGGCTTTTCGTTTTTGTTCAATCATTGAGCACGTGGGAGGTTTCTGCGACTTTTTATCCGTGGTGCTTCAAACATAATTCCAGCTCTCCGGCTTTTGAGTTGGAAAGAGAACTTGCAAGCAGGTTCCAATCGAGAAGCTTGGGACAATGTGTAAGACCTTGTTGAATGCGCCGGGCTTTAACACACTTCACTAGGTTCTTAATAAGGCGCGCTGCAGTAAGCCTTTCTCAGGCTCCATCACCAGCCTTTTCCCATGAGGAACACACAGCGACAATCCCTAATCCCTTCCAAATGGACCTGGAGAGAACATGCAAACTCCACGCATAACCAAGCGCCAGGAGCTGAACCCAGGGTCCCAGCAACCACGCTGGCCAGCCGATCTACTGGACAAACGCCAGGAATGATGAGAAAGAATTCAGAAAGCACTCACCATTGCTGCACCTCCTTCTCTGTAACTGCAAAGAGAGAGAAAAGGGGGAAACTCATTATTCACACCCCCGACCTCCTGTCAGTGCATTCAGGACGCCTCACTAAGAGAGACTCCCCTGGAGACAAGCCCCCCCCCCCCCCCCCACCACATGGAGAAACAAAACCTGCTGTATCGATCAGCCTTTGTTTCAAAAGACCCTCATCAATCTTCTTCACTCAAACATTCACATTCTGCAGCAAAGGGTTCTTTCCCCCGAGGATATGTTTATTCTTTCCTAATTGTACTTTTCGAGGTTTTGATCAAGTATCACAGATGTTTATCTTGTTGTCATAGTCTGGAAAACACCCCAGGCCTTGGTGCTACTGCACCGAGTTTCCAAACACGTCACGGCCCGTAACATGAGCACAAGAAGTCGAACCCATGGGGTTTGCTGGGATTTCCCTCCCTGACCTCTACCGCCTAAGCAGATCGTTTCAGGTTTTCTATGATCTAATCAAGCACTTAACTGAATCCTTTCCTTCCAACTGCAGCGAGAATCAGGGTGTGCATTTCCCCCCAGAGGGGTAGAAAAGGGTTTCTCCCTTTTCATGAGACCAGAGCTGGGAGATACTAACCCATAGGGACTCAGGACAAGGCTTGACTGGACACCACACACTCACGGAGCAGAAGGAGTGGCTGTTTTGAGCCAGCGGAATTAAATTCTCAGCACCGGGCGGACGGCATACATAAAACCAAGTGTTAGAATCCACACAGGGCAGGAATACAAAGAGCACTACCCAAACACATCCGGGACAAAGAGTCCAGGGTCCTCCATCGTGATGCAGGACCATCAGGAAGAGTATTAGCTGGCTGGGTCGCTCTGGTGCGAATCACCCTCATACCTCTGGGAGATCAGATAACAGGGCGATTTATCTGCAAAGCATCTGGGAGCTCAGCTCGCACGAGCACAAGAGTGATCGGATTAAGGCATTAGGGTTACCTTATACCTTAAGGACTGACTGATTGATTTTAGGGTCTGATCTCAGGTCGTGGCGCCTCCCCCTCCAATTCTGACCCGGTTCTTCCAATGGGGTAGAAAGGATCCGATTCCCCGGAGGCTGGTCTGACAGTTTAAACACTGGGTCCCGTGCCAGCAATCGCTGGCTCTCCCTGTCCCTCCTTCCGAGGGCACACAGGAAGCCTGGCCAACCGGTCAGCTGGTGAGCGGAGCAGGGGTCAGGGCTCTGCACCGGCAGCTCTGATGGGGCCATCTTGTCATCCCCCTGAGCACTACGCTTCACTCCGACTGCTGCAGTACCTGCCCTGCTGTATAAGTGCATCCCAGCACAAGCTGCTTTGGATAACTGCCTCAAACAAACAGCCAGGATACCACTGACTCAGTATGACGTCATTTTCAGAACTCTGGCCGAGAGTGACCCTGTGCGACGCGTCTAATGCTCTCTCAGCAGGTCAGCGGATTTCCTTGCCTCGGCGTTGCTCCTGCCTGACCTCATCGCGGCCCTCGGGGTCAGTGCTGCGCACCAGCGCCGTGGAAGAGATGGGACAGGAGAGGCAGGAGCAAGCTGCGCTATCAGACTGGAGCAAATTGCCTTATTATCCGAAACGGCAGCAATCACAAGCTCTCCTGCATGTCTCCCCCGCCCCCCCCAATACAGGGTTACGCACAAAACGGCAAAATAGAAAAGCAATTTTCGCTATCAAAGCCTGACAACAGGTTAATAAAAAACACCCATCAATTTTCAGCACTCTCTTGATCTTTAGATGGCTGTGGTGAGCCTGGAGCCTAACTTGCACAGATATAGGGTCAAAGGCAGAACTGCACTGGACCCAAAGCAGGAAATGGACCAGGCCAATCCATCTGAGTAGCTTCACACCCTGGACTGCTGGAGGGAACTGGACCACCAGGAGAAAGCCCACATATTTGTGGGGAGAACATGCAAACTCCACACGGAACGCAGTTCAATACAGATGTAAGCCCTGAGCCTAGGAGCACTGAGGCAATAGCCAAAGCCAAACTGGACCCCTGAGAAAGGCTGTCCAAGATCTGAGCTTCTAACTCGTCCACAACAACGAGTTTCAATCCGTTCGTTTATTTTTCAGGCACCCTGATAAAGTGCAACACTGGAGTTCAGGACAGACGATGGTTACAAAACCGAGAAGCTGAAACGAACTTCAGAAAATGTCCTTACTGGTCATGCATTGAGTACAGGTTAAAGGTTTAGGTGGAAAATTACAGAAAAGACATACTGAAATGTGCACGCCCGAGAGTCACAGGTTTGGGTCTGGATCAGATCATCACAAGCTTAGTGCGAACTAGGACGGGATGAGTCAGTCAGGGCTTGGATCTCTGCGAGACAGCGCCACCTGTGGCCATCCAGTGACCTGCACTGCTGTCAGTGAGGAACACTTCCCGAACAAAGTGAGTAAAGCAGAAAAAAAAAATTGCAGTCTGTGCTAAAAATTTGCAGCAATATATATACATAGTTGTGTTTGGGGGAGAAAGTTTAGCAATTAAAAACTTTCCCAAGTTTTAATTCATGGCAAACACCTTTAATTGAGGTGTTAATATTGCACTCCTTACACGCTGTGTGAGAGTGGAATAGGAGGAGGTCTGGGCGATACTGAACGACGCAGGTGAATGTTATTTCTAAATTAGCACATCTCCGCGGTGCAGTCCTCATTCCTTCAGCTGTCTGGGCGCGAGAAGTGTTTGCCGGCGAACACACAGCGGGTGTGTGCGCGCGTGCCTGCGCGCGTTCAGAGCTCCAAGCCTCGCTTAGCAAAGAGCCGCAGCTTCCACACCCAGCAGATAGCAGCTCAACGGTATCCTATTCGGGGGAACCTATCGGTCTCGCCGCGAGGACCTGAAGGCCACTTTGAAAATGTTTCAAATGTTATGAACCTAAGAACTCAAAGCGGCGAAAGAGCAGGTTTAACGAGGTGGTGCCGCGAGCTAATCTGCGGCTGAGCTCCCACACAAAGGACTGATAACCTTCACCGCCGGGGAAAAGGGAATCCGGTTCCTTTGCCAGTGCGAGCTCTTTGCTGAAGGCTCAGACGCCCGTCTTTTCAAGATCAAAGCATTTTCCCCTCCCTACAGCCCCGTTTTTGTCTTTTTTTGCACGGTAACCTGCTAGCCTTGGAGGACAATTTTATTAGGAAAAAAAAAAGGAGAGCAACAAGGGCTTGAAGCTCCTGGGCTGCTCTTCCTTCTGCATCTCCCTCCCTCTTCTTCCTCACGGCCCACCACACTGCTCCCTGCGCCGAGGGGGCTAAGGCCTTCGTCTCACCGGATATCTCCCAGGATGCTCTTCCTTTAGCCGCCACGGGTGGGACAGCAGTAGGCTGGAAGAGACAGAAGGGGGACCCATCTCCCTCCCTCCTTCGGCGGGTCGGGGAGAAAATCGTTTCTCGGCCCGACCCGAAAAACACAAGCAGCTCCCCGCAGACCAAGGAGATGAACCGCGGGCTGTGAAGCCAGCCCGGCCGCCCCTCGTCTTGTCCAGAGCACCAGGAGGTGCCGTTCCCCTCCGGTCGGTGCTGCCCAGTGGGTAGGCAGGCTCAACCCAGGACCCTGCAGGAACCAGGTCTTCTTTTCTGAAGCAGGGAATCACCTGGTCTCCTTCTCTCTCACCGCTTCGGGCTCGGCAGCGCGGGACAAACACACGTTCAGACAGGAGCTGTTTATTCTCTCCTCAGGCTGCAGAAGTTAGCCATAATGCGTTCCGACTGCCCTACTTACCGGATAAACTTCTAAGCCGCGGGGGCTAAGCGTCAGCCGAATTAGGACTGTTCCCAGCTAATTCAGTTTAATTACCAACAGCTCTACGGTGGCAGCCTATTTTTTTGCATCAAACATCTTGACTGGCTGATGGAAACCCTTTGTGACATCTTGGGAATCCTGCTACCCTCATCATCACCCCCCACCCCTCCTTCAAGGGTCAACACCCCCCCGCCCCCCATCCGGGGCAGGAGTGGAAAAGCAAACGCAGCCACAACAGATGTCCGGATCAGCCTGTGGACCTGCCAGTCCTCCTGGGGGTGGCGTGGGACAGTCAACAGCAGAAGCAAACTAGACCCGGCGAGGCATTTTCGCTGCGCATCCTGCAGAAGCCCACGGCCCATCCAGCGACTAGTAGAGATCGTGGGCTGTTAAAACCAAGAACAGGCCCCTTTACGCAGAGGGTTGAAGGAGTATGGAACGAGCCACCACCCTACCATTTTGTCAAAATGGTCTTACCGGGTCGTTAAAGCTTCCTTCGAAACGCACAGGCATCAGGAAATGAGCATGGAATGAAGAGGCTGCAATCAGAAGGGCCTCACACTCAGCAAATTGAGTTAGAGCTAGCCAGAGAGCTACATAGTGCAGTGTCTTCTTATCGAATGGACCCCAGCTATATGCTGCCCGGTTTATATGTTCTTTAAAAAACGGTTCTCCCCACAAAAATGCCGAAGGAACTGTTATTTTTTCTTTGTCTGCAGGCCTGCTTTCAGGATGCGGAAGACAAATATCCCAGAACACAGGTGCCAGCAGCTACGGAGGTCCCACGGATCACAGTATGATTCAGTAGAAACAGCCGCACAGGAAAAACCACTACAAAGGGGAGCCGGATTCAAACGCTGTCGCGTCAAGGCATCAAACAACCTGAGCACCAGGAACGCACCGCATGCCCGAGCTGCCTTCCCCGCCCGAGAAAGCGCTACAAAACGCGGCGGCCTAATGCTTCTCCGTCCGCGACGCCTCATGTTTATTCAGCAGGGAGAAGTGCAGAAGCCGTTTACTCCAGGAGAGGAGCAGGAAGGGTCCGAGCTCGCTCGCTGGTAAGGGGGGTTTTCACCCGAGGAAGTCCCAGATTGAGCATTTCTAGTCCATTCTGTGCCATTTCAGATGCCTGCGATAGCAGATTTGTCTTATTAACTGTTAGGAAGTTTACAAGACCATGTGGCGGTTTCTTCTGCAATCACCGAGCCGGCAACAAATTAATGGGCTTATCTAAAGAAATGCACCACCCAACAAAAACACACTAATAGGCTCTCACTGTCTGGATACCTCTGCAATCCAGCTGCACGGAGGTTAGGGGAGACTAAAAGCCCTGCACATCGACCTCGCACAACGGCTGCTCTTGCTCATCGCCGGCGATGCAGGGACGCTTCTTCAAAATATCACCTCTCCTCCCTCCTCTATTTTCAACCTGTTTCCCTGCATCCCTACAAGGACACAGACTGCGCTCAACATAATGACAGCTTTCTTAGCGATTTTCTGTTCCGCACAGAAACGCCAGAAACCGGCTGTTCACACCCTGCTGTAAAACACTGCTTTTGCTCTTTCGTGGTGCCGCAGAAGAGCTGAATGAAAAAGGAGTGCAGTTACAAGCCTGGAGTGCTCTGGCACGAGGGAACAGAAAACGACCCCGACGCCCCGGACTGAAGTGATTGATCGGCCCAAAACGACAGGCAGCTGCAATCACTCGCGTTGATCGACCGATCGGCTCCTAAACGGAAGAGAGAAACGGGCCTGCTTTTCAGGTGGCGCTGGCCCCTCCTCATTCCCGCGGGGGGAAAAAAAAATCGATTCTGCGGAAACCGCCTGCCTGTCCTCGCAGCGCCCGACCCGGGCAGATCCGCGCTCACGGATCCGGACGGGAAAAAAGCCCGGATGTCGGGAAAAAAACGTTGGGAATTTTTAATTCGGCCATCAAAGGTACCATCCATATAATATCAGGAGCCACAGGGGTCAGGGACTTTAATACAACCCAGGGAAGCTATCCGAGTGACAGACCGATTTGGAGCGTGTCCCAGCTCCTTATAACAAGCCCATGGACAGCTCTTCTTGTGAAGGATCTGTTAATTAGCGTAATAACCAATTAACATCCCCAGTCTGAACGGAGGAATTGGCAGATCGTGCATCCCACCTGCCTGCGGAGTTCGGGGGTTCGGCTGGGCAGATACGAACGCCCTCTCCTCCCCGTCCCTCTCTCTGCGCAGCTCCCCGGCGATCCCGCATTCCCAGAGAGGCACTGTTCGCGCACGGCCGGCCTGATCCCTCGGGTCAAAGGTCGCACGGCGCGACATTCCCTAGGTCACAGGTCATAACATCGTGCGACATCTGTACCCCCCCCCCCCCCAGGTTGAAACACAAACAGCACCCAGACGTTCACGGGCCCGGCTGCTCATCTCATGCAACGGATTCACTTCGGCGGGTACCCCAACATCTGTGACAGGCTTAACCCTTCCTGCGCCCCTCCGTCTTTCAACCCTGCCTCCGCCGTGTGGCGCCAACACTCGTTATGGTTGGTTTGTTTTTTTTAATCGACCACCGCTGGCCTCCTCCATTATTCCCCGAGCAGACACCGCGCGAGCTGCAGGCAACCAGAACGCACAAGAAACCGAACCGTCACGGCCCACTGAGCCCAGAACACAGAACTCTGCTGTGTAGCGGGGGGGGGCTCGCTGTCAATTTCCTGCTGCATCAGAACTCTTGACGGAAACGGAACCGTCTGTTTTTTGCTCACTCGTTCCAGAGAGCGCTTTGCAATCTCATGCGCGCAGCGAAAGTGCCTCTCCTGGGGGGAGCCCCAGCTCCAGCCAGAGAGTGACCCCGTGCACTGCAGAGCCCAGGCAGCGGAGACCAGCTGCAGCCCACTCTGCCCCCCTCCTCCCCCCGGAGTCGGGGAGACCCCCCTAAAGAACTTTGCCCGCCGGCGGCCCCCGCCAAGCGTGCACACGTCCCCACGGGAGGAAAGGGCGGGGGCTCGTTCTCAGATTAACACCACGTGACGCACGCAGGTCCAGTGATGTTAGTCATTATGCCCCATTACTTTCACCCGGCGCTCAGCGGAACCCGCGGGTCGTCTGAGCCCCTCAGCCCTCAGCTCGACACATCAACTCCACGCCCCCTGTGGAGAATCCGAGGGACCCGGCTCTCGCCTTATTTCCACCGTCAGCCCGGATACGCGCTCTTGTTTGGGAAGCGCTGACTGCAAACAAAAGACCAGCTTTCAACGGTGATTTAACACGCCCCCGCGGCTCAATCTAATCTTGATTAACTGCAGGCAGAATAAAGCCCTGCCTCGAGCCGATACCGGTGGTGCACCGCGCAATGCCGCGCTACCGCTGTCCAGGCCTGGGCTGCGCCGTGCTTGAACTGGCTTGGTTTGGGCCAAAACCCAAGCAGAGGCTACACCCAAGCCCAGCGGGAATCCAGAGCTACAGCTGTCAGAAGAGAGCGAGCAGGCTGTGCGCACGGATTCCCAGGCCAAACCTGTGCAAGCACCCACAGGGTGCTGGTTTCAGTCTCTCCTGTTGCTCTACAGGTGGGTGGCAAAGTCTGCCCTGTCAGAAACAGCTAGATGCAGGCAACCGCGCACTGGGAGCCCAGCTGGCCAATCCTCAGACACACCAGACTGGACTGGAGTCCACTTCGGCGTCCACCCTCCCTCCCTGCTGCTGCTGCGCGCGAGAATACTTCGATTTCATTGCACGAGATGAAACTGGGAGCGCGGATCTCGCACTACGGAAAACACCAGGAGGAAAGGAGCCGTAAACGGACATACAGAATCATTCTTCCTTCTCCACCAGGTCCTCGTAATCAACGGCATCTTCACGTGAGCGTGCCAGAAACCCACAAAGCTGTTCTGCGAGAGCAGTTCGCGCTGGAAGGATTCAGTTAAGTGCTCCAGGGGTGCCAGACTGATCCTCGCACACACCTCTCTGGGAAATGTCTGCTTTCCTCGCTACGCGGGTGCAAAGAGAGAGAAAGGGAGAGGCGGAGGGACATACTCACAGTAGGTCTTCCTGGTCAGCTCCTCCACCACCTCGGGCTTCAGCTTGCTGTTGGACTTCCCCATGGTCAGTCAGCACTCTGCGGCCCGGCCTGGGCGGGCTCGTCCGGACCCCGGCTCGCTCGCTCGCTGAGCCCCAGAGCCACCAGGAGCACCAATCCCACTTTCAGGCACGCCGCCGGAGAAATCAAACTCGGGCAACGGCACCGCTACGGACCGGGCCTCCGGGGAAGGCTGTCAGGCTCCGTCGCTGGAAGTTCAGTCTCCCATCGGAAGCCCACGGAGAGGCTGGTTTGCTCCTGCTGGCGGCCGGTCCGAACCCCGGCCCCGCCCCGGCCCCTCCAGCACTGAGCTGACCTCTCCGATCTCGGGGTGGGGGTAGGGGTGAGGGGGGGGGGGGTTCTCGCCTCGGGACGGGAGGTCGGGTGGCTTTCAGATCTCCGGAGTCTCTCCTGCTGCAATCTCAGCGCCCATGTAGCCTTCCCTCCAGTCACTGTGTGGGACTGACTGTGTGCAGTGTTTCTGCAGTTGTCCTTGGTTACCAGACTCCCTCTCTCTCTCTCTCTCTGACTGGCGGCACTCGCTCTCTCGCACTACCCGCCCTCCCTCCTTCTCCTTCTCCCTCCCTCTCTCTCTCTCTCTCTGTGGGCAGTTCTTCACAGAGCTCTCCTCGAGCTCCGCAGCTCAGATAAGAGGAGGGCCAACTCCGGCGCGCTGCCCCTCTCTGCAGGTCCTTACTGGGACAAGAGCAGGATGTTCTCCAACCCGGATCTGCCCTCGGCCCGGGAGGACTCGTCCTGGGGACGCTTCACGACGGAAGTCTTCCACCCCCTCCACCCGGGGGGCGGAAAAGGGCCAACTCCGGCACCTGCTTGCTTCGGGAATGCGCGGATCCCAGCGGCGCCCGGTGGAGAGCTGGGGCCACCGGCTTCCTCTCCTGCGCTGGGAGACGCCGCGGGCGCTGGGGGACGCCGAGGGCACGGCCGCAGGGCCGGGGCGGGTCTCTCCGAGCGCTTGCTGTCCGGTGACGGGCGATCGGCGCCTTCCGTTAAGCGACGACAACAAAAAAGTCCGGCCTGGAGACGCTCAGGGTCTGCCTGCTCGGCTCCGCTGGGTCCGGGCGCGCCCCGCCCTGCGGAAACCAACATCAGAGAGCACGTTACTGGACGCGCTGGTCAGCACAGCTCTGGAGAACCTGCCAGGAGGCGGCTGGACCCATTTTAGGTGCGCTTTTAGGTTTGTTTGTTTTTTGGAAACGATTCCTTCCTCCCTCTCCCCAAAGGAAGAGATCTACCAGGCCTGTGCAGTACAACCCCCTTCTCGTTACCCCTCCTGGCACTGCAACACCCCAGGAATGAGGAACTACCGCCCCCCCCCATTCAGCGACACAGGCGGTGAGCTGTGTCCCCCCCCCGGACCCCACCGGTCACGCCTCCGTGAACAAGCCAACAGGAAGACACCAGTCAGCTACCGCGAAGGGAATCTGTCCCACAATGCACCGTGGCCCGTGTGACAGGCCACAGGGCATTGTGGGACAGCGCCCGGCGTGACAATCCTCCAAAGGACACAGAATACTCGTCCATCTGTTCCTACACCCCCACAAGCGCAATTCTCATCACGTTCGCCCCCAAAGGCGAATGGAAAGGGCGGGCCTGGCCGGCTCCGTGGCTGGCAGGAGATAGGGGGTCCTCAGGTAGTGGCCCCGATACCGGCTCGGGATCTCCAGCTGGAGACGCGGAATTCTCCCCGGGCTCCGTTTACTCAGCCCGCGCTGAACGTCCGTCTCTTCCCTCTCGAACCCGGCCCCTCCTCGATACCGGATCTCCGCCACAGCAGCCCCCCAAACGACGGGGCGAGGGGCGGAGCGCGGCGGAAACGACGAGGGTCCGGAGGCGCGGCGACGACCCCGCACTCGAACAACGAGGGCCCAGCAAGCGAACGCCGCGGACACACGGGCGGTGAAGTTCTCCCCTGCTCCCCTGTCACGCCGGGCAACCGCCAGACAAGCAGAAGACACCGATCCAAGCCTCCTGCTCAGCTCACGATGTCAGGCTCAGGGCAGGCCTCTGCTCTTGACCTTCAGGTTCTTGAGATCTCGTTCACGGGGCTTAAAAACAATCTGGCTCCCCCCTCCCTCTCTAACCCTAGAGATCGGCTCGCAGATCCTATTAGTCTTCATCTGCACCAAAACCCTTTTCAGTTTGTTTTTCCCCCCAAACTTCTCTGCCAGTGGAAAGGAAAAAAGAAAAGTCTAGCTTTTAAAGCCCTTTTTGACAGGTGGGGACCGATGCGGAGAAAACCTGGAGGAAAAAATTAGATCGCACCGCGGGTACTGGCAAATCATTTCACAAACGCCGAGTTTGTCGGAGATATAAAACAACAGGATCCCCTGTTCTCATTAGACGTCTGAAACACTCCAGTCGGGGGCTCGACCAGAACTCCCTCCCCCCCGTGCCGGCCACGGATCTGAGCACGCCACAGGCGACAGTGGGCTTCCAGTGGACACGGCGATTAATTTTTAATTGCATTTGTCTAGCCCTCCACATCCCCGCTGATCCCAAAGTGCTTAACACGTCGATGGGGACCCCCTGGAGCCGTGCCCCCCACCTGCTGATACAGAGCAGCCTGGTGACATGGCAGGTTGCAGGGGTGAGGGAGAGACACTGCTGCATCAGGTGGATTAGGGTCATCTGTGTGGAAGCCAGACTGCTCAAGGCCAGAACTCCAGGGGTAATGGCCTTAATCAGACAAACAGAGCCCTGGGATCTTTTGTTACTATCTTCAGTCACTACAGCACAGTATGACTGCTTAACATGCCGGGGTACTGGGTCAGGGGAAAGAGCACCACCTAGTGGTCCTCCAACACCACACAGCGGCAACCTGGTAATTCACAGAGGTCTCCCATCCCAGGACCAACTAGGGCCGGCCCTGCTGAGCACCTGAGACTGTCCTGATTTATCCTAAACACAGCCTTTGGAAAATGCCAGCAGCCACATTACCCTGCAACTGACCACTGGCAGCCCAGTGAAGCTCAGCAGGTGTGAGCCAGGTAGACCTCCTGGGAAAAACTAAGGTTGCTGCTGGAAAAGGTGTTAGTGGGACCAGTAGGGGGCGCTCGCCCTATGGTCCATGTGGGTCCTAATGCGCCAGTATAGTGACGGGAGCACTATACTGTAAAAAGGGCGCCATCCTTCGGATGAGACGTAAAACCGAGGTCCTGACTCTCTGTGGTCGTTGAAAATCCCAGGGTGTTTCTCCAAAAGAGTAGGGGTGTAACCCCGGCATCCTGGCCAAATTTCCCGTTGGCCCTTACCAATCATGGCCTCCTAATAATCCCCATCTTTGAACTGGCTTCATTACTCTGCTCTCTTCCCCACTGAGAGCTGGTGTGTGGGGCATCATCCAGGTGGGGCTGCACACTGGTGGCGGTAGTGGGATTCCTCGTTACATGTAAAGTGCTTTGAGTGGAGTGTCCAGAAAAGCGCTATATGAGTGTAAGCAATTATTATTAGTAAATGTCCTCAATGAACTGCCAACAGACTCAGCCAAGCTGAGCTGCCCCAGCGGGTTGTGCAGACTGGAAGAGACACAAGACCTTTCCAGACAGTAGTTGCATGAAGAGCAACAGCCATTGACCAGCTCGGCACAGGTCAGCGCCATTGTTCAAGAGCCAGGACTCTCGCCAGGCTGCCAGTCTCTTCACCAGCCCTCCTGCAACGGGGGCACAGAGGGTCCGATCCTGAGGGCACCATCCCAGCCGAGTCTATAGAGGAAAGCTGGCTGGCAGGCAGGCTTTGCCAAGCTCTGCCCATTGCAGTGGAAAGCTGGACATGCAGGAAAGTCTCGGTCATGTCATGGAGGACACGGAGCACGGATCTAAGCTCCGGAAGAGTACGAGAGATATAAAAAGTCCAGTTTCGGGAAAGAGAGGGGACTCACAGGGCTTTTTCTTACTGCCAGGCTGGGTCAGGACCTGTGTGCTCAGGACCAGGTACACCTGTACCCCAAGATCTGTTAAACCGAACACTGAGGTCCTGCAAACTCGACTCATCTGCTATAGCAGACACTGTTCCCTGTCCAAGATGAATAAATCCTTCGGAAACACAGCTCAACACTTATAATAAAGAGGAACAGTACAGGACCCCAGGCTGCAGTGCTAACCAGTGCGTCAGGTCAATATTCTTCCCCTGAAAGAAAACATTCTGCACTGATAGTGACC
Organism: Lepisosteus platostomus; assembly: GCF_059453375.1. Taxonomy (NCBI): domain Eukaryota; kingdom Metazoa; phylum Chordata; class Actinopteri; order Semionotiformes; family Lepisosteidae; genus Lepisosteus; species Lepisosteus platostomus. The sequence continues at coordinate 2,480,677 of NC_142631.1, forward strand.
AATTCACCCTGCATAATGATGAAGCAGCAGTTACTTGCGGCCTCATGAGATCTCTTCAAGACCTACAGACGCTTCCAGTGGGGAGCTGCGTCAGCACGCGTTGGCTGCAAAGGAACAAGCAAAGGTTCATTCCCTGCTGAAAAGAGAACAAAAGAAACACAACGTTTCGTCTTTGGGGCCTTCTTCGGGTGTCACGGAATACACCTTTACTCGTTCCTATTAAGACGTTTCTATTAAATTCTCTTGTCGCATGTAGAGTGTTGTGTCGGGACTGCTGGTCGGCCTTAGCCGACTGGAAGCTAAGAGATGAGGCCTTAAGGACAAGGCGGTGAGGTTAGGACCCGGCGGAGAGCACGACGAGGGCCGAGGTGAGACTCCCCCCCGAGCGAGGACTCACTCCGGCCACGCCAGGGGAGTCCGTCTGGCGTCCCGTATTCCTCTGGCTTTCTGTCCGTGAACCCAGGTGAATACGTCCTGAGCGCCGTCTCACCGTGTTAGAAACGGAAAAGTGTGCGTTTGAGTTTGGGGGTAGTTAACGCGGCACACTTCCCCGAGTCACGCCGCTGGGTGAAGTAGCTTTAAGCCCCGAAAAACCTTCGTCGGTCTCGTTGCCAGTAACTTAAAAACAGGGGAACCACCTCATCCGCGCCGGCGGCGTGGTTTCAAGTAAGACATTCCTTAACGGCCTGAGGGGAAAAATAAAAACTACAACCTGCGCCTCATCTCCTTTTCCGACAGCCGACAGCACCGCGTCGCGTCTGGTGGAAACCTCGGACGGACTGGCGGCGCCAGGAGGCTTCGGGCACTGAGAGAGGACGGACGGACGATTTCACGGACTCGGCCGTTACAGAGCTCGCTACCGACTGCTAAACCGAGGCGCAGTTTCTTGTAAAAAAAAAAATAAACCGGTTTCAGATGCTGAACAATGAAAATACGTCTTCAGCGCCTTCAGGGTGATGCACGAGTGTCGCCAAGTACAAGCAGGATGTTTCTGATTTTTTTTTTTTTGAGGAGGGGTGTGTGGAAAATTTATATTATTTGTGTGGGAAGAAAGGCCGGCATCAAATAACTCCTTCATGTAAAACAAAAGAGAGTGCAACAGTTAAATCAGCCCGCGTCAGGTTCCACAAGACACTTTGATCATTTAGAAAACCCTTGACATTCAACGTGATTCGGTTACTGCCGAAAGCCATGTGTCTTCACTAGAACTGCCTGGAACAGAAACAGGGGTCAAGCCCCAAATGAGCAAAAAAAAAAACCCACTCACACTTTGTATGTTTTAAAACTAGACATCGAGTTGTTGAACAGCTCTATTCCACAGGACGGTCGTTCAGTGCCGGCGTTTCTAAAGAAAGGAAAGCGATAGGTTTGGGAGGGGACTCGTTTTTAACCCCTTGCAGTCGGTCGTAATAGTCTTTTTCGGTGAAATGCTCGTGAGATTGAAGTCCTTCGCCACCCCAGCAGTGCCGTTTGTGAAATTCAAAGCGCTCGGTCGCAGCCCGAGCGAGCTGTGCTGAAAACCCCCCGCAAGCCGCATCATTGCGGACCGCCTGGGGGCCGGCGCTGGACACACAGGCGCGTCTCCTTCAACCCCCCCAGATGAAATATTCATGGGCGGCGTAAACAGAGTTGTGGAAATGGGAGTAATTATCCGTGCGTGAATACACACACACACACAAGACACACGTGCCACGGGAGGGAGACTGCTTGGGGGGGGGAGGTTTTATCGGTACAGATTTTTATTATTTGCAGTCAGTCCCGGTCGTTCCAATTAATTGGGGGTGTAATATATATATATATATTTCTGATGCATAAAAATTGATCTCGTTCTACCGGAATCGGAGCGAAACGTCTGATACAGACCGCCGAGCCGCCTCCTGCCAGCTTCCTGAACTCATCCAGCGCCCAGCTCGCCTCATACAGAGCGACCTGTAGCAAGGCAGGGAGAACCCGCCGCATTTTAGTGCCATTCCGCAAGGAAACTTTTCCCCCCACCCCGAGAAACACTCACCTTTCGCCGCGTCCGCGCACGGAGGGACGAGGGCAACGATGGAAGGAGGAAAATATCCCGGGCTTCGGGGCTGCTTCCGCTGGGTTTCCTTTGTCTGCGCCCGGGGAGGTTGGCGAAGTGGGTCCGCACCAGCGCTTCCCAGCCTCCGCGACCGCCGATCCCTCCTCGTCTCCGCTGCCAGCTGCCAGCGAGCCTCAGGCGGAGCGCCGTCCTGACATCAGACGCTCCCGCCGCTGCCGGCCGGGGACGGGCTGGGAGTTAACCCCTCCCGGCCCGGCGCCCAGCCGTGCGCCCCTAACGAGCGCGGACAGCCCGGCTGGGAGAGGCGAGTGGGAGCGCTCGTTTCCCCAAGGCGAGTAACTTACTCGCCTTAGTTCTGGGGGGGGGGCGACGAGACGATGTAACGCGTGGATATCTCAGCAATAACGCAGCGGGTGTTTTCTGCGTTTTGAGATCAAGAAAACTTGCCTTCGTGGGCATTGTTGACACACCTGGACCTGTATGTAGTGGGGGGGGGGGGGGGGGAGGCGGTATCGGATGCCTTAGAAATGTCAGATGGCGGTCAAGCGGATCGAGAGCCCGGGAGGAACAGGGGTCCCCGGGCCGGGAGTATAGTTTTCCGACGCGCAGCAGTATTCATCGCCACAGGAGCCCGAACCTATTAGGTTAATGGGTCACTGAGACATGACGGCGGCATCACGTACTCTGTTATCCAGGGTTGTCAGGCTCCAGTGTTTTTTTTTTAATAAAAAAGTGTATTATTCGTGTTTTTTCTTTCACTTAATCCCCCCAACGCCCGTTGGCGTAGTGTGTGTGTGTGTGGAGGGAGGGTGTCTTCCCCACAGCGCACTGAAGTCTTTCTTTTCTTCAGTGGCGCACACAAAGCCGATATGAAAACCCCGCTCATTGTTCGCTCTGTGAACGCAAGCAGCGCTCCCGACATAAAAACAGGGCTGATGGAAGGAAAAAAAAAAAAGATTTTTTTTTTCTGAACCGATTTCGCGCAGGAAGGCTTTTGAGTTGTTCTGCGCGTCAGCGTGCCATTTTCAAGAGCCGCCCACACGCAGTGTTCCTGTAAAGAGGACCCCAAAAATATCCCGGGGTTTGACAGCCTATTATTTTCAGAATGTAGGCGGGTGGGGGGGGAGAAGGGACCCCCGTTAAACCCAGCTTAAATTAAAACGGGCTAATGAAGCTGTACATACAGGAGGTGCATTAGCCGCACAGATGGGCCCTGATGAAAAGGAACTGAACCACACGGCAGAGATACCGATTTACTCCGCATCGATTACTGCTCGGAGAAACACCAGCTGGGGACGGTCGCCGGCGTCTTTTTATTTGCTGAGCTGCCAGGACTTTCCGATATTCCCTCACTAAATCACTGTGTTTTATGGAGCAAGTCACGCTCTTCCTAAACGCCGGATTTACCGCTCAGAACCCCGACAGCCGGCGAGGGCGGGAGATCGATGGCCGACAGCAGAGTCACGTGATGGGGCGCCATTTTGTTTTGTTTTTTTTTGGGGGGGGGGGGGGCAGGCTCGGGCCCGAACGCCCCATGGCCTTAGGTGGGGCTGTTGTGACTCGGGCGCTGTCCATGAGCTGCCTGCCGAAGGTCTTGATGATGTCGCGCAGGGAGCAGGGTTGTCGACTCACTCACTCACTCACTCACGCGTGACATCAAGGGGGCCACAAAGAGTGAAGAGCCTCATGCGGCTGCCCGGACCATCGGGTACCAAACGTCAGGACCCCGTAGCGCCCAGCCCCCTCCGTACCGCCGTCTTGAGCGCCCTGTACAATCTGCACGGGCCCCTCCGACACACAACGCTCAGCCCGAACCGGGCGAGCGCATCGCGGCCGAGGAAGAGGAGGCTGAGCAGGAGCTGCTGTCTGCAGTCATTAAAACCAGCTCGGGGGGGATTAAGCAGGCACCCCGTTGGGGGGCACTGGGGGGGATGCGCCCAGCTCCGTCCCCCTTGCGGATTTCGATCGCGGACGCCTCCGGGTCCAGAGACGCGACACACCCAGACCCCCGGGCGCAGGAGGACCCCCAACGTCAGCCAGGATGGCGCGCGGGTGACGTCGCCCCCAGCCCACCGCAGGCCCGAGCCCCCAGCTGCGCACACCTGTCGCCCGCCGTCTGCCAGCTCAACTCATCGCTCCTGTGCTGCCGATCCCCATCCCTGCCTCAGGCTGGCTCCGACGGTAATGGCTTGTTAAAAATAGAACTCCCCAACTCGCAGGACCAGCTTTTCAGAGCCGTCTTCTTCCTCCGGCGGAAACGTTCCCCCCCCCCCTGCCCGTTTCCTCTCTCCCAAGGTAGAGCACGGCTGAAGCGACACGCAAAACATTCATTCACAGCTGCGACGTCTCGGACCTGCCCTGCCCTGGTGTTAAGCTCACCGATCCGCCACTGAACATACCACTGAACAAAAACGGCAGCCATTTTTCCCTTGGTGGCAGCCAGCCGCAGACTCTTTCACTGGGAACAGCCACAAGAGTCTCCTGACTCCCTGGAATCGGACACGGGGACCTCGGTCGCCAATGAACGTCTGTACCCCTGGAGAGACACCCCCCCATGGAAAACCACGACCAAGCAAGCCCTGATTTATGGTGGTCGACTCTCCTGAGGACTCGGCCATTTGTATCTAGGCAGGTCTTGCCAAGGATAGATATGCAAAACATCACTGCCATGTGCATCTGCAGTATCGCACAGGAATACCCAATCGTGGCCCAGGAGGACCGGTGCGTCTGCAGCTCTTCTGTCCAAATCGGCTCGTTTTTTATTATCTCAACCAGACTCATTTAGCCATGTCTCCCAGGACCTTGGGTGCTGGAGTCTCAGAATTTAAGAGAGGTGTGGCCCCTCCCGGACTCAGGAATGAGTGGCGTTGCTGTAGCGCAGGGGGGGGGGATCCAGATATAAACCCAGGGCCTGCCTTAATTTAAGGGGGTGCCCAGAATCGAGGAGAGTCAGGATCCCTGGATCACTCACCTGCACATACAGCCAGGCGTCTTCAGGACCTGGGGTCATCCTGGGGTCAGAGGTCACCTTCCGTCTTTGGATCACTTGCAGCCATGAGCACGGGGCGAGGTCTGGGTACATGGTCACCTGACCAGGCTGAGGGTAGGGTACCGAGGGTAGTGCCCATACAGGATCTGCCCCCTGGCAGGGTGCTGCACCTGCATCTCTGGTGAGATTGGGCAGGGAAGAAAGATCCTTCTGGGTGTTTCTGCAGCATATTTTTCCTACTGGCCAAAACAGAGAGAATTAGAACAGGGCCCCCTTTGAGACAAGAGAGACGCAGACAAACCAAGGCCGGGCAAATGAAATCAATCAATTGATCAATTAATCAGTTTGCATTTTTAAAGAGACGCCCTTTCTTGCCCTTCGAATTGTCGTCATGGTTATCCGCACAGGGGTCAGAGACACAGGCTCGTCACCCATCACTGCTTCGGAGAGAGAAGGTCTCTCCAGTTCTCGAACGCGGGGGGACCGAGACGCACTGGGGCCCGACCTGCCAGGAACAAGAACTAAAATGATAGGACGGAACCGGAGGGAGCAGACAAACGGAGCTCCCGTTCCTGTTCCCATTTCTGGGGTGCAGCACCTGCGTTGGGGGAACCTGTTCGTGCCGACAGGCAGGCAGGTCACATCTCCGACAGCCCCTCTAAAACACCCCGCCCCGCTAGACCCTTGCTGAAGAGAAGCCCCTGCAGGTGTCCCACGCAGCTTCCTGCCTGCCGTTAATTACTCCCTGGACATTCTTGGTCTCCTTCTAATGGTGCTCGTTAATAAAGTCATCGTAAAGGAGGGGGATGGGGGGGGGGGGGAGACAAATGGACTTGTCAGCAGAATGTCTTAGAATACCACCGCTCCTGCTCATTTAGAGATGTAATAAGATTTTTTTTTTTGTAAAAAAAAAAGATTTATTTTGTCTCTGGCACCTGCTGCTGCTGCTGCTGCTGCTCAAACCGAGCCCCCCCGGCGGTTCTGCGCCGCAGCGCTCCTCCGGCGAGCCCCCGCCAGCGTTGCGCCCCCCCCCCGCACCCTGTGGGCCAGGGACCCAGCCGGGACGGCGGCGGTGAGCGCGATCCGCCCTCGGACAGGGACATCGGCAGCGCGGGAGTTCACTGCAAGGGTTCTGGGTGAGGGATGACTTCATCGTTGCAGCGCGAGAGCGATATCGAATTTCTTCCGTACTGCAGGCTGCGATGGGTGGGGGGGGGGGTTTGAGAGCAAGATGTTTGGTGGGGGGGTGTTGGAGACGCGGTGTCGGTCATTAAGCGGAGACATGTTTTGAGTGCGGAGCTACCTGGAGCGCATCCCCTCGCTAAGAGACGTGACGGACAGCACAGCTCCACATCATCCGAGCGCCGGGAAAGGAGGTGGCGGGGGGGGGTTGTACAGAGGATGGGATGCTTCAGAGCTGGGGAGGGGAGGGGGTATTTGTATGCAAGTCAAGAACCTACTCCTCTTGTGTCCTGTCGTCTGATTCAGGCTTGCACACTGACCGCATTCCAAATGCTCTGCCCTGCAAGAAGTGGGGAAAAAAAAAGACACCTGCACAGCCTCTCTGAAGGCATGATCTTGAATGGTGCATTCACAACATCACTTATGTTTAAAACCTATGTTCATCTTTAGCAATTATCCGATATAAATCCAGTTTATAAGCACTTGCTATACTGAAGCGTCTTCAGGACATTGTCTTATCTTTAAGCGTGCCGATGTCTTACTCAAAGGCAAATACTGTTTATAATATTATTACTATTATATTAATTGCTTTATTTTTAATGCATATGAATTTAAATTTATATTGCTTAATTATTCATAATCATTTATTTAGCGCTTTTCTGGACACTCCACTCAAAGTGCTTTACAGGTAACGGGACATCCCACTGTCGCCACCAATGTGCAGCCCCCACCTGGATGATGCGACAGCAGCCATAGTGCGCCAGTACGCTACTGTCTGGCACCTGTGGGAAAGTGGAAAATCTGTACATAAAGGGAAACGGATGCTTAGCTGCAAAACTTGCTGCATGAGAAACCGTTTTAATTAAGTTCCTGTTTAGCTCAGCTAAGCACAGTAAGAAAGGGCTTTGCATGGAGCCTAAAGGCACGTGTTTAATTATGAAACTCAACTGTGCTTGGCACACATCTCAGAATACGTATTTGTGGCCTTCAGCTACTTTGTTGTTGCAATTTGTTTTCTATCGTTGGATACGGTAACCGAATGTATCAATATTTATACGGCGTTCTTGTTCTGAATGTAAGAAAAGAGCCTTGCGTGTGCTACCATCTGAATGCTAGTCATGTCAGTCAAGATTGGTTCGATTGACTTGACAAAAGAGCAAAACGACACTCGGGAGACATGTTATTGGGCCATGGAGCAAATATAAGCAGATCTGTGTGCTCAGGATTTAGTTTGAAGTCGATTCTCAGTACCTAGCTAAACAATCGAGGGTGGTCTGAATGCACGTTCATGCTCACAGATGCTGTGCAAAGCACGCACTATGCAAGGAGCCTGCTGACCTTCGACCTTTCAACCTTTATGACTACTAATGAGCAGACAAGAACAACATGTCACACAGCAGCCTAACTACTGAGAGGACAGGCCTGCTGCCCGGGGTGCAGACCTCATCTGAACTCATCCTTTTTTACTTCTGGATTCTAGAATCCAGCCTGACCGATACACAGCAGCAAACAGCAAGTACAGCCAAAAGTTAATTCATTTAATCTGAATGAGGTGGAACACAACATAACTGCTTATTCAATTCAAGGTCATAGTGACCCAGAGTCTATCCCAAGGAGCAGCAGGTGCAAGGAGGGATACACACTAGATAGGACACAAGTCCATAGCTAGGAACACACACCAGGGCCAATTTTGCAGAAGCTAATTACCCTACCAGCTCGTCTTTGGACTGTGGGAGGACATACAAACTCCATGCAGACAGCACCCCAGGAATTGAACCCAGGACCCCAGCGCCGCTGTGCCACCCCATCAATAAAATAGTTTGATAAAGAACAAACTCTGCACAACAACGTCAAAATGCCTGAACCCCCCCCCCCCACACACACACACACACAAAATCTGAAATGCTTAAATACCGTTTGGGATTGTTAACGCTGAGCAGTCATCTGTCAAACCACCATCGGCAAAGTAACAAACTTGAACAAAAAGAGTCTTCACAATTAACACGTGGCAGCTCTGAAGTTTATTTCTCTTATCTAAAGTTAGCATTTTAAAAATATCACAGTTCTACGCTGCAAACGGTTCACTCTTGGGAAATTTTTGAAGCATGAAGAACACAGCAAATTATTAAATTAGTCTTTCGAGTTTCAAGTTTCTCACCCCCCGCCCGCCCCCTACAGTGTGGGTGAAATGGAGCTCCAGGACGAGTATATTTCAAAGCGGTGCTCAGCCGTCCAGCAGTGGGGGGGGGGGCGGACTGTGACCTCCCCCCAGCAAGAGGGCTGTCCACTCCGAGCCCTCTGCTCCAGCCCAGGACCTGGCGGACTGGACACCAGGAGGCAGGGAGGACAGAGCCAGAGAGAAACTGGAACGAGCCAACTGCGTTAGCAGAAGAGCCAGCAGTGTTGGCCGTCTGCTGAGATGCTTCCACTCTATCTCAAGCCGGCCACGGAGCAAAACTGTCAAAAACATCAGGGGGGCGGGGGAGTGGGCAGGCTTTTCCCCACAGAAAATCCCGCCCAGAGAAACACTCGTCTCCCCGCTGCCCAAACTTCGGCAGCTATTTACACTGTAAATCTGGACAACAACAACAACAAAAAAAAAAAAGAAAACTCTCGAGTTTTTAATAAATATGCTTCCACAACACTCCCGTCATTGGCATGTCAGTGCGTGCTGGGAGGTCCACAGCCGAGACCGGTCCGAACCGTTGTCGCGTTTCACTGGGGGGTGTTTCCTGATGAACGATGCATTGTTGCAGCGTGCACAGACGTCCACACTTTTAAGAGAGTTGACTCAAACCGACTGCGGTAAAGAATTTGTACCTGACTGATGTGGCAAAAGAAGGACAGGAATCTGATTATGCAGCGCCTTCAAGCAGAGGAGCGATCTTTCCAAACTGCCTCCCGACTGACGGCTACGTCGCTGCAGTGCTTATCCGGTCCCCTGAGCTGTCCCTTGAACACTGCGCTAACGTGCAATTCGCTGCAAAGCCTCTGGTGGTTTTCGCACCCTGAGGCAGCATGCCACTTCCACCACCACAGCGGGATTCTGGAGTGCCACGCTGCAGTTCTTGGGGAAGAAGGTCCCCTGGCTCCAGTCCTGTCGCCACACCCAGACGGGTGTTCGGTCTCGCTGAGGTGGTGCGCTGGCGGTCTGGCCGGTTTCCCAGCTCTCCTGCGTGGGGCCAATCCCGAAAGACCCGGGAAGAAAGACAACCGGCTGATGGGAGTGACTGTTGTGGGTCTGCAGGTCGGCCATTTTTCGGCATCGCCCAGCAGCGGGAGAGAGCTGGGAGCGATTCCTGAACGGCTGGTCCTCAAGAACCACGGGGGGGCACATCTCCTTTCAAAACGAGCTAATTGTGACTCAAGCCCACCCCCAGTTTCCCAAGCCTTTTGTAGCAGAAGGGGTTATTGAGAATCAGAAAAGCTTCAGGACTGGAAATGGCAACATTAAACAGTAGTGACCACCAGGAACCCCTGAGAAAAACCTGGGGCAAAAAAGCTGAATTAGAACTACGACACACTTCTGAGCAGGCTGTCCTGCTGGAGACAGAAGCAGGAGACCTGGGGGACCCGCACTGAGAGACCACTGGGTTTGAGATCGAGTCTTCCCGACAGCAGGTGGACTGTCCGCCCGGGTGGGCACGGAGGCCTTTGGAAAGACACGCCTATCCAGCAAACCGGGCGCAAGTTCAACTCCGCCTAGAGCTCTGGACACCCCACAGCTTGTGCCGACATCAACAACAACAACAACAACATAAAGAAAGGATCCCGCAGAAAGAGAAAGAGCTGCAGACGATTTCCAGTCGTTGCAATGAATACCTTCGAGCAAAAAACGCAAAAGAAAAATTCCGATGTGCAGAGTCGGCATTAACTTCGGAGGAAACAAAGTGCAGATCGACGGCTGACAGGTTTAGGGCCGAATCCCTGGGGTCCCAAGCAGCCGGCAGGGAAGCCAAGTCCAATGTCCAGGGGGCCGTGACAGCCGTGTCCGAATGTCCAAAGTCCTGCTTGTCCCCCCACCCCCACGTCTCAGAACACCTGGGGTCAGAAGCCCCCCGCCCCCCCCCTCCCCTCCCGTCCAGCTCCAGGAACTTGGCCGAAGTCCGAAGAGGGAGCCGCCCATCAGACCTGCCGCTGGGGGTGGGCTGACGTCTCTCTCGTCACGCCAGGCTCTCCCGCCCCCCCCGCGTCTCTGAGGGCCCGTTCGACACCTTCTTCACCTTCTTCACCCCCTCCGTCACCCCCGTCGTCGTGGTCACGCTAGGGGGAAGAGAGGAGAGGAGCATTAGCCACGAGCACGCGCTGCAGCGGCGGCGCCACCTGGTGGCAGAAAGAAAGGACAGACGCCCAGCCGGAGGGGCTTCAGTTGTACCCCGAAGGGACCCTTCACACCCCTGAGCAAGGAGCTTCACTCAGATCGACGTGTCAAAAACACTCCTTCTGGACACCCCACTCAAACCACTGTAAAGGCCATGGGGAATCCCACTACCACCACCAGTGTGCAGCCCCACCTGGATGATACGCCAGTCCGCTCCCCACACACCAGCTCTCAGTGGGGAGGAGAGCAGAGTGATGGAGCCAGTTCAGAGAGGGGGGTTATTAGGAGGCCATGATGGGTAAAGACCAGGGGGAAATTTGGCCAGGACACAAGGGGGTAACACCCCTAACACTTTTCGAGAAACGCCCTGGGATTTTTAAAGACCACAGAGAGTCAGGACCTCGGTTTCACGTCTCATATTCACAGCATTGTGTCCCCATCATTATTCTGGGGCCTTAGGACCCACACAGACCGCAGGGTGAGCGCCCCCTGCTGGCCCCACTAACACCTCTTCCAGCAGCAGCCTTAGCTTTCCCAGGAGGTCTCCCATCCAGGTACTGACCAGACTCACACCTCATGAGCTCCAGTGGGCTGACAGTGGCGAGCAGCAGGGTGATATGGCTGCTGGCTATATGTTCTATACGAATAGGAATTTCTTCGCACCCGATGAACCTGGTACAGCAGAGGCATAAAACTAAACGATCAGATGACCTACCTCCAGCTGTGCTTCTTAAAACTCTATTCGACCCGGAGGTCTTTGTCGTTTCATAAACCTCAACTAGCACTCCATAAACGAAAAGCACCTGAACCTCAGAAAACGCGTCTACAAGTTCCTCATGAGCGAAGATGCTCGTGTGCCCTCCCGTCTGTAATGTAGTTAAAAACGGACACTGGCTGCTCTTTTGCCATGAAATGCTCTGATCATCAGCCCCTCCTGAAAACAGAGCAGCTTGAACAGGACACTTCCAGATTCGCTTAGAAAACAAAACTCTTGTTACGCACCCCCCCCTTCACACTTACTCAACAAAACAGTTCTACTAAGACGAGTCTGTAACAAAGCGGGACTAGAATTACACCTGGCATCAGCCAGCGCTCCTGGGTAGTTCGTATATTACAGCTGTCTGGCACTTGTGGGCTGAAAGACCTCTGCTCGTGTTGGTGAATTCATTATTCATGAGACACAATGCACTGGGACTAACCCTCGAAAATGAGACCAGCAAAACAGCGTTCTCTCACAACCACAATGCGGCAATTTTCCCCTATGCAGAACACAGAATCGCTCGCACCCGAGGAGCAGGGTACAGAAGGGGGGGGCCCAAGCTGAACAGGTCCGTGCTGGGCGGCAACGATATCTGAACACAGTCAACCGGACCATGAGGACTATGTTCAGCTCAACAGCAACACTGGACACCGAACAGGCTCGTGCTGGTCAGTCACATGCAGTGCTCACACTGAGCTGATGGGGTGCGAGTTCCAAGACCACAGGAAAGCGTTTCTAGAGCAATGCTCGGTTTCCAATAGCGCCTCCCTGAAAGGGTAAACCCTTTCCTAGTGAGCCGCTCTGAAATAAAACCCACAGTAAACACTCCTTTCCTCACACTTGAGTCACCCGGTATAACAGACTACTTTCTATCACAGCCCATAAGACTCAATGCAATGAAACATCCCTTCGGAAACAACAGGTTACACCTGTCAGCAAACGAGCCGAGTCAACTCCCCCGTGCACACGGCAATGCTACAGGATAACTGGAATTTGCACACCTGTGATTAGACACTCAAAATCCCTCCAGACATACTGCACCCTTTGCTCCCGATTATAACAGAGCTGATGGGGATCCTGGTTTAGAAACCTCCGTATTCTGATTAAATGTTTGAAGAACGATCGCTTCCCTTTAAAAGAAATCTGACTTTCCTTGCAGCTTTGTCCACGAGAAAGAAGGCCAACCACGTGCACCCTCTGGGGAGGTTTCGGACTGCGAAGGAATATTTTCTATTGCTGCCCAAAAACAACAGCTCCACGTCACACTGTCATCCTTTGGAGAAATATTTGAACACGTTTTAATAAACAAGACCCGGCAATCTCTGCCTGTAACCCTCAGTCCCGCTGCTAGACAGAAAACTGCTGAAGTCAGGCGCTGGCTCATCCGACATCAGACCGGGAGAGATTCTTCAACATTCCCCTTGGCCACAGCCTGTCCAAACTTGATAAAAACACACACTGGGTTTCCCCGATTGCGGAGGACAATCTCCCAGCATACCGACAAGACCAGCTGCCAGGAGAGCAGCCCGGACCAGCCATCTGCCCCAGTCTGGAGACAAACAAAACCCAAACTCTGTACCGTATTTAATGTTAATGTTTCTTTATCAGCCCTATACAATTTCTTGCATTAGGAATTAGTCTTTTCCCAGACCCCAGCTTGCTCTCCATGAGACACACAGACAGGGAGAGAAGCTGGGGGTCAGAGCGCAGGGTCAGCCATTGTACGGCGCCCCTGGAGCAGGTGGGGTTAAGGGCCCTGCTCAGGGGCCAACGGAGTAGGATTCCTCTGCCGGCCGCGGGATTTGAACCGGCAACCTTCCAGTCACAGGCGCCGATCCTGAGCCACAGAGCCCCCGCTCCGCCCCAATCTAATCTCTGCTATAGGGACGTGTGCAGGCGGGGCAGAGATATTAACCCTCGCCGGCTGCGTTTCTTCAACTTGACCAACCCCCCACCTGGGCCACTCGCGTCAACTCAAAGGGAAGATGGGAACAGTCGCTCCGGGCAATAGAATAAAAACAAAAACGCGTCTGTCACTGGCAAAATGTTCCCCCCCGCACAGCTCCTGCTGAACAACCAGGTCCAACTGTCTTTCCTAACCGACGGGCCCTTTTAAGCGTTGAGCCACGGGCTCGTTTTCCAAGCGAAGCGAATTTCTAGTACCTTTCAGTGCGAAACGGCTGCGAATGAAAGAGGACTTGGCGCTGCCAAGGCCACAGGAAGCTGGGAGAAGGCTGCAGCACATGGCCCCCGGCCTATTAGCATTCTGCACGGATACGGACACTCGTGGAGGGATGCACAATGGGAGTGGCTCTATCACAGCAGCCTGATTACCTGCCTGTTAGTATTCACAGCATAAAGCCATGCAGTCCCTTGCATCCGCCTGCAGTGAGGAGCATAATGGAAGACGAAAATAACCAAAATAAATCTTCCCCAAGGGATGAGCGCTGCTGTGCCTGAATATACTGCTTCTCCAGACACTCATCCATCAGTGCGAGAGCAACTGGAGGTGATTTTCCTGGGCTTGGTAAGCTGTCCCATAACCCCAATGCAAACCTGAGCCAGGTCGGTTTTAACTGTGCAAGACAGGCCTGCCAGCAGCTACAACACCCTGCAATTCACAGCTGGCAGCCCCACTGGAGCTCAGCTGGCGTGAGCCTGGTCAGTACCTGGATGGGAGACCTGGAAAAAAAAAAACTACAGTTGCTGCTGGAAGCGGTGTTAGTGGGGCCAGGAGGGGGGTGATCACCGTGGGGTCTGTGTGGGTCCTAACGCCCTAGAACAGTGACGGGGACGATTTAACGTGAAAAGGCGCTGTCTTTCGGATGAGACGTAAAACCGAGGTCCCGACTCTCTGTGGTCCTTAAAAATCCCAGGGCGTTTCTCGAAAAGAGCAGGGGTGTTACCCCCTGTGTCCTGGCCAAATTCCCCCCCTGGCCTTTACCCATCATGGCCTCCTAATAACCCCCATCTCTGAATCGGCTCCATCACTCTGCTCTCCTCCCCACTGAGAGCTGGTGTGTGGGGAGCGGACTGGCGCCTCATCCAGGTGGGGGGGGCTGCACACTGGTGGTGGCAGTGGGATTCTGCTTTGAGTGGAGTGTCCAGAAATGCACTATATAAGCATGAATAATAATAATAATAATAATAATAATAATAATAACAACAACTTATTATTATTTATAATATAATAATAATATTATGTAAAGGCACATCTGCAGATGCCTGTACACCTTGAGCATACCCAGGCCCACGGCCCACCCTCCCCTAGAGTACACAGGAGTGCAGGCTCACACTCACACTCAAGCGGAGCAGCTGCCCTGCGAGCCGTGCCAGGCTGGCGCCCGCTGGCAGGTCTGGTCAGACACGCAGAGCTGCGCGGGGAGCCAGGGCGCCCGCACGCCGCTCGGCTCGCGCGGGGCGGGAGCAGCTGCCAGGCACAGGCCCGCCATCTGCTGCCAGCGGCCAGAGACAGCGCCGCACTGCAGGTACGGGGGCCGACGAGCTCGGCTCTGCCGCTGCGGCGGGCGACTAATCAGTGAAAAGCCAAGAGGCTGTTTTTTTTTAACGCTCCCGTTCTTCACTGGTAAAAGTGGGTCTTGCGGGGGAAAAAAAACAACCAAAAGCCAGAAACAAAAAAAAGAAGCTCTGCGCCATCTCCTGTATCGTTTCACTAGGGGCCGGACTTATGAAGTATTTTATTTTCATCCACCGAGTCACCCTGCAGTTTCTCCGGTCAGGACAGCTGTCATTTACTGCCCTGCCGCCCAGCGTGACCGTACTGGTGGCACACCTGCGAGATCAGAGTGAAACTGGAGGCGAGCCCGCTTCACCTGGACCAAAACCCAGAAAGCAGCAGCCCTGCCTGCCGAGCCCATCACAGGGCAATCCATTCGGACTGCGCGGTACTGTGAGTGTCACGGGTCTGGCCGGTTTCATTTGGAAATGAGGTTCGCACGAGCGGTCTGCACAGGCCCTGGGACCCGAGGCCAGAGCGGGCCCGAGCTCCGCGGGTATCGCCGTTCCGAGAGGGCGCGCCACCTGTCGCCTGTCCTCGGTGCACGGCAGGCGCTCTGCCCCAGAAACAGCCCTGCCAGCCCGCGCGGCGTGCGGCCCGTGATCTGTGCCATCGTGTTTCCACGAAAGACCTCACAAAGGCTGGAGGGCGTGGCGGACGCAGGGCGGCTGCCCACCTGTCCACCCTGCGAGGCTGCCAGATGCTCAGCCACAAACCTGATCTAGAGGGATAGGATGCACAGTGGGGAAAAAACACACACACACACACACACACACGAAGCCGTGCCCGAGAGTATGCATTGCAGAAGAAAGGACTTGTCCAGAATACCGATTACAATTCTGATCCCCCTCACCTACAGTACAAAAATGGCCGCTAGGGAGCTGAAAGCCAACCTCTGAGCGGTATCTCACAGGCATGGAAACAAACAGGCCTGCCACAGGCACCTCAGCTATGAAACAGGTGGGTAAAGACGGGGGGGGGGCATGAGATAAAAAATGCCTTTGGAGCTGAATAAGAGAGCGTCACGTCTACACGGAGAGGTCTCACAGGTGTGTCTGGAACAAACGGCCCAGCCGTGCACAGCAGCTCAAGCTACAAATGAATACATCCCGGTGGCCAAAGTACATTTACACGGGCCTGTCCCGTACCAGCGATGCAGAGGACGTGACGTGCCTGCTGCCTTCTGTTAACTCCATGCCGCAGAGAGGCCACTGGAACATGCAAGCAAAAGAGGTCCCTGATTCTCCAGCTCCGAGCAGCTGTTAAAAGCAGTGCCTGTCGCGGCGCTCTATATAGGTTAATGTGCACAGCGGGAGTCTTAGCCAATGGCAGAAGAGAGACGGAGAATATTCTTTTGAGTTAGGAACGCCTGTGCGGAGTGGAGCAGCTGGTTTTATAAATACGAACTAGGACAGAAGCCCAGAATGGAAAGAACCAGGATTCTAGCAAGGGGAAGGCTGCAGTCGCAACGAGGAAGGGCACAGGGCACCCTGCCGAGCTCTTTCAAACGAACGCAAGGGTTCATCGACGCTCTGATGACGCCCCGACACTCCTGCTTCCGGGGTTCTCGTAGGGAGAGTCACAACTCCTCAACGCCCAGCTGCCTACTGTCCCCGACGTGCCACAAAAACCAGGACGGCGCACCGACACGCCGGCGAACGCACCTCCGAAACACAAGAGAGGTTCTTTCAAGCTGTGAAGTTTCACTGGTGCAAAATGCTGAAGAGTAGAAGCAGAATATGCCCCCCCCCCCCCCCCAAAAAAAAAACAAGGTCAGGAAAAAGCAATGGAGCACCCTGCATGGATGGGCTGCTGCACAACAGGCAGCCCCTACTCCCCTGACCCGGCAGTGCAGACTCCCCCTGGGTTTGGAACAGAGTTAAAGAGCCTGCAGCCTGTTACAGGCTGGTACTCCCAGCTCATGTGGCACTTGGCAGTTAACGGACCCCTCCAGCTCCATCTTTCAACAACATGGCCGGGCAGCTCCATCCAGACTCCCACACGTCTCTCCACAATCTGGGCTGAGAATCGCTCCTGCCCAGAGCCGTTCAGACACTCCGCACAGACGTGGCCGTCAGGGACGACACCCCCCGATTTCCCCGAACCCTCGCTGCTCCTTTCCTAGCAGCGATCAAGAGGCTCTCGCCAAAACGGACGGACTGATTTAAAGACGCAGGGCGCCGACACCCATGTCTGCCGCTGCACGTCAGCAGAACGCATAGGGGTAGTTTTAAAAACTGCTTTTCTCCCGTTTCAGAAACCAACACAGCCTTGCACCAGCAGCAGCCAAAAAAAAAAGGCAATTCACGCCGCCTGAGCTCCGTGAGGACGAAAACAAGGACACTCGGCGCCACAAGCAGGGTTATTTCTGGAAATACTTGGGAGAGAGCGCGAGGAGCCGATTCCAGAGGGCAGGACAGGCGAGGCAGCGGGACACAGCGAACGAGAGAGAGGAGGAGGAGGAGGAGAGAGGGGAAAGGAGGGCCGAGGATGGAGAAAAACAAAACAGGGTTTTTGGAAGGAAGAAAGGACCATAAAAAAAAAGATCAGAGGGAAACAATTCAGAAAAAGACTAGCAGGAAAGAAAAGTTAATGAAAGAATGGAAAGGGCTCAGTAGGGTGGTTAAAAGAAATGTCTACCACCTTGGGGTTCATTTTTAAAACTGATCACGCCAAAAAGCGCCCGAGTAGGTTTTATCTGGTCAATACTGAACTGCTGCTTTTAAAGAGTGTGTGCAGGCATCAGCTACAGTGGACTAATCTGGAACGCGATCGCACCAAGGTTCGTGCATCTGAATGTCAAACGCGCATCACGTGACTTCCGGGACGGACAGACCGAGCCCACCACTGCCGTACCCCTGGAACACCGAACGTCACTCTCCGAAAATATGTCCACATCCTTTCCAGGCACCATCCAGCAAGGTTTCGGACTGCTCGCACACGAGAGCAGTACTCGTGCCCTCACTGGTGGCGTGAAGAAGGACTTTTAGTCACCCAGAGTTTCTTGAAATGACTTTCCGGATGTTTTCACACCCCTCTCCTGAGCTGTGCCTTCATGCCGATTCATCCCTGAGCGGTTCAGAAGGCTCCTCGGTCATCACGGTGGAGTCTTTGCGTCTACTCGGCCCACCTGTGGCTCATGGGGGTGATTTTGTGCGCTTTCATTATTTGAGGGTCTCCACAACACAGGAGATGAATACTTATGCAAATCAGGGCTTTTCCTTTTATTTTCCATCATCTGTCTAACTTCTTTTGATATTTTCCTGTCATTGTGAAGAGCTTTCTGTGCTTAAAACCAACATTAAAGGCGACTCCATAGTGTCATGGCTGCAGGCTTTAAAGCAACCCCTTTGTTGAGAACTGCCCCAGGCTCCCAACTCCTCTGTGTGACTTAGGTCCTGGAACCACGCATTTCAAAAATCTGGAAGGAAGCGGCACGCGACTGGGACACCCAGGGACTGAACCCGGACCCCCCCCCCGACAGACAGCGGCCCACCGGCATCTTACACATCATCCATCTCCAGGTCCTCCTCCTCCTCCTCCAGGGGAAGCAGCAGGTAGGGGTTGTCGGACGCCGGGCGGAACTTGTAGCCGGTCAGGAGGAAGAAGACCAGCGTGGCCAGCTCGTCGAGGAGCTGAGGGCAAGACAGCAGCGCGCACAGAGAATCAGCAACTGCAGCAGCTCTCTTGGCGGAGGGCTTACTGTGTGGGGTCCCTCGGTATCACAGCAGGGGCTGCTGCCCAACCTAGACAAGAGGTCATCCGCCCCCATCCCCACCCCCCCGTCGTGCGGGACTGCTAGGAGGTCACTGATCCCAGGATCTCATCCAGATGCTTCCTGAAAGAAGCCAGGGTTTCACCTTCAAGGAGATCATGGCACCATTGAACTCCTGGCAGTCCAGTAGGACAGAGGGGCAGATGGCAGCCTGTTCCAGCCTCCCACAACAGCGAGGAAAGCTGTTCTACTAAGTCCTTGCTGTGTTTTTTTAGGGAAAGCATACATTTACCTTTTTAAAAACAAATTAAAAACGACTGTTTTGGCTTTCTTTTTCACTTTAAAAGGAAAACCCCTGGGTTAGGGGTCGGGTGAAGTCGAGACCAATCGAGGTCAGCCAGCTGACTTCCAGTCAATGGCTCACACAGCCGATTGGCCAATCAAAATCCCAAGGTCCCGGACCGGCCTTCTCCGGCCAGACAGCTCGGGTCAGACCGCCGATCCCAAAGAGCCACAGCGGGATTGCATTTTCCTCTTCCCCCCGGGCTCCTGGTCACTCCACTGAACTGAGTGACATCTCGACTGTGGGTTAACGGAATCAATGAAGTGATCAGTTAAGGATCCGGTTCCAAACCCTGCTGGGCAGCGGCTCTCCGAGAATGGGCTTGCAAGCGACTGGAGAGAGGGGTTACAGCACTGACAGTGCCCCCTCCTGGCCACGAAAGAAATCACCAGAGCAGCACCTGGGAACACAGAGCCTGAGCTTCCTCCAGCAGTCCGGCCCCCGGTGTCCTTGCAGCATCTCAAACCACAGGACCCTGGGTAATGGACTAAATAACACTATATAACGGACCTGCACGGCTGCCCTCTTCACAGAAAACATCTCCTCTGCTCAGCAGCACACCAGAGTGGATGATGTCTGCTGGCGAACCTGCGCTTACCTGATAGAGCCACTTCCACTGGAAGGGAACTATGAACTTGATGAGAATGGCGATGATCCGGGTGAAGTATATGTAGCAGACAATCTATAAGAGAAACAGAGTGGGGGGGAGAGAGGGGAGAAAACTTCTTAGCATTTTTTTAAATGAGACACGAGAGCAGAGAGCCCCAATTCTGACTCTTGAAATACGAGATCACGAACCCATGAGGACAAATGGGGCAGATGGAACATTTTAAAACCATGCTGGTGAGGAATTTGGACTGCGCCTTGCACGTTACGTACAGAGCCGGCGCAATGCCCCTGTAAACACTTGCTGTGGTGCACTGGAGTCCAGGCAAGGTGCAGTAAAGCAAGGTGAAATCAAAGACATGGTAACACAGGCCGCCTGGGCGTGCCATGGTAAAACAGAGTGAATGCACCGAAAACCTCCATGCACATTTACCCCCTGGGTAGCTCTTACAAATGTGTGAACGCACAACAAACGAAGACCAGCGATGCACATCTGAGTGCAGGTTTTCTCCCCCCCATGTCACACTCCTTCGCAAGCCATGTCTTTTCCCAGACAGGCCCGAGTCTGAAGGGCACGACGCCGAGGCAAATCTACCAGCGGTGCTGCTGGAGCAGAGGAAAAAAAAAAAAACACTGAAGCGCTAAACCAGCACAGCTTTCAGAAAATCCCAGCCATGGAAGTAACCTCCTTCTGAAAATAGACTGAGCTGAGGGGCTTCGGAACTTCAGAGAAGAATCCTTAACCTATTCCCTGCAAATTAACATCTATGCGGCGCTGACACTAAGCTCTGAGGGATGTTATCTCTACGCATTAAGCCTTCTGCACTTCAGATACAGAGCCTTATTAAATGCTTTCAGTGCTGCGCACAGACCTATATTCTTTTGAGGAAGAAAATTCTCTTTATGCCTGAAAATCAGAGGTAGAGGATTCAGCGCCTTCCCGAACAATAAATAGATGGGACCGGGAGAGAGATCAGCTGCAGCGTCTTGGACCGAGCCCAGGACTGAAAGGCTGGAGGTCCAGGACGCAGCCCGGGAGAAGACGACAAGGCGAGCAGAGAGAACGGGATGTCTCGTGCTGTCCCCACGCCGAGACGGAATCCGGAAGAAAAGGGAAGACCGTCAATCGTGCCACTCACACCCCCAGGAGCAGAAAAGGCAGGTGTGCAGGTGTGCAGTGTGGTCTGTGAGGGTGGTCTCTGCTCTCCTCCCCACTGAGAGCTGGTGTGTGGGGAGCGGACTGGCGCCTCATCCAGGTGGGGCTGCACACTGGTGGTGGCAGTGGGATTCCCCATTACCAGTAAAGCGCTTTGAGTGGAGTGTCCAGAAAGGCGCTATATAAGTGTAAGCAATTATTATTATTCTTTTGGTGCAGACTTGGCTGCGGATGGTTCTTTTCATCCGGCGCACACTCCTGGGACAGGCAGGAGCACTGCGGAGAGCATCGCCACCGCACAGCGGGAGAGAGCCGGAAGGCGGCAGGGGCAGTTATTTATTGCCCCTCGCTCTGAGCAAGAGAGCTGTGATTCCCCCTGGGAACGTCCAACAAATCAAGTCACCGCTGGAAAAACACTAAACTAAAGGGGAAGGGGGAGGGTTAGGCAAAACTCCAGGAGAAAGGGAACAGCAGCCGAGAGGCAGGCTGGCCGAATGAGCCATCCTGCGGCCCGCGTGGAGCAGAGCAAGACAAACAGCTCAAAATAGCTGCCAAAGCGATAACAAAACGCTTTTCCCCAAAAAAAAGGAAAAAAAAGTAATAACCCCAGCAGCCGCTGCGTGGGTAATTTGCATTTGCCTTACAGAAGTGGCAGAGACTCGAAGAGTGTCATTATCTAAAACAAACTGAAACCAACAAATCGTGCAGGCGCTCGGTTCACAAGGAGCCCTGATGCGCTGTTACATACAGTTTTTCTCTTTCTGTGCTTCTGTTATCCATGTTGGCAGGCTGACTTTTCAGACGCAAAAGTGAGCTACAGAACACCCGCAATTAAACATGTTTTTTTGGGGGGGTGCGGGGGTGGGGGTACCGTCCCTTAAAATCCAGCCAGGTCTTGCATCACTTTCCAAACAAAGGTCACAGACGAGAGGAGGCAAGTCGATCTGTTCTGGCAGCCGAGTGGCCCAGCCGTGTCTTCCAGGATCCAACAATGTGGCTGAGGGGTTCGCTCCAGACCCCCACAACTCTTTGTGCAAAGAAGCTTTGGCTGATTTCAGTCTTAAATGCACTCGGGTCAATAACACATTGCTTCATTTCACGTGAAAGCACAGAAACTTATTCGGCAAAGGCACATCTTTTGTGTTTTTGGGAAATTAGACTTGATGATGGTACCTGGCCTCCATCTATTGATCACCCATCCAA